>NC_091774.1:70699261-71305415 GCF_029378745.1 Bos indicus
AGCCTGGTGGGCTGCCTTCTGTGAGGCTGCACAGAGTCGGACACGACTGAGCAACTTAGCAGTAGCAGCATATTACATTTTTGTTACTAATGAAGCCTTTAAAAAAAACAATTTAATAAATTTATATTTAAAAAAATAAAAAATAAAAAACAATTTGACACAATTTCCAACCTTATGGAGAGTTTGCAAAAACTGTTCAAGGAACTTTTCCCCCTAAATCTACTGAGAGTAAGTTGCTGACACAAAGTCCCCTTACCCAAATACATTGTTGCATATTTTCTACAAAGAGATTTTTAAAAATATAATCATAATACCATTTAAATCATTAAATTCAGGCAATTCGCATTGCTGTATTATTATTAAAATTTCAGGTACTACAAATGAAAACGTAGAAGAAGTTCTGTGAAGCAGTGAAAGTGTTAGTCACTCAGTCATTTCCAACTCTTTGTGACCCCATAGACTGTTGCCCACCACACTCCCTGTCCATGGAATTCTCCAGGCAAGAATACTGAAGTGAGTATCCATTTCTTTCACCAGGGGATCTTCCCAACCCAGGGATTGGACTCAGGTCTCTGGCATTGCAGGCAGATTCTTCTGAGCCACCAAGAAAGCCCACCAGTAGTTCTACTATAGCTCATTGGTAATGGTGGTTTTGAAATGGTTATGAATTCTTATAAATGTTCTAAAATAATATGGTATTTTAAGATATAATGTGATATTATATGTTACTTTTCTCTGTGAGATTTATGAAGAGGGTCAGGATAAATTTTTTTCTGACGCCACTGATGGCTGTATGGCTATCTTAGAGGAGAGTGGTTATATTTCTCCAAGCTTATTTCTCATCTGCTATTTGACTTTCTCTCAATTCTATCAACATTTTGCTTTTTTGTGCCTTCTAGTTGCTATTTCATAGTAGTATATTATCTATAATGTGTAAAAATAAAACCATAATGTGGGAGCTTATCATTAAACATCACCAGGAATACCAGGGGAAGGTTGGTTACAATGTGAAGTCATGCCACTGCAACTATGACTTTGGCCAAGAATCATTACACTTTTACCCTGATTTGTGCCAGTTTAATCAATAATCATGTCTTAGTACTATCACTGAATTCAGTAAATGGATGCTAATGGAAATAGATGTGATATATTGTGTAATTGTTCTCAGTCTCTTCTGGCATCAACATATTTTCAATATAGTGTTACAATTCTTCCTCTAGAGTAAGTGCACGTGCTGTATTAATCTTGGATTTGCCCATGGAACTAACTTTGACCAATGGGATGTCAGTGTTTCTAATTTGAGTAGAGACTTTAATTGTGCATCATTACATTGCTCTATTGTGCTCCAATGCACTGTAAGATAAACATCCTCCCTCCAGGTAGCTGTCAGTCCAAGAAGGACGTGAAGGCCTTTGGGGAGGACCTGAACCCAAAGCACATTTGGCACCAGGGCAAACTGATCCCAGCTTAAATCAGTAGAACCACAGCATATCTGCAGACCTGTAGAAAACAAAGTTACTGTAGGTCAAATTTGGTCTTCTTTATTGATGAATTCACTTCTGTTATCAGAATAATAAACTTATCATCATGGGTTACCAGAGGAAAAATTTCACTCATAATCCAGATCCACCTGAGACTGTATAAGTTAACAAACAACAAGCAAGTTCATTTATCACAGAGTTTAAATATCAACATATGTGGTTTTCATTCAGTGTATGAATAGGCATTCAATATAAAAATTTTCTATTTGACTCATAAATTTTAGTTAGTATTGCATAACTTTCTAATTTACACATAGAAGTTCTCTAGATTACTCACCTATGTGCACACTTTCAATAAACAAAGTGTGCAGTTTTAAAATTATGTTTTTGACCCTATTTGTTTTCATTATATTCATTGAAATGTAATTATATTCCTGTTGAATCTGTAATAAAAATAAATGACCTTCTGTTATGAATGTCTGCTTTTTTAAATTTTGTTTTATTTTTCTAGCAATTCATTCTTATTATATTTTGCAAAATGTCACAATGGACTAGAAACATTTTTAAAATAATCCCTCAATGGAAATATTTGTGAAACACTGCCTTACAGAATGAATGATCCATGTAAATGTGGTAAAAATTTTTCATGATGCAAATAATATAGTGAAAAGAAAGAGGTGTATGTATACATCATGGTGCTCATGTTAAATCATGATGGTACAGTAGTTATTGAAGGAGCACATGTTACTACAGATAGTACTTTGATAACTGGGACAAAATGATAGCCATCTAGAAAGTGTCATTATAAGATGATTGTACCATCTCACACAAAATCTTTAAAAGGAAAGACAGAGAGAGAAGGTGACAGAGAAGGAGATTGCTTCCTGGTTGCAAATGCCACTAAGAATTCTCAGCTATAAACTGTAGAATCCATTTTAGCTACCTTAAGGAGCAAAGAAATTGGTAAAGGATATTAGAGTTCACACAATGCCTATGAGGTCCAATAAGTCATGCAAGTTATTACTATTTAAATGTATAACAAATCTTGCTACAAAATATAATTGCTACTTCCACTCCTTATATTATGTCAAGGAATAAATGACAGAAGACCACCATTTTTGCCCTTGAAGAAATAAATACACCAGATTATAAAAGACATGTGCACTCATATGGAAGAGCTGTAATGCTTCCTTTATCTCACATTGCAAAAAGAGAAGCATTCTAGAAGATTTAAAATGATAGTCATAGGAGCCCAAGAGATATCAGAAATTAACAATATTGTATCTTAGGAATCCACTGTATTACTTATCCATTGCTGCAGTAATGCAGTGTGTAGTGCCCCAGAATGTCTGTGACCATCATCAGATCTGCGGTTCAACACACTAGTCTGTGAGTTGGCTGTAGCTCCAATACACTCAGCTGAGCTCACCTGGATTTAGCTCCAGGTTCAGCGTTGTATTCCAGTCCGCTCCAAATGTCTCCACATTCTCCTTGAATCAGCAGCTACTGGAGGCATATTCTTTTTGTGACAGATCACAAGAGTAATGTGAGCTAGTCAAACTACATAAGTGCATTTCAAGCTTCTGTTCATACCACATTCACTGACATCTCGTTGGTCAAAGCATGTGATGGAGCCAAGTCAATATTCACAGGGGAAAAAAAAAAAAAAAAGAAAGAAATATGCTGCACTCACTCAAGCAAAAGGTACTGCCAAAATCATTAAAAGCAGGGAAGGGGGGTGGGGTAGGAGTTGATAATACAGGGAATGAGTGAAAATGGCAGATAATCCAAAATTCTATAGCTCAATATGTTAGGAAATATCCGCCTCTAAGAACTGACACACAGAGTAATTTTATCATGTTCAAATTAGGTAAAAGTATAGTAGTTCCCGTGTAAAGGAAAAACCCAATATCAAGACTTTGCTTTGTATACTCCAGTCTGGTGAAATGTAGAGCGATATTATATGGACAGTTCCTACATTAAGGTTTTAGTCAGGAATATATCATGTGACATAAGGATATTGTATACAAAGGCACTAGAAGGCATGGGAAGGGAAGATGTAGGTAGAATTTAAGAAATATTCAACGATGGCATCTGCAAAGTAGTCAAGCACCTCATAGAAATCTGCCCACTCTCCCCAAAGACAGTCCACATATCCTTACAACATTACTCATAGGCCTTAATGTATACCTAAAATTTTATAATGTGTGTTTTTATTGGAGTATAATTGCTTTACAACGTTGTATTAGTTTCTGCTGTACAGTGAAGTGAATCAGCTATATGTATACATACGTCCCCTCCTTTTTGGACCTCCATGCCACCTACTTGCTCCAACCCACCCCTTTATCCCAACTATCTAGGTCCTCACAAATCACTGAGCTGAGCTCTGTGTGCTTTACAGTCTGTTCTCACCAGTTATCTACTATACACAGGGTAGGGCATATATGTCAACACTAACCTCCCAGTTCATCCCACTCTCTACTTCCCCTGCAGTGCTCACATGTCTTTTCTTACAGCTGCCTCACTATTCCTGCCCTGCAAATAGCTTCATCTGTACCACTTTTTCAGCTATCACATATACGAAAAAACAAATTAAATAGGTATAGAGATAGGAATAGAAAAGATATTTCAAAGCAATCTCGAGATATTAATTTTATTTCATCCAAAATAAAGTGAGGAATATTGCCTTTTCAAATTTAATGTTTGTCATCCATAAGTATCCTAATCCAGCAATTTAGGTCATAAAATATAGCTGAATTTAAATTATATTTTCAGTTTAAAAATGAGCATTAAATCTATGAATTTTCTACATTTGAATCTTCTTTTGGTGAAAAATAAAATTCAAATCATTCTATCAAACATGAAAAATACTCAGTGATTACTTTTCCATATGTGTGATACAGCTATTCCTTAATGCATTGATTATGGTCTTTAAATTATGGAGCATGCCATCATAATGTGTAGACACTTTGTTTTTCCAAGCTTTAACTTTTGTTTTTTTCTCATATGCCATCTGGCATTGGGAATTTTTTTTTAAATGACATGAAATTATAGGACAGTTTTAAGGTCATTAAAAACAAAAACAAAATCAGAAAAAAATAAGCATGTATGCTGCTGATTTATACTAAAAGTTGGACCAAATTCTTTACTCATCTTGTAGAAACACTAAAAGCTTGCTGCATATTACAAATATAAACAGGAGAAATTTTCTTCTCAATAACCATCTTGCTTATGAGTGTATCAACATTCATATTATCAGACACTAAAGAGAATATACTCTAACTGAATAGTCTTTATTTTTTTTTTTTTACAAAGCTTACTATATCACTAAGTAGTGGTTATATCAGACCCTCATCCCTTTTTTTTCTCAATAAAACTTTCTCTGTAAAGAGGGCAGAGTTGATTTACAGTCTGGAGAAAGATCCTTACTCTGGGTAACTACTCGGAATATTGTCCCACCATTGCAGCTGCAACATTGGAACATACTTCCATACAAAACTTATTTGTTGACAACATAACCCTTAATAGTCTTATATAGTTCAGAACTAGTTAGTTTGTTCAATTGCTCAGTCATGTTCGACTCCTTGTGACCCTGTGGACTGCAGCATGTCAGGCTTTCCTATCCTTCACTATCTCCCTTCACTCAAACTCATGTCCATTGAGTCAGTGATGCCTTCCAAGCATCTTATCCTCTGCCATCCCATTCACCTCATGCCTTCAATCTTTCCCAACATTAGGATCTTTTCAAATGAGTCAGCTCTTCTCATCAGATGGCCAAAGTATTGGAGCTTCAGCATCAGTTCTTCCGACAAATATTCTGGGTTGATTTCCTTTAGGATTTGCTGGTTTGGTCTCATTGCTGTTCAAGGGACTCTCCAGAGTCTTATCCAACACCACAGTTCTAAAGTGTCAATTCTTTGGCACTCGGCTTTTATAGTCCAACTCTCACATCCATACATGACTACTGGGAAATGCACAGACGGACCTTTGTTGGCAAAGTGATGTCCAGCAATGAATCTGAAGCAAAAACATTCTTACTTCATGTTACTATTATGTTCAAAGTATACATATGGTTAGTCATACTGGCAATTCTGTGCATTCCTCAAATTGCAATTTAAAAAGCATTTTATTAGGTTTATATGTTGTATGACAGAGTCTTTTATGTCATTCTGTAAAAGCTAATATGGTGAGTTATGATGTCACTGGAGTGTGGTACTTTTGGCCCTGGATTCACCTTCAACATTTTTAAGAAAATATTATTGATGCAGAATTTCTTGCTACTTCACCACCACATCAGGTATGTTTTGAAACAGAATAGTAAGCAGAAACATGAAAAATAGTCATCAATCCTTTGTTTCATTCAAATGAGATAGTTTAAAAACATAGATATTAACAAAGTAGATATTGTGTGCATGTATGCTAAGTCGCTTCACCCATGTCTGACTCTTTGTGACCCTATGGATTGTAGCCCACCAGGCTCTTCTGTCCATGGGATTACTGTCAAATAAATTTGTCATCCACTTACATGCAGTTGTAAAATTCCTGGAAAGTATTTTCATAAAATAATTTGCAGAAATATTTTAGTGCAACAGTAATACAAGAAATGATGTTAGATTGAATGAAGCCACTAAGCGATGTGCAAATAAGCCAATGTTATCATAATATCCTTTTTAAGTTTCCTTGTGTTTTATTTTTTTTTAACATTGGCTAACACAATGCATTTTTTACACTAATCTGCAGTTGTTATTGAGTAGCTTCAGTTATTATAATATCTACAAGCCAAGAAGATTTCTGGCAGTGAGGACATTGGAAGGCTCATCTTAAATGGTAAAACTCAAGAATAACTTTGCATGCCTTGAAGAAGAAAATCAGCATACCTTAATTAGCCAATCTTTAGAAATTGAGGAATTTAAGTTACAGAATTAAAAGCTCAGTGAGAAGTATCTAAGGCGACTATGTATAGCTACTTGAGCAAGCTGTCAAGAACCAGCTCTGGCTTACTGGATGGCTATGGAATAAATACATGCTTTTAGGATGCCAAGGGAAAAACCTTACTTCATCCTGCTTTATTCTACAACAGAGTTTGTGGAAAATTCAACAATGAAAACAAGAAAGATTCCAGAATTCAAAGCTTACTATAGACAGTCTAATGAAATGTATCTTTTTGGACAAATGAGTCAGCAACCATAAGGAAAGGATCCTGAGGCAACAGGGGGGTCTTCTTAAAGTCTAAAGAGAGAATGCCTCAAAAAAAAGCTTATGAATAATATGCACCAGAATAAAATCCCATAACCCAGTGTGTTTGTCATATGTACATAAACGGAGGAAATCACTATTTTTAATTTTATTGAAGTATGGCTGGTTTACAGTGTTGTTCTAATTTCAGGTGTACAGCAAAATGATTCAGTTATACATATGCATATATTCTTTCTATTTTAGATTCTTTTCTCATATGGTTAATACAGAATACTGAGCAGAGTTCCCTGTGCTATACAATAGGTCCTTGTTGATTATCTACCTTAGACATTAGTAGTGTGCTTAGTAAACTGCTTACATATACAGGCTTAACAGCTGAGGTTTTGTATTTTAGCTGGAAACAATTATGTAGTTATTTGTAATGAAAATATACTTGACATGTAGTTATTTGTAATGAAAATACATGTGATTATTTGTAATGAAATATACTTTCTTAAGATTCACTAAGATAATACATGTCAAATGTGATTTTGAATTGCACGTGCCATTCTGCTGCCCCTGAGCAGGCAGAATCAGGTAGTGGGGCCTCGTATTATTTGCATCTCAATAAGAACTGCTCAGACTCTCTCCTCAATGTCAAGGGTCTATTGTCCTTGCATTCACGAATAGGAATTTTGTCAGCAGAACTATCTTTGCAGGAGAACAGCAAATATCTCTACAGAACTGAAGAATTGAAAACCGCCAGTGTTCTCAATTAACAAACTATCGCCTTGAAAAGGTCATTTCTGCAGCATTTCTCACTAGGTTTTGAGCTACTGAGATTAAATCTTTGAAACTCAGCCACAACAGATGACAGATTCTGATTGCAAAGCCTGTCACATAAACTGGGGTGGAGAAAAAACGTATTCTTTTGTGCTTCCAAACTCTCTACCATAGGTAATACCTTGTCTACTCTTCAATTTTTTCAATTAGAAATTAAAGTGTATGGCATCTAAATAGCCCTCTAGGATATTTATTTGCATAATATTTATATGTCTTTTAATTTTTACAAAACTGACAGCTAGTAGTTTGGAGGAAAATAATTATTCTCAATAATGCCAACCCAACAATTTCTTATCCCCATGGAGGGCACTTGTGCCAATTAATAAGAAAATTTCATCATAAGAGAAAATGATGATGCTTCCATTGCCAGATGTAGGTCAAGTGTAGGCACGAATCTTCCCTAGAGAATGAAGAATCTGAATAACTGCCTCATGCATCTTGCTTTGTGGCTTTCATAGATCAAGCTGCCTTAGAGAAAGAACATTATGGAGGAAGAACAGGGGAAAGAGGTCTTCTGAGAATTACCCTACTAACCATAGTGCCCCAGTTAATGGTGTCAGAATGTGATCAGGAATTAGAAATTCTAAATCCTGTTCCTACTGCAAATACTTTGAGAGAGATATACGTGTAGAAGAAAATACCCCTAACCAAAGTTTTGATCCAAAGTTCAAGATATTTGCCAATATTGGTGAATTTGCCAATAGTGAAGGTACTGTTGCATCTCTGGCCAGATGTCTAAACTAATGTCAAGACTGATAGCTTCTTTGGCCATCATTTTCTCCAAGCCCCTTACCCCTAGGTTCTAACCTTGGAACTGTAAAAGAAAGTCAGAAAGATATATAATTCTTGTTATATTTATTTTAAAACAATTAATATTGCAATCTTTCATCAATTGGGACCTCTTGGTGGCTCAGATGGTAAAGTGTCTGCCTGCAATGCGGGAGACCCGGCTTTGATCCCTGGGTCAGGAAGATCCCCTGGAGAAGGAAATGGCAACCCACTCCAGTACTCTTGCCTGGAACATTCCATGGACTGAGGAGCCTGGTAGTCTACAGTCCATGGGGTCACAAAGAGTCGGACCACGACTGAGTGACTTCCCTTTCACTTTCTTTCATCAACAAAGAAAATAAAAACAAATTCTTAAACTCTAGCTAAGATCATATAAGGGAATAGTGTCTACAGATTAATGTCTGACTCTCATGCCTAAATTTACATCTTGCTGCATCTAAGCTAATAGTCAAACCCAATCTTGATCCTTAGTGCTTTTCACCAAAGTAAAGGCAAAAGAGATAAAAGAATAATGGGATATATAAATACCATCTCTTTACTATGAATTCAAACTCATTAGTCCAATTATCTAGGTAATCTTCCCAGTTGAATGTGTCAACTTGTTCAAAACTGAGCTTCCAATATGCCCACATACCCCTCAACTCAGCTCCTGCCACTATTTTCCCTATTTCAGTTAACAGCATCTCAATTATTCATTTCTTAGGTGAGACAGTCAAGGAATACACTTGGCCCTTGAACAATACAGGTGCAAAATGCTCTGGTCAATTTATACATTGATTTTTTTTAAATAAATTTGTATCTGAGGATGAACCCTGGTTGGTTAAAACCACAGGTGCAGAACCAAAGATAAGCCGGGTTGACTATGAAGTTACACTAGGAATGTTGTAGGCAGGAAAGGGAACCCCATACTCCTAACCCCTGCATCGTTCAAGGGTCAACTGTATTTGAATCCACTTTTACTTTCATACCGAACATCAAGGAAAGTTAAAGTCCTTCAGTTGCGTCCCGACTCTTTGCGACTCCATGGAACATAAAGTCCATGGAATTCTCTAGGCCAAAATATTGGAGTGGGTAGCCTTTCCCTTCTCTCGGGGATCTTCCCAACCCAGGGATCGAACTCAGGTTTCCTGCACTGCAAGTGGATTCTTTACCAGCTGTGTCACAAGGGAAGCCCAAGAATACTGGGGTAGATAGCCTATCCCTTCTCCAGCAGATCTTCCCAACCCAGGAATTGAATTGGGGTCTCCTGCACTGCAGGTAGATTCTTTACCAACTGAGCTATCAGGGAAGCCTGATCAAAGTCTTCAGCAAATCTTATCTGTTCTATGGTAAATTATGTGTGTGTGTGTGTGTGTGTGTGTGTGTGTATATATATATATATATATATATATATATATTCTCACCATTTCTACAGTGCTTTTCCAAGCCACAATCATCTCTCAGATGATTTATTTCCTTCTAATTGTTCTCTGTCCTCAGCCTTGTTTAGACTATTCTGAACACAAAAACCAGACATTACTGCATGCCACTTCCCAGATCAAAATTTCCCCAGTTTTCCCATTTACAGAGAACAAATACCAAAGTCTTTAATATTGATATTATCACAAGATCTAGATGGTAAGGCAGCTGTGACCTTTCTGACAGCATCTCTCTGCCTTGTTCCTTTCACTCTTTCCTGTCTCTTTGATGATCTTCAAACATCCAAGACTGCAAGGAGATCAAACCAGTCAATCCTAAAGGAAATCATTCCTGAATTCATTGGAAAGACTGATACTGAAGCTGAAACTCCAATACTTTGGCCATCTGTTGCAAAGAACTGACTCATTGGAAAAGACCCTGATGCTGGGAAAGATTGAAGGCAGGAGGAGAAGGGGAGGACAAAGGGTGAGATGGTTGGATGGCATCACTGACTCGATAGACATGAGTTTGAGCAAGCTGGGAGTTGATAGTGGACAGGGAAGCCTGGCATACTGCAGTCCATGAGGTTGGAAAGAGTCAGACTGAGCAACTGAATTGAGGTGAACTGAATTGAAACATCCCAGATACGCCCTGCCCTCTGGATAGAAGCTGTTCCCTTGGACAGTTGTAATTCCTCTGTCTAAATGTATGGTTCTGCAAATATTTTCCTGGATTTCTTCCTTTCCCCTCTCACAAATTTGCTCATATTTTTGTTGAGGTCTTCCTTGGCAATTCTGTTAAAAATGCCAACACTAACTTCCCTATCCCAACATGCATACATGCAATACTTCTATCCCCTTGTACTGCCCTAAGGCTTCTCATAGCACTTGTCAGTATCTTTCTTGACGGCTGTAACTTCTCCCTCTGTACTTCATTTCCCATCTCCCCTCACTAGAGAATAACAATTTGCTCCCTTCGCATGACTAGTCATGAGCAGTACAGAATTTGTCCAACACAAATGATTTTCCTAATTCTAGGGATTGTAAATATGTTTTGGACAAAAAGAGGGTTAAGAGAATACTGAATAGTGTGACTGATAAAAGGAACATATGTGGGAATTATATAAAGAAGAAGAGAATAGACAAATTTTAAAGTACATTTTAAAAAGCTTGAACTTGCTTGGTGGTCCAGTAATTAAAACTCCACACTTCCACCGCAGGGGGCAAAGGTTCCATCCCTGGTCAGGGAATTAAGATCCTGCATGGAAATGGCTACCCACTCCAGTATTTTTGCTAGGGAAATTCCATGGACAGAGAAGTCTGGCGGGCTACAGTCCGTGGAGTCACAAAGAGTTGGACACGACTGAGCAACTAACACTACTATACTAGACTAGGCCATATCTCAGGTGGTACTAGTGGTAAAGAATGCGTCTGCCAATGCAACAGACGCAAGAGACCTGGGTTCAATCCCTGGGGTGGGAAGATCCCCTGGAGAAGGAAATGGCAATCTACTCCAGCACTCTTCACTGTTAAAATCCCATACACAGAAGAGCCTGGTGGGCTACAGTCCATGGAATTATGAAGATTTGGACGTGACTGAGCACTTGTCTGGAGAAAGCAATGGCACCCCACTCCAATACTCTTGCCTGGAAAATCCCATGGACGGAGGAGCCTGGTGGGCTGCAGTCCATAGCGTCACTAAGAGTCGGGCACAACGGAGTGACTTCACTTTCACTTTTCACTTTCATGCTTTGGAGAAGGAAATGGCAACCCACTCCAGTGTTCTTGCCTGAAGAATCCCAGGGACAGTGGAGCCTGGTGGGCTGCTGTCTATGGGGTTGCACGGAGTCGGACACGACTGAAGCGATGCAGCAGCAACAGCAGCAGAGCACTTGTCAGTAGTCAGCAACGCTGTATGGCATGCTTAAAAAAAAAAAGAAAGAAAGAAATATAGAGTATTTATTTTTTTAAAAATAACAATAGCCAAGCATACACTTCAACTCTTCATATCTGCCACCTTATTTTTTTTTTTTCCAAAACTCTATGGCCCATTTTCCAAAGCATTTTTTTTCTGTATGTGACAATGCCATCAAGATTTCTCCCATCTAAGTAGTAACCAGGCCCAACCCTACTTCACTTCTGAGATCAGACGAGATCAGGTACTTTCAGGGTGAGATAGCATAGACAAAATTTCTACACAGAAATCATATACACATAATAAAGATGACTTTAGAGTCATATGTTAATTTAATGCTTTATTTTGTTATCAAACGTAGGAAGTGAAAGTGTTTTTCCTCCAGAATGAAAATATTCAATCTATCTTTCCTAAAACCTCTTGTGAAAAATACCATATATTTTATTTCTAAAAACAGAACTCTAAAAAGTTACTTATGTGGCATACTAAATGAGTCAGTATTTGTTTTTAAGGTAGATCCTGAAAATGCCAACTTCCTTTTAAAATAAAGACTTTTTTATGTTTACCAAAAAATACCTCTATTTCTGAAATAACATGATTTAATGAGTTTTCTAAGAACAAAGAAAATACACTTTTTACTTCACACATATACCAATTGAATCATAAGTTAAAAGTTCATTACATAAGAAATGTAATTAATTATATTACAAAAAAATTGTATAATTTACATTATTAAAATAAAGACATATTAAGTGCAAAAAAAAAGCAAAAAAAATAATAAAAGAAATAATTGAAGAGTCTAGAATATTTAAAAAAAAAAAAAAAGAAATGTAATTAAAATAGGATTTGGCACACAGTTTTTATTTTTCTATCCAAAATAATCATTAGCGGGTTTCCATGGAAATACTTCTGTACATTAATACCCCATGTAAATAACTATTTATTCAAATATCTATCTAGAGTCAGTGCAAAGTTACCATCATGGTTCACGTATATTTGGGAGGAGGACAAATATACCAAAGATGTATTATATTTTATCTTTTGGTATTGACACGATCCATGTAGGTACCAGTTGCTTCAAAGATCACCTAAGTTAACATTCTTATTTGGAGACCACACAATGAAAAATATTTATTCATTAGGCATAAGGTCTAACTAGGTCTTACCTTTTGGTGATTTTGCAGTGTGACTCACTGCTCAATAAAGATTTTGTCAGAGAAGGCATTAAAGACTTAAGTGTAATTACCATTCAGAGTACACAGTTATACTGAATAAGTCATTTGAAACGAAGTCTACTTAAAGCAGTGTGAACTGAATGGAATCCATGTTGTCACCATACTCTGTGTATTCTGCCTCTGTTTGAACGAATGCTGTTTTTAATGGTCAAAGTTGTTTTTAGTTATTCAAAATAATGTGTTTCAAATTTGCAGCTTTGTGAACTACTCTGGTACAGGATATTCCAAAGGAGGAAAAAAAAATTCTTTCAAAGATAGAAATAAAACTATTTTAATGTTAAGAAATCTGCTAAAAACTCAATTCAACATCTAAATCTACCATGGCCCTTCACCACAGCAAGCATTATTTTACAGTTCTAACAAAACTTGTTCTTTATTCTTGAACACTTAGACTATTGTTTAGAAAAGGAATTTATTTCTCTCTTTTTGATATTTTATAAACTCGTATATTTGTTTCATTCCACAATATTTTCTTTGGCTTCTTGCAATTTTTACCAGCAAGAAAAATGTTGGTTATTAGATGTTTCTAGTCCTCTTCCACCCCAAAAGTTACACATATGTGTGCTTAAGTGTATGAGTGCACACACACCTCCAACACACACCTGAGTTTATAAATTCTCCTGAGGAAGCCATTAACAGAGCTTCACACAGAAAAACTAAATGAGGATAGCAAAGAAAGTAATAATAATTTGAAAAAAATGGGAAAAAAGAATCCATAATTCACCTGATAGTATAATGTCACTGGGCTTCCCTCATAGCTCAGTTGGTCAAGAATCTGCCTGCAATTCAGGAGACCCCGGTTTGATTCCTGGGTTGGGAAGGTCCTCTGAAGAAGGAAATGGCATCCTACTCCAGTATTTTTGCCTAGAGAATCCCATGGACAAAGGAGCCTGGCAGGCTCCATTGGAGTCGCAAGAGTCAGACAGGACTTAGCAACTAAAGAGAGAGAGAGAGAGAGAAGGCCACTTCCCCTGTCAAGGGCATTTCAAACTGTCTTTTCCAACCTTAGACTCTCCCTCACGACACACTTACCTCACAAACACACTAACCAAAGTAAAGTGATTGGGTTACTCAGCAGAAAGCTCAAAGATGTAGGCAATAATAAAAATAAATTACCCTATGTGTCCTGATGTAATATACACTAGAATGTAGGGTAATCTTCCATATATACACTGAGAACTTTCATTCAATGTTTTATTGGTTGACATGTTTCTACAACATTCTTTGAAGACACTTATTTCATTAACTTCATTGTAATAGTGCATAAAATTATATGTCATAGGCAGTAGGGTAGCAATTTAGAAATATTGCTGTTTTAATGTTGCTGCTGCTGCTGCTAAGTTGCTTCAGTCATGTCCGACTCTGCAACCCCATAGATGGCACCCCACCAGGCTCCTCTGTCCCTGGTATTCTCCAGGCAAAAACACTGGAGTGGGTGTTAGTATTTTATGAAAACTTATTAAAGCTCTCTTTGTCCCCCTGAGTGTTGGTGTATGGGTTTTTATTGGATTCATTTTCTGAATAAGCTGGGTTTTTAGAACATACAAAATTCACTTTCATCAAAGTCTTGTGACATTATGCATGATGTATGTTTCCATCACTGAAATTTTTATTCCAGCCACAGGACCCATTCATATCCATTAGAACAAGTTTGTCTGTTATAGCTCATCCATAGTTATGCTAGTGAGGTCTACAATATAATCACCAACTCTATTTCTATTTATAAGGAGATTCTGTAAAGGCCTCTTTACAATCCTGTTTATCCTAGTTATTATGAAAAAAGTTCCCAGGACTTCCCTGGTGGCTCAGATGGTAAAGCGTCTGTCTATAATGCGGTAGACCCAGGTTCGAGCCCTGGGTTGGGAAGATCCCCTGGAGGAGGAAATGGCAATCCACTCCAGTACTACTGCCTGGAAAATCCCATGGACAGAGGAGCCTGATAGGCTAGTCTATGGGGTCTCAAAGAGTATGACACGACTGAGCGACTTCACTTTCACTTTCCCAGGAATAGTCACTCAGTCTGACTTAAACTTGCTTATGTGCTAAGTCTCTTCAGGCTTGTTACTCTTTGCCACTCCTTGGACTGTAGGCAACCCCCCTCCCCAGGCTCCTCTGTCTGTGGGTTTCTTCAGGCAAGAACACTGGAGTGGGTTGCCATGCCCTCCTCCAGGGGATCTTCCCAACCCAGGGATTGAACCTGCATCTCTTATGTCTATTGCATTGGCAGACAGGTTCTTTTCCTGCTAGCATCCCCTTGGTAAACCCTACTTATCCCCCTCCAATTATCTTTTCCTTGTCACTTTGATTGTGTTAATGGACTTCCATAAGCATCATGAACAAGCATTGATTGAGATCGTTTTCCACACATAATGCTCCCCAAGTAGAATTTTGTTATTCAAGTTAAAACTGAGATATAGTTAGATAATATAAAAAACACATCTAAGTCCCTTGAAAGTGCTTTCCTGTCTTCTAAAATGGGAGGAGTGTTTCGAGGCAAGAAATGCTATAATACGGAAAGCATGCTACTAGCTGTACTGATAGAATTCTTTGATACTCATCACTCCTTATCCACCCCAAAGTTAACTGGACTGGTGTGACAAAAATAAGTTGGACAGTAGATAAGACATTCAAGGAAAAAGCAATCTGGAAATTTTGAATTTCTGGGAGCCTAGTGCCTCTCTTTCTTCTGAATGCCCATACTCCACAGGAATCACACACTGTTCTTTCTCAGGAAGCCTTGGGGAGTCATCAAGCAAGAGTAAATACAACTCATTACCAGCTGGATGTAGTCCATCAAAATATAAGGGGAAGTGTCCTTAAGGACATGGCAGCTTCATGAAAGGTTATGAATTGGCAAACATGGAGCTTATCATAATCAATAACACCCTAAGATGTGGTAACATCAAGGCTGGCAATCAGTACATGAAAACTACAAATATTTTTTCATGCTGAGTCAAGCAGACTTAGCTTAGAAAGATGTGAGAGATGAAGGAAACAGGCTGTAGTACTACAAACTCCCTTTTTCCTTGTTTTATCTGTACATTTAATCATCATTGCTAATTCTTTCTACCAAAGTTTGTTTTGTATCAGGTATTTTAGTAAATTCAACAGATAGTCAGAATTTACTGTATGATGCAGCATGCTCAAATCCAATGCTCTGTGACAACCTAAAGGGGTGGGATGGAGTAGGAAGTGGGAAGAAAGTTTAATAAGAGTGGGGGGTCATATGTATACCTATGGTATATACTTATGATTGATTCACGTTGATATATGGCAGAAATCAACACTATATTGTAAAACAATTATCCTCCAATTAAAAATAAAGAAATTAATAAAAAAAAAAAGAAAGAAATAGAAAGATCAGTTGAAGTACCTGACAGCTACCATGGACAATTTAATAGTAACAATATTAAAAAATTAATAGTATTTATTAAATACTTACTATGTACACTCTGACAATCACTTTACAGAAAGAAAGCAAAGTACCTAATTCTCTCAGAAACTTCATCACAATATTAATGTTACCATAGTGTGAAAAGAATGAGACTAAATCTTGGAGAAGTTTAAACACTGACCAAAATTACACAACCAACAAGCACTGGGAATAAGAGTCAAACCCACACGCACCTGGTTTAGAACCTACATTTATATAATAAAGGTTTGGTAGACATTTTGTCTGTGATTTTTTTTGGGGGGTGGGGTATAAAGGATCTATTTTGGGCAAGGTTAATGCTCCTTGGTCTGGGTTATTTTTTAACAACTATTTAAGAAAGCTCAAACAGTAACAGAATTCCCCTCTACCTATCATCAAGAAGTAGTGGTTTAGTGTTCTTTTATAATATTTTTAGGAATCACTAAAACCATCTGAATTTTACATTTGGCTAAAAGCAAATACGGCTCAATACATCCTTGGCTTTATAATTCCCAATCCAATTAAGGTCAGACTGACACATCAGAAAATAAGAAAATAAAACTGCACCCGTCCAATCTGAATCAATAGTATGAATACTTACTGACTTTAAGTGCTCGTGTTGATTTTAAGTGACAGTGTTAATTGATCAAAATAATTAAAATAAGGTTTCTGCAGCCTTTTTAAATTGCAGTTAAAACTTGTTTTCATATTTCTCACTATTGTATTTTGGGGCATGATGTCAACAAATGAAACCAGCATGTAGACATCTGATGGGCGAATACTGGCAAGTCTAACTGACAATCCAATGAGATGCGAAAAGAAAAATGAATGAAACAAAACAAAAATGTATCCAGTAGTTCTCATTTGAAAAGGCTTCAGAAAACACAGTCCTCAGAGGAAAGTAATTACAGACAGATATTTGTGTTTGCAAAAATGTGAAACGCCTGGGAAAGGCAAAAATCACTGTTTCTGTTCCTCTCATTTTATATCCTTATTGATCAGAATGCTGTAATTTTCATGGTGCTGCGGGGGAAAGACAAGCAAGTAAGAGTGTAATTACTCAGAAGAGAGGTTTGGGAGCAATTTTTGTAATTCATAACCTAACCCTAGAAGGGACAAAGAGTAATATTCAAAACTGTGTTCACAGGAGAGTCACTCTTATTGATTTGATTATATTTGAACACCTTTCCTAAATTACTATTGGCATTGAATCTTATCTGTATAATTATTCTTTAACTTTAAAACCACTTTTGCATTGGTTAAGGTGAGAAAGCCTCTCCAAAAGTTGAATACTGTTCTTTGCTTAAAATATATGTGTGTGTGTGTGTGTGTTATGTTCCATGTAGGGAGAAAATATCATTAAATAAAAATCTTTTGTTCTGTTCTAGGAAAGAAGAAATAAGTAAAAGTAGGTGACTCTTGACAATTTTCAACCAAGCATACCTCTTAAAAATTCAATCTGCCCACATTTGCCTTTTGACTTCTAGATGTTGTCAGTACAGAAGGAACAAATAGAAATAATGATTTTTTTTTTTTTTTTCTTTTCAGGGTAAACCGTGATGTCTTGGGCATAGGGAGGAGAACAAAATTGTTCCCTTTCTACTTGGTATATTTGAATGAGATTATTAATTTTCTCTTGTAAATGTATTAACATAGGAACAGAACAAAAATAATGCAAAAAAAGCCACACAAATGTTTCTCTCTTAATCATGCAGTTGGCAAACCCCCAAATATAAAAATTGCTATGAATATTCTGTTCACTTTTTATTGAGATCCCCCACCTCCACCCCCAGCACTACAAACAACTGCATGGATTTTATTTCATTTGTTTATATATTATATATATATATATATGTATATAAAAAATACACACACATATATATGCAATTATATATGTATATATTTTTCTTTGGAAGGAATGATGCTAAAGCTGAAACTCCAGTACTTTGGCCACCTCATGCGAAGAGTTGACTCATTAGAAAAGACTCTGATGCTGGGAGGGATTGGGGGCAAGAGGAGAAGGGGACGACAGAGGATGAGATGGCTGGATGGCATCACTGACTCGATGGACGTGAGTCTGAGTGAACTCCAGGAGTTGGTGATGGACAGGGAGGCCTGGCGTGCTGCGATTCATGGGGTTGCAAAGAGTCGGACATGACTGAGTGACTGATCTGATATCAGATGTATATAATGTATATAATGTACTTTTAGAAATGTTCAGAATCATAAAGGGATAATTTACTAGCTCACTAATAATTTCATGGTAATTAGAGGAATTAGATGATATTTTTCTTCCTATGACTGACAACAAGAAATTCCCCAAAGGTGAAAAGAAGTAAAGGTGGAAAAGCAAGAATTAAGACTGCAGAACCTGTGTGGAAAGGCTATTTGTGGTTCCCTGGTGGCTCAGATGGTAAAGGAGGCTCCATCTTCAATGCAGAAAACCACGGGTTCGATCTCTGGGTTGGAAAGATCCCATGGAGATGGGAATGGCTACCCATTCTAGTATTCCTGCCTGGAGAATTCCTACATTTTATGATTTCTCTTCAATGTGAAAAAGGCATAGGTAAGAATATTTTCTTGGATCTTCATGAATTTCGATACTGTTTCTTCTTCAGTATAAATTCTCTTGAAGTGAGGGAAGTGATAGTAAATTATGACAACCATTTTCTCAAGGAAGAGTAAGATATAACTCCAATGAAGGAAAAATGCATTTTAATTCTGAAATTTAGTGAAACAAGACCAATGCTTGGGCCTAGAGATGTGAATTTGAATCTCAGCTTCTACACCTATGAACTGTGTGTTCTTCAGAAATTTATACATTATCCATTATCTGAAAAACTGTAGATTAACTAATTCAAAAGATTTCCTGAGGATAAAATGAAATAATAAATGCCAATACTTACAGTATTGAAGCTATACTGTAAATATACATAGTTATCATTCTCATCCCTCTGCTAGATTTGTAATACGGAGCCAATCCAGATATTTTCTACTGCCTTACATGTGTAAGCCTATGTGTATGTGGATGGGTTAATTTAATAGGATTATAATCTCTAGGATTATTTCAGAGAAAGCTCCTTCCATTAAAATTAATAATATTTGTACTCCAAATTAAAATTTACACACAAATTTTAATGCTTGGAATTGTCTTCTTAATATACTTTTGCAGTATTTGTCAATGACCAAATTACCTCAGAAACAGTATTCTCAAAAAAACTGTCCTAAGTATAACAATTTGATTTACTGAAGTTAATTTAATTTCTGGCTTGCATTTGTAAGTAGGGAGAATTAAAGCTGCAACCTATGAATCTCCAAACATGCATTTTCTTTGGATCAATTAACAATGCCACTAAACTCTGACCCATAGATTTCTATCTTTGCCAACCCAATTTCTGCTATATTAAATGGCATGATGCCAATTGGGCAATAGTTTTGCCTGGAAACATATGACCTCTGGGGAATGGACTGAGACCCCCCTCAATTGAGGACTGGGAAAGCCATCTGTTAGTAGCAGGTAATGAAAAATAAAGTCTATCCTGTAAGGCAGGGAGCATTGATTAGATTTCTGCTAGACAAGACCCTATCTATTCCAAATGAGCTTCCATTCTTAATTTGTTTTCTTCACTGTGATCTAAGTCGGGGTCTCAAAAAATGAAAAACTAACGTGATGCTCTGATAGACTTTGCTCTAATATTCAGGCTTGTTTAATAATGAAAAATAAAAGAAAAACAATTATTTTTGCCTGAACATTGACTTATGCTAAAAACATTCATTTGGAGAAAAAAAAAAAAACTATAGATTTCTCTAGCATAGTAGTTATAAGGTACTTTCTTTCTTTGGATGAAAGAATGAATGAAGCTGGTCCTTATATTTTCATCATCCTGAAAGTCTTAACTATGGAATAATCACCTATAGCTTGAGTATTTTTTCATATCAGTCTCTCAGAAGCTTTCTTTTATTCTTTACACTGTACATTATAAAATTTCATTTAAGTAATTAACTAGGGATCATTAAATTACTTAAATTTTAAAAGGGTCAAGTGCTACATAAATAATAAATAATAAAAATAAAAGTATATTAAAAATGGCCTAGGGCCAAATGTAAGATTTATGAAAATATATGATGAGAGGAATGATAAACTATAATGTAAATGTAATAATTTACATTACAATAATATGATGTAATATAAAATGCAATGTAATATAATGACCACATCTACTGTTTGGATTTAAAAATTGATATGATGTAACAGCTCACATTCATAAAACACTTCTACTTTTCAGGCATTTCACACTGAATCTTCAATTCCCTTATACCAAGTTCCTAGAAGAGTTGTGAATACGTTATCAGTAACCATGTTTTAGTCAAAACAACTTTGCAAGGTAGGTATTATTAATAGCTCTATTTCACAGATGAGAAAAAGCAGAATAAATTAAGAGACTTCCAGTTCCCCGTTTTGAATGTAAGGAACTTGGAAGTTACCACTTTGTCTTGACAACAAATATTGATAAAAGCTAAATAGACTGAAAAATCTACAGTTCTTGCATGAGGACTGAGGATAGGATAAACCACTGGCCCAATTATAGAGACTTAGTCAGCCAAATGCAAGGAGGTATGGTTTCTCTGAGAGGAGACTAAGGAGAGAAAATGGTCAAGGGAACAAGTGCCGGGGTAGGAAAACCTGAACTACAGTGGATGAATTATCTCTCAGTGCTCTCCCCACTGAGAATTAAAAACTACAAGGGGACCTGGATATATGGAGGACTCCACAATATTATGATGTCCACTTCCAGGAGTTCCAGCAGTTCAGTTCAGTTCAGTTCAGTCACTCAGTCGTGTCCAACTCTTTGCGACCCCATGAACCACAGCATGTCAGGCCTCCCTGTCCATCACCAACTCCCGGAGTCCAACCAAATTCATGTCCATTGAGTCGGTGATGCCATCCAGCCATCTCATCTTCTGTCGTCCCCTTCTCCTCCTGCCCTGAATCCCTCCCAGCATCAGGGTCTTTTCCAGTGAGTCAGCTCTTTGCATCAGGTGGCCAAAGTATTGGAGTTTCAGCTTCAACATCAGTCCTTCCAATGAACACCCAGGACTGATCTCCTTTAGAATGGACTGGCTGAATCTCCTTCCTGTTCAAAGGACACTCAAGAGTCTTTTTTTTTTTTCAAGAGTCTTTTCCAACACCACAATTCAAAAGCATCAGTTTTTCGGTGCTCAGCTTTCTTTACAGTCCAACTCTCACATCCATACATGACTACCGGAAAAATCATAGCCTTGACTAGACAGACCTTTGTCGGCAAAGTAATGTCTCTGCTTTTTAATATGCTGTCTAGGTTGGTCAAAACGTTTCTTCCAAGGAACAAGCATCTTTTAATTTCGTGGCTGCAGCCACCATCACAATGATTTTGGAGCCCAAGAAAATAAAGTATGACACTGTTTCCACTGTTTCCCCATCCATTTGCCATGAAGTGATGGGACCAGATGTCATGATCTTTGTTTTTTGAATGTTGAGTTTGAAGCCAGCTTTTTCAGTCTCCTCACAAGAGGCTCTTTAGTTCCTCTTCACTTTCTGCCGTAAGGTTGGTGTCATCTGCATATCTGAGGTTATTGATATTTTTCCCAGCAATCTTTTTTTAACTAAATTCTTCAGATCCATTTTTCTAGATTCCGTATATGTGCACTAGAATACAAAATTTATCTTTTTCTTTCTGACTCACTTCAATCTGTATAATAGGTTCTAGGTTCATCACCTCATCAGAACTGACTCAAATGTGTTCCTTTTTATGGCTGAGTAATATTCCATTGTGTATATGTACCACAACTTCTTTATCCATTCATTTGTCAATGGGCATCTAGGTTGCTTCCATGTTCTAGCTATTGTAAATAGTGCTGCAACAAACAATGGGATACATGTGTCTTTTTTAACTCTGGTTTCCTCAGGGAATATGCCTAGGAGTGGGATTGCTGGGTCACATGATGGTTTTATTTCTAGTTTTTTAAAGGAATCTCCATACTGTCTTCCATAGCGGTTGTACCAATCTATATTCCCACCCTCAGTACAAGAGTGTTCCCTTTTCTCCACAACTTCTCCAGCATTTATTGTTTGTCAGCTTTTTGATGATGGTCATTCTGGCCAGTGTGAGCTGATATCTCATTGTGGTTTTGATTTGCATTTCTCTAATAGTGAACAATGTTGAGCATCTTTTCGTGTGTTTGTTAGCTATCTGTATATCTTCTTTGGAGAAATGTCTGTTTAGGTCTTTTTCCCACTCTTTGATTGGGTTGTTTGTTTTCCTGGTATTGAGTTGTATGAGCTGCTTGTGTATTTTGGAAATTAATCCTTTGTCAGTTGTTTCATTTGCTATTATTTTATCCCATTCTGAGGGTTGCCTTTTGACCTTGCTTATAGTTTCCTTTGCTATGCAAAAGCTTTTAAGCTTAATCAGGTCCCACTTGTTTACTTTTTTTGATTTCCATTACTCTAGGAGGTGCATCATAGAGGATCTTGCTTTAATTTATGTCATCGAGTGTTCTGCCTATGTTTTCGTCTAAGAGTTTTATAGTTTCTGATCTCACATCTAGGTCTTTAATCCATTCTGAGTTTATCTTTGTATATGATGTTAAGAAGTGTTCTAATTTCATTCTTTTACATGTAGCTGTCCAGTTTTCCCAGCACCATTTATTGAAGAGGCTGTCTTTGCCCCATTGTATATTCTTGCCTCCTTTGTCAAAAATAAGGTACCCATAGGTGCATGGGTTTATTTCTGGGCTTTCTATCTTTTCCCATTGGTCTATATTTCTGTTTCTGTGCCAGTACCATAGTGTCTTGATGACTGTAGCTTTGTAGTATAATCTGAAATCAGGAAGGTTGATTCCTCCAGCTTCATTCTTCTTTCTCAACACTGCTTTGGTTATTTGGAGTCTTTGTTTTTCCATATGAATTGTAAAATATTTTGTTCTAGTTCTGTGAAAAATGGCATTGGTAATTTGATAGGGATACCATTAAATCTATAGATTGCATTTGGTAGTATAATCATTTTCACAATATTGATTCTTCCTAACCAGGAACATGGAATATCTCTACATCTGTTTATGTCATCTTTGATTTCTTTCATCAGTGTCTTATAATTTTCTGTCTACAGTTCTTTTGTCTCCTTAGGTAAGTTTATTCCTAGAAATTTAATTATTTTTGTTACAATGGTGAATGGGATTGATTTCTTAATTTCTCTTTCTGATTTTTCATTGTCAGTGTATAGAAATGCAAGTGATTTCTGTGTATTGATTTTGTATCCTGCAACTTTGCTAAATTCACTGCTTAGCTCTAGTAATTTTCTGATACTACAGTATCGTGTCATCTGTAAACAGTGGAGCTTTACTTCTTATTTTCCAATCTGGATTCCTTTTATTTCTTTTTCTTCTCTGACTGCTGTAGCCAGGATTTCCAGAACTATGTTGAATAGTAGTGGTGAAAGTGGACACCCTTGTCTTATGTTTGCTGTGGGCTTATCATATATGGCCTTTACTATGGTGAGGTAGGTTCCTTCCATGCCCATTTTTTGAAGAGGTTTAATCATAAATGGGTGCTGAATTTCGTCAAAGGCTTTTTCTGCATCTGTTGAGATGATCATATAGCTTTTATCTTTCAGTTTGTTAATATGGTGTATCGCATTGATTGATCTGTGGATACTGAAGAATCCTTGCATTCCTGGAATAAATCCAACTTGATCATAGTGTAAGAGCTTTTTGATGTCTTGCTGAATCCTGTTTGCTAAAATTGTGTTGAGAATTTTTGCATCTACATTCATCAGTGATATTGGCCTGTAGCTTTCTTTTCTTGTGTTGTCTTTGTCTGGTTTTGTTATCAGGATGATGGTGGCCTCATAAAATGAGTTTGGAAGTGTTCCTTCCTCTGGAATTTTTTTGAAAGAATTTTAGAAGGAAAGGGATTAGCTCCTCTAAATGTTTGATAGAATTCTCCTGTGAAGCCATCTGGTCTTGGGCTTTTGTTTTTTGTGAGATTTTTGATCACAGAGCTTCAATTTTAGTAAAGTAATTAGCCTCTAATTAAAATAAATAAATTTATATTAAAAAATAAAAATTTTAAAAAACATTAAAAAAATTTTAGTGCTTGTAATTGGGTTGTTCATAATTTATATTTCTTCCTGGTTCAGTCTTGGAAGATTGAACTTTTCTAAAAATCTGTCCCATTCTTCCAGGTTATCCATTTTATTGCATATAGTTGTCCATAATAGTCTGTCATAATCTTTCATATTTCTGCATTGTCTGTTGTAACCTCTCCTTTTTCATTTCTAATTTTGTTGATTTGATTCTTCTCTTTTTTTCTTGATGAGTATGGCTGAGGGTTTTTCAATGTTGTTTATCTTCTCAAAGAAACAGCTTTTAGTTTTATTAATCTTTACTATTGTTTCTTTCATTTCTTTTTCATTTATTTCTGCTTGGATCTTTATGATTTCTTTCCATCTCCTAACTTTGTTTTTTTTTTGTTGTTCTTCTTCTTTTTCCAGTTGTTTTAGGTGTGAAGTTAGGTTGTCTATTTGATGTTTTTCTTGTTTCTTAAGGTAGGATTGTATCACTATACACTTCCCTCTTAGAACTGGTTTTGCTGTATCCTATAGGTTCAAAGATCATGGCATCCGGTCCCATCACTTCATGGGAAATAGATGGGAAAACAGTGGAAACAGTGTCAGACTTTATTTTTCTGGGCTCCAAAATCACTACAGATGGTGACTGCAGCCATGAAATTAAAAGACGCTTACTTTTTGGAAGGAAAGTTATGACCAACCTAGATAGCATATTCAAAAGCAGAGACATTACTTTGCTAACAAAGGTTCATCTAGTCAAGGCTGTGGTTTTTCCTGTGGTCCTGTATGGATGTGGGAGTTGGACTGTGAAGAAGGCTGAGTGCCGAAGAATTGACGCTTTTGAACTGTGGTGTTGGAGAAGACTCTTGAGAGTCCCTTGGACTGCAAGGAGATCCAACCAGTCCATTCTGAAGGAGATCAGCCCTGGGATTTCTTTGGAAGGAATGATGCTAAAGCTGAAACTCCAGTACTTTGGCCACCTCATGCGAAGAGTTGACTCATTGGAAAAGACTCTGATGCTGGGAGGGATTGGGGGCAAGAGGAGAAGGGGACAACAGAGGATAAGATGGCTGGATGGCATCACTGATTCAATGGACATGAGTCTGAGTGAACTCCAGGAGTTGGTGATGGACAGGGAGGCCTGGCGTGCTGCGATTCAAAGAGTCGGACATGACTGAGCGACTGATCTGATAGGTTTTGAGTTGTCATGTTTTCTTTGTCATTTATTTCTAGAAATTTTTTGATTTCCCTTCTGATTTCTTCAGTAACCTGTTGGTTATTTAGAAACTTGTTGTTTAATCTCCATGCGTTTGTGTTTCTTACAGTTATTTTTCTTGTAACTGATATCTAGTCTTATGGCATTGGATCAGAGAAGATGCTTGATGTGATTTAAATTTTCTTAAATTTACTGAGGTTTTATTTGTGACCCAAGATGTGGTCCAACATGTAGAATGTTCCACGTGCACTTGAGAAGAAGGTGTATTCTTCTGCATTTGGTTGGAATGTCCTGAAGATATCAATGAGAGCCATCTCATCTAATGTATCATTTAAGACTTGTGTTTCCTTATTAATTTTCTGTTCTGATGATCTGTCCATTGGTGTGAGTGGTGTGTTAAAGTCTCCTACTTGATTGAATTACTGTCAGTTTCTCCTTTTATGTCTGCTAGTGTTTGTCTTATGTATTGAGTTGCTCCTATGTTGGGTGCATAAATATTTGCAATTGATTGTTATGTCTTTCTCTTGGATTGACCCCTTGATCATTATGTAGTGTCCTTCCTTATCTCTTGTAATCTTTATTTTAAGGTTTATTTTATCTGATATGAGGATTGCTACTCCAACTTTCTTTTGCTTCCCATTTGCATGGGATATATTTTTCCATCTTCTCACTTTCAGTCTATATGTGTCTTGAGGTCTAAAGTGGATTTTTTTTGTAGACAGCATATATACAGGTCTTATTTCTGTGTCCATTCAGCCAGTCTGTGTCTTTTGGTTGGAACATTTAATCCATTTGCATTTAAAGTAATGATATATATGCTCCTATTGCCATTTTCTTAATTGTTTAAGGTTAATTTTGTAAATCTTTTTTTCATCATTTGTATTTCTTGACTGTATAAGTCCATTTAACATTTGCTGTAAAGCTGGTTTGGTGGTACTGAATTCTCTTAACTTTTGCTTGTCTGTAAAGCTTTTCATTTCTCCCTCAATTTTGAATGAGGTACTTGCTGGGTACAGTAATCTTGGTTGTAGATTTTTCTCTTTCAGTACTTTAAATATATCCTGCCATTCCCTTTTGGCCTGCAGAGTTTCTGCTGAAAGATCAGCTGTTAAGCGTATAGGGTTTCACTTGTATGTCACTTGTTGCTTCTCCCTTGTTGCTTTTATTTTTTTTCAAATTTTATTTTTTTAATTTTTTTTAAATTTTATTTTATTTTTAAACTTTACAATATTGTACTGGCTTTGCCAAATATCGAAATGAATCCACCACAGGTTTGTATCCCTTGTTGCTTTTAAAATTATTTCTTTATGTTTAGTCTTTGTCTGTTTGATTAGTATGTGTCTTGATGTGTTTCTCTTTGGGTTCATCCTGTATGGAACTCTTTGTGCCTCTCAGACTTGATTGACTATTTCCTTATCCAGGTTGGGGAAATTTTCAACTATCATCTCTTCAAAAATTTTCTCATACCCTTTCTTTTTCTTTTCTTCTTCTTGGACCTCTATTATTTGAATGTTGGTGCATGTGATATTGTCCCAGAGGTCTCTGAAACTATCGTCAGTTCTTTTCATTCTATTTACTTTATTTTGCTCTGCAGATGTTATTTCCACCATTTTATCTTCCAGCTCACTGATTCTTTCTTCTGCTTCAAATAGTCTGCTATCAATTCCTTCTAGAGTATTTTTAATTTTAGTAATTGTGTTGTTTGCATGTTTATTCTTTAATTCTTCTAGGTCTTTGTTAATTGATTCTTGCATTTTCTCTATTTTGGTTTCAAGGTTTTTGATCATCTTTACTATCATTATTCTGAATACTTTTTCAGGTAGTTTGCCTATTTCCTCTTTATTTATTTGGACTTCTGTGTTTCTGGTTTGTTGTTTCATTTGTGTAGTATTCTCTGCCTTTTCATAGTTCTTTTTTTTTTTTTTTAAACTTATTGTGTTTGAGGTCTCCTTTTCCCCAGGCTTTAAGGTTGAATTCTTTCTTCCTTGTACTTTCTGCCCTTTAAGTTTGGCCCAGTGGTTTGTGTAAGCTTCTTATAGGGTGAGATTTGTGCTGAGTTTTGTTTGTTTGTTTTTCTTCTGATGGGCAAGGCTGAGTGAGGTGGCACTCCTGTCTGCTGATGATTTGGTTTGCATTTTTGTTTTGTTTGTTGTTTAGATAAGGCATCCTGCACAGGGTGTCATTGGTGTTTGTGTGATGCCAGGTCCTGTATTACAATGGTTTCCTTTGTGTGAGTTATCACTATTTGATTTCCCCTAGGGTTAGTTCTCTGGTAGTCTAGGATCTTGGATACAGTGCTCCCACTCCAAAGGTTCAGGGCTTGATCTTACTGAATGACAAAGATGACTGCTGGCTTTCACTGGAGCCCAGAGAAGAAAGGATCCCTCGGTAGTTTTAGGTTGTGATTCAAATAGTTTTGGTTCTTGAGATGACTGAAATTCCCCTGACTTGTTTTTTCAAAGTCCCACAGTGGTTGCTCTGACTTCTGCCATCTGGTCTCCATTTCAGGAGGGTAGAAACAGCAAGGGGAAAGGATCTCCCAGCAATCTTGATTCCAGCTTGTGGTTCTTCCAGCTTGTCATTTCGTATGGTGTGTTCTGCATATAAGTTAAATAAGCAGGTGACAATATACAGCTTTGATGTACTCCTTTCCCAATTTGGAAGCAGTTCATTGTTCCATGTCCAGTTTTAACTGTTGCTTCTGGTATTCTCTTCCCTTTAAGAATTTTCCACAGTTTGCTCTCATCCACACCATGTAAGGCTTTAGTGTAGTCAATAAAGCAGAAGTAGATGCTTTTCTGGAATTCCCTTGCTTTTTCTATGATCCAATGGAATGTTGGATAAAGAATATCTACAAAAAAAAAAACAAAAAAAAACCTAGAGTTAAAATTATACTTATTCTAAGAAATTCAAAGCTTTTCCAGTAAGATGAGCAACCAGCGAAGGATATGCTCTCTCACCATTCCTTTCTGACATTGTACACTAAACAATTTGCCCTGTCACACAAACAATTTTAGCGAAATCCTGGATGTAAACGTAAGTCTGACTGCAAAGGAGTCTTACTTATCCCAATATATACTGTTACTTTATAGTAACACCCTAGATATTTAGTACATACTGTTATCACCTAATCTCCATGTCACACTTTTCTGAGCAAGTTGTTGAGTAAACTGTCAATTAATAGTCACATAACTATAGTTTCATTCTATGAGTTATTTTACACCACTGTATTTTATTTGAGTTAAAAAATACATAAAATAATATTAATTCTGATCCTTAAATCACTGAGTAAAAATATTTTTCTTTTAAAAAAGTAGATTTCAAAGAAACAGTGGAAGAATACTAATAGTAACAAGAAATAAGTATATTGGGGAAATTGAGGGATGTGGAGAAAATCAGTGTGACTGGCACAGAAAAGTAAGGAGAACAGTAGCGAGATGGCTAAGAGGAAGCCATAGAGCAGAAGATGTGAAGCTTTAAGCTTTGCAAGACATAAGTAAGCTGAGTTTCACTGCAAGTGAGAAGAAAAACTATTAGGAGATTTTTTCCTAAATTCAGACAACCACACACACTGCTGGTTGTGTTGAGAATGCTTTTTGGGAGTGGGGGAGGAGAACACCAGAGTAACAGTGTAATACCATTTTTAGAACCCTTTAAAATAGCACATTTTTATAATAATGCAATTGGGATAGGTTTGTAGCAGATGAGATGGTGAGATGTTGCAATATTTTAGACATATTTTGAAAATAAAGTTAAAAGCATATCCTAATAGGTTTCATGTAAAATGTAAGAACGTCCCCAAGGAAGACAATCAAAACAAAGCATACGAGCTTCCCTGGAAGTCCAGTGACTGAGACTCCACACTCCCAATGCAGGGGACAAGGGTTCAATCCCAGACTGGGAAACTAAGATCTTTTATGCCTCACCACATGGCCAAAAAAAAAAAAAAAATCCTAATAAACTACTTTAAAATTATGTTTTAATTTTTCTTTTAAATAATAAAATAGAGTACAGAATCCAAAGTCAGTTAAGAAGGAAGGTGAGAGAATGGTACCATGCCATTAACATCAATTAAGTTCAGTTCTGTCACTCAGTCGTGTCTGACTCTTTGCAAACCCATGAAATCGCCGCACACCAGGCCTCCCTGTCCATCACCAACTCCCAGAGTTCACTCAAACTTATGTCTATTGAGTCGGTGATGCCATCCAGCCATCTCATCCTCTGCCGTCCCCTTCTCTTCCTGCCCCCAACCCCTTCCAGCATCAGGGTCTTTTCCAATGAGTCAACTCTTTGAATGAGGTGCACAAAGTATTAGAGTTTGAGTTTAGTCCTTCCAATGAACACCCAGGGCTGATCTCCTTTAGGATGGACCGTTTGAATCTCCTTGCAGTCCAAGGGACTCTCAAGAGTCTTCTCCAACACCACACTTCAAAAGCATCAATTCTTCGGCTCTCAGCTTTCTTCACAGTCCAACTCTCACATCCATACATGACCACAGGAAAAACCATAGCCTTGACTAGACAGACCTTTGTTGGCAAAGTAATGTCTTTGCTTTTTAATATGCTATCTAGGTTGGTCATAACTTTCCTTCCAAGAAGTAAGCATCTTTTAATTTCATGGCTGCAATCACCATCTACAGTGATTTTGGAGCCCAAAAAAGTGAACTCTGACACTGTTTCCACTGTTTTCCCATCTATTTCCCATGAAGTGATGGGAAAAGATGCCATGATCCTAGTTTTCTGAATGTTGAGCTTTAGGCCAACTTTTTCACTCTCCTCTTTCACTTTCATAACAAAAGTAAACACCAAAAATGGAGGTGCTGATAACTGAAGGTCTCATAAAAGTCAAAGAAAGAATGGATACTAGAAAAAGTAAGCTGGAAGAAGAGGAGATGATGGCCTGTGTGGCTGATTCATGTTGATATATGCAAGAACCAACACACTATTGTAAAGCAATTATCCTCCAATTAAAAATAAATTAATAAAAAATGATTTTGGAAAATGAGCATTCTGTATCAGGTTATTATTTGGGGGTGAAAAGGGAATGGGTTGCTAAGGTAATATCACAGAAAGGTAAAAATAGGATAGAAAGCTGAGGTATTAAGAATCCCATGCATTAGGTAGGTTATGAACATGTAAAAGACACTACATGCATTAAATTCAGTACAGAATATGCCACAGTGTCATTCTGTGAGCTAAAAACTAAATTCTTCAACTAATAGCTAGGAGTGACTGGGAATGCTAGAGATGTTAGCTCTCAAATGAAGTGGCATAAGGTGGCATGAAATTCAAAAGATCTGGGTTTTTGTTTATGCTACTGTTGGTATTTATTTTAAAAAAGAAAAGGAAGGAAGTTCCCCAGTGGTCCAGTGGTTAAGATTCCACACTTCCAATACAGCGGGGTGTGGGTTCAATCCCTGGTTGGGAACTAAGACCTCACATGACACGGGCATGGCAAAAAAAAAAAAATAATAATAAGTAAGAAAGGAAAAGAAAATGATTGGGAAGCTTCTGCAATTAGTAGGAAAGAGGAGGGGAAGATATCTGTAAGTTGCATGGAAGGAAGAAAGTCCCCTACTACTTGAGAGGGCTGCAAGGAAGATGATGAGTTTGGTAGACTGACAGGTTTCAATTAAGAAACAGAGGTAAAGAGAACGGAGAGAAAAGGAACTTTTAAAAGAGTTCTAGTGAGTATGGCAAGAGTCATTCTGGCAGAGGAGTGAGAGGTATGCATCATGAATAAAACTTGATTATGACCTATACAGAACAGCATGAGTATGCAATTTTGCATACTGTTAGAAAGTCCAAAAGCACTGAATTTCACTAAGTGACTGAGATACACCCGCATAAAACATGACAATCTCATAGAAGAAGGTGGACAGCTATTTTAAGCCAGAGTCCTGATTATTTAGCCCAAAGAAATAGAGGACTCATAGTAATTCAAGTTTCTGAACAAAGTCAGAAGAAATGAAAATACATTTCAGCCTAGACCTGTCAAAGAGTAACCAAGGAATGTTTAGTCATTAAAAAATCAACTTGGATATATGAGTCATCAATATTATTGGGCTCTTACACAAAATTTACACACAGATGTGAGGGAATGTATTTGGACTATTTTCATGAAACAAAGGAAGAAAAAGATTGATAAGAAAGGGTAGAGAAAAGAAGGGGATAAAACTTTAGACAATCTGGGAATGGTGAACCTTGGTTGGTTTTCATCTGGGGATAAATAGATTAGCTGTCATCTATCAAAGATAATCTGGAGTGTGTCCCTGAGCAGACTGACTCAGACATTGACAGTGAGTCCCTGGAGCACCATGACAAGCTGTCTCTGCACAGTGCCAGCTAGTGCCCTTCCACTGGGACCTGAACCATGTCATTCTGGGTCTCTGCCATGTCTTACAAAATGACTCAGACCCTAATGACTCAGACCCTAATGACTCTTCCTGCCAAAAGAAGTTTGAGAAACCTCTATGTCACAACATTACAGCAGAGAACTGAGAGAGATACAAAGCTGAAATGTTATGGAAAACCATATAAAACTTTCTCCCACAATTGGAAGCAGCATGTGTTTGCAGGCCAAGGAGGTACTTATCCACCAGGTTTCTGAAATCTATTCTAAAAGTTTAATAATCATATTACATACTGTGTCTAATGATGTAATAGAAAGTGTATCATTTTCATACTTTATCATCACTCCCACTGAATCCCTGGCTATGTGCGTCTTTTCTAAGTCCATAAAAAGAGGGAGAGTTTGAAAAGGGAGAAAGACTCCTTTTAAGGAATTCCCTAGAAACAGCTTGTGTCTCATTGGCTTTCACTGGGGTGGCTGTCTATTTTGAATCAATAATACAAAAGGTGATATTTCCCTGATTTGTTTAGGACACAGTAAACCAATCCACAGTAAACCAATGGTGAAGTCACTTTTCTCCAAATATGGGGTCTCCTCAAGACAGATGTGGACATCTGAATAATATCAGTGAAATAAGTAAGAGAAGAAGAAATTGACAATGGGAAGAGAAGCATGTGTACTTCATACAGGACACATAGCAGAAAATGTCAAATATAACTCTGTTCCAAGAATATTGTTCATATGGTAAACACTGAATGTTTACCATAACATTTCCACCATAATCAGTGGGGTAAAATAAGAAATCAGCTGAGTATTTCCATGGTTAATAAAAATCCCTTAGACTTGCTGTTGTTATCCATTTGCTCAGTTGTGAAAGACTCTTTGTGACCCCATGGACTGCAGCACACCAGGCATCCCTATCCTTCACCATCTCCCAGAGTTTGCTCAAACTCATGTCCATTGAGTTGGTGATGCCATCAAACCATCTCATCCTTTGTCATCTGACAGAGACGGGCTGACTCAGCCAAGAATCGTGTGTACGTTCAGCACTCAACTTTCCAGATTTTGTCATTACATGATAGCCTCAAAGAGTAAAAATAAAACCAGGTGACTCCCTTTCTTCTGAGTTGTTACTTACAGCACTCTACTCATCTGGATTGTTACTGATACTACTCTATCCAAGTTCAGGGTTAGCAGTTTGGCTACTTTAAAATAAAATAATAGATTGGCTTTGAATAATTCCTAGGACTGAGCACAACACCCAAATGCAAATTTGTCTTCTTAACTAGGTGATGTGTATGTGTGTGGGGGGGGAGGAGGTGTGTGGTGGGGGTGGAGTGAGGAGGAGCAGTAAGTCCTTTCTTAGAAAAGGACACTATGATCTCAAAGGCTTCTGGTCTGGATAATTTATTATCCAGGAATTCATCTCTTTCCTACAGTAATCAGCTATGCTAGATTCAAGCAACACACTCACAAAAATATAGATTTCAGTTTATATCCCACCCCCCCCCCACCCCCACCTACACCAAACTCCCAGCAGGAGCGCTAGGGTCATGAAGAAAAGAAATGTAAATGCAAACCAAACAGATTTTCTTAAAGGTATTTTTGTTATAAAGAGAAAAGAGAAGGAGAGGCAAAGAGAAGAGCCATAGAAATAACTCTGTATTACTATCCATATCTAGCTTGTTACAAGTTTTTCCTCCTGTCAAACCCACTGAGTCAGTGGTCAAGTGGGCAGAACATTGCCGTTAAAGAAATTTGATTCTAGAAAAGAGGCTCCTAGCAAAGACCTTTTGCAGGACTCATTTTGGTGCTAATGTTTAGTTCTACAGAGACCAATAAGCTCACTTTCAGTCTCAGACAGAATGAAAACAATCCTTTTTCATGCTATTTTCATCTTTGCAGATGCTTATTAAACACAGACTATTGCCTGGTCACCAGGCTTGTCAGCTTTTATCCTAAAGATGGAGCCAATAAAGAGCAGAGAGGAAAAATGTACATTTTCTCAAGTACTTCTCAACTTGCTAAATCTGAATTCCTGTGAAAAGACTAAAAAAAAATTGACTCTAACTTAAGTCCTGGAAAATCAAAGCCTTCTTAGTGCATTGGTGGTTCCTATTGTTTATGAGAAGCACAGAGTGAAGTAATATGAAGTGTAAAATATTCCTTGTGAGAAGCTTTTTTGTCTTGGCAATTTTTGTCTTCCTCCTTTTGGTGGTGGGAGTGGATGTTGAGGTTTTTCTGAAGCAAGGCATATTTTTGGGTAGCCAGATTTTGCAGAGAGCTCATTTAAATTATAGGCCTCCTAGCACATGGCAGGTAGGCAAGTTATGAGGAACAGAAAGGATAAAATAGGCTTCAGGAATTTCTTACCATCTTGGTATGCTTTTAAAACCTTATGCTTGGGGAGCCTACTCTTTCTAGTACAAAGCCATATTGCTGAGATGCAGTTCTTCCATATCATATTGAGAGAGAGAAATAACTGAATATGGATCAAACAGAAAAGAAACAAATCACTGAGTTTGTGGGGTCAATAACTGGCTCCTTGAAAATAGTAAAGTAACTCTTTTAAATCATCATTTAAGATTTCTGCCATTGATTTAGAAAATCTAAATCACTTATATCACTTATATGAATTAGAAGGCAGAAAGGAGAAAAAGGTGGAATCAGAGAAACCAATTAACAGCATTTTATAATCTCAACATGATAACAGTTTAACCTAAAAGAGTTGAACTGGGGGCAATAAGAATGTGTGATTTTGAGAGATAGTTAAAAGACAAAATTTCTAATATACAGAACGGTGAAGGAATCAATTGCTAGAATTTTAATGAGACAAGACCAGAAAACACAACCCTTTATATCTATGATATATATTTACAAAGATCCATCTGCATATAAAAGTTCAGATATCTGTAGATTTTCATATTCAAATGCAAGCTTCACAAGTTCCAATTCACTTTTATTCCTCCAACAGTTAAAATCTAACTGTCCCAACTTATATGAACAATTTCAAAGTGGATTCACTTTACTACGTTTATACCGAATACTAGCCCTGGAATGCTCTTTATAGGAAGTTTAATAGCAATGTGTTTCTTCCCAAAGTAGTGCTGGGCTATACTCTCAGACAGTGACAAAAGTCTGGAAAATTCACACATTCAATTACTTTGAATTCAATTATTGTCACTCAGTGCTTCTGTAAGAACATCGACTTAAAAGGTTTAGCTATTTTTTAAATGATAGGCCAAACAGTCTCTATTGGATAGACTAGAAATGAAGAAGTTTGAGAGCTGAAGCTTTAAACAGAAGAAAGGAGAAGTGCTCACAAGTGGAAGTGAAAATAAAGACACGATCAAGCTTGTCATCTGGATAGAGAGCTGTGTTGTCAGAGGTTAGAATACTTAAAGTAACGTCTCTGGAGGAGTAAAATTTAGATAACAAAGGAAAACAATAGATAACAAATTAAAAGGTAGACATTTGAAGGTGACTGAAGTGAAAAAAATGAGAAGGTCCTTGGCAGCCAGGACATGAGGAAAACCAAGAGGCCAAAATGTTAAAAGGATTATTATCCATAAGACTTGACTTCAATCAGTTATATGTGCTCTGACAGATAGCATGAACAGGTGCTGAGTTTCTTGATACATTGTGCAGACTGAATCTACAACACATAACGTGAACACAACTAGGTGGGTAGGTAGGGAGTTGAGTGGTGCAGAATTTTATGCATCTCAAAGGAGCAGAATTGCTTTTAATAAATCAGTATAGAAAAGTAGTAGCCCAAAAATAGTCATGATTATCAACCTGCTGGGAAGCAAGTACACTCTGGATTTTTTTTTTTTTTTTACACTCTGGATTTAAAAAAAAAGTAAGATTGAGAGAATAAGTTTAAGATCTCTGGTGGAACCATTCTCCTTTAGTTGTGATTATATCTGACTTAAAGCTTTACTTTATGATCATCTAATCTCATCTTTCTGATCAGAGACATCTAATGCTAATCCCACCAACTATGCCATGCTTTCATTCATATATTTAGCTTTAGCTGTGTTAATAGTACCTACTCCCGGGCTTCCCAGATAGTTCAGTGGTAAAGAATCCACCTGCCAGTGCAGGAGAAATGGGTTCAATCCCTGGGTCAGGAAGATCACCGGGAGAAGCAAATGACAACCTACTCCAGCATTCTTGCCTAGAAAATCCCATGGACACAGGAGCCTGGCCGGCTATAGTCCATGGGGTAGCAAGAGTCAGATATGACTTAGCAACAAAACAGCAACATAGTACTTGCTCTATAGTATTTATGAGGTTCAACTTGACAAATTATATACTTTTAGGGCCCCGCTCAGATGTAACTTACTTGTAGATTCCCAACCTTCTCCTTCCCTACAGTCATCAGTCTATCAGCACGTACCAGCAGATCTGACAGCCCCTGTCCACCCATGTCTGTGGTGTTTTAGCATAGTTCCATTAACCCATTTTCTCCATTCTGGAACAGATTATTTTTAACATATTTTACTCTCCCACTAAATTAGCAATCATGTTGAGGACAAGATTCATGCCTTATTGACCTTTGTCTTATTTTTAGCACCTAACATGAAGAATGGCACAGGATAAACAGCAATAAATGATTGCTGAAATAAATTGAATTGTTAGAATGTTTTGTTTTTCCCTAAGCCACTTTCCTATACCATGTAAAAAACACAGAGTTCCTTGTCCTTTGGCAATGGTATATTTCATATGCCCAAGAGATTTACAAGCTTACAGCATAGAGCCAAAATGAGAAGACTCATTACAGTATTGCACTATAGCTACTGAGTCATATTTTGCAACCATACTCTGCCACCAATATAATTGGAAGATATTGAACTTTCACTAGTTAGGGAAGCCAGCCACCCTTTAATTGTCATTATTTTAATTTTTTGCTGACTATAATAGCCTCTTGAGATAGACATCTCATTTCTGTGACAGACCTGAGGGTCACCAGTCGTGTAATTTTATTTCTCTATAGTTGACTGCAGCTCAGAATGGTATTCAACATTTAATCCATTCCTAGTTTTCATTAGCAACTTTAGCCAAGTACAAATTAAGAGTGTCTCATTTTAAAATCAGGATTTCTCAGTGTTGGAGGAGTGGGAATTCATTATTACCCATATGATGTTTGAATTTCTCCCCCATAATCCCACCCCTTGTGTTAACTCCTGTGGACAAACATCTCAAATGAGAAAGAATTCTCTGCATCGTTAAGACAGTTGATTTTATATTTTTTGAAACTTTATTTTTTATTTCTCTATTGGCTGAAATGAATGCATTGCACAATAGTTCTATGTCTACACTTATATTATACCACATGGTCCTTTGCTTAATTCCTTTTATAATGTTGGAAAACAGTTATTATATTGTTCCACAGGACTTCTTATAGCTGGGCTATTAATGCTTAGTTTTCTAACTTTTTCCACATTACACTCTTTGGTATCAATTTATTATCTTGATTACTCTCTCTCCCATCAATGTGTTTATAATCCTGAAGATAAGCCACCCAAAACTTTAAGGTGGTCTTTATAGGACAAAGGAAAACCAGAGCATTACTTTCATGTTGCAGATAATTTTATAGTTTGTTGCATGCATATGAGGGCTTCCCAGGTGGCTCAGTGGCAAAGAACCCATCTGCCAATGCAGCAGATATGAGACATGGGTTCGATCCCTGGGTCGGGAAGAACCCTTTGAAGGAGGGCATGACAACTAACCCCAGTATTCTTGCCTGGAGAATCCCACGGACAGAGGAGCCTGGTGGGCTTTGGTCCAAAGGGTCACAGAGAGTCCAAAGAGACTGAGTGACCATGCATAGATGCACGTGTGCAAACTAATTTTTTTCTGCTAATAGGTAATGATAACTTTTTTTTTATACTTGACAGGGTACTTTAGTCCTTGATATTTACAATATGGAGAATAAAATGTAAAATGACTACATTTAAATAAAATGGCTTACATCTTTATTATTCTATTACCCATGTTGCCTGAATTGACCTATAATTAAACAAAAGTGCAGCAAACTTACCTCCATAATTTTCTTTGCTTTTCTTTCTTTTTTATTGGAGCATAGTTCAGTTAAAATTTGTTAATTTTTAATTCCTGCTGTGCAACAAAGTTGTTCAGTTACACTTATATATTCATCCTTTTGAAAATGTTATTTTTCTTTATGGTTTATCATAGGATTGAATACAGTTCTCTGTGCTCTACAGTAGGACCTTATTCTTTATCAGTTCTACTTCTGATACTCGAAATTGTTGCCTGTTATATCTGTTGACTTAAATGTAGTTCACAGTTGGTGCTTTTGAGCACATTTATCTTACGTATCTAGCATATCACCCACCATGCTGTGCTGCAACTTCTCTGTAAGTGTCTCTCTCTGAAACTAGGTTCTGCCTGCCTCAATCCTGGAGCTTGTCTTATTCAGTTTTGTATTCCCAGCACCAAGCACAATGCTGTTTGTTGAATAAATGTTGATTTTTGTACACAGACAACATTGGTTATTGTATTAATGTATCCATGTAATATGAAACATAGATACAAAGCATAACTGTGCTCAGAATATCTAAGAATGCTGCCAAGTGGAAGGAGGATTAAGTATATTCTACAATAGCAGCAACAGACAGTAGTCCAACAAGGAAAATTACACAGAATATGTTTTAATTTTTATTATTACATATTGGCAAAGAATTTTCAATAATCCTCAGCTGCATAACATTCAAGGCAATCTAGCAAATTTTTCATTTGCATTTATAGTTGCAAAATCCACTATTACTTTATGATGTGCTGCTAGTGTCCCCTATGAGAGGTTAAAAGAACTTAACTTATTGGCTGCTGCTGCTGCTGCTAAGTTGCTTCAGTCGTATTGGCACATATGCCCATATAATGGCGCATGCATTCACATAAAGCACTCATAAATGAGGAGTTTGAGGATGAGGAGCCTGAGGAGTGTCAGTGAAAGTCACTCGATGGTGTCTGACTCTCTGTGACCCCATGGACTATACAGTCTATGGAATTCTCCAGGCCAGAATACTGGAGTGGGTAGCCTTTCCCTTCTGAAGGGGATCTTCCCAATCCAGGGATTGAACCCGGGTCTCCCACATTGCAGGGTAATTCTTTACCAGCTGAGCCACAAGGAAAGCTAAGAATACTGGAGTGGGTAGCCTATTCCTTCTCCAGGGAATCTTCCTGACTCAGGAATCCTGAACTAGGGTCTTCTGCATTGCAGGTGAATTCTTTATCAACTAAGCTATCGGGGAAGCCGGTAAGGAATCTCAGATCCCACCCAATATCAGAATCTGCATTTTAACACCATCCCAGAGGTTTCACATGCACATTAAAATTCTAGTGCATATTGGTGGGTTGTCATTGTAGCATCCATCTCATCTTTTCCCTGAATGTTCATCATTTTGATTTGGAAAATCACATAGATTCAGCAAAGAAAACACTGTACCTAGCTACTCAGTCCACAATAAACTAAACACCTCATCAGAGTGAGTCTCTGGATTTTTGCTGAGAAGTTTGGCTTAAATTTTTTTTTTTTTCACTGTCAATTGATTAAGAGGGAGTTGTTGTTACTTAGAGGTTAAGTTGTGTGGAACTCTTTGCGACCCCATGGAATATAGCCACCAGTCTCCTCTGTACATGGAATTTTCCAGGCAAGAATACTGCAGCGGGTTGCCTTTTCCTATTCCAGGAGATCTTCCCAACCCAAGGTCCAACCCACATCTCTTCTATCTCTTGCATTGGCAAGTGGATTCTTTACCACCGTGCTACCTTGTATGAGGGCTTAAATACAGTGACTTCAGACTCTGGAAAGACAGAGACATGATTATTTAAGAAACAGTGGGACATATTTGAGAATTCCTCCTAAGAGAAAATTCCTAAGAATCGTGTGTATGTGTTTGTGTGTGTGTAGTTGGTTTTTGCCAGGGAGAGAAGAGTTAAGTGTGACTTGGATTGACATAATCAGATTTTAAGACCATTTTGGCTACCTGGTTGAGATATAATTAAAAGAACAACAAAGCCTAAGGCAGAGGGGCCATTTGCAAGTGGTTTTGCAGGATACAACTAGAGATATTGGTAGTTTAGACTTGTGTGATGAGTACGGAAGAAAAAAGAAGTAGAACAAACTAGCAATATTTGGGAGGTGAAATAATAGCCTATGTGGTTGTTAGGCTAAAAGCAGAATGGAAGGTATTAAGAGAAGGTTCACAATATCTGGTAGGAACAATTGGGGGAAATAATCTTTACTTAGTATTTAAAAAACCCCACTGAAATAGGAGTAAAGAAGGAGTCAGAATGAAAAGTTCAGTTTTGAAAAAATTGGACCCTACACCTGGACTCACAGTCCAAATCCATGTTCATCTCATGTCCTGAGTTTTTGTTCTGAATCAGTGTATATCCAGACTATACTTCATCTTTTTAAAAAGTAAATAATGCAAAGTTTTCTCCATTTTATATAATTACCCTTTCCCTGAAATTAACCTTAACCTTTTTTATATATTTTACTGATATATGATGTAACTAATTCAGAAATGTAGGGTTTGTTTTTTTTCTGTATTTAACACAGTTTAGTGTGAGTAAATTTTTACGGGGAAAACACAACCTATACTCAGATCTCTTAGGAGAGAAAGGAATCTTGTAAGATTGACTACTCTCCTGCCCCATTAATTATTAATTATCACTAATGAGAAGGAAGGAGGCTTTGGTTTACATCTGAGTTGTCCATAAAACAAAATCATGTAGAATGGTGGTCACGTGACTGTTACTAGCTCGCTCTCTTTCTCTCACTTTCTAGGATGTGGCCACCACCTTGCTATTCCCGTTTGTCTAGAAGAGTTTTCTAAATGTTGACATACTCATGATACAGTCTATTGTATTCTGAGTTCCAGTCCCTGAAGGATTAGACTCAGCTGCAGTAGATTTTAAAGAATTTTTCTTTTCTGGTGAATGGATCTTAGAAGGAATTTTTTTTAATTGGTGATTTTAAAAATGGAATTATCTTTAAAAAATTACTGGAGTATAGTTACTTTACAATGTTGTGTTAGTTTCTACTCTACAACTAAGTACATCATATAATATGTATATGTGTACATATACATATATCCCCTCACTTTTTGGATTTCCTTCCCGGTTAAGTCACTACAGAGCACGGGACTTCCCAGATGGCTCAGTGGTAAAGAATCATTCTGTCAAATCGGGAGACACAGGAGATGTGGGTTTGATCCAAGGGTCAGGAAGATTCCCTGGAGGAAAAAATGGCCACCCACTCCAGTATTCTTGCCTGTAAAATCCCATGGACAGAGGAGCCTGGTAGGCTACAGCACATGGGGTTGCAAAGAGTTGGATGCGACTGAGCAGGCATGCAAGCCCTGTGCTATACAGTAATTTCACATTAGTTATCTATTTTATGCATGCTATCAACACTTTATATGCATCAATCCCCATCAACCAACTCATCGCATCGGCCTCGTTCTCCTTTGGTATCCATACATTCGTTCTCTACATCTATGTCTCTATTTCTACTTTGTAAATAAAATTGCCTATACCAATTTTTTCAGCTTCCACATATATGTGGTAATATATGGTATTTGTTTTTCTCTCTTTGATTTACTTTATTCACATGAGAGTTAGATGGGATTTTTTAAGCCTCTGAAAAGTTCTTCACTGAAGACTCATGTACAATGATCTCGCATGAGCCTTAAAATCTCCCCAGAAGCCCAGGCATCTCTAGGCATCGATGGGGATTTCAGCATTTAGTTTCTCATTATTCAGACGCTCCTCAGAGGACGTGGTATATTTGTTTATTTTTGTTTATCTTGTGTTTGCTTCTAAATAGTAGGCACTGTCTAGGAGGCAATAAAGTGACAAAACTGTTCTGACAAAATAATTGACAAATTAATAGTGCATTAACTAAAGTTGCTCCAAATGCTTCCACTCAGCAGATGCAGGTTGCTTTTAGGGAAAAAGAATAATTGTGTAGCTGCCATAAAAATTATCAGCATACAAAGAGGGCGAAATTTGTTGCTGTTTCTCTATGTTTTTGAGAAAATAAGCATGGTTTAAAATTACATTAAAGTGTGCAGCTCTCATTCTGTCGTATTTCTGTGGTCGCCGAAAGGCCCACTCAAAACCGTAAATGAAGAGAGAGAGCATATAACAGAGAAAGTGTATCTGCCCATTTTGGACTGGCAAAGAAAATATCATATACCCCTTCTTTCCATGTAGTTATACCTTTCAAGAGAATGATTTTTAGTTTCTATTTTTCTGCATGAAATGACCATGATAGTGTTAGACCTACTTTGTATATATACTGAATGTTCTGTCTAAACACTAATATTTTTTGTTCCAGAATTTAAATGTAATAACTAGCTTATTTTATTAATTCAGTGGTGAAATTCCTTTAATTTGAAGGACAGACAGACAAACAGAGACAGAAAGAATGAATGGGATGAAAGAGTAAATATTTACGGCCTGCAAACAGTCAGACATTTTTATCTTCTAACAGTTGAAAAAGGAGAAAGACCTTTGATAAAATAAGCTTGTTCTCTAATTATTAGGGAGCAAGATATTGGCTTTTAAAAGTTATCCCAACCTTAAAATACATTTTAAGCTTTTAAGTTAAAAGTAGTCTCTGAAACTTAAAAGATTCATGCATTTCTTAAAAAATCCTTTTTATGACTATTCAGGCTAATTTCAGGTCTAAAATAATGTTCAGCAGAGTTTGAGACTTTCTTTTGATATCTTTTCTTATTTGTTTAAATTAAAATAGAAGGAGAGGGGAAAAAACAAAAATCATATTTATGCATTTCTCACTAGGCTAAGCTTTTTATATTTGTTATACAATCTTCATAACAATCTTGGGCTATTATTATCTCAATTTAAAGAATAAGAATACTGAGCCTTAGAAAAGTGAATTATCTCTCTCTGGTCACACAATTCCAAAGGTGAAAAGCAATAAAGTTGGATTTGAATATACATTTGTTTTTTAAAGTCCTCCCCCCCTCCCCACCACACACACTTTTTATTTTTTGGTTGCATAGGCTAAGCTGGATCCAGAAGAGCTCTCATCAATAAAAATCTATAAATTTAAGACATGAAGCAATACTGAGAGTATTGCTATTAACTGAACAATTATGTCCAACAGAACAACCATCTTTCTTCTTTAGACTTCCAAGAGCATCTTGTACTGTGTGATATTGGACAACATGCCGTGAAGATAAAATTTTCATTTTGACTGACCAGTAACAGCCAATATTATAATTTCATTCCACCAGTGCCGGGGTCCAGCCCCGGTGGATCCAGGGAATTCGAAGCGGGGACGGCGTCGGCGAGGATCAGGAAACAACTGCTTAATTAAACTTTAATTAAGGATATAAAGAGTAATGGAATAAGGATAGCTCAGTGAGGAAATTCAGTGGAGAAAAGAGGCTGAATAATTCAGCCAGAAGGTAAGAGAAAGTATGACATGGTGAGACCAAGTTTCGGTGAGCAAGGCCTGCACTTTATTTTCCAAAGTAGTTTTTATACCTTAAGCTATGCATAGAGGATAATGGGGGAAGGGGTAGAGTCATGCAGTAAGCCAGGCTTTCTTCCTGCAAACTTATCATATGCAAAAGTTTAGGTGATTTGCATCATCTTCTGGCCCAGAGGCCTGTTAACATTTTAAGAAACTTATTTTTCTCTAAAGGTGATTATTCTAAAGGCAGGCGCCAGCCTCCAAAAAGCATTAGATAAAGTTGCATTCCTACAGAGCAAAGGTGTGGTGGGCTATAACAAGAAAAAGAATTAACTCAAGGGTCCCAGGTTACAAACATTAAAGCTACTACTTACACCAATTATATTAATCAATACACTGCCAGGGACACAGCAGGTAAGGGATATGGAAACTTAGCAGCAAACATTGGCCCGACAAGTGAAAATCCCTTCACCAATACAATTTCTAATCAATCTTTTAACTGCTCAAAGGAATCTGTATTTAGACAGTTTAGAACATCTCCTGCCTCTCACAGTTGGGAGGCTCTGAGCAATCACATGTGGCCGGAAAAACCTAATCAGGCAGGCTAGAGGACTTCCAAAGGAGTTTGTAGGTTGAAACACTGTCACACCCAGGAATTATTAACTGGAGCTGTAAGCTAACTCGTTTTTCAGAGAGGTAGTGGGGGACAGCCCCCCGTAAAGTCAGAGGTGTAGATGAAGGCACAAAGCAGAAAGTAGGCAGACTCTGGTTTTGGGGGTAGATGGGGGACTCCTGAGGCTCGATCCCGCCTTTGCTACGCCGAGCCTCCTTCCTCATGACCTTTGTCATGGGCGGAGTTCCTCACGCTGGCTTCCGGCAGTGATAGAATTCCAGTTGAGCTATTCCAGATCCTGAAAGATGATGCTGTGGAAAGTGCTGCACTCAATATGCAATATGCCAGCTCCCCGCACACCAGTGATTTAAGAACTAGCTTTCCTTTATTTGGAATAACAAGAAGACAAAAAATAATTCAAAGCACAGTTCTTTTCCCAGGAAAGCTCAATAACTAGCTAGAACAAATATGAGATACAACTATGCAGAAAATCATCATAGTAGTAGCCAACATATCAACCAGAACTTCATAGTCTGTAAAGTCATTTGGAATAAGTATAAAAGACCGCTGGATTTTTGCAGTGGAAAACTAGGTATTTTTAAACCACATACCTTTCCTGTTTATCTGATTCCAATCTTTCACTGACTCTGAACTGTTTACAAGTCATAGGCAAATTTTAAATTTATTTTTTATTGAAAGATAGTTGATTTACAATATTGTGTTAGCCTCTGATGTTCAGCAAAGTGATTCAGTGAGAGATATATATATATAATTTTTCAAATTCTTTTCCATTATAGTTTATTACAATATACTGTGCTGTACAGTAAGACCTTGTTCACCTACTTTATGTAGAGTAGTGTGTCTGCTAATCCCAACCTCATAATTTATTCCTCCCTACTTCTTCCCCACTATGGTAACCAGAATTTGTTTTCAGTATCTGAGTCTGTTTGTGTTTTACAGGTAATTTCATTTGTGTCATATTTTAGCTTTCACATATACATGATATCCTTCTGGTACTTATCCTTCTCTTTCTGACTTACTTCACTTAGTTTGATAAACTCTAGGTCTCTCCATGCTGCTGTGAGTGGCATTATTTGCATTTTTTATGGTGGAGTAGTATTCCATTGTTTATAGTCACCATATCTTTAAAGTGTAGATAACTCTTTAATTTATAGGTAATCATGGCAATGCAAATCAGAATTACTGATCTGTAGACATGAAAATAAATTTCATCTGGTAAAACTTTAATCGCCTTCCATCCCCTACTATGTTAGAAGCCAGTTTGCCCTCACTTTCACTTTACTTATGTATTTATTTGTTTATGGATGCACTGGGTTTCAGTTGTGGCGTGTGGGTTCCTGGCTGGGGCATGCGGGCGTCTCTGTAGTTGCAGCACGCAGGCTTAGTAGGTGCGGTATGCAAACTTAGTTGCCAGCAGGCATGTGTGATTTTAGCTTCCCTACCAGGGATTGAAAATATGTCCCTCACATTGGGAGGTGGATTCTTAACCCCTAGACTACCCGTGGTTGTGGTGCAAAGTCCCCTTCACCTGAATTTTAATATTCCTGATTTATAAATGGGTGTGCTCTTCGCATTCTCTTTTGAACTAGTTGTAACATCTTTCAGTTTCCTTGCTAATAATGAGTTAATGTTTATCACATGTTTATCTCTGTATGAGGTCCATATTTATACCATTTTCTGAAAATCATTCTTTAAAGAATGTGATGTACATATTCTTGGTTAGTGTCAAGAGAATGTAAAAGAACAAATGATTTTTCTCTATGTTTGTAAGAAAGAGGCAATAATATATATCTTACTGTAGACTGGCTGTCTAAATATATACTATTGAGATGAAAAATACTTTTTCTCTGTAAACAAGTATATCAGTAATCTCCCCATATGATTCAAATAGGCTACACATATTCTAGTGATCTCTGCACCTGTTATATCAGACAAGAGTAAATTGATACATCTTTGTAATAAACTAAATTTGAAAGTAAATGCACACAAGACAGAAGTTTAAAAAATGTAAACTGTATCACCTTAATCATTAAGATGTTTTCTTTTTCATAATTGCAAAGGAAATAGAAAAAGAACACTAAATTATTATGTCAACCTGTTAGTATTAATAAGGTTCAGTTTTCCAGGAAGCCTTTTTATTAATATTTTAAAATTTCTCTTTGATTTGAAGAGCAACACAAATCTTTTCTCATCATTACCTTCTTCCTATGTTCTTTACATGTTGCACTGCTGATTTCTTTCTCCTGAGCCTTTGAAAAAGGGGGCCCTGGAGCCTGGCGGGCCACCGTCTATGGGGTCACACAGAGTCGGACACGACTGACGTGACTTAGCAGCAGCAGCAGTGCCTCTTGAACACCAGCTACAAAACAACTTGGCAACACTAGACGGCTTTGACAGACAAAAAAAAAAACTTTTTTTCTTAGTCCTGATCTATCTTAATACCTGTTTTCAATACCTGTAGCAGTATTTCCATCTCTTTCTTCCTGCAAAAACAATATCTTTTGGAAGCAGGGAAAATTACAACAAATCGGTTTATTTTTCTCTTACAGGATCTATGTGTCTATCAAATCCCACGTTTTATTTGAAGGAGTGTTCCAAGAAATACAAGAAAACATCTTGCATTTGTCCAAAAGTGTTCTTTAGACTTGAAGTTCAGGTCTTACCCCTATGCAGGAACTCAAGTAAGCCATCGGTGATATCAAAAATCATTAAATACTTTGACAGATACTTCTGGGAGGCTGAACTCAAAGCAACTGAACATAAAAAGGACTCATGGTAAGAAAGAGAGGGAGTAAAAGTAAAAGCAGTCTGAGTGAATGGGGAATTTTCTACAGAACTGCCATGTTCTGCCATAAAGACAACAGTGATGCTGTATGCTTTGCATCCTCTTCATTATTTTAACAAATCAAGACCAGGATTATAAATTGCTTACTTTTTCTACATGTTCAAAACCGATTTTCACAATCTAAACATTTCTTTTATTGGATGAATCAGCCAGCTTATAAATTGAAATGGCTCCTTTTCTGACAAATTGCTAAGCTAGATATACAAGTGAAAGTGAAGTCACTCAGTCATGTCCGACCCTCAGCGACCCCATGGACTTCAGCCCACCAGTCTCCTCCGTCCATGGGATTCTCCAGGCAAGAGTACTGGAGTGGGGTGCCATTGCAGATAGATATAAATACATTCACAACCCACTTTTAACTTAATTTCTACCATTTTACAAATTATGGCTGAGTACAGGCATGAAAATATGAAGGTATGCTGCAAAAGACTTAGATAATCATTCAGTTGGTTTATTAAACATTTACCATAGAATTAACAATACCCTTGTGAAAGGAAAGACTTGAATTCGCTCAGAAAGAAGTTATTTGAGTGTTGTAAATTGTGTGTCCCTAGAAAAAGAAACTCTATCTCTTAATTCCAAAACAAGACTCAATTTCAATTGGTTTTACAGCCCTCATTAGAAGTTGTGGTTAAGCCATTTACAAAAATCTTCACAACCTTAAGATGTTAGCCTTCATAAAAATTAAAGAACAGAGAAGCTAATATTTTAGAATCAAATAATTTGCATTATCTCTCTCTCACTGAAACCTAAAATATTTTATTTAGCTATTAAAATCCCAGATATTTGATGGAACTATTCTCATCTTTAACATTTAGCATCCATATCAACTAAAGAAGACAATTCCTTTAAAAAAAATATTTTATATTGGAGTAAAGTTGATTATGGAGAGGGCAATGGCAACCCACTCCAGTACTCTTGCCTGGAAAATCCCATGGATGGAGGAACCTTGTAGGCTGCAGTTCATGGGGTCGCAATAGAGTCAGACATGACTGAGCCACTTTCACTTTTCACTTTCACGCATTGGAGAAGGAAATGGCAACCCACTTCAGTGTTCTTGCCTGGAGAATCCCAGGGATGGGGGAGCCTGGTGGGCTGTGGTCTATGGAGTCGCACAGAGTCGGACATGAGTGAAGCGACTTAGCAGCAGCAGCAGAGTTGATTAAGAATGTTGTGTTCGTTTCAGGTGTACAACACAATATTTAGCTATACATATACATTTGTCTGGGATTCCTGGGTGGTGCTAGTGGTAAAGAACTTGCCTGCCAATGCAGAAGACATAGAGATGTAGGTTTGAATCCTGGGTCAAGAGGATCACCTGGAAGAGGGAACAGCAACCAATTCCAGTGTTCTTGCCTGTAGAGTCTCAGTGGACAGAGGAGCCTGGTGGGCTACAGTTCATAGTGTCACAAAGAGTCAGACACAACTTACCACACACATACATTTAACTATTCTTTTTCAAGTTCTTTTGCTATTTAGATTATTACATAATATTGATCTGATTTTATCTTAACCAATAAAGCCAACTTCTTCATTTGTGAAAGAGGATATTAATAGTTAATTTTTATTTACTGAGCCCTGTCTCAATAAAAAATTCTAAGGTCAATTCTAAGCCTTTTCCATTTTTATTTTTTTTTAATAAAGAAACTGCTTATAGAAATGGCCTCAACAAAATATTCTGTCTCTATGGCACAAGTCTTAGAAGTGAGAATGTTTTAATGTTAATTTTTATGTCTAAGGTAACACATGGAGAAATGATCTGTAGTAAGTTGAGCAGTGTCTATAAAGATGTCAAGGTGTTTGACATACAGTAGTCCCTAAATGAAATGTTTTGAAATAAAAGAATGAATGCCAGAGGGAGACAGAGCGCAAAAATGATGGGCAGAGTGTCTCCACACAGAATACGGTGAATCCATCATAACATGTGGCTGTCAGAGCCCCTCATTATAACCACAGTCAGGGCTAAATGGGGAGAAAAGCTAGTGCAAATCATTAGATTGCTGTGAGAGGTCCCTGGTTAGCTTTGTGATTAATCAACCGTTATCCCCTATTGAGATTTTAACAGTTCCGTCCTTGCTGCAAAGCCTGAACACAGCCTCAGCACTCTTGCTGTCCCTCTAGGAGGTAGTCTTTCTAGAAAGTTACTTGCAATAAATGGAAACCCTGTTGACAATTTTCCAATCTTCTAAATATCTAAGGGTCCCAAGTGCTACCCAAGTCACTTCCTGTCAATGAAATCCCCCACTCCCTCTCTGATTTTATCTCCTCTAATTCTCAGGAATTCTACAGAAGTAATAGTGGAAATACAATGACCCTTTTAAGGAAACCACCATCAGACACACCTTTTTCGCATTTTAATAGGTCTTTTTAGCATTAGGATAAAATTTTTGCTTAAAAGAAAACACCAGTAAGTACCTCCAAACTAATTCAAAGCCATAACATAGTGAAAAAAATGCTCGTTATATATTTAACAAAATATCTGGTACCAAGTAAGCAATGGGAAAGGTAGCTGTAATCTCCTCTCTCCCCAGACATGTTGGTGATACACTGAGAAAACAGTTGTACTACTTAAATGCCAATAGGGAAAAAAAAAAATTTCAAGACAGTGTAGACATTTCCAGTACAGTAATTTAGACTCACATCCAATCAATGCAAACATGATGAATTTGGGTTCTCCCATTGGCCTCTTCTGGCTGAAAGGATTGTTATAGTGGTGTGAGGCAAAGCAATTGTCTTTGGTTTGCATTCAAAAGTCATAGATTACCTGAAGATAGAGTCATTAAACAGATCCTAAAAGGAAAAAGCACATACACTTGACATTAACATTACTGTTCCCAGGAAACCAAAAACTGTGACTATGAGCATTGATTGTACATATTTCTGAAAATGATTAAGAAGGGTTCTTGCAGTATTTAATACCATATGGCAAAAAACAAAGTGAGATATAATATACACAAAAATAAATTAAGAAGAAAAATGACATGTAAATAAATGAAATATTCAACCTAAAGGACATAGAACATGATAATATACCTTTCAGAGATAAGCAAATAGATTTCTCATGATAAACTAAATTATAAAATTTAAATGGAGATAGTCTGTTAGAAAATTAAAATAGAGGCTCAAAGAAGACTGAAATGTAAATCTTCTGGTCGGAAACAAATCTGACTTTATTCTTAGATTTTATTTTCTTTTGCCATTTTTAGAAACAGTATGAACTTTAGCCTAAGACCTGAGTTTGATATCCAGCCTAATTACTAACTGTGTGACCTTAGTCATATCAGATTCTTGGTTGCTTTATTTTTAACCTTTAGAATGGGGATAATTATGCCAAGATAACTGAGTTATTGAAGGGTCACAAACTGAAGAAAGTAAAGTGCCTGTGTTCCATTAAGTGCTAGCTCCTGCCATTCTTGATTTCACCTAGTTAATAACTGAGGCCAGAAATCCTGAAAATCCCAATTACAAAGGAATTTATTAAAAATCTAGAGAAGAACAGAGCAAAAACAATGACAGATCATGTGAGAAATTGAAGGTTTTATAGAAATGTCTTTTGTTTTATAAAACAGAAAGACACAGTAGAAAGTTTAGCATGGTCGAAACTCCCTCATTCTCACATGACAACTGTTTTTTCTTAAAAATATAGTGTAACTTTATAGTCACTGACCTCCTCTATTCCTAGGATCTTGCCTGAGCAAGAAAGCTATGTCCACCAGTGGTTCTCTTGAATCCTATCTAAGAAATTTGTCTTCTGAGACTCTGGAGTACACTGAAGACATATATATTATCCCTTTCCTCCAAATCTCAACATATTAAGCCTTTTTAATATCCAGTTCATGATCCCCAGATATAATAACCTAAATGCTGATAGACCTTCCAATTAGTTTAAAATTTCAGAAAAAAAAATTGTAATCTAAAAAAAGAGCAGAAAGACTTTGATGACATAAGCAATCCAAGTAGTTTGAAGATGATAATGATTGTTAAATATGACACATACACACACACACACACAGTTACATATATTCCCCTGAAGACTTTTTCCCCCATGAAAAGATTATTCTGCAGTTTCATTAGTTTTAAATATTAAAATTTCAAAAAGTTTTAAAATCTAGGACTTATTTTACTATATTCTGTTGTACAAAAAGCAGGAAATGTTGACCATTATTTTAGGGGGACTTTCACTGCTTAACTAGTCAAATTTCCTTATCTATTAAAAAGGCTCAAAGACTTTTATAAATGTAGTAGTTCAACTTCTTTTCCACTATTTGAATTTTCTAACATTTAAAACTTCTGGAAATTTTAAGTACATTTCATGAACCAAAAAGGTAAATAAACAAACTTGATACCAAGTTATTTTAAAGTGTTCTACTGCTGTATTTCAGAGAAGGTGATGGCACCCCACTCCAGTACTCTTGCCTGGAAAATCCCATGGACAGTGAAGCCTGGTAGGCTGCAGTCCATGGGGTCGCGAAGAGTTGGACAAGACTGAGCGACTTCACTTTTACCTTTCATTTTCATGCACTGGAGAAGGAAATGGCAACCCACTCCAGTGTTCTTGCCTGGAGAATCCCAGGGATGGGGGAGCCTAGTGGGCTGCAGTCTATGGGATCCCACAGAGTCGGACACGACTGAAGTGACTTAGCAGCAACTGCTGTATTTAAAAACTTAGTATGATTCTTACATAAATTAATAATTTTGAAACAAGTATGTAATATTTAAATAAAGTCTTATTTGTATGATATTCAAATATCTTTGGTCTTTGGTTTAATCCCAAAGGCCATTGAACTTGATCAAAGTATTCATTCTTTTTATAGTTTGCCAGTATTAAAACATCACAATACTTAGTATCACAGCAACATCTGAACGCTGGTTGACATTCCCCGTTTAATTTGACTATGAGTTCACACATTCCATGGCCATTCTGTTTATAAACAATAATAAATTCCAACAGTGATTTATTGTTGTTCAGTTGGTAAATTGTGTCTATCTCTTAGTGACCCCATCGACTGAGGCACAGCAGACTTCCCTGTCCTTCCCTGTCTGGCGAAGTTTGCTCAGACTCGTATCCATTGAGTTGGTGATGCCATCCAACCATCTCATAGTCTGTCACCACCCCATTCTTCTGCCTTCAGTCCTTCCCAGCATCAAGGGAGCATCCAGTGAGACAGCTCATCACATCAGGGGAGCAAAGTATTAAAGCTTCAGCTTCAGCATCAGTCTTTACAATGAATACTCAGGGTTGATTTCCTTTTAAAAGCATGATTAATAATATTGCAATTATTAATAACAATAATAAGTGCTAATAGAGATAACCATGTGCTAGGATACATTGCTCTAATGCCGTTAATTATTCTTTCAATTGTTTCTACAGATCTAGCATTTTGAGATTACTATTAAATCCCACTCAAAAATAAAGATAAAGACACTGAATCAAGATGTTTAGAAAATACATCTAATAAGAGAAGGAGTGGGATAGGAAGCCAGAGTGTCTGGTCCTAGAATGTGTTCACAGAAAACTTGTGTCTGGGAATCAAACCTTAGAATTGTAAATAATGTTTCTCTCTGTCACACATAAAACCCCCTCTCATAATGCTTGTTTCTCATTTCTATAATTTTGGACTTGATAGGTTAGTAGTTTTGGTTTTATTGTGTGTATTTTCTAGGTTTGAAATTTTGCTACAGGCCATAAATGTTGCAAAAATTTTCACAATATTGAAGACTGTCAACTTATCTTCCCACCAATGTAGGGAAGTGGTTTTCCATCTTAGAGAGGGAGGGACTTCACTCTGTCATAAATTTAACAAAACTACAAAGAACTAAACAGGTAACATGGGGAGGCTATCATTGCACTCTCCTAATTTTCAAATTATGGTAAAACTTTCAATTTGAAACTTTCAAGTTTCAAATTTGAATTGCCATGGCACAAACAACAGAAATTAATGGTCAACTTTTAAAAGATCGAATTTATTAAACTTGGCTTTGAGCTCCTTATGGCTTCCCTGATAACTCAGTTGGTAAACAATTCACGTACAATGCAGGAGACCCCAGTTTGATTCCTGGGATGGGGAGATCCTATGGAGAAGGGATAGACTACCCACTTCAGTATTCTTGGGCTTCCCTTGTGACTCAGCTGGCAAATAATCCCCCTGCAATATGGGAGACCTGGGTTTGACCACTGGATTGAGAAGATCCCTGGGAGAAGTGAAAGACTACCCACTCCAGTATTCTGACCTGGAGAATTCAAGGACTGTATAGTCCATTGGGTCAGAGTTGGACACAACTGAGCGACCCAGATAATCACGATGGTGTGATCACTCACCTAGAGCCAGATACCCTGGAATGTGAAATCAAGTGGGCCTTAGAAAGCAACACTACAAACAAAGCTAGTGGAGGTGATGGAATTCCAATTGAGCTATTTCAGATCCTGAAAGATGATGCTGTGAAAGTGCTGCACTCAATATGCCAGCAAATGTGGAAAACTCAGCAGTGGCCACAGGACTGAAAAAGGTCAGTTTTCATCCCAATCCCAAAGAAATGCAGTGCCAAAGAATACTCAAACTACCACACAATTGCACTCATCTCACACACTAGTAAAGTAATGCTCAAAATTCTCCAAGCCAGGCTTCAGCATACATGAACCGTGAACTTCCGGATGTTCAAGCTGGATTTAGAAAAGGCAGAGGAACCACAGATCAAATTGCCAACATCCGTTGGATCATCGAAAAAGCAAGGGAGTTCCAGAAAAACATCTACTTCTGCTTTATTTACTATGCCAAAGCCTATGACTGTGTGGATCACAATAAACTGTGGAAAATTCTGAAAGAGATGGGAATACCAGACCACCTGACCTGCCTCTTGAGAAACCTATATACAGGTCAGGAAGCAACAGTTAGAACTGGACATGGAACAACAGACTGGTTCCAAATAGGAAAAGGAGTATGTCAAGGCTATATATTGTCATCCTGCTTATTTAACTTCTATGCAAAGCACATCATGAGAAATGCTGGGCTGGAAGAAGCACAAGCTGGAATTAAGATTGCCGGGAGAAATCTCAATAACCTCAGATAGCAGATGACACCACCCTTATGGCAGAAAGTGAAGAGGAACGAAAAAGCCTCTTGATGAAGGTGAAGAGGAGAGTGAAAAAGTTGGCTTAAAACTCAACATTCAGAAAACGAAGATCATGGCATCTGGTCCTATCACTTCATGGGAAATAGTTGGGGAAACAGTGGAAACAGTGTCAGACTTTATTTTTTTGGCCTCCAAAATCACTGCAGCCATGGTGACTGCAGCCATGAAATTCCAAGACGCTTATTCCTTGGAAGGAAAGTTACGACCAACCTAGAAAGCATATTGAAAAGCAGAGACATTCCTTTGCCAACAAAGGTCCGTCTAGTCAAGGCTATGGTTTTTCCAGTGGTCATGTATGGATGTGAGAGTTGGACTGTGAAGAAGGCTGAGCGCCAAAGAATTGATGCTTTTGAACTGTGGTGTTGGAGAAGACTCTTGAGAGTCCCTTGGACTGCAAGGAGATCCAACCAGTCCATTCTAAAGGAGATCAGCCCTGGGATTTCTTTGGAAGGAATGATGCTAAAGCTGAAATTTCAGTACTTTGGCCACCTCATATGAAGAGTTGACTCATTGGAAAAGTCTCTGATGCTGGGAGGGATTGGGGGCAGGAGGAGAAGGGGACGACAGAGGATGAGATGGCTGGATGGCATCAATGACTCGATGGACATGAGTCTGAGTGAACTCTGGGAGTTGGTCATGGACAGGGAGGCCTGGCGTGCTGCGATTCATGGGGTCACAAAGTCAGACAGGACTGAGCAACTGAACTGAACTGAACTGAGCGACTTTCACTTTGTCCTCCTTGGAGAGGGAAAAAGACTCAGTATTCTCAAAAGATCAGTACAAAAGCACCGGAAATCAAGTGTCATTTGTAATTAAAATGAGGGCTGTGGTTGCTGTTTGAGAATAAAAATGCAGTACCCATCTCTTCAAAATAACTTAATTACAGAGATCATACAGGGATTAACTGAGTTTTGAGGACATTCTTTCAGAGCACAAAACGACAAGAATGAAATATTGCAGATGTGCAGATAGTAAAAACGTCCATGGAAACAAATTATCCGTTGATAATCCAATTACCTGTTGCTTGCAGATTTCCAATCTGTTAATTACCTCCATTTATTTTGAATCAGCTTTCAGCCACTGAGATTCATTACAGTCCATTCAAATCTCTGCTGTAATTCCACAATTCCCTTTTTTTTAATATACATAAAATGCTATCATTTCTTCACAACTTTGATTTGTAGTGTTTTCCATCCATGTTAAATTGTTTTGGATTAGTATTATTTCTCTCTAATATGAAAACATGGTGAATTCCAGCCTCAAATGGAATATCAGTTACTGAATATATCAAGTCAGTATTGACATTTTTTATGGAATTTCGTACCTGTATATGCAGCTTTATAAAGTGCATAAAAACAGAATTATTGCCCATCATGTTAGTATCCATTTTTATCCTAGTTCATATCACCTTGCTATTTCCGTGCACCAGTGACGTGTGATTAAATATTCATGACATGACACTAAGATAGTGCAGAGAAAATGGAAAGGACTGAGTTGATTTTTTTTTATTCACTCACACTGTCTTTGCCATGATTGTATGGACTATCATTTTCACTATCCTCCTAGGATAGCCAAAAAAGGCACCATAGGAATCTTGAAAACATCTCTGCAGTAAACCTAATAGAGCTACATGGCCAGAATAAATACTCGGTGCCATGCTACTAAACGGAAATGATGTTGGAAGGAATATACTGTTCTTTGTAAATGAAGACAAAATAGCGGCATAAACCTGTAGTCCTTTTTTTCCCCCTCATCAGATATGGTTTCTGGTGTGTCACCATTCTCCAATACTAATGTCCACATTTCCTAGTTCTAGTCCTTAAGAGAGAGATTCGGCAACTCTAACTGTAACATGCTCAAAGGTGGCCCAATAAATCAAGGCTCTGCCAGGAGCTGAATCATACCCGGGGTTCATCTGGTATAAATATGACAACACTCAAGACCTCAGAGGAGAAAATAAAGTGCTCCTATAGAAAATGTATAAAAAGATGCATGGGCTAAATGTCTCTTTTACGCTACACTTTTGCTACTGCCTGGCTTTTGCTTCTTTGCCTACGCTATTCCCTTTGTCCGTGATGCTATAGCCTTTATGTACAGACATTTTTTGTTCAGTCTTAAGGGTGAAACCAAATATTCCGTCTCTTGAGTAGCACTGACATGTGTACATTGCCACAGGGTAAAGTAGTGATAAATCATGTAGATGTGGCCCAGGGGGCCCCAGTGTTAAAGAATCCACCCGCCAGTGCAGGAGCCGTAAAAGACAAGGGTTTAAAAGACAAGGGTTTAATCCTTATCTTTTCACATTCTGAAGTAATAGTTTAAAGTTTGAAGCAAAGCTTTTTACATTTTAAAACTGTTCTATATAATATATTCAAAGGGCTTCCCTAGTGACTCAGCGGTAAAGAATCTACCTGTGATGCAAGAGATACGGGTTCTGATCCCCAGGTCGGGAAGAACCTCTGCAGATGGAAATGGTAACCCACTCCAGTATGTTTGCCTTGGAAATCCCATGGACAGAGCCTGGCGGGCTGCAGTCCATGAGGTCACAAAACAGTTGGATATGCCTTAGTGACTAAAACAACAGCAATAATAATATATCTGAAATACATGTACATACCAAGAGTCTAGTCGGTATTCTCTTCCTACAGGATGCTCAGATCACAGGACAGGACATTCTCAAAGGTCATTTTTCTGACTAATGTCCTTAGATGCTCTAGAGACTGTCCTTGGGCTGGTACTTCATGCCAAAGTAAAATAGAATACAACTCAACAATGCAGTTATCACTCACAACAACTGATCCTTCTATCACCTGCCTCTACTTGCTAGAACAAAGAGGTGTTTTGTCTCAAGAAACAGTGAATTTATTTCCCCCAAATTGGCTAATATGGAGTATTCACCGCAGAAGGAGCCAGTCAAAGTACGTTTTGCTAATTTCCCTTTGTTCTGTGGCTGGGCTAGAATAGGCAGTTTTCTAATATTTTAGTTTAAATTAAATATCAAATTGAATATCTGTTTAGAATTGAATTTTAGCTATAGCAACATTTCACTTTAAATCCAGTTCTTGAGCTATAGAATAAGATATCACCAACTCAAAAATATATGAATTATCCGTACCTGGGGAAATTGAGGTAATCAGCTGTGAAGAGTTTACTTTTTTTCCCCTTCTCTTTCTCCTCCTTCTCCTTCCTCTTTTCTAAAAGAAATGACTGTACCTAGTTCACTCATTCTGAGTCTTTGACTAATGTGTCACTACAGCATACACTGTCTTTATCTCTGTAATTCATAATATGAAAGTTTATTTATAGTACAGAAATAATGGGCCCATTTTACCTTTAATGAATATTACTCATCAGTTCACACCCACCAAGAATTCTACTGTGCTTTTAATTCATCAATACTTTAATGTATCAAGTTTAATCACAGTAATGCCAGGCACTGTTCCATCATAACCATAGCTGCACTGAAAAAAATAAATCTCTCAAAAAAGAGAAATCTGAACATTTATTAATAAAATTGAGGGGAGCATTACACAGGCATGTGTTTAGCAATACAGACATGTAAAAATGTGTATTCCCCACCAAATATTAAATTCTAGTTTTTGCTATCACACAATCTGATGAAAATGGCACCCCACTCCAGTACTCTTGCCTGGAGAATCCCATGGACGGAGGAGCCTGGTGGGCTGCAGTCCATGGGGTCGCAAAGAGTCAGACACGACTGAGTGACTTAACTAACTAATCTGATGAAAATATGTTAGAAAATATGTTTGCCTTCACTGAGAAAAGAAGTTGGTTTCCATTTCAACAGTCTTCATGCATAATAGATAGCCTATGGATTTTGACATTCCAAAATACAAAAAAAAATTCTCTTCTAAAACTGTTTCCTCATCCTATTTTCCCTTCCCCTTCCGAAGTGAAGACATAATTTGTAGATGCATTAGGCTTCAAGTGTTCCTTCAGGAACAAGAAAGAAGGAGCATGGGACTTCTCAACCTTTTCGGAAGATTGTTTCTTACATGAACATGGTTGGAATCTGTACTTATCAAGTAAAATGCTTTACTACTTGGATCTGTGGAAATATTTGGAAAAAAGACAATTAGGAAGTACCCCTGATTGTCTCCAATGCAATTCAGTTCATGATTGAGCTCCACTAATATCCTACTCATAGACTTCCCTCGGAGAAGGCAACGGCACCCCACTCTAGTACTCTTGCCTGGAAAATCCCATGGACAGGGGAGCCTGGTAGGCTGCAGTCCATGGGGTCGCTAAAAGTCGGACACGACTGAGCGACTTCACTTTCACTTTTCACTTTCATGCATTGGAGAAGGAAATAGCAACCTACTCCAGTGTTCTTGCCTGGAGAATCCCAGGGACAGGGGAGCCTGGTGGGCTGCCGTCCATGGGGTCACACAGACTCGGACATGACTAAAGCGACTTAGCAGCAGCAGCAGCAGACTTCCCTAGAGGCTCAGTGGTAAAGAATCTGCCTGCCCATGAAGCAGGAGACATGGATTCCATCCCAGGGTTGGGAAGATCCCCTGAAGAAGGAAATCACAACCCGTTCCAGTATTCTTGCCTGGGAAGTCCTATGCACAGAGGAACCTGAAGGGGTACAATCCATGGTGTTGCAAAAGAACAAGACTCAACTTAGCGACTAAATAACAACAGTATCCTACACTGGTGGCTTCCAGTTCTGCTGCCTGTGAATTGAGCTTTCAGGCTAAGTAGTAGTTCAGAGCACCTCCTTCCTTTCAATAAAGGTTAGCACCTCCTGCTGTAAGTTTAACACTATATTAGATGCTGAGTTCTTCTTGATAAGATATGTGGTATCTAATAGTCAAGGAATTTGTTTTAGGTAAAAGAAATCTTATAAAAAAGTTTCTGTACCTTCAAGTACATTAAAATTGAAATTAGGAGAGTATGTCTCTTTACATGTGTGTTTGCCTCTGTAGATGGATAGTTGGGTGGGCCACATTCTCCCAGACAATTAAAAGCACATTTTATGTATACTGATGACTACTAAGATAAATAAATAAATAATAAATACAGCCTAGGCATTTATAACAGAGAGAAGGAATCTGAAGAAAGAAGCAGGGGGTAGATGAGGCTTGAGACGAGCCTTGAGGATTGTGAAGAACTTACTTGGGTGATGAGGCGGGCAGAGTTTTAAAGACGGCTTTTCAGGATTCTCACCCTCTCTTCCATTTAATGCTGAGCAAGGTGTTGCTGTGGAAGGATTCTGTAGATGTTGTTGAATTCCTTCAAATGACCTCACACTTTTGGAGAGTTCTTTAGTGGTCCTGAGCTAATCCAGTGAACCCCTTATAAGCAGAGTTTTCTTCTTCTGAGGGCAGAAGTCAGAGAGAGAGATACTGCCTCCAGCCTTGAGGAAGAAAGCAAATAGCTATGAACTTCTCAGGAGGAGCCACTAGAAGCTCAATGGAGCCCCCATAAAAAGCCGGGGGGTGGGGGGGGGCGAGAAAGCTTGTACATCTGCAAGGCAATTCAATAACTATTGAGACTGGAAGAGTATTCTGACCCTCAGATGAGAATGTCAGCATTGACAGCACCCTGATTCAGTCTATGGAATCTAAGAAGTGGGTATAGCTCACTATGTCCAAACTCATGACACACAGAAAGCTTGAGAGCATCCACGTGTGTGTGTGTTTGTTTGTTTTTAAGTTTCTGAGTTTCTAGTAATTTGCTACTACAGGAGTACAAAGCTAATATAGAAAAGATATATGGGACTAGCACAGAGATAACAGTACTCTGGTATAAATACTGGCTGTTCTGGAGTGAAAGGACAAAGTGGTAAGTGTATGAGTGTTAATGGCCCAGTCGTGTCTGGCTGTTTGGAATCCCATGGGGTGCAGGCTCCTCTGTTCATGTAATCCTCCAGGAAAGAGTGAGAACCCACTCTCTTCTCCAGGGGATCATCCCTACCTAGGGGTTGAACCTGGGTCTCCTTTATTGCAACAGGATTCTTTACCATCTGAGCCACCAGGGAAGCCCCGAAGTGCCTAGAGAGCTAGTTCATTTTATAGTGAAATAGCAGGCAAAATATCAAGCTGATTATTGGACTCCATTCACAGGAGACACAATACAGCATAGAGTGTCAATTGTGTCCAACTCTTTGCAACCCCATGGACTGTAGCCCACCGGGCTCCTATGTCCATGGAATTCTTCAGGCAAGAATAATGGAGTGGGTAAGCATTCTCTTCTCCAGGGTATCTTCCTGACCTGAACCTGGGTCTCCTGCATTGCCGGCAGACTCTTTACCAACTAAGCCACCAGAGAAGCCCCTTTTCTCTTCACTTTCATAGTAGGGTTTGAGGATATGATAGTGAAGAAAAGAAGGGATCTGTGAGGCAAGCAGGAAAAAGGAGAGGAAGGGAGCAGAAGAGTAAGAGACCTGATATCAGAACAAGATACTCCAGTACATTTGGGAAACAGAATACCCAACCACGTATTAGGGAAAGAAAGTATGGAATGTACGGTTATGGGAATGAAGAACAAACTAATCTGCAACATCAGTTCAGTTCAGTCACTCAGACATGCCCACTCTATGGGACGGCGTGGACTGCATCATGCCAGGCTTCCCTGTCCATCACCAACTGCAGAAGCTTGCTCAAACTCATATCCATTGAGTTGGTGCAATCCAGCCATCTCATCCTCTGTAGTCCCCTTCTCTTCCTGCCTTCAATCTTTCCCAGCATCAGGATCTTTTCCAATGAGTCAGTTCTTTTCATCAAGTGGCCAAAGGATTGGAGCTTCAGCATCAGTCCTTCTAATGAATATTCAGAACTTATTTCCTTTAGGATGGACTAGTTTGATCTCCTTGCAGTCCAAAGGACTCTCAAGAATCTTCTCCAACACCACAGTTCTAAAGATCAATTTTTCATTGCTCAGCTTTCTTTATGGCCCAACTCTTACATCCATATATGACCACTGGAAAAACAATAGCTTTGCTAGAAGGGACTTTTGTGGATAAAGTAATGTCTCTGCTTTTTAATATGCTGTCATATATTAATGACATTAACCAACATTAATAGGTTGGTCATATATTTTCTTCCAAGGAGCAAGCATCTTTTAATTTCATGGCTGCAGTCACCATCTACAGTGATTTTGGAGCCCCCCAAAATAAACTCTGTCACTGTTTCCATTGTTTCCCCATTTATTTGCCATGAAGTGATGGGACCAGATGCCTTGATCTTAGTTTTTTTTAATACTGAGTTTTAAGCCAGTTTTTTTACTCTCCTCTTTCACTTTCATCAAGAGGCTCTTTAGTTCCTTTTTGCTTTTTGTCATATGGGTGGTGTCATCTGCGTATCTGAGGTTTTTGATATTTCTCCTGGCAGTCTTGATTCGAGCTTGTGCTTCATCCAGTCTAGCATTTCACATGATGTACTCTGCATATAAGTTAAATAAGTAAGGTGAAAATACATAGCCTTTATGTACTCCTTTCCAAATTGGAACCAGCCTGTTGTTCCATGTCCAGGTCTAACTATTGCTTCTTGATATGCACACAGATTTCTCAGGAGGCAGGTCAGGTGGTCTGGTATTCCTATCTCTTTAAGAATTTTCCACAGTTTGTTGTGATCCTCACAGTCAAAGGCTTTAGTCAATGAAACAGAAATAGATGTTTTTTTTTTCTGGAACTCTTGCTTTTTCTATGATCCAGTGGGTGTCAGTAATTTGATCTCTGGTTCCTCTGCCTTTTCTAAATCCAGCTTGAACATCTGTAATTTCTCAGTTCATAAACTATTGAAGTCTCTCTTGGAGAATTGTGAGCATTAATTTGCTACTGTGTGAGATGAGTGCAGTTGTGTGGTAGTTTGAGCAATCTGCAACATAGAAAATTAACAGATTCTTTGAAAATATTCACTCATGAACTGTGCTTGAGGGGATAAAATATATTGACAAGAAATGACTTCAACATTGAAAAGTAAAGAGAGAGAAAATGTCAGAGACATTATTAACTTGTCAAAAACCCTACTTTAAAAGATAAAGTGGTGGCTTTTAAACAATCTGGTATTTCATTTCCTGGGCACTATGCATTATGATTTATGAGGGTATGTTCATGTATAGGTAAGTAGATGTGAGATATATTGGTTAAAATTTAGAATTTCATGGCAATTAATATTTTTCTTTTAGTCTCTTGAAAATGTATCAGATGTGTGAAATGTCTAGGGTGAGGTGAAGACAATTATTGTGTCCCTTTGAAGTGACTATAGATCAATTATCCAATTAGGAATTGCTTTATATAGTTGACAGAGAGCCATCTGGAATGCCAGGGAGGGATCACGACTGTCAATTCACAGAATTCCTGGTAATAATTGAACTTTAAAATATCAAAGCAGCTGAAAAGAAGAGGTTTGCTTATATTTAAGGAAATCCCATTTGAAGAAGTTCAGTTGAAGCAATTCCTTATTTGAAGTTATGTGAGAACCATAGCTTCTCATGAGGTTCCTTGTAAGTTAGTGTAGAAAGGAAGGAAAACAGATTATTAGTTGGTGTTATGTTGTTGTTGGTGTTCAGTCACTAAGCCTTGCCTACTCTCTGTTGACTCCATGAGCTATAGTCTGCCATGCATTTCTGTCCATAGGATTTTCCAGACAAGAATACTGGAGTGGACTAACATTTCCTTCTCCAGGAGATCTTCCCAAGCAAAGCCTCTGTGTTTATGATTTTCACATGACTTTCATTCTTACAAGCTCTAAAGTGAGACATATTACTTTTCTCATTTCCTGTTTTACTAAATGAAACTTAAATTCAGAGGACTGAACTAGCAAGCCGGTAAAACCACAGAACAGCAAGGAGAGATAAGAAAGCCTTCTTCAGTGATCAATGCAAAGAAATAGAGGAAAACAACATAATGGGAAAGACTAGAGATCTCTTCGAGAAAATTAGAGATACCACAGGAACATTTCATGCAAAGATGGGCACAATAAAGGACAGAAATGATATGGACTTAACAGAAGCAGAAGATATTAAGAAGAGGTAGCAAGAATACACAGAACTGTACAAAAAAGATGTTCATGACCCAGATAATCACGATGGTGTGATCACTCACCTAGAGCCAGACATCCTGGAATGTGAAGTCAAGTGGGCCTTAGAAAGCATCACTATGAACAAAGCTGGTGGAGGTGATGGAATTCCAGTTGAGCTCTTTCAAATCCTAAAAGATAATTCTGTGAAAGTGCTGCACTCAATATGCCAGCAAATTTGGAAAACTCAGCAGTGGCTACAGGACTGGAAAAGGTCAGTTTTCATTCCAATCTCAAAGAAAGGCAATGCCAAAGAATGCTCAAATTACCACACAATTGCAGTCATCTCACATGTTAGCAAAGAAATGCTCAAAATTCTCCAAGCCAGGCTTCAACAGTACATGAACCATGAACTTCCAGATGTTCAAACTAGATTTAGCAAAGGCAGAGGAACCAGAGATCAAATTGCCAACATCCCTAGGAGCATCAAAATGTAACAGAGTTCCAGAAAAACATCCACTTCTACTTTATTGACTATGCCACAGCCTTTGACTGTGTGGGTCACAACAAATAGTGGCAAATTCTGAAAAAGATGGAAATACCAGACCACCTGACCTGCCCCCTCAGAAATCTGTATGCAGGTCAAGAAACAACAGTTAGACTGGACATGGAACAACAGACTGGTTCTATATAGGAAAAGGAGTACATAACGGCTATTTATTGTCACCTTATTTATTTAACTTATATGGAGAGTACATCATGTGAAATGCTAGACTGGATGAAGCACAAGCTGGAATCAAGATTGCCAGGAGAAATATCAATAACCTCAGATATGCAGATGACACCACCCATATGACAGAAAGCAAAGAGGAACTAAAGAGCCTCTTGATGAAAGTGCAAGAGGAGAGTGAAAAAGCTAGCTTAAAATTCAACATTCGAAAAACTAAGATCATGGCATCTGGCTCCATCACTTCATGGCAAATAAATGGGGAAACAATGGAAACAGTGACAGAGTTTATTTGGGGGACTCCAAAATCACTGCAGATGGTGACTGCAGCCATGAAATTAAGACACTTGCTCCTTGGAAGAAGAGTTACGTCCAACCTAGATAGCTTATTAAAAAGAAAAGACATTACTTTGCCAACAAATGTCCATCTAGTCAAAACTTTGGTTTTCCAAAAGTCATGTATGGATGTGAGAGTAGGACTATAAAGAAAGCTGAGCACCAAAGCACTGATGCTTTTGAACTGTGGTGTTAGAGGAGACTCTTGAAAGTCCCTTAGAGTGCAAGGAGATTAAACCAGTGAATACTAAATGAAATCAGTTCTGAATATTCATTGGAAGGACTGATGTTGAAGCTGAAGCTCCAATCTTTTGGCCACTTGATGAAAAGAACTGACTCACTGGAAAAGACCCTGATGCTGGGAAAGACTGAAGGCAGGAGGAGAAGGGGACAACAGAGAATGAGAATGAGATGGTTGGATGGCATCACCAACTTGATAGACATGTGTTTGTTTAAACCCTGGGAATTGGTGATGGACAGGGAGGCCTGGCGTGCTGCAGTCCATGGGGTCACAAATAGTCGGATACAACTGAGCAACTGTACTGAACTAAACTGAAATCCACAGTGCTTGAAGCTTTTGCTTCTGTATAATAATCTTCCAACTCATTTTAAATCTGAATCTGCAGTCCATTATTCAATGCGTAGCCTCTTTCTGCTGGTGCTCTAATCTGGAGGAATTTTTTTTTTAATTTGATTTATTTTATCTTTTTTTGGCCGTCCTTGGTCTTCATTGCTGCCCAGGCTTTTCTCTCTTTGCGGTGAATTGGGGAGTTGTCTACTTTTCTTGCAGTGTACCTCATTGTGGTGACTTCTCTTGTTATGGAGAATGGACTCTATACATGTGTGGGCTTCAGTAGTCATGGCTTCCCAGTTCTAGAGCACAGGTGTGGCCCACAGGCTTTGGTATACCACAGCACGTGGGATCTTCTCAGATCAGGAATCAAACTCATGCCTCCTGCATTAGCTGTCATATTGTTTACCACTGAGCCATGAGGGAAGCCTCAACTGGAGTTTTAACAAGTACCAAATGGATAGTTTCACTTAAGGAAAGAAAAATTTAGCCAGCTAAAAGTTTTGGAAAGCATTACTAGATCAAAGAGAAGATAAACTGCAATCATTAACATTGAGCAGCATTTCAGATATATGGCACCATTGTTGATGCAAATGAAATATACAGGGAAACATGATTGAAAATATGCACACACAGACTCAACAGACCTTCAAGCTACAAAGATCCTGGTTGATATGTTATCAAAATCATCACCATTTACTGACTGCATTACATTGGGCATGATATTAACCTCTCAACATTCCAGATTCACAGCCTAACAAAATTGAGATATACATTTTGAGAATTTAATAACTTAAATTCATAATTGAAATCATACAGAAGACCCACAACAAATGTTATTTTATATCCATCTACAATATGGTTTGAAAGTAAGAGATCAGTTGAAATACTTTCAAGTTATTTTCTAATCTATTAAGAAAGAAGTGTAAATATATAGAGTATTCAACCATTATCAAAACTCATATTTAGAATATCTCCATCATTCCAAAGTGATCCCTTGTATCCACTTGAAGTCAATCTCTATTCCCATGCCAGCCCCAGGCAACCACTGAGCTGGAGAGAATTGCTACCTTCATAATATTCAATATTCAAATCCATAAAAGTAGAACATCTCTTTGCCTACCTAGATCTTTCATTTCTTTCAGCAATGTTTTATAGATTTAGTGCATATTTTATACTTTTTAAAATTTTTACTCTAAAGTATTTCATCCCTTTTGGTGCAATTATGAATGCAATAATTTTCCTTAATTTTTTGATATATTTCTGTTTATATAGAAACAGTGATATTTTATTCAAAAACCTTGCCAAACTACTTTCTTAGAGCTAGGTTTATGTATGAGTTTGGGTATGTGTGTTTTTGTGTGTGTACCTGTGTATTCCTTAGGATTTTCCACATAAAGAACTATGCTTCCAAAGCTTAGAGACAGTTTTGCTTCTTCCTTCCCAACAAGGACAACATTTTTCTTTCCCTCATTGCATTGTCAATACAGTATTGAGTAATGGGAAAGAGCAGATCTCTCTTTCTACCTTGTCCTGATTTCATTTATTTTTTATTTTTATAAAGAGTCACATATTACTCATTTATTTTTGGCTGACTTGAATCTTAGCTGTCCTACAGCATGTGGGATCTTAGTTCCCTAATCAGGGATCGAACCTGCATCCCCTCTATTGGAAGGTGGATTGTTAACCACTGGACCACCAGGAACGTCTCCAACTTGTCCTGATTTTAGAGGAAAGTCACTCAGTCTTATGTTTTTGCTATTTATTTTCTACTATGTCTCATGATTCTTTATCTCTCTTGTCCTCTCTTTGTATATGCTTGTTATAGATAGTTTCCCATATAGTCTTCAGGTGTATTTATTTTATTTATTATTATGGTTCTTCTCAGGACTAAAATATGTCTATTATGCTACAAACCATCAGGAGATGTGGGAGGTCTTGGGGAGAGATAGTATTAACTGTGTTAATGTCACAAAAACATGTTCATTCATTCATCAAGCTGATACTGTTAAATCTCACCCATTCATCTCATTCTGATAAGTGGAATAAACTAGTTTTCCTATGAGTGCACCTCTGTAGGGGCATGAAATTAGAATCAAAAGATGAGCAATTTCATGGTAGCTTGGTGTTTCATGTAAATACACTGATGTCCTCTCTCTTATTGCAGCAGAAAAATATCCATCCCTCTCAAAAATACACTGCCTAAAGGAGAAATTGACATCAAATATATCCAGATCTTGGCATGACCCCAGAGCTGATGTGGATCGCTTGAGAACTCTGAGGACCCTGTACCCAGCGTGGCAATAGTATCAGCATCATTTTACTGCCCCATGAAGATGAAGTGGCCTAAATATCTTTTAAGATCTTTCTAAATACCAGGCATTGAGAGGGTATCTATAAGTACGTTATTACCTCCTTGAGGTTGATAAAATTATTATTCTAATATTGACATAAATTAACTGCTTCCATACATTTTTCATGATTCCAGCATAAAAAGGAGAAATTCTGCCACCTTATTTAAGACTCACAGTAACCATAGCTATTGCCAGAGCCTCAAATAATGGGGTCCTAGTCTGCTCCTATCCCTAAAGTGCCCTTTTTAGGAAAAGAAGCCCATGGACAGCCCCCTCCCCCCAAAAAAAACACATCTACCAAAACTGTGAGACATTTCTTTAATCCTGAATATTAGCAAATAAGAAAACATGCCCAAAATGGAGTGTCTTATGCCAAGCCCCATATCACCAAATTGAGACTTAATTATAGCTTCAAGTCTTCCAGAAATGGAATTTAAACCAATCAGGAATCACCTAATCAGTACTAGATAGGTCATCTGCCTAATAAGCCCTTGCTATCCCCTAAATGAAAATGACTTTGCAATAACCAAGTTGCTTTGTCTCGCCAACATAACGTCCTTATTCTCCAGTCCCTTCTGTTTATAAGTCTTTCATTTTGTACAGCTCCTCAGAGCTCTTTTCTGTTAGACTGAACAGTGTCCAATTCATCAATTTTTGTTCAAGCGAACTCTTAAAATGTTTAAGTTGCTCAGTTTATCTTTTAACATGGATATTCCTCTGGGTACCTAAGATTATGAACTTTTTCTTCTTTTTTTATCCTCCTGCCAAATAAACTTTCAGAGCCTGCAAGTGCATAGTTTGGAGGCCCATTTACTACAAGCAGGTTATAACCTTGGTTGATGCATCATTAGGGCAGAAGGTGATCAAGGGACAGCATATATTTGAGTGATTATATATGGAACCTGCATGGACTAAGATTTCCATGTGTCTGAGCTCTCTTGTGGTGATTAAGTGATATGGGAGTGAGAACAGAAGAAAGCATGAACTATGGGGTGGAAACTGCAGACCCAGCACAGGATTTTCGAGAATTAAAGAATTTGAACTTTTAGATTGGACTTGACATGACAATGTCTAGGTAAGAATAAGGAAAGCATTTATTTAACAGTATGTTCACTTGCCTTATATCTTCTAAACATTTAGACATCTGGTATGATGGACTTTATATATGTTCTGGATTTTGGCTGTGCAGTTGTCTGAGGTGAGATAGGATATTAAGACCACTTTTGTACAAGTGATAAAACCTGAGACGTGGAGAAGTTAAAGAATTTGGCTAAGGTCACAATGTGAGAAAGAGAACCTGGCTGCCTGGTTCCAAAGGCCATGTGAAAACAACTATACTGTCCTTTGTCATATATTATAACATCACACCACTAATATTTGGAGAAACCTGTACAAAAAAGATCTTCACGACCAAGATAATCACGATGGTGTAATCACTCACCTAGAGCCAGACATCCTGGAATGTGAAGTCAAGTGGGCCTTAGAAAGCATCACTATGAACAAAGCTAGTGGAGGTGATGGAATTCCAGTTGAGCTATTTCAAATCCTGAAAGATGATGCTGTGAAAGTGCTGCACTCAATATGCCAGCAAATTGGAAAACTCAGCAGTGGCCACAGGACTGGGAAAGGTCAGTTTTCATTCCAATCTCAAATAAAGGCAATGTCAAAGAATGCTCAAACTACCGCACAATTGCACTCATCTCACATGCTAGTAAAGTAATGCTCAAAATTCTCCAAGCCAGGCTTCAGCAGTAGGTGAACCGTGAACTTCCAGATGTTCAAACTAGATTCAGAAAAGGCAGAGGAACCAGAGATCAAATTTCCAACATCTGCTGGATCATGGAAAAAGCAAGAGAGTTCCAGAAAAACATTTACTTCTGCTTTATTGACTATGCCAAAACCTTGGATTGTGTGGATCACAATAAACTGTGGAAAATTCTGAAAGAGATGGGAATAATAGACCCCCTGACCTGCCTCTTGAGTAATGTATATGCAGGTCAGGAAGCAACAGTTAGAACTGGACATGGAACAACAGACTGGTTCCAAATAGGAAAAGGAGTACATCAAGGCTGTATACTGTCACCCTGCTTATTTAACTTCTATGCAGAGTACATCATGAGAAACGCTGAGCTGGAAGAAGCACAAGCTGGAATCAAGATTGCCAGGAGAAATATCAAAAACCTCAGATATGCAGATGACACCACCCTTATGGCAGAAAGTGAAGAGGAACTAAAAAGCCTCTTGATGAAAATGAAAGAGGAGAGTGAAAAAGTTGGCTTAAAACTCAACATTCAGAAAACAAAGATCATGGCATCTGGTCCCATCACTTCATGGGAAATAGATGGGGAAACAGTGGAAACAGTGTCAGACTTTATTTTTTGGGGGCTCCAAAATCACTGTAGATGGTGACTACAGCCATGAAATTAAAAGACACTTACTCCTTGGAAGGAAATTTATGACCAACCTAGAAAGCATATTGAAAAGCCAGAGACATTACTTTGCCAACAAAAGTCCGTCTAGTCAAGGCTATGGTTTTTCCAGTGGTCATGTATAGATGTGAGAGTTGGATTGTGAAGAAGGCTGAGCGCCGAAGAATTGATGCTTTTGAATTGTGGTGTTGGAGAAGACTCTTGAGAGTCCCTTGGACTGCAAGGAGATCCAACCAGTCCATTCTGAGGGAGATCAGCCCTGGGATTTCTTTGGAAAGAATGATGCTAAGGCTGAAACTCCAGTACTTTGGCCACCTCATGTGAAGAGTTGACTCATTGGAAAAGACTCTGATGCTGGGAGGGATTGGGGGCAGGAGGAGAAGGGGACGACAGAGGATGAGATGGCTGGATGGCATCACTGACTCGATGGACATGAGTTTGAGTGAAGTCCGGGAGTTGGTGATGGACAGGGAGGCCTGACGTGCTGCAATTCATGGGGTCGCAAAGAGTTGGACATGACTGAGCGACTGAACTGAACTGAACTGAAGTCCAGGTTAACTGACCTCAAAACCTGAAATCTTTAAATGATATTATACTACCGGGTGGCACTAGTGGTAAAGAACCCACCTGACAATTGCAGAAGACATAAGAGACACAGATTACATCACTGGGTTGGGAAGATCCCATCCATGTGAACCCACTCCAGTAATCTTGCCTGGAGAATCCCATGGACAAAGGAATCTGGCAGGCTATAGTCCATAGGGTCACAAAGATTGAAGTGACTTGCATGCTCACATGCATACTACCATGGGAGCCCAAGGAATATGCAATATATGTTTAAGGCAGGCAAAAACACTCTCTTGTTTACTCTGTTTTCCTAGCACTGACTGCTTAGTTCCTGCAAGCATATAGTAGGCACTAAATAAGCATTCATTGAGGGATGAATGAATTGAATATTGTTGGCATTTACAGCCACACTGCATGACCTCACACATAATATATAACTATAATTCACCACTGATCTAATGTCTTGAGAATAGAGGAGAAATATGATGATGGGAAAAGTATCTCTAAAGAACTATTCAGTCTAGGTGTGAGCAAAGGACTGGTTCTCCACAATCATTATCCTGCTGCTTTCCACAAGATGATTCATTATTAAAAGGAACACAAAAGCAAGAAAGCAATGTAAGATAATGTTGCCCGTTTCCATATAGACTTTCATCTGGGTAAGGAGAAGGAATGTATTTTTCTTAGCTCTGTAAAAGTAACTTCTAAAAACAAAACAAAAACTAAAAGCAAAATCTATCCATCAACAGATCAACTTGCAATTCAATAGCACCTTCTCATGACAGACATTCCTGGGTGATTCGGCAAAAAGCAGAATTAGTGACTCAACTGATTATGAATTATTCAAGTAAATGGGTCATAAACTGAGATTTACGAGTTGAAAAGGAGCCAGTGCTACAGATTGCTAAAGGGACGTGATCTGTGGTGGGAGGTGCATTGGACAAGCAGGCTGTTGCTACAGGGAACAAACTCCTGTAGAATGGAGCCATGAACCATGTCAGGAAAATAAATCTGAATCCTGAAAAAAGATCAGCATATCTACAGATAAGAACTTCTGTGCACACCGGGAGCAAACCTTTAGAAGAGTCAGGCGGAGGGCTGGCTCTATGTCATTTCTCGTTGTTTAGTTCTTAAGTCATATCTGACTCTTTTTGTGACCCTATGGTCTATAGCCTGACAGGATCCTCTGTCCACGGGTTTCTCCAGGCAAGCATACTGGAGCAGATTGCCGTTTCCTTCTCCAGGGGATCTTTGAGACCCAGGGATCAAATCCACATCTTCTGCATCTCCTGCATTCCAGAGAGATTCTTTGCTGCTGAGCCACCAGGGAAGTCCAAAGCTCTATAGTTGGTGTACCCAAAATGGATAGTGATAAATGACATCTGAGCCTGGCTTCTTCCAGTGCTGGTGAGGCTGATTGAATATAGAAAGTTACATTGGTTGTGAAAGGAAACTTCACTAGCATCACAACATTAATAATCCTCTGTTTTTATGCAGAAGGATTGTATTAGCTTTACTATGGGCTTAAAAATCTCCTTTAGGATTTCTGTTGCTTAAGTGTCTCTGGCTAACAGGAACTTGGTTAAATTGCTCATAAGAACAGAGGAGAGAGGTTGTAAATTGCAGACTTCCCAATTCCCAGAGCTACTCAAGGATCTTGTACAGTGGAGGGACATTAGTATGTCATACAACCCCACTGCTGTCTTGAAAAATATTAATAATAAAAAAAACCCTTTCTTCCTCTCCAACCACATTTTCTGCTCTATTATTTTGTCTCAAAAATATTTTCACCTGTAGTTTCTTTATGACCTTGGTGCCTTTACTTCTCTAGACAGGATAATCTTTTATCACTCTCAGCTTTGGTTCTAACCTTTGGTGACTTCTGGGCATGTTTTTTGGAAAGGAAATACTTCTGAGTGGCTCAGAAGTGTTCATATGCCTGCTTCTCTTCTGATAGACAGTCTCAGCTCTCTTGACAGGCACCCAAGTATGCTAATGAGACAACCAAGAAAACAGGCAAACCAGTGACAATCAGTCTCTGACTATTCATTGGGTTTTGAGGGATGTTAGTGAAAGTCTAAAGAAAGGCCATTGTCTGGGGGAGTATGCAAATGCAAAACATCAGGAGGTATCCTTAAGATTAAATCTCCCTTTCCATTGCCAGGCAATGGACATCTAGACTAAACAATTACCCAGGAATTGAACATGGGACTTAAACTTCAGAGAACCAGATGCTCCATACTGATGGTATTTACCAAGTAACTCCTTGCTTCTAAATATCTCAGGGGAGCCAGCAGTTAATTAAAATGTATAAAGCTGGCCAGTGACTGTGGCAAGAAATACATAATTTTGAATAACCCAGGAAAAAGACATCAGCAGAAGGTGATCTGCTGTCTATTTACCAGTTTCAAACATCCTCTCCAGGCCTTTTGTGTTGACAATCTCTTACCCATTTAACATTCATTCAGTTCAGTTCAGTTCAGTTCACTCAGTCGTGTCCGACTCTTTGCAACCCCATGAATCGCAGCACGCCAGGCCTCCCTGTCCATCACCATCTCCTAGAGTTCACTCAAACTCATGTCCATCGAGTCATTGATGCCATCCAGCCATCTCATACTCTGTCGTTCCCTTCTCCTCCTGCCCCCAATCCCTCCCAGCATCAGAGTCTTTTCCAATGAGTCAACTCTTCGCATGAGGTGGCCAAAGTACTGGAGTTTCAGCTTTAGCATCATTCCTTCCAAAGAAATCCCAGGGCTGATCTCCTTCAGAATGGACTGGTTGGATCTCCTTGCAGTCCAAGGGACTCTCAAGAGTCTTCTCCAACACCACAGTTCAAAAGCATCAATTCTTCGGCGCTCAGCCTTCTTCACAGTCCAACTCTCACATCCATACATGACCACAGGAAAAACCATAGCCTTGACTAGATGAACCTTTGTTGGCAAAGTAATGTCTGTGCTTTTGAATATGCTATCTAAGTTGGTCATAAGATTCATTCAACCCATTCAATATCCATTCAAATATTTATTACATGCCAACTACATGCCAGCCAATGGGTCAGGCACTTTGGAGTCAGAGAATAGGGAATCCAGTCCCTGACCTCAGACACCTAACAGTCTAAAGGGGAAAAGAAATATTTCAGCAGAGAACACTGAGACATGTCCAATACTGAACAGAGATAAGAAAAGACAAATGGGTAAGTCCCCAAGAAAGAAGTTTATGACTTTGCCCAGAATGCCTAGTAGCTTTAGCACTAAATCTTGAGTGATGAATAGGACAGACGATGAATAGGACAGACAAGGTCATTTTAGATAGAAAGAATAACCTGTGCAAAAGCAGAGGGTAGTATATTGGGGAAAGATATTCATGGATTACAGAAGTCAAAGCAGAAAACAGACTACAAGAGTAAACTGGGGCCAGATTTTTAAAAGCACTTATGTTTCAGAATAAGACATTTAGTTCTGATCCTTCTGATAAATGGGGAGCCATCAGTATTGTAAAATTTGGAGGAAACTTGTATTATAGAAAATACATTCAGCCATACAGCATTGGTTCTACTGCCTCTGTGCTTTGCCCATCCTAGCTTTGCCGTCGGAACCTTGAAACTTCTGAGATCACTAGAAGGAAGAGAAGACTGTAGAATAAGACAGAATGTGTTTTAAAGACCAAGCCCAATTCACTTCTGGCCGCATTTCCATTGACCAGACTGATTTGGCCCCAGTCTACCTACCTTTCTGCCGAGAAACAATAATGGGAGGATGCACAGCATTGTCTCTGCCAGGCGATGTGAAAAATGGGCTAAGGATGAGTAAAACAAGAAGAAAAAGTGATTAAGAGCATTGCATATCCTTCCAAGAGATACTAAATACCCACATTAAGGCAATAGAAATGGGGAGACATGAGTGGACGTGGATGTACGTGGATGGAAATGAATGGATGTAAGTGACATTTAAGAAAAAGAGCTGATAACATGTAGTGATGAATTAGAATCCAGTGCTAAAGAGTAAAGAAATATTCAGGATAATTTCAAGATTCTAGTTTGGAAAAGCAGATGGAGGGTGTTGACATTAAAACAGATAAAGAAAAAGAAAGGAGCATTTTGAACAGTTTTTATGGAGACACCTAGGAAATATGAATTGAATACAAGACAAGCTCAGTTAAATGCGCTTAGCAAAAATCTTAGCAATGTATTCACTTGAGAGATAGAAAACTAGGCTAATAGCTAAAATAAGTCAGGATTACTTAATTTAATAATAATAACATCTTAATCCTCAGAAGTTACCTCTTTTAATCTTTTTTTTTTTAATGAATGCAAAAACTGAGGCTCAAGACATAAGAAAACCAATAGTAGCAAGTGAAAGTGAAGTCACTCAGTCGTGTCCGACTCTTTGTGACCCTGTGGACTGTAGCCCACCAGGCTCCTCCATCCATGGGATTCTCCAGGCAAGAATACTGGAGTGGTTGCCATTTCCTTCTCCAGGGGATCTTCCCAACCCAGGGATTGAACCCAGGTCTCCCGCATTGCAGGCAGACGCTTTACTCTCTGAGCCACCAGGGAAGTCAAAGCAAGGTATAAACTTAGTTCTGCTAACTTTTCTACACAATATGCTTTCCACTACCTGGGCACAATTAGTTATTTAACATTGGTAATTGGTTATTAATCAAAAGATATTTTAATTAGATACAGAGCCACTGAATTTCTCAGAATAAATATTTTGTGACTAGGCAATTTAATCTCCTGACAATCTTTTTTGCTATTACTGTTAAAAAAGCTATTGTCAAAATAGTTAAATCTAAAATGCAAACTTAAGAACCAAATTCAAATACCTTAAAAAATGGATGATTTCAAGTTGCACTTCCATTACAGTTAAAACTGGAATTGTGGAAGACTATTATGTAAAGTTGTATTTGAAGTTGGTTAATATTTCAGTCTATCTGAAGTTGGGTAAGTCTAGAAAATATAGGAGGTTTTATATATATAAAAAATCAGATTTATTGGTACTGTGAGTCATATAAGTTATGAAGTTTGAATTGTAATACAAACATTCTGAGATTAAGAAAGACAGACACCGCTGATGAACTGTAGATATTATCTGTAAACTATGCCAATTCCATTCAAGGGATTGGCTCCTAAATTTCAATTATCTTTTGATATTTATACTAAATTTAAAAGCCAAGGGATTTAAATTATACATACTTACTAAGATACAATAACAGTATGCATCTGTTGATGGTTCATATTTATCACCTATCACCTATCAAACTGTATGATGTTAATTCCAGAGATAAAATTATAAACTCTACTTTAGGATAAGTATACAGGAAGAGAGTGGTATAATTGCTTGGAGAAGGTTATTAATAAACCAATGCTCAAACGATAAGAGCAACTTTGTTATTACAAAGTTCTATGCCAAAATGCATCTGCTTATATATTTGCCAATTTAATTTTGTCCAACAGTTCACTGGGTTCGATTGCTGAGTTGTTTCATTTTACTGGAAACTTTAGAACATTGCCAACATCACAAAAATAACTAACTAAAGACATGAAGCTTGATATTAACCCCTTATAGAATATACGGTTTGTACATATTTCTCCCATATGTTGCCTTTTTGCTTTGCTACTTGTTTTCTTTACTCTGCAGAAATCTTTTAGTTTGTTGTGGTACACTTATTTTTGCTTTTGTTGCCTGTGTATTTGCTATCAAATCCAAAAAGAGAAAAAAAAAAAAAAAAAAAAAAACTCATTGCAAAGGCCAACATCAACAGTAAAATAATGTAGCTTTCAGAACTTCATGATGGATTCCAGAGTCAGATCTAAACTGCTTTGATTCCTATCATTTACTATGGCAGTAGTATAATTATGTATTGCTTGGAAATATTAAAAGTAAATATGTTGCTAGGTACAAAACATTGCTACATCACTTGGTGAACCATATTTAGAATACTAGGTGTCTGATGGGGTCAGTTTCTTGACATCCTACTTTTGCACTCCAGTCCCCTATAATGAAAAGGACATTTTTTGGGGGGTGTTAGTTCTAAAAGGTCTTGTAGGTCTTCATAGAAGCGTTCAACTTCAGCTTCTTCAGTGTTACTGGTTGGGGCATAGACTTGGATTACTGTGATGTTGAATGGTTTGCCTTGGAAATGAACAGAGATCATTCTGTTGTTTTTTAGATTGCAACCAAGTACTGCATTTTGGACTCTTTCGTTGACCATGATGGCTACTCCATTTCTTCTAAGGGATTCCTCCCTGCAGTAGTAGATATAATGGTCATCTGAGTTAAATTCACCCATTCCAGTCCATTTTAGTTTGCTGATTCCTAGAAGGTTGACATTCACTCTTGCCATCTCCTGTCTGACCACTTCCAATTTGCCTTGACTCATGGACCTGACATCCAGGTTCCTATGCAATATTGTTCTTTACAGCATTGGACCTTGCTTCTATCACCAGTCACATCCACAACTGGATACTGTTTTTTGCTTTGACTCCATCCCTTGATTCTTTCTGGAGTTATTTCTCCACTGATCTCCAGTAGCATATTGGGCACCTACTGACCTGGGAGTTCCTCTTTCAGTATCCTATCATTTTGCCTTTTCATACTGTTCATGGGGTTCTCAAGGCAAGAATACTGAAGTGGTTTGCCATTCCCTTCTCCAGTGGACCACATTCTACTGGTCCACTGAAAAGGTCAGTTTTCATTCCAATCCCAAAGAAAGGCAATGCCAAAGAATGCTCAAACTACCACACAATTGCACTCATCTCACACTCTAGTAAAGTAATGATCAAAATTCTCCAAGCCACGCTTCAGCAATATGTGAACCGTGAACATCCAGATGTTCAAGCTGGTTTTAGAAAAGGCAGATGAACCAGAGATCAAATTGCCAACATCCGCTGGATCATCGAAAAAGCAAGAGAGTTCCAGAAAAACATCTGCTTCTGCTTTATTGACCATGCCAAAAACTTGGACTGTGTGGATCACAATGAACTGTGGAAAATTCTGAAAGAGATGGGACTACCAGACCACCTGACCTGCCTCTTGAGAAACCTGTATGCAGGTCAGGAAACAACAGTTAGAACTGGACATGGAACAACAGACTGGTTCTGAACAGGAAAAGGAGTATGTCAAGGCTATATATTGTCACCCTGCTTATTTAACTTCTGTGCAGAGTACATCATGAAAAATGCTGGGTTGGAAGAAGCACAAGCTGGAATCAAGATTGCCAGGAGACATATCAATAACCTCAGATATGCAGATGACGCCACCCTTATGGCAGAAAGTGAAGAGGAACTAAAAAGCCTCTTGATGAAAGTGAAAGTGGAAGTAAAAAAGTTGGCTTAAAGCTCAACATTCAGAAAATGAAGATCATGGCATCTGGTCCCATCACTTCATGGGAAATAGATGGGGAAACAGTGGAAACAGTGTCAGACTTTATTTTTTTTTTTTTTTGGCCTCCAAAATCACTGCAGATGGTGACTGCAACCATGAAAGTAAAAGACGCTTACTCCTTGGAAGGAAAGTTATGACCAACCTAGATAACATATGGAAAAGCAGAGACATTACTTTGCCAACAAAAGTCCGGCTAGTCAAGGCTATGGTTTTTCCAGTGGTCATGTATGGATGTGAGAGTTGGACTGTGAAGAAAGCTGAGTGCCGAAGAATTGATATTTTTGAACTGTGGTGTTGGAGAAGACTCTTGAGAGTCCCTTGGACTGCAAGGAGATCCAACCAGTCCATTCTGAAGGAGATCAGCCCTGGGATTTCTTTGGAAGGAATGATGCTAAAGCTGAAACTCCAGTACTTTGGCCACCTCATGCGAAGAGTTGACTCATTGGAAAAGACTCTGATGCTGGGAGGGATCGGGAGCAGGAGGAGAAGGGGACGACAGAGTATGAGATGGCTGGATGGCATCACTGACTCGATGGACGTGAGTTTGAGTGAATTCTAGGAGATGGTGATGGACAGGGAGGCCTGGCGTGCTGCGATTCATGGGGTCAAAAAGAGTTGGACACGACTGAGCGACTGAACTGAACTGCACTGAAGGGGTCAGTAAACCTAAACTTAAGCCCCAGGGCTATAAGTTGCATACCCTTGACTGGGCGGACCTAGATCTCATCTCTCTTCCTTTATTATCTTTTAAATGGCAATTGTGCTAGCTGACTCATAAAATCATGATAGGAAAGTAATTCTTTGGATGGTAATTAAACAGACTCTTTCTTGCCAAATAAGACATTAGAAAAACCCTCTGATATTTTGGCACATATCATAAATATGTTAACTGTTGCTTACATTAATTCTGTGACTTTCCTAGAATAACTGTTACCAATATTTTACAGAGCTAATCACTAATTCAACTCAAAAGGCTGCTTTTGCTGCCCACCTATATAAGGGTAAAGAAAATAAAGAGGTGAAATTTTAGGGACAAAAGGTCACTATATTCTTTGACTATTCAATAACAGTATTTGAATTTCCATTCATTTGTCTCCTTGGTGGTGAGCAGAGTTGCCTAAGTTTATTGAGTGTTCAAGAATATAGTCATAACGTACCCCTAAAATTTCACACAGCACAATTTCCTTTGCAATTTTTTTTTTTTTTTTTTTTTGGCTTTGAGGGAACATCAGATGTGAGAGCTTAAGGAAAAAAATAGGATTAAATTAGTTTGTCCTCACATAGCTGTTTTGTTTTGTTTGAAATACAGGGATTTGCTTAAGATAGTATTAAAGAAATTTATATCATACAGGAAAAAGAAATCCTTAGATCATATTATATAAAATATAATACTCTTTCTGTACTATTAGTTCACTTCTAAACCACGCTAAAAGGATTTTTGAAACAAAGAAAACTGATAACCAGTTGTTTGGTGACACATAGGCAAAAATAATAAGTATGATTTTTTTAAACAAATAGGTATTAATCATTTGTCATGCCATGGCTCTACTCAAGGAACTATATAAAGATGCATTTCAAAAAATTGAATGTTTCTAAAACTTAAATTGCCTGAAAAATTAACTCAAATCAGTTAATCTGCATATAGATAGCCATGGCCCCTAAATATTATGATAGTTGAATTTCAATTATGTTAAAAAAATTGAACTATTTTGTCATCCCAGAAAGCAATGATTTTTTCTGTTTTTCTTGGAGAAAAACAATTTGTGAATATATTCACCACCAATTACAGTCATTTTTAAATATATAGGTCCCCTCAATTAAAATTGGTACTATGGTCCTAAATTTATTTCAAGATGAAGTGTATTTGGTTATGGACATTACCTGATAATTTGTTATTTCCAAATAAAAATAGCTTGAAAATATATCATGACATTTCAGCCTTCCCATCAAGGTATGTGCTGAGATATTAATGCCTGTTCATAAATATCTTTGTGCTGAAATATTATATAGGGTTGTGGCTAAGCTACTGTAGGCATAAAACAAATCATTGACTGTTTATTTATCCATTCAGACTCCTTTTCTCAAATGAATGATGGCATTGCATTTGGGCATCTTTTACAACTTTTACATTAAGCTCTTCCACGAGGAGAATGCAATAAATTTGTACAAAACCCATCCAAGGTATTACTGTCCTCATAAAAACATTTCTTTATGAGTCCCAAATTATAAGTGCCCTTCTCTACCCCCACTCTGAAGTTGCCTGATGTCTTAAGTCATAAATACCTACAGAAATTGAGTGCCAAAGTGAATTAATTTACAGTGCAATAACTACAAGTAGTGAGCAACACGGCAAAGTTAGACAGAAGTTCCTTTGTAGTAGACATAGTTAGTCCCTTCCAAAGCTGTATGTCATAAAAAGATTTATTTTAGTGTAAATTAGTTTATTTATGTAACATGGGCTTCCCAGGTGGCTCAGTGGTAAAGAATCCACCTGCCAATACAGGAGATGCTAGAGATGTGGATTCGATCCCTGGGTTGGGAAGATCTCCTGGAGAGGGAAATGGAAACCTACTCCAGAATTCTTGCCTGGGAAATCCCATGGACAAAGGAGCCTGGTGGGCTACAGTCAATGGGGTCACAAAAGAATCAGATATGACTGAGCGACTAAACAACAACAATTCATCTAATTTACACTCTTGGGTACAGAGACCACAATGGTAAGACAGATAGACCCATACAAAATTTCAGTTCAGTTCAGTTCAGGAGCTCAGTCATGTCCAACTCTTTGCGACCCCATGAATCACAGCACGTCAGGCCTCCCTGTCCATCACCAACTCCCGGACTTCACTCAAACTCATGTCCATCGAGTTAGTGATACTATCCAGCCATCTCATTCTCTGTTATCCCCTTTTCCTCCTGCCCCCAATTCCTCCCAGCATCAGGGTCTTTTCCAATGAGTCAACTCTTCACATGAGGTGGCCAAAGTATTGGAGTTTCAGCTTCCGCATCAGTCCTTCCAATGAACACCCAGGACTGATATCCTTTAGGATGGACTGGTTGGATCTCCTTGCAGTCCAAGGGACTCTCAAGAGTCTTCTCCAACACCACAGTTCAAAAACATTAATTCTTTGACACTCATCTTTCTTCACAGTCCAACTCTCATATCTGTACATGACCACTGGAAAAACCATAGCCTTGACTAACCGGACCTTTGTTGGCAAAGTAATGTCACTGCTTTTGAATATGCTATCTAGGTTGGTCATAACTTTCTTTCCAAGGAGTAAGCATCTTTTAATTTCATGGCTGCAATCACCATCTACAGTGATTTTGGAGCCCCCCAAAATAAAGTCTGACACTGTTTCCCCATCTATTTCCCATGAAGTGATGGGACCAGATACCATGATCCTAGTTTTCTGAATGTTGAGCTTTAAGCCAGCTTTTCCACTTTCCTCTTTTACTTTCATCAAGAGGCTTTTCAGTTCTTCTTCACTTTCTGCCATAAGGGTGGTATCATCTGCATACCTGAGGTTATTGATATTTCTCCCAGCAATCTTGATTCCAGCTTGTGCTTCCTCCAGCCCAGCATTTTTCATGATGTACTCTGCATAGAAGTTAAATAATCAGGGTGACAATATACAGCCTTGACATACTCCTTTTCCTACTTGGAACCAGTCTGTTGTTCCATGTCCAGTTCTAACTGTTGCTTCCTGACCTGCATATACGTTACTCAGAAGGCAGGTCAGGCGGTCTGGTATTCCCATCTCTTTTAGAATTTTCCACAGTTTATTGTGATCCTCACAATCAAAGGCTTTGGCATAGTCAATAAAACAGAAATAGATGTTTTTCTGGAACTCTCTTGCTTTTTCCATGATTCAGAGGATGTTGGCAATTTGATCTCTCGTTCCTCTGCCTTTTCTAAAACCAGCTTGAACATCTGGAAGTTCATGGTTCCCGTATTGCTGAAGCCTGGCTTGAAGAATTTTGAGCATTAATTTACTAGCATGTGAGATGAGTGCAATTGTGCAGTACTTTACCTTCACATATTGTGTGTGTGAGAGAGAGAGAGAGAGAGAGAGAGAAAGTGCTAGGTATTATTCTAATATCACACACACACATTTGCAAAATCATTATAATGTTAATTTTAATCACAGATGAATGTAATCCCATTAGGTCCTTTCATGGTGAAGTTTCATTTCTGCACTCTTCCTTATAAATATGTCTAAATGTCTTCTTTGTGGAATTTACTAGTCTTGGGTAGTGTTGGTGAAAAGAAGGTAAAAACATTTTTGGGGGCAAATCAATAAATATATTGTTAGAATAAGGCACCAGCGCCAGCCCAGCAGGATAAACAAGCAACAAGAGCGGTTCCATGTCTTGGACACTGTCACCAAGCCCCACTCACCATCAAATAAACAACGGGTTTCTTTTGCCTGGGCTTGCCTATTGGCTCAGATGGCAAAGAATCTGCCTGCCATGCAGGAGACCCTGATTCAGTACCTGAGTTGGAAGATCCCCTGGATAAGGGAATAGCAATTCACTCCAGTATTCTTGCCTGGAGAATTCCATGGACAGAGAAAACTGGTGAGCTACAGTCCATGGGGTTGCAAAGAGTCGGAAGCGATTGAGCGATTTTTTTCCTTTGACTGGGATGGACCTATACCTAGTTTGGAGAAGGCAATGACAGCCTACTCCAGTACTTTTGCCTGAAAAAATCCCGTGGACGGAGGAGCCTGGTAGGCTGCAGTCCAAGGGGTTGCTAGGAGTTGGACACAACTGAGTGACTTCACTTTCACTTTTCACTTTCATGCATTGGAGAAGGAAATGGCAACCCACTCCAGTATGCTTGCCTGGAGTGACAGGGGAGCCTGGTGGGCTCCTGTCTATGGGGTCACACAGAGTCGGACACGACTGAAGCGACTTAGCAGCAGCAGCATACCTAGTTTGTCTTCTCCTTCTACAATTCAGCTCTCTAAATGGTAAGAATTTTTAGTATGAGACTGTTGTGAAGATTTGAAATACTTAGGAAAAAGACTCCAGAATCAAGCTATTAAAATGACAATCACAGAAATAACGACCTTGAATATTGCTCCCAAAGTGAATTTGGACGATGGACTTTGATCACAACCTAGCCTGAAGCTAAGACTCAGAAGAAGCTGAGAAAAACTTTGCATAGCAAGGTAATTTTGAAGTTGCCTTTTAAGATTACCAGTTGACTCTGTCAAAGACAAAGAAAAAAAAAGAATGTGAATCTGTTATTTAAAAAAAGGAATAACAATGTCTATTTCTATCTTGAAATGTGTTTGCCTTAAAACAGTGGTTTTTAAATTATTTTAGCAACAAAGTACTTAATTGAAGCAATATACAATCTAATACGTATACCAACAATAGATAAACTGCTTTGGTGGAATATGGAACAAATGAAATTAAATTACTGGACCAAATATCAAAAGATTTTACTGTAAACTCCCAGGAAGATGAATTATGATTTCTTGTAAGTTATGTGTCCCATATTACCTGTGGGTCTAAATTTTTACATTCTTTCTTGTTCTAGGAATATATCTGGGACTTTATCTTACTGTCCATAACTTTCTCAATTGCCAGGCTCCTCAGTCCATGGAATTCTCCAGGCAAAAATATTGGAATGAGTAGCCATTTCATTCTCCAGGGCATCTTCCCAGCCCAGGGACTGAACCCAGATCTCCCGCATTGCAGGCAGATTCTTTACTGTCTAAGCCACCAAGGAAGCCCCATTTTTTTTTTTTTTTTAAGTTGTGGTAAAATACTCATAACAAAATTTACTATCCTAATCATTTTAAAGCCCACAGTTTAATAGTATTAAGCAAATTCATCATATTGTGCAACTGTCACCATCGTCCATCTCCATAACTCTTTTCATCAGGTAAAACTAACACTTTATATCCATTAAATACAACTCCCTGTTCCTCCCTCCCTCAAGCTTGGCAGCCATCATTCCACTTTCTGTCTCTATCATGTAACTAAGTACCTCATATAATTGAAATAATGCAGTATTTCTCACTTTGTGTGGCTGGCTTATTTCACTTAGCATAATGGCCTCAAGGTCTATTTTTTTTAAAGAGGAATGATGTTCTATTGCATGTACATTTATATTTTACCTATTCCTCTATCAGTGGGCACTTGGGTTCCTTCCATGTTTTAGCTACTGTAGTGGTTTAGTTACAAGTTGTGTCCAACTCTTTGTGACTCCATGAAATATAGCCTCTGTCCATGGGATTTCTCAGGCAAGAATACAGAAGTGGGTTACCATTTCCCTCCCCAGGGGATCTTCCTGACTCAGGGATCCAACCCAGGTATCCTGCATTGCAGGCAGCTTCTTTACTGACAGAGCCACCAAGGACATCCCCTTAGCTATTGTAAGTAGTGTTGTAAAGAACATAGTTGTAACAATATCACTTTTTTTTTTTACATATACTCAGAAACAGAATTGCTGGATCATTGCTGATAGCTCAGTTGGTAAAAAATCTACCTACAATTCCGAAGACCCTAACTGGTTCAGGAAGATCCCCTGGATAAGGGATAGGCTACCCACTCCAGTATTCTTAGGCTTCCCTTATGGCTCAGCTGGTAAAGAATCCACCTGAAATGCAGGAGACCTGAGTTTGATCCCTGGGTTGGGAAGATACCCTGGAGAAGGGAAAAGCTACCCACTCCAGTATTCTGGCCTGGAGAATTCCATGGAGTGTACAGTCCATGGGGTCGCAAAGAGTCGGACACGACTTTCACTTTCACTTGGTAATTCTCTTTAATTTGTATAGGAATCACCATGTTCTACACGGTGGCTATACCATTTTGCATCTCCAACAGTGCACAAGGACTCCATTTTCAATCTCTACATATTCTTTTCAATACCTATTATTTCCTTTTTTTTTTTTTTTTTTAATACTAGCCATTCTGATGACTGTGAGGTAGTATTTCATTGTGATTTTGACTTACATGTCTCAAAAATTAGTAATGCTGAGCATTTTTTCATGTGGCTCTTGGCCATTTGTGTATATTCTTTGGAGAAATATCTATACAAATTCTTTGTGCAAGTCTCTTATAGACAGCATATAATTGGATCATGTGTTTTTCTTCATTCTTTTAATCTTTGTCTTTTGATTCAAGGGTTTAGTCAATTTACATTTATCATAATTACTGATGAAAGTGAAAGTGTTAATTGCTTAGTCATGTCCAACTCTTTGTGACCCCATGGACTGTAGCTTTCCAGGCCCCTCTGTCCATGGAATTTTTCAGCCAAGAATACTGGAGTGAGTTGCCATTCCTTTCTCTAGGGGATCTTCCCAACCCAGGGATGGAACCCAGATCTCCTGCATTGCAGGCAGATTCTTTACTGTCTGAGCCACCAGGGAATTCGAATTACTAATAATTGCTGAAAAGTAGGGGTTAATACAAAATGAGAAAATAATGCAAGAAATGAGAAATAAAAAACCTATATGCCTTATAGTTTTTCTGTACCTTAATTCCTTACTACTGTCTTTTATGTTTAGTGGATTCTTTGTAGGGAAATATTAACATTTCTCATTTCAATTTGTGCATATCTTTTCTTTATGTTTTCCTTTTCTTTAAGTTTACCATGAGGACTATACTTAACATAATAACACTCAAATTTGAATTTAGACCTGCTTATCTTCAATAACCTACAAGAACTCTGCTACTTAATAGATCCATTCCCACTCCTTTTGGTTGTTAATGAAAAAAATTACCTCTTCATACATTCTGTACTCAAAAAACGTGAACTAATAGTTCTCTTTAAGTACGTAGAAAGAAAGCAGCATGAAGTGTTACAAACAAAAGTTGCAATAATAGTAGATGTTAGACTAATAATTGGTTTTTGTAATATGTTAGTCTCATAAATTATATGGAAAATAAAAATTGGAGTCATGAACTGTTGTTGCGATAATATTATATTTTATAATAGTTCATGTATTTACCTCATTATGATCTTTATTTATGGTTTCCCTGATAGCTCTGTTGGTAAAGAATCTGACTTCAATTCAGGAGACCCCAGTTCCATTCCTAGGCTGGGAAGGCCTGTTGGAGAAGGGATAGGCTACCTACTCCAGTGTTCTTGGCTTCCCTTGTGACTCAGCTGGTAAAGATTCTACCTGCAATGTGGGAGACCTGGGTTTGATCCTTGGATTGGGAATATCCCCTGGAGAAGGGAAAGGCTACCTGCTCCAGTATTCTGGCCTGGAGAATTCGATGGACTGTTATAGTCCATGGGGTTGCAAAGAGCAAGTCACTCCCTGGTATCTTTTATTTGATCCTGTGGAACTCCCTTGAGCATTTCTTGTAGGACAAGTCTACAGATGAGGAAATCATGTAGCTTTTTTCTTTCTTTTCTTTTTTTTTTTTAATCTGGGAATGTCTTGGTTTCTCCTTAATTTTTAAAGGTCAGCTTTGCCAGATATAAGATTCTTTGTTAACTGGACTATTTTTTTTTTAACACTTTCAATACATTAGAAAACTGCCTACTAGCTCCCAAAGTTTCTATTGAGAAATCTGAGGAGTCTTGTTGAGAAACCTTTGTATGTGATGAATCATTTCTCTATTGCTGCTTTCAAGACTCTTCTGTTTTTGACATTAAAATGTTTGATAATAATGTGTCTCAGTGTAAGTCTCTCTGAGTTCATTTTAGTTGTGGTTTGCGGACCTTCTTGGATATTTATAATCAATTCTCTCGTCAAATTTGTAAAGTTTTTATTTTCAAATATTATCCACACCTCTCTCTTTCTATTCTCCTTCCGGGACTCCAAAAATGCATATATCTATTTGATGGTGTCACAAAGATATTTTAGGCTCCAGTTACTTTTATCTTTTTTTTCTTTCTGCTCCCCAGACTTGGTAATATTCACTGTCCTGTCTTCAAGTTTGCTGATTCTCTGCCTGCTCAAATCTTTAAATCTCCCCAGGGTGTTTCTCATTTCAGTTATTGTACTTTTCAGTTTCAGAATTTATCAGTGGTTTCTGTATAAGATTTTCTATATCTCCATTGTGTTCATATTTTCTCCATTTGCTTCCTCCACTTCTTTCTGTAGTTCTTTTATCATCTTTAAGACAATTATTTAAAAATCTTTGTTTAGCAAACCTGTCTCAGGTCATTTTTCAGAAATCACTTCTGTTGGTTTATTTTGTCCCTTCAAATGGGCATTTTTTGGTTGTTGTTCATTTTCCTTGTATACCCTGTGATTAGTTGGTGAAAACTGAGCTTTGGAATCTAACAATGTGTTAACTCTGGAAATCAGAGTTTTTCCCTTCCCCACAGGTTGCTATTTTTGTTTTTGTTATCACTATGGGCTTTGTTTTTCTTTTCTCTTTGATTCTGCGTCTGTCTCTGGGCCATTGAGGTGTTTTATGAGTGAGTGTTTTACCTTGGGTATGCACTCTCACTTTCCAATTTTCCCCATATATTCAGTTGCTTTTAAATGTGCTACTCCTTAATGTCTGGCTCCCAAAACAGATACAAGAGAAAAATGAAGAGATAAAGGGTGCTGGCTCTTTAAATCTCCTGGCAATTCCTTTAGCCAGAGGGGAAGGTACTTATAAAAAAGGGGAGAAGTGAAACAGTAATGGCTACCTGCTTCTTGGAACCTAAGGAATGAGGAGCAGCCATCAGCCATCAGAGCACAGATCCCTGATATCTGGATGACAGGATCCTTCTGCTCCACAATACTTTCTGCAAGCGAGTGTGCAGGCTACTGTGGAAACACAGGCACAGCTGCCCCCAAGTGGCTGGAGTAGGGGGACTGCTACTGCACTAAAAAATGTAATTGACCGACATTAATCACAATTTACCATTCGAGTCTTCCCCTGGAAGTTGCAAGTCTTCCATAGACTGCAGAGTTTCAAAAGAGACAGATTCCGCCAGTGCAGTTGTTGTGTAGGTGGGGAGACAGTGTCCTGGTGCTTCCCATCCCTCTGCTTCTTGCTCTCTCTATTCTTTAGCCAGAGAATCCAACCTGGCCATTGAAAGCATTTGGTTTGGCCCACATGGTGTTGAATAATTTTTAATTTAAATAATTCTACAGAGGAAATTTATCCCCTCCTCAATTCTAATCTTACACATCTCTTCACTCTGTAAGAGAAACCAATGAACACACTTGTGTATGTGACTCTGATAGAAATTGTCACTGCTTATTATGATCAAGGCCCCTGTTTCTGAGTAATATTGCAGAACAACTTGCGTGATCTTTCTGCCTCATTCTTCCTTTCTCTTCTCAGTTATCAATTACACCTATTATCAAGATATTTCATGGCACACATGTTAAAAGCTGCTAGTCTGTTGAGTAGTCACCTTATTTAAAGGTGATGCTCAACTTCAACTAAGCGTGGTGTAGTATCTAAATATTATTTTTCATGTAGGTAAAAACTATCTTTTGAGTGGGTTTTCTAAGGTGATTTCTCCACATTTTTAATAATGTCCTTTTACATGTAAGTTTTTGGTTTTGGTATTGTACTTTAAATTATGAGATTATGTCACTGGAAATTTGATCTGGAATAAGTTAATAGAGTAATAACCTTATATTACTGTCCAGAATATAACTGTTAGATGAATAAAGAGTTTTATGATTATCATTTTACAGACAAAAATATTTCTTTAAACCTAAACACATTGAAAATTTTGCCATCATAGCCTCAGCTTTTTTTCTATTTTTGAACCATTACAGCTTTGTGGTAGGCACACAGTATTCATTTGAGAAAGATTTGCTGAATTAAAATTAAATCTCAGTACAAAAAAAAATTTATCTGAAAGAGTGATAGATCTTTAAATCCAACTTAATTTATTTTTATCATTGATGAATTATGAATCCTCTACAGCAAGGAAATAGACTAGAATAAATTCAATAAAGATTGCTACTAGAACAAAAATAATGTATTAATATATTAGTTAAGATTATATTGTGGGCCTTACAAGGTACTATAAAGCTTCTTCATATATAGCACAATCATTGTGAGATAGGTGCTACTCTTATCCACATTGTATAGGTGAGAAAATTAAAAGACTAAGAAGTTAAATAACTTGTTCCATGTCATTCAACCTACAGATGGGAAAGCAAGGATTCTAATCGAAGGTAGCCATTCTCCAACACCTCCCAATATCCAACGTCCTCCAATGCTCTTGCATTGTGTTTATCTCAATGTCCATATGATAAGATTTTTCCTGAATGCAGTTCCAGTGACAATAAAGAACACAACAGAGGATTTTATCATCCTTTTTCTATTTTCTCACTTGTGCAAGCTCCCATTTTCCTAGGTAACGCTTTTCTGAAATTGAGAGGCATCCTGGCTAACTGTGGCAGTTTCTGCATTAGTGAGATAAAGGATAATTTAGATAAGTAGCTAACAATTTGCATTTATCTTAAGGAAAATATAGCAAAGATCTTAATGCAGTTTGTATCACCTCACTGCTCAGAGACCCCTTGCTCCAATACAGTCTTTGCTGAAATAAAGAAAAGAAAAAGCACAGAATAAGAACCATAGCAAAAGCAAACACAAAATCATGAAAATCTCTCCCTTTTGTTGCCATTACTTCATTCCCCATTTAAATGATTTGATCCCTTCTTGCTACAGCTAAATGACTCACAAAAGCTGGTGGGGATTTACATGACCAATCAAATTCTTTCCAATGTTATACACAGGTAACAAAAAAATGTTCTCCGGCTGAAATAATCAAAGAGGCAGTAATGTATTTATGTTGCCAAAGGATGAAGCTGTTTGCTTTAGCTAAACTACACATTCATTTTATGTCAACTAAAGAAAAAGAGAAAAACATCCAGATCTTTATCAAATTACTGTATAATTAGTTTTAGACATTTTTTGATTGACACAATATGAAACATAGGATAAGTTTTGAAATATAGCAAGAACTTCAGAACAGAATTAGAAAACATTTAATACTTTAGAAGAAACTGGGAAATAATAATATCAGGCAGACCATATTCATACAAAGAAATGAGAAATTAGATTTCTCAGCTGGACAATAAAGAAAAGTACAAGGTTTTGGAATCCCATTGGCAACACCTGACGTTTATTGACAGGGAATATTACATAAATACATGGTCATTCATATATCTATGGAAAAAATGATAAGAAATGGCATAAATCTTTTCATCTTAGTTTAAATGCACTAAAAATGTTACAGTGTATATGTATAACAGTCACTTTACACATCAAATTAGCAAAACATTGCACATCTTCAATTTTTAAAAGTTACAGTAATAATGGAACATAATAATGAGCATAAACTGTTTGAGGTAATCATCTATGTTTAAAGACTTTATGTTACAGATAGGGGGCTTCCCTGGTGGTTCAGCTGGCAAAGAATCTGCCTGCGATGCAGAAGACCCTGGTTCAATTCCTGGGTTGGAAAGATCCCCTGGAGAAGGGAACGACCACCCACTCTAGTATTCTAGCATTGTGGGTGGAGAATTCCATGGACTGTGTAGTCCAGTTCAGTTCAGTCACTCAGTCATGTCCGACTCTTTGCGACCCCATGAATCGCAGCACGCCAGGCCTCCCTGTCCATCACCAACTCCCGGAGTTCACTCAGACTCACGTCCATTGAGTCAGTGATGCCATCCAGCCATCTCATCCTCTGTCATCCCCTTCTCCTCCTGCCCCCAATCCCTCCCAGCATCAGACTCTTTTCCAATGAGTCAACTCTTCACATGAGGTGGCCAAAGTACTGGAGTTTCAGCTTTAGCATCATTCCTTCCAAAGAAATCCCAGGGCTGATCTCCTTTAGAATGGACTGGTTGGATCTCCTTGCAGTCCAAGGGACTCTCAAGAGTCTTCTCCAACACCACAGTTCAAAAGCATCAATTCTTTGGCGCTCAGCCTTCTTCACAGTCCAACTCTCACATCCATACATGACCACAGGAAAAACCATAGCCTTGACTAGACGAACCTTTGTTGGCAAAGTAATGTCTCTGCTTTTCAATATGCTATCTAGGTTGGTCATAACTTTCCTTCCAAGGAGTAAGCGTCTTTTAATTTCATGGCTGCAGTCACCATCTGCAGTGATTTTGGAGGCCAAAAAAATAAAGTCTGACACTGTTTCGACTGTTTCCCCATCTATTTCCCATGAAGTGATGGGACCAGATGCCATGATCTTCGTTTTCTGAATGTTGAGCTTTAAGCCAACTTTTTCACTCTCCTCTTTCACTTTCATCAAGAGGCTTTTTAGTTCCTCTTCACTTTCTGCCATAAGGGTGGTGTCATCTGCATATCTGAGGTTATTGAGATTTCTCCTGGCAAATTGATTCCAGCTTGTGTTTCTTCCAGCCCAGCATTTCTCATGATGTACTCTGCATAGAAGTTAAATAAGCAGGGTGACAATATATAGCCTTGATATACTCCTTTTCTGATTTGGAACCAGTCTGTTGTTCCATGTCCAGTTCTAACTGTTGCTTCCTGACCTGCATACAAATTTCTCACAAGGCAGATCAGGGGGTCTGGTATTCCCATCTCTTTCAGAATTTTCCACAGTTTATTGTGATCCACATGGTCAAAGGCTTTGGCATAGTCAATAAAGCAGAAACAGATGTTTTTCTGGAACTCTCTTGATTTTTTATGATCCAGCAGATGTTGGCAATTTGATCTCTGGTTTCTCTGCCTTTTCTAAAACCAGCTTGAACATCTGGAAGTTCACGGTTCCCGTATTGCTAAAGCCTGGCTTGAAGAATTTTGATCATTACTTTACTAGCATGTGAGATGAGTGCAATTGTGCGGTAGTTTGAGCATTCTTTGGCATTGCCTTTCTTTGGGATTGGAATGAAAACTGACCTTTTCCAGTCCTGTGGCCACTGCTGAGGTTTCCACATTTGCTGGCATATTGAGTTCAGCACTTTCACAGCATCATCTTTCAGGATTTGAAATAGTTCAACTGGAATTCCATCACCTCCACTAGCTTTGTTCGTAGTGATGCTTTCTAAGGCCCACTTGACTTCACATTCCAGGATGTCTGGCTCTAGGTCAGTGATCACACCATCGTGATTATCTAGGTCATGAAGATCTTTTTTATACAGTTCTTCTGTGTATTCTTGCCATCTCTTCTTAATATCTTCTGCTTCTGTTAGGTCCATACCATTTCTGTCCTTTATTGAGCCCATCTTTGCATGAAATGTTCCCTTGGTATCTCTAATTTTCTCGAAGAGATCTCTAGTCTTTCCCATTCTGTTGTTTTCCTCTATTTCTTTGCATTGATCACTGAATAAGTCTTTCTTATCTCTTTTTGCTATTCTTTGGCACTCTGCATTCAGATGCTTATATCTTTCCTTTTCTCCTTTGCTTTTTGCTTCTCTTCTTTTCACAGCTATTTGTAAGGCCTCCCCAGACAGCCATTTTGCTTTTTTGCATTTCTTTTCCATGGGGATGGTCTTGATCCCTGTCTCCTGTACAATGTCACGAACCTCATTCCATAGTTCATCAAGCACTCTATCTATCAGATCTAGGCCCTTAAATCTATTTCTCACTTCCACTGTATAATCATAAGGGATTTGATTTAGGTCATACCTGAATGGTCTAGTGGTTTTCCCTACTTTCTTCAATTTAAGTCTGAATTTGGCAATAAGGAGTTCATGATCTGAGGCACAGTCAGCTCCTGGTCTTGTTTTTGCTGACTGTATAGAGCTTCTCCATCTTTGGCTGCAAAGAATATAATCAATCTGATTTCGGTGTTGACCATCTGGTGATGTCCATGTGTAGAGTCTTCTCTTGTGTTGTTGGAAGAGGGTGTTTGTTATGACCAGTGAATTTTCTTGGCAAAACTCTATTAGTCTTTGCCCTGCTTTATTCCGTATTACAAGGCCAAATTTGCCTGTTACTCCAGGTGTTTCTTGACTTCCTACTTTTGCATTTTAGTCACCTATAATGAAAAAGAAGAGTCAGACAAGACTGAGTGACTTTCAATTATTCATTTATGCTATAGATAAGGCAATTAGAACTCTAAGAGAGAGAGCTAAAGTACCTTTCAAAAGTTATATCATGAATCATCCTCATCATTAGTAGTTATCCAATTTAATTTCTTATATTTGTAAAAAGGTAGCTTGTGAGAAGCAATCTAATGGAATACAAACTTAAGTTTAGACCTCCAAGTAAAACCTTTGAGAGTCATTCTGGTTGCCTATAGTCACAAGTTCATCACCTATTATTGCAACTTTTAACACACAGAAGAAATTCTAATTGTGCAAACTACTCATGGCCAGGGAAGAGATTGTGCTTTGGGGAGAAATACTGGACACTATAAAAGGTGAACTAAGCTACACCTCAATAGAATCTAGTCTAGCAAGTTTCAAAGCGTAGTTCCTGGAAAACAGGCATCAGTATCACTCAAGAGCTATAAATAGAAATGTAGATTGTTGAGTTCTAATCAAGACCTTGTGAATCAAAGAGTCCTGGGATAGGACCCGACATGAAATGTTATATAATGTTATAAATGCCCTCCAGTTGATTCTGGTGCACAACGTTTCAAAACCACTGGTCAAGGGTGGAAAAATTACTATAATATGGAAGATAAAAGACACGGCTGGCAATCTTAATTGTACCAAACAGTAGTCGTGCTGCCTTCAGCAATTTACTTCACTAACATTCCATCTTCTCATTTCTAAAATACATCACCTATTTTTAGTGTCCCTGTGAAGTTAGGATGAGAGAAATAATACAGAATAAAGAATAGAGGAATATTCAAAACACTGACAAACTCCAAACAAGTGATTCTCAACTCAAGGTGATTTTACCCTTCAGAGAACATTTTGTAGTGTCTGCTTATGTTTGTGATGTCACAACTGGTGGAGGAGGTGGCTACTGACACATGGTGGGGAGAGGACAGGAATGCTACTAGGAGTGCTACAATAGACATGACAGCCCCCACAACAAAAGTTCATGACTCAGAAACCACTTCCCTGGTGGGCCAGTGGCTAAGACTCCATTCTCCAAACGCAGGGACTGGGGGCTCAATTTCTGGTCAGGACACTGGATTCCACATCCTCAACTCCAGAACCCCCCATGCAATGAAGATTGAAGATCCTGAGTGCTGCAACTACAACTTGTTACTGCCAAATAAATACATATTTTTTAAAATAATAAATGATATTTTAATTATTCAATTTGTCATCACTTCTGAATCTTTCTCCTTATTCTTCTCCAAAATGTAAATAACCACATGGACACTAACCAAGTGTGTGTGCTCAATTACTAAGATATGTCTGACTCTTTGCAACCCCAGGGATGGTAGCCTGCCAGGCTTCTCTGTCCATGGGATTTTCCAGGCAAGAATACTGGAGTGGGTTGCTATTTCCTCCTCCAGGGGATCTTCATGACTCTGGGATTGAACTCACATCTCTTGCATTGGCAGAAGTGTCCTTTACCACTGAGCTGCCTGGGAAGCCCATACTAATATATATTTCCAAAATATATATAATGCTGAAAAAAGATACAGGTAAAATGTTTTCTTATGTTTTTAATCTTTAGAAGGGGTTTGTGCTTGTGTTTAGTCACTTCAGTCATGTCCAACTCTTTGTGACCCCATGGACTGTAGCCTGTCAGGCTCCTCTGTCCATGGGACTTTTCAGGCAAGAAGACTGGAGTGAGTTGCCATTTCTTCTTCAGGGGATCTTCCCAACTAGGGATTGAACCTGAGTCTCCTGTGTCTCCTGCATTGCAGGTGGATTCTTTACCCACTAAGCATTGGGAAAGGAAGATGATAAAAAAAAATTTTCTTTCATCACATGTCTAAAATGTATATTTTCTTCATGTGGAAAGAGATTAAAGTAATTTGAAGAACTTGCTTCAATTCACCTCACTGAGCAATGTTTTCCCTTCACCTTACTTATAATAAATCACTGGCCCAAGCAGGCACAGTGAAAACAGAAATAGGAGGCAATATTATTGTCACTTTTCCTATATTTTCATATCATTACCTATTTTTCCACATATTTAAGCATTACTCAAATCACTATATATTAGAGACATACAAGGCAGATTAAAGTAGTAAAGGAGAGAAATATGTCATTAGGTTCTTTGTGTGTGTGTGTGTGTGTGTGTGTGTTAGTTGCTCAGTCGTGTCAGACTCTTTGTGACCCCATGGACTGTAGCCCGCCAGGATTCTCTGTCCTTAGGATTCTCCAGGCAAGAATACCAGTGTGAATTGCCATTCTCTTCTCCAGAGGATCTTCCAGACCCAGGGATTGAACCCTGGTCTCCTGCATTGCAGGCAGATTAGTTACCATTTGAGCTACAGGAAGTCCCAGGTTCTTTGTAGGTTAGGTGAAAAGAGTAACTTATTCCTCCACCCTCATTGTTCTCAAATCACACTTGGATGATAAACCCCACATGATGACTGCAGGGGAAATGGATCATCTTAATGATGCCTTCCACCGTCCTACTAACAATTCTTACTTAAGACTAAAAAAAGCAATGAAAGGGTTTTGCCCATGACAAGGGAAAGTGAGTGACAACTGATGTTCAGAAGATGTAGAAAATGAATTATTTTTCTAAATTCACTTTTATATTTGGTATAGAGATTTCACTTCAGTTATAGCACACCATTTCATCCCAGTGGATAAGAGTTCATTCTCAAAATGGTATCTGTATTAGATTTCATGCCCTCTAAGAAGGAAGCTGGAGAAGGCAATGGCAACCCACTCCAGTACTCTTGCCTGGAAAATCCCATGGACGGAGGAGCCTGGTAGGCTGCAGTCCATGGGGTTGTGAAGAGTCGGACATGACTGAGTGACTTCACTTTCACTTTTCACTTTCATGCATTGGAGAAGGAAATGGCAACCTACTCCAGTGTTCTTGCCTGGAGAATCCCAGGGACTGTGGAGCCTGGTGGGCTGCCTTCTATGGGGTCGCACAGAGTCAGACACGACTGAAGCAACTTAGCAGCAGTAGTAGCAGCAGCAAGAAGGAAGCTTAGAGAATAGTAGGTAATACTCAAGTGTCAGATGATTAAGCCATTGGAAAAGTGTGGAACATTTGCCTTTTTTTCAGAGATATGAAGTGTTCAAAGGTCTAGAAAAAATATAAGTAGATATAATGGCCATTTTCATTTATTTTTTATAATAAAATAGGTGCTGTCTTTCAACATGTGACTTCCTATACTCCAGGTATGCTAAGGAATCTAAATCTATCATACTATTGAATGAAGGAATGAGGTCATTATGTATTATGTCATTTCCACATTATTCCAAAGATACATTATGTGTGTTTAAAAACATACATCATTAAGATTTACAGAGAAGATGAACATGTTGGAAGATGTGTACCAAGAACTTTAAACAAATCTCTTGGTCAATATTGTCTCCAATAACGAGCGTGCACAAAGCTGGAGGGATTATGGCTTGGGCATCCAATGGTATTTAACCTGTGAAAGTGAGGGATAGTCACCTACTACATGAAGGACTGTCCCATACACACAATAAAATCATCCTCACATATTGGAGAACTGTTCCTGAATGTGGTCACAGGAAGACATTGCTGTGGAAAAATTGTCAGAAAGTTTAATGCTTCTGACTTTAAAGGTAAATGAGCTGGGGGCTGGCCACACGCAAAGGAATGTGAGCTGCCTCCAGAAACCAAAAGGGAGGAAAGAGATTTTCCTCCCAGAACTTCCAGAGAAATGCGGACACTTTATTTTTAGACCAGCAAGATTCATGTCAGATACCTAAATTGCAGAAAGGTAATATAATAGATTTGTGTTGTTTTAGGCCTTCAAGTGTGTGGAAATGTGTTAAAACAGTAACAGAAAATTAATATACTGCCAAGAACACCCTATTTTGTTGATTGGTGTTCAGTTGCTAAGTTGTGTCCAACTCTTTGGGACCCCATAGACTGCAGCATGCCAGGCTTCCCTGTCCTTCATTATCTCTTAGAGTTTGCTCAAACTCATGTCCATTGAATTGGTGATGTCATCCAACCATCTCATCCTCTGTCATCCCCTGTAAGACATTTTATAGGAGAGAGAGCTAAGAATAAGATAAGTTAAATATATTTGATGTCAAATAAAGCTGTTGGCCCCAACTTTCTAGTCAAGTATTTTTTTCAGTCATGTGACTCAAACTCCCTGATTTGAGTTTTGTTTTTTTTTTTAATGTAACTTTCATATAAAGTTCTTTAAGACTTTTTTAATCATTTCTAGATTCTAGTACTCCCTCCCATATGCACATAAGGTACAAATTTCCATTGTATAAATGTCACAGCTTACAAAACTATATTACCTATTTTTTTATTTGAAGTGTTGTGAAGCAGGCACATCAATAAAAATTCTTAGAATCAGAAAAGTTGTAGAACTTTTTAAAGAACACAGAGTTCCAAGACCCTTTGATTTCCTTTTTCCATAATGCATTTTTAACATGTCAATCAGACTTCTTAAAGATTGAAACATCAGACCCCACATTTTCCAACTCCGAGATTTATTTTAGTGATAAGGCATTGGATCCTCATAAAAGTGGCATGTATAGAATATTTATTATGAGGCAAGTGTGAAGAGTTGTAAAATGCCTGAGATTTTTTGTCCTGCTTGAAAGCTAACAAGTCAGCATGCCAGGTACATGGATGCTGGCAGAAGACTTGAGGTCAGAAACAAAAGACTTTATTACCCACAAAAATAGCATCGTTGGAACATCAGCACTTTATTGTGCCTGATCCCCAAGTCTCAGTCCCCAAAAGGAGACACAGAGAAGGCCAGATGACCCTAGCTCACTCAGTGGATTGCACTACAGGAAAGGAATTCTGAATTTAGGGAGCCTGAATCTTTTATAACAGGCAGTAAGCATGCCTTTCATCTGCTACAGAGGACACTGTCTCTGTCTCCCCCCTGGGGTGATTATTATACAGAAGAAGATGGCAACCCACTCCAGTATTCTTGCCTGGGAAATCCTATGGACAGAGGAGCCTGGCAGACTACAGTCCATGGGGTTGCAAGAGTTGGACACAACTTAGTGACTAAACACAAACACACACCTTAAAAAGATAGTCAGGAGCAAATGTCAGTCATTACATTTCCTGCAAATATGAAGAGTTGTGAGAATTGTATTCTATCAGTACACAATAGGATTTGTGTGTATAAGGAGAGGTACAGTTTGGGTCTAAACTTGATTAAAATTCACACTGTATGATGATGTCTGATGAATTGACAGGAAAGAAAACTTTATTCAGTTCACTTAGAGAAGTAAGAACCCTTCTGCTAAAAAAAAAAAAAAATCAAACAAAAAAAAAATCTTTACTGAAAAAAGGATATATGATATTGTGCACAGAAAACTGTCACTTAGAAATGCTACTGACCTACCTCCCAGAGACTCCTGAGCTGGCAACAAAACCTCTGGTATTAAACACTAGTGTTCAAGATGGTTCCACTTTTACCTCCCCATAGCAAAGTGGTTCATGAAAACAAAAGGGGTCTTCTTTCTGAAACCTCATCACAGCTTTGACATTTAAAACTTTGACATCTGAATCTCAGTAGCAGTGTCATGAAGAATAAGTAGGCAGGCCCCAAAAATGTGGCAGAAAGAAGTGACAACACTCATCCAAAATGAATATCTTGAAAGATGCACATATTTCCATCAGTCTTATATAACATCCATCTCTGGAACAAGAAGTACACAATAGCAAAGGAAAGAAAAGACAATTGAGGTGCCAAGTTCTGGCAGACACAGCAGAAACCAGTTGAAGTGGCACTTATTTAAAAGTGAAGCTGAGCAAGATAAAAAGAAAGAAATTGGAGGCCTCCCTGATGGCTCAGACAGTAAAGAATCCACATGCAATGCAGGAGAACTGGATTCCATCCCTGGGTCAGGAAGAGCCCCTGAGGAAGGGAATGGCAACTCACTCCAGTATTCTTGCCTGAAGAATCCCATGGATAGAGGAAACTGGTGGGCTACAGCCCATGGAGTCATAAAGAGTTGGACATGACTGAACAACTAACACTTTCACTTTCAAAGAAAAGAGAGATTGAATTATATAATAGTTAAAATAGTAATAGAGAATAGGCTTCAGCAAATGCATATGTGCTTAGCATTATATTTAGTGTTGTATCTAATCCTGACAACAACTTGTTACATAGGTTACCATAATCTCAGTTTACATTTAAGTAATTTAAGGTAAATGACTTGTTACTGACTTATTTCTCTGACTTTATTTTGAATCCTTGAAAGAAAATTCTGACTTATTTTACCATCCACTCAGCCCCAGTGCCTTGGAAATGATTGCCTTTGACTTTCTACTAATATTCTTTGTTAAGGTCAATGACTGATTTCATCATCCATGTCAATGTCCTTTTCTCAAGGCTCCAATTTTTGACTTTTTTCTAATAGCTGTTAGCAGTAAAGAGCTTTTACTTCTCTAAAATCTCTCTTACATCTCTCTCTTTCAGAGTCCTCATATGAGTGAATATTTATCTTCCTTACAGCTTTGTATTCCTCCAGTTGCCCATCTATTGTATAAATTCTTAGGTTCTGAGACTACATTTCTGTGCTTCTCCTTATATGCTTCCTTTTGTCTCAAATGGAAATTTTAAGGCAATGTCTTTTACAGGTAATTCTTTTGACCCAACATTTTCCTCTAGAGCCACAGATATACATTTTCCATTTACATCTGAATATTTCTACATGAATGACAGAATGATATTTCAATGTAGGCATATTAAATAATTAGTGCATTAGTTTTTCTATTTGAATAAGCTTACATTTCTTGCCTCCTTTATATATTTTTTTGATTAATGATACCATTAATGACCTATCTCTCTTAACATTCTATCACTGTGAAGTCATTCTGATTTTTTTTAATTTATATTTTAATTGGAGGAAAATTGCTTTACAATGTCATACTGGTTTCTGTGTACAACACAAATTAGCCATAATTACACATATATCACCTCCCTCCCCTTCCCCCATCTCATCCTTCTAGGTTATTAAAATATACATTTTATAACTACTAGTATTACAGGTAAAGATCCTCCAAGTGACAAGAAATAGGAAAAAAAAATAGGAAAAGATGATGGAGACTTGAGGTAAGAACAGCAAATAATCTGGTTTGGCTGGACTTGGTACTCACTGTGCAGACCCACTGAAAGGTAAAGCCCAACAAGTGTGCTAAGAAGCATATTACAATGGCTTTGAATGGACTGCTAAAGCATTTAAACTCTAAATGCTTTAAATTTAGATTTAAAGACTTTAAATTCAAAGGGGAAACTTCTCACACTTGAATATCAATTTGCTTGTAACTCACAATATTTACCACATTCTACTTATATTTGCTAATGTTCAGGTTTTATCTCTTCTATTTTTTAATGTTCAGGAATTAGAATGTATTTCTTATGATTGTTTAGGTAACACTTGTAGTGCCAGCTCTTTCAACTTATTGTGGTCTTGAAATATTTGCTCAATTGAATGGACTTGCACAGATGTAGCAGACAAAATAGAGAATGGAAATGTTGGAACTCTAACTGTGATTTCAAACAACACTTCTCTCAAGGTTATACAAGAGCTGGGGAGAACATCTTTAAGCTTAATCCCAATTCAACAATCTTGGCAATATTTTGAAGATGTTGCACTGAAGAGACAAGCTGATAGGCTTGGTCTTGGGCCACATATAAAGTTATAGTGCTTTTTGATGGTCATGGTCAAATTGAAATCATTTATTTAGCTGCTACTGGGACTGCCTGGTATTATCTGATATACTAAATAGGAATGTTTCCATTAGTTAAGAGTGTTATATGCCAGTGTAGGCTGCAATCCAAACTAGGCTTTTCGATTCAAACCAGAAGCACATAGTGCATGGAAAGAAAGAAACATGTCCCTCCTGGGAAAGCATTAGCATCATGACCTCATACGAGTTAATGGACGAGAGGAACAACTTCAATGGGCTGTGTAGAAAAACCTGCTGTTTCCTTTCAACACTTGCAAACCCCAATGAAACTTTAGTGATTAATAGTAATTGGATTCAATAATGATTAGGCAAAGCATCTGCCATAGGCAACTCTTGGGCACCCACATGACCTTCTGTGTGTTAATTAAAGACATCGGTGACCTAAACAGCTTGATCTGTAGTATATAACCCCACCGCATGCAGAAGACACTGCCCAGGTTAGGGAGCCATAAAGATAAACACGGAGACAGTCTTCCTCTTATGCGCGATACTGGATGCTTGGGGCTGGTGCACTGGGACGACCCAGAGGGATGGTGTGGGGAGGGAGGAGGGAGGAGGGTTCAGGATGGGGAACACATGTATGCCTGTGGCGGATTCATTTTGATATTTAGCAAAACTAATACAATTATGTAAAGTTTAAAAATAAAATAAAATTTAAAAAAAAAAAGAAAAAAAAATCAAGTTGCAAACTTAATTCAAACCTTAAAGTGACTCTAGGGTTAACTGTACCCATGTCAGCTTTTGGTTTATAAATAGTCACATGTGGAAATTTAATTGAGTAAGCCACTTAATCTATGTACTAACTATTAGACACAGCTGTTGCTGCTGCTGCTAGGTCGCTTCAGTTGTGTCCGACTCTGTGGGACCCCATAGACGACAGCCCACCAGGCTCCCCCGTCCCTGCGATTCTCCAGGCAAGAACACTGGAGTGGGTTGCCATTTCCTTCTCCAATACATGAAAGTGAAAAGTGAAAGTGAAGTTGCTCAGTCGTGTCCGACTCTTCGAAACCCCATGGACCGCAGCCTACCAGGCTCCTCCGTCCATGGGATTTTCTAGGCAAAAGTACTGGAGTGGGGTGCCATTGCCTTCTCCAAACTATTAGACACACAGAGACACAAATATATAATTCAAGTTGCTTATTTGTGGGTTCTCCTAAAGAATAGTCAAAACTTTTGAATGCAAAGAAAGGGGCATATGTACAACAGTAAATAGTCTGAAGAAACTGAGAGGATTTAGAATGAATTATTAGGCACTGATATGATATAGCCAATGATATAACTGCTACTTTTAATATTTAAAAAAACATTAAATAGATTTTGATCTATTTAATAACATCTGACCAATATTATTTCATGCAATGACACATATCAGAAGACCCTTAATATAATTGGGTCTGTATTGAGTTAATATAACTGCAAGCTGAACTGTGTATTAGCTAAACTGTGTTTATCAGAACACAGGACAAAAGACATTTTTTTAAAAATGCCCTTTTTATGGGTAAAAAAGATGGACATTACAAACATGTACTTAGATGAGAATGATGGGAGAAGAGAACACATAGGATGTGTAAATCTGTTGAAAAAACAATGCTCAAATAAACAAAATAAAGAAGAGTACACATCACGATTGAACCAAATTCAGTTTTGTCCCGACCTAACTACAAAATTTGACTTTGGAGTATAGAATGATGCAGGGCAAAGGCTAATAGAGTTCTGCCAAGAGAATGCACTGGTCATAGCAAACACCCTTTTCCAACAACACAAGAGAAGACTCTACAGATGGACATCACCAGATGGTCAACATCAAAATCAGAATGATTATATTCTTTGCGACCAAAGATGGAGAAGCTCTATACGGTCAGCAAAAACAAGACCAGGAGCTGACTATGGCTCTGATCATGAACTCCTTATTGCCAAATTCAGAATGAAATTGAAGAAAGTGAAGAAAACAACTAGGCCATTCAGGTATGACATAAATCAAATCCCTTATGACTATAGATGGAAGTGAGAAATAGATTTAAGGGACTAGATCTGACAGACAGAGTGCCTGATGAAATATGGATGGAGGTTCGTGACATTGTACAGGAGACAGGAATCAAGACCATCCCCAAGAAAAAGAAATGCAAAAAAGCAAAATGGCTGTCTGGAGAGGCCTTACAAATAGTTGTGAAGAAGGGAAGTGAAAAGCAAAGGAGAAAAGGAAAGATATATCCATTTGAATGCAGAATTCTAAAGAATACAAGGAGATAAGAAAGCCTTCCTCGGTGATCAGTGCAAAGAAATAGAGGAAAACAATAGAATTGGAAAGACTAGATATCTCTTCAAGAAAATTACAAATACCAAGGGAACATTTCATGCAAAGATGGGCTTGATAAAGGACAGAAATTGTATGGACCTAACAGAAGCAGAAGATATTAAGAAGAGGTGATAAGAATACACAGAAAAACTGTACAAAAAAGATCTTCACCGCCCAGATAATCACGATGGTGTGATCATTCATCTAGAGCCAGACATCCTGGAATGTGAAGTCAAGTGGGCCTTAGGAAGCATCACTACAAACAAAGCTAGTGGAGGTGATGTAATTCCAGTTGAGCTATTTCAAATCCTGAAAGATGATGCTGTGAAAGTGCTGCACTCAATATGCCAGCAAATTTGGAAAACTCAGCAGTGGCCACAGGACTGGAAAAGATCAGTTTTCATTCCAATCCCAAAGAAAGACAATGCCAAAGAATGCTCAAACTACTGCACAATTGCACTCATCTCACACGCTAGTAAAGTAATGCTTAAAATTCTCCAAGTCACGCTTCAGCAATATGTGAACCATGAACTTCCAGATGTTCAAGCTGGTTTTAGAAAAGGCAGAGGAACCAGAGATCAAATTGCCAACATCCACTGGATCATCGAAAAAGCAAGAGAGTTCCAAAAAAACACCTATATCTGCTTTACTGACTATGCCAAAGCCTTTGACTGGGTGGATCACAATAACCTGTGGGAAATTCTGAAGGAGATGGGAATACCTGACCACTTGACCTGCCTCTTGAGAAACCTATATGCAGGACAGGAAACAACAGTTAGAACTGTTCATGGAACAACAGACTGGTTCCAAATAGGAAAAGGAGTACGTCAAGGCTGTATATTGTCACCCTGCTTATTTAGCTGATATGCAGAGTACATCATGAGAAACGCTGAGCTGGAAGAAGCACAAGCTGGAATCAAGATTGTCAGGAGAAATATCAATAATCTCAGATATACAGATGACACCACCCTTACGGCAGAAAGTGAAGAAGAACTAAAGAGCCTCTTGATGAAAGTGAAAGAGCTTGAAAAAGTTGGCCTAAAGCTCAACATTCAGAAAACTAAGATCATGGCATCCAGTCCCATCACTTCATGGAAAATACATGGGTAAACAGTGGAAACAGTGACAAACTTTATTTTTCTGGGTTCCAAAATCACTGCAGATGGTGATTGCAGCCATGAAATTCAAAGATGCTTACTCCTTGGAAGAAAAGTTATGACCAACCTAGATAGCATATTGAAAAGCAGAGACATTACTTTGCCAACAAAGGTCTGTCTAGTCAAGGCTATGATTTTTCCAGTGGTCATGTATGGATGTGAGAGTTGGATTCTAAAGAAAGCTGAGCACAGAAGAATTGATGCCTTTGAACTGTGGTATTGGAGAAGACTCTTGAGAGTCCCTTGGACTGCAAGGAGATCCAACCAGTCCATCCTAAAGGAGATTAGTCCTGGGTGTTCTTTGCAAGGACTGATGTTGAAGCTGAAACTCCAATACTTTGGCCACCTGATGTCAAGAGCTGACTCATTTGAAAAGACCCTGATGCTGGGAAAGATTGAAGGCAGGAGGAGAAGGGGAAGACAGAAGATGAGATGGTTGGATGGCATCACTAACTCAATGGACGTGGGTTTGGGTGGACTCCGGGAGTTGGTGATGGACAGGGAGGCCTGGCGTGCTGCGGTTCATGGAGTCACACAGCGTCAGATACGACTGAGCAACTGAAATGAACTGATCTGAACTACAAAAGCCACACAGATACAAATAAAAGAGAGAAAAGTCAAGAAATAGAGTTTAGTGACTTTGGGGAAATTACTGACTTTACCAAGAAACTCTTTTCATATACACAGCACAAGGCTAAGTGAACATTGTATTCTTTTCCAGGTCTAATCCATTATAATCCATGTTTCTCAAACTTAAGCATGAATCAGAAGCTTCTAGTGAAAGTGTCAGTTGCTCAGTTGTTTCTGACTCTTTGTGACCCCATGGACTTCTCTGGGACTCCTTTGCAACCCGCCAGACTCCTCAATCCATGAAATTCTCCGGGCAGGAGGGGCAGGAGTAATGGAATAGGTAACCATTAGCCATTCTTCAGGGATCCTGGGCTTCCCTTGTGGCTCTGCTGGTAAAGAATCCACCTGCTTGCTGGAGACCTGGATTTGATCCATATCTTGGGAAGATCCCCTGGAGAAGGGAAAGGCTACCCACTCCAGTATTCTGGCCTGGAGATTTCCACGGACTGTTTCGTCCATGAAGTCACAAAGAGTAGGACATGACTGAGCTACTTTCACTTTCTCCAGGGGATCTACCCCACCCAAAGATCGAAGTCAGATCTCCTGCATTGCAGGTCGACTCTTTACCATCTGAGCCACCTGGGAAGCCCCCATAGCACAAAGCTAAGTGAGCATTGTATTCTTTTCCAGTTCTAGTTAATTATAAACCATGATTCTCAACCTTGAACATGAATCAGAAGCTCCTAGAAGGCTTGTTAAAAGTCAGAGATTCTGTCAGTGGATTCAAGGTAGGGTCTCAAAGTTGTATTTCTAACAACTTCACCAGCTGGTCATGGACTATACTTAAGAACTATTGTAACATTCATGAATGAATACACCAAAAAGTTAAAGCATATAAACAAAGGCATTTTGTTTATTAGATTCCAAGACTATATTTAGCTTAAAGAGTTCACACAACAAAAGTATTTTCTACCATTCATCTCAGGAATATAATGACATAAAAGCCATGGGATCAGAAAAATTCCTGTAAAGAGAGTCTGTAACTAGAGAAGGGAGCAGCCCCTGTGTTAGTTTGCTTGGGTGTATTTTCATCCAGTTCTCTAGAAGCCTAAGATCAAGGTGTAGACAGGGTTGGTTTCTTCTGGGGCTTCTCTCTTTGGCTTGAAATATTTTCCCTATGTCTTCATATGGTCTTCCTTCTGTGTAAGAGCGCCCTAATTTCCTCTTTGTATAAGGACACTGAGTCAGATTGGATTGGGGCCCATCCTAATGACCTCATTTTGATTTAATTAGCACTTTAAAGTTCTTATCTGAAAATATCATCACATTCTCAGGTCCTGGGGGGGCTAGGACTCCATTCTGTAAATTTTGGTGGGGCACAATTTCTCCATAAAAACCCCAAATCAACACTTTAAGGTCAAATAATCCAATATTTTGAAGTCAGGTAGAAGAAAGCTACAGAAAAAGCCTTCAATATGGGTAGGAGGGAGATAATCCAGAGAGTGTGGAAGCAAAGAAGCCACTCACTATTACAAAAATTATCCAAATTTAGACAGTAAAATGGCAGAATAACATAACCGTAACCATTTCTCCCATGACTAAGGAAACATTCAAGTTCATGTTGCAGAATGTTCAAAGCTCTTAACAACTCTGAATGTAGTATTGTTCTCATGGCTACAATTTTTCCTCATTATAAACTTTGAGTTCAAATTAAATCCTCTAGACTTGACTTGGAGCATGTGTGTTCTAAAGTCCAATTTTAAATAACAGATTTGTTTGTTTTTTTTTTTTCAAAGAAATATTGTAAGAGACTGGGACAAAGCAGTGTTAGCGTCAGATAATAGAATGCTGCTAAAGGTAAGGAAGAAGTCTCTTCTACCTCTGCCTGGAAGGCAGTGTGTCTCTAGCCAAAGACTCCATATGAAACAGGGTCCCTCTGGGATCTTGAGATCTCTGGACACTGTGTGGTTGCCAACTCTGTACCAGATGAGTCATGGAAAATGGCTACTGTGATGAGCGGAATCTGCAGAGATGCCTGGGAAGAATTCATGCCCAGTGAGATTCAGCTGTAGAAGCAATGTACCTGTTCATAATCAAGGTAACAATAGTGAACTTCACAGGAGGTGCTAGAAACAAGGAAGCAGAAAATTAAGAAAGTAGGGATGACTTGGAGAAGGCAATGGCACCCCACTCCAGTACTCTTGCCTTGAATATCCCACGGATGGAGGAGCCTGGTAGGCTGCAGTCCATGGGGTCGCTAAGAGTCGGATACGACTGAGCGACTTCACTTTCACTTTTCACTTTCATGCATTGGAGAAGGAAATGGCAACCCACTCCAGTGTTCTTGCCTGGAGAATCCCAGGAACGGTGGAGCCTGGTGGGCTGCCGTCTATGGGGTCGCACAGAGTCGGACATGACTGAAGTGACTTAGCAGTAGCAGCAGCAGCAGCAGGGGAGACTACTTGAATTTGGTCTTGAGCAGACATGAAATATTGACTTCCTGAAATGACTAGGGAGAAGTTGCAACAAGAGTGGTTGATGGCAAGAGACAGTCACACATGGACTATGTTAAGGAAAAAAGAGAAAAAAGTGAAGGTATGAATGAGATTGGAAAGCAAAAATAATAATAACATACAGAGATATCTCTTCAGTTGTACAAGAAATACAGCTTTTTGCAACCTATTTTTTTTTTTTTGGAAAATGAAAGGCCACAAAAACTGTGATCACCAGGCTTTCCCTGAGTTGAGAACTTGTATATTTATTTATCAGTCAATAATGTACCAATCTCCGCTACCAATTATTTTCCTTAAGCATGGATAGAGAGCTTGCTATTTGCAAGTTATTCTGATAGAGATTGGAAAACAATGAGTGAAACATTGGCTCTTTATTTCTAATGAGCTCATGATCTAGTTAGGGGTTCGCTAACAGCTCTTATCAAACATATCTTAAGGATAGACTATGATTTTTTAAAAGTGGTACTTAAAAAGTTTTAATAGAAAGATAAAAGAAAATGAATATTAATTGCTTTTTCTAAAGTGTTAATAGACATGAATTTTTAAATTTTATATCAGAAAAAAGTACACAATTATAACTGGAAATAAGCATGTACACATATGTCTACTGTTCTTGATTCTTCTCTTGAATTATATCAATATAAATTACATTTGTGGGTCTGAAAATAGAATGTGTATTTTGTATGAACAATCCATTTCTACAGTACTCAATGTTGTTCAGTCACTAAGCCATGTTCGATTCTTTGAGACCACATGGACTGCAGCACACCAGGCTTCCCCACCCTTCAGTTCAGTTCAGTTCAGTTGCTCAGTCATGTCTGACTCTTTGTGACCCCATGGACTGTCCCTGGGGTCAAACCAGGCTTCCTGTCCATCACTAACTCCCTGAGCCTACTCAAACTCATGTCCATTGAGTTGGTGATGCCATCCAACCAGCTCATCCTCTGTCATTCCCTTCTCCTCCCACTTTCGATCTTTCCCAGTATCAGGGTCTTTTCTAGTGAATCAGTTGTTTGCATCAGGTGGCCAAAGTATTGGAGTTTCAAAGTTTGCTCAAACTCATGTCCATTGAGTAGATGATACCATCCAACCACCTCATTCTCTGTCTCTCCCCTCTTCTCCTGCCCTCAATCTTTCGCAGCCTCAGAGCCTTTTCCAATGAGTTATCTCTTCAAATAATTACTCAGTTACTACTCTTTGAAAGGAAGTATTATTTTGAAGAAAGACCTTAAAGTAACGTAGGTTAAAGGAAATGTGGTCTGAAAATGTGGTCTTAAAATGTTACTATAAACATAGAAAATCCAGATCTACTGGACCAGAATGGCTTATTGATATATGATGATTTCAAATTAACAAATCCATAATTGGAAATCTGTAGGGTATAGCAGGAATTTTGTCTGTCCAATACTTTCTTCCCCTTCTACTGGGGTTGGGCCTCCAATATTATTCTTCCTCCTCTCTTCATACTAGAAGTGACGGTCAAAAAAACATCCCTTCATTCTCACTGATTGATGTATAACAATCTACATCAATCAGAGTTCTTTCCTAAGACTTTTTATAGTGAAAATTGACAGAAAAGTGTTCTCTTTCTGTCCATGAGGCTATACTGGATAAAAACCAGAAGCACATGACCATGCTTTTAGATTTGTAGGAACAATTGGACTAAGAGAAGTAAGTTAAAACTGAGAAAAGTAAAGATGAAAGACAAAGAAAAAACAAATAGAATGAGGCTCTTGCATCCAGTCATCAAGGAAACCAGTTTCATCTTATTTGATTTTGAAGTTTACTTCATGTACTATTTGCACTTGTAACTAATTGAATTAGCTTTCTATCAACTTGACTCCAAATGAGTCCTAATATGCTATTATATGTATATTCTATGTGCATTATTAAACTACTATGAATTTACAGAATCCGCTTTTTTTTGTCCCCTTCACATAATTTGCAGGATCACTGTTCCTGGACCAGGGATTGAACCCTGGGCCTCAGTAATTAAAGCAGCAAGTCCTAACTACTGAACTGCCAGTACTACCTACGTTTACAGAATCTGCATGTTCCAGTGTGTTTATAAAAACACTGCTTCTATTGACTTCCTTAAGCCTGTCTGTCAGTCAGTCAGTTCAGTCACTCAGTGTGTCCAACTCTTTGTGCCCCATGGACTGCAGTAAACCAAGACTCCCTGTCCATCACCAACAGCCAGAACTTACTCAAACTCATGTCCACTGTGTCGGTGATGCCATCCAATCATCTCATCCTCTGTCGTCTCCTTCTCCTCCTGCCCTCGTCTCCACCTCATCAGGTGGCCAAAGTATTGGAGTTTTAGTTTTAGCATCAGTCCTTCCAATGAATATTCAGGACTGATTTCCTTTAGGATGGACTGGTTGGATCCCCTTGCAGTCCAAGCGACTCTTAACAGTCTTCAACACCACAGTTCAAAAGCATCAATTCTTCAGTGCTCAGCTTTCTTTATAGTACAACTCTCATATCCATACATGACTACTAGAAAAACCATAGCTTTGACTAGATGGACCTTTGTTGGTAAAGTAACGTCTCTGCTTTTTAATATGCTGTCTAAGTTGATCATAGCATTTCTTCCAAGGAGCAAGTGTGTTTTAATTTCATGGCTGTGGTCACCATCTGCAATGATTTTGGAGCCCAAAAATATAAAGTCTCTTACTGTTCTCATTGTTTCCCCATCTATTTGCCATAAAGTGATGGGACCAGATGCCATGACCTTCATTTTCAGAATGTTGAGTTTTTTTTGTTGTTGTTTTTTATTTTATTTTTAAACTTTACAATATTGTATTAGTTTTGCCAAATATTGAAATGAATCAGCCACAGGTATACCCGCGTTCCCCATCCTGAACACTCCTCCCTCCTCCCTCCCCTATCCTCCCTCTGGGTCGTCCCAGTGCACCAGCCCCAAGCATCCAGTACCGTGCATCGAACCTGGACTGGCGACTCGTTTCATACATGATATTATACATGTTTCAATGCTATTCTCCCAAATCTCCCCACCCTCTCCCTCTCCCTCTCCCACAGAGTCCATAAGACTGATCTATACATCGGTGTCTTTTTTGCTGTCTCGTACACAGGGTTATTGTTACCATCTTTCTAAATTCCATATATATGCGTTAATATACTGTATTGGTGTTTTTCTTTCTGGCTTACTTCACTCTGTATAATAGGTTCCAGTTTCATCCATCTCATTAGAACTGATTCAAATGTATTCTTTTTAATGGCTGAGTAATACTCCATTGTGTATATGTACCACAGCTTTCTTATCCATTCATCTGCTGATGGGTATCTAGGTTGCTTCCATGTCCTGGCTATTATAAACAGTGCTGCGATGAACATTGGGGTACACGTGTCTCTTTCCTTCTGGTTTCCTCAGTGTGTATGCCCAGCAGTGGGATTGCTGGATCATAAGGCAGTTCTATTTCCAGTTTTTTAAGGAATCTCCACACTGTTCTCCATAGTGGCTGTACTAGTTTGCATTCCCACCAACAGTGTAAGAGAGTTCCCTTTTCTCCACACCCTCTCCAGCATTTATTGCTTGTAGACTTTTGGATCGCAGCCATTCTGACTGGCGTGAAATGGTACCTCATAGTGGTTTTGATTTGCATTTCTCTGATAATGAGTGATGTTGAGCATCTTTTCATGTGTTTGTTAGCCATCTGTATGTCTTCTTTGGGGAAATGTCTATTTAGTTCTTTGGCCCATTTTTTGATTGGGTCATTTATTTTTCTGGAGTTGAGCTGTAGGAGTTGCTTGTATATTTTTGAGATTAGTTGTTTGTCAGTTGCTTCATTTGCTATTATTTTCTCCCATTCTGAAGGCTGCTTTTTCACCTTGCTAATAGTTTCCTTTGTTGTGCAGAAGCTTTTAAGTTTAATTAGGTCCCATTTGTTTATTTTTGCTTTTATTTCCAATATTCTGGGAGGTGGGTCATAGAGGATCCTGCTGTGATGTATGTCAGAGAGTGTTTTGCCTATGTTCTCCTCTAGGAGTTTTATAGTTCCTGGTCTTACGTTTAGATCTTTAATCCATTTTGAGTTTATTTTTGTGTAAGGTGTTAGAAAGTGCTCTAGTTTCATTCTTTTACAAGTGGTTGACCAGTTTTCCCAGCACCATTTGTTAAAGAGATTGTCTTTAATCCATTGTATATTCTTGCCTCCTTTGTCAAAGATAAAGTGTCCATATGTGCATGGATTTATCTCTGGGTTTTCTATTTTGTTCCATTGATCAATATTTCTGTCTTTGTGCCAGTACCATACTGTCTTGATAACTGTGGCTTTGTAATAGAGCCTGAAGTCAGGTAGGTTGATTCCTCCAGTTCCATTCTTCTTTCTCAATATAGCTTTGGCTATTCGAGGTTTTTTGTATTTAAGCCTACTTTTTCACTCTCCTCTTTCACTTTCTTCAAGAGGCTCTTTAGTTCTTCTTCGCTTTCTGCCATAAGGGTGGTGTCATCTGTGTATCTGATATTTCTCCTGGCAATCTTGATTCCAGCTTGTGTTTCATCCAGCCTGGCATCTCACATGATGTACTCTGCATATATAAGTTAAATAAGAGCGTGACACTATACAGCCTTGATGTATTCCTTTCCCAATTTCTCCTAAGCCTATAGAAGAATATAGCTGCTCAAATACTCTGTTTGTTCATTTCCTTAAATTTCAGTTACAGATAAAATATAACACAAGTATTGTTGTTGGAATATGAGACAAAAATAAATCACACCAAGAATTTTTATTCATTTGAGGCTATGCTTTTAAATAGATCGCTAAGAAAATAAGATTTTTGGGGGGGTGTAAAAAAGTTTAATGTATTATTTTTGACATTTAAGTATCAACTTTTCTTTTTTAAACTCTGACTTTAAATTTTATGAAAACTACCATGCAAGCAATATCAAAATCCCATGGATTTCAAAGACGAATAATTATAGCCACCTCCTTTTATGTAAAAAAAAAAAAAAAAAAAAAAAATGTCTATTTCAAAGTGCTTTAAAGTATAACTTAACTTCATCAAATGGCGAGGGAGTGAGCATGAGCATATACCATTCTTGTGATTTTTACCATAGTGAGAACAGAGTTGTATAATGATACTTGTAAAAAAGCTGGTAAATGGCTACTCAAAGAGGAAAATTTGGGTCCATATTTTGAAGTTGAGTGCTCACTGCAATGAATCTTAATCATGGAGTGTAAAGGAACACTTGCAGTTATTTACAAAGATGGTAATCAGTTAGGGTAATTGAAAACTGCATTGGCAATTATAGAAGCTTTAAATAATAATGTCTATACATTAAGGTTCAGATCACCTGCCATCTATACCACCTACACTGTGCATGAAACATTTCAAACCAGAGCTAAATATCAGCTACAGAAGTCATTTCAAGTTCTCAATTCTCCTTTGCTGAACACAATATTATTTTGAAATGAAAGTCTGATTCACTCACATATGTATCTACTTATTTTATCAGCGACACAATGCCTATAAGTAAACATTCCAAAGAATTTTTTTTTTTTTTTTTTTTTTAATGGTTGTGTTGGGTCTTTGTTGCTGCACAGGCTTTTTCTCTGGACTTCCCCAGTGGCTCAATGGTAAGAAATCCACCTGTAATGCAGGAGTCACAGGAGATGCAGATTCAATCCCTGGGTCAGGATGATCCCCTGTAGAAGGGCATGGAAACTCACTCCAGCATTCATGCCTGGAAAATCCCACAGACAGAGGATCCCGGTGGGCTACAGTCCATAGAATCACAGAGTCAGACACGACTGAAGTAACTTAGCATGCACAGGCTTTTTCTCTAGTCATGGTGAATGAGGGCGATGTGAGGGCTTCTCACTGCGGTGGTTTCTCTTGTTGCAGAACACAGGCTAGGCAGCGAGGGCTTCAGTATTTATCACAGCTCCAGGATCTAAAGCACAGGCTCAGTAGTTGCCTCACACCAGCTTACTTGCTCTGAGGAGTGCGGGATCTTCCCAGATCAGAAATTGAACTCATGTTCCCTTCCTTGGGAAGTCCCCCCAAAATTTTGATGTAGTGGAACTGTTAGAACCTAGTTGAGCTATTTAATAACTGTATAACCCAGGTATGATTATAACATATACTGTCAAAGAAAAGATTACATTGGGTATATTAACAATGGCAAGACTTTATTCAAGATAATTGTGATGCATGTCGAGACCATTGCAATGGGGAGAGAGGGTGAAGTCAAGTCAGAAGAAAAAAATAAATAACCGGAGCATTTTTAAATGCTAGAGTGAGTTAAATGGAAAAGTACTGAAGAACTTTAAGAGAACAGCTTGGGCAATATGATTATAACATCTGTATTTGTCAATTGTCCCTTATCAAAGTTATGCTCCTATCCTCTCCTAGAGATGAAAAGACAGGGATCTATCTCTTTAGATAATTACATCTTAAAGAGACACCTGCCAGGTCCTGTAGAAAAATACTCTTGAATTATAGATAATGTATCACATATAGTAGAAAATTAATGAAATATATTACTGCATTTCTTAACAAATAGAAGTATGAATATAAATGTAATAATGTTAATATCCTATAACAATGAAAAGTATTGTAATGTAGAAGTAGGATGTGAAACAACAAAATTTGTTCTATGTTCCCATTGTTTAATCCTCTGGGCTATCTTTAGATTCTTGAAATTTCATTGTTTCCAGTGTAAATATGTAATAGAAGAAAAAAGGGTGTACTTATAAATTAGATGGAACTAGGTTTGAATTTTACTTTTTCATTTATTAGCAACTTTACACAAATGCATTAATTTTTTGAGCTTCATTTTACATGTGAAGTTATGTGGGGCAACAAAAATTTTTACCTTTTTAGAACAAATCATATAGCAGATATGAAGCAACAGTCATGCGGTAGGCAAACACTGTGCCTTCTTGTATGCTTATGGCTTTTATGAATTTTGTTCTTCTTCTTGAAATTCCTTTCCCTACCTTATTTACCTAGCTATGCTTTCCTGATCTTCAAAAGTTCAGGATTACCTCCTCATCAAAGCCATCCTTACCTCACCTCCCACCTTCTGATTTATTTATATGCCCTGTACATACCTCCATCCTGACACTATATTGTAAATAAACTAATAACTCTGGCAAACAGTAAACACATTTTTGAAAAAGTACTGCTTAAGTGTCCCCAGTTCAAAATGATTTTATAGGCAATCTTTTTCGAATTATTTAAAGACTAATAATTCACGTAACAAGTAAAAATGATGGAAGCTTTTTTAATTCATGTTATAATTCTGGCATAATCCTGAAAATTAAACAAGAAAAATAAGAGGATTTCCTTGGTGGGCCTCTGGCTAAGACTTTGGACTTCCAACAAGGGGGCCAAGGTTTGATCCCTGGTTAGGGAACTAGATCCCACGTGCAGAAAAATAAATGAATAAATATTTTTTAAAAAGGAAAAAAAAAATAAGAGCATGAAATACAAGAAAGAAAAATATTATATATTCCTAAATAGATATAACATTTTTAAATAAAATAGCAACTTATAATTGAAATAAAGTATTAATGTAAGAGGCTTTAAAAGGGTTCATTTTGTAAGTGCTAGATTGATAAATACTTAATCAATTATGTGAATATATCAAGGTAGCATAAAAGACAAACTTTACAAAAAGTACTTAGAAAGTATTTGATGAGAAATATATATATATATAAATATATATATTCTTGCCTTGAGAACCCCGTGAACAGTATGAAAAGGCAAAATGATAGGATACTGAAAGAGAAACTCCCCATGTCAGTAGATGCCCAATATGCTACTGGAGATCAGTGGAGAAATAACTCCAGAAAGAATGAACGGATGGAGCCAAAGCAAAAACAATACCCAGCTGTGGATGTGACTGGTGATAGAAGCAAGGTCCGATGCTGTAAAGAGCAATTATTGCATAGGAACCTGGATGTCAGGTCCATGAATCAAGGCAAATTGGAAGTGGTCAAACAAGAGATGGGAGGGTTCAGGATGGTGAGCACATGTATACCTGTGATGGATTCATTTTGATATTTGGCAAAACTAATACAATTATGTAAAGTTTAAAAATAAAATAAAATTTAAAAAAAAAGAGTTAATGTTAACATTCTAGGAATCAGTGAACTGAAATGGACTGGAATGGGTGAATTTAACTCAGATGACCATTATATCTACTACTGAGGGCAGGAATCCCTGAGAAGAAATGGAGTAGCCATCATGGTCAACAAAAGACTCTGAGATTCAGTACTTGGATACAATCTCAAAATCAACAGAATGATCTCTGTTCGTTTCAAAGGCAAACCATTTAATATCACAGTAATCCAAGTCCATGCCCCAACCAGTAACGCTGAAGAAGCTGAACAGTTCTATGAAGACCTACAAGACCTTATAGAACTAACACCCAAAAAAGATGTCCTTTTCATTATAGGGGACTGGAATGCAAAAGTAGGAAGTCAAGAAACACCTGAAGTAACAGGCAAATTTGGCCTTAGAATATGGAATGAAGCAGGGCAAAGACTAATAGATTTTGCCAAGAAAATGCACTGGTCATAACAAACACCCTCCTCCAAAAACACAAGAGAAGACTCTATATACATGGACATCACCAGATGATCGACACCAAAATCAGATTGATTATATTCTTTGCAGCCAAAGATGGAGAAGCTCTATACAGTCAGCAAAAACAAGACCAGGTGCTGACTGTGGCTCAGACCATGAACTCCTTATTGCCAAATTCAGACTTAAATTGAAGAAAGTAGGGAAAACCACTAGACCACTCAGGTATGACCTAAATCAAATCCCTTATGATTATACAGTGGAAGTGAGAAATAGATTTAAGGGCCTAGATCTGATAGTTAGAGTGCCTGATGAAATATGGATGGAGGTTTGTGACATTGTACAGGAGACAGGGATCAAGACCATCCCCATGGAAAAGAAATGCAAAAAAGCAAAATGGCTGTCTGGGGAGGCCTTACAAATAGCTGTGAAAAGAAGAGAAGCAAAAAGCAAAGGAGAAAAGGAAAGATATAAACATCTGAATGCAGAGTTCCAAAGAATAGCAAAGGGAGATAAGAAAGCCTTCTTCAGAGATCAATGCAAAGAAATAGAGGAAAACAACAGAATGGGAAAGACTAGAGATCTCTTCAAGAAAATCAGAGATACCAAAGGAACATTTCATGCAAAGATGGGCTCGATAAAGGACAGAAATTGTATGGACCTAACAGAAGCAGAAGATATTAAGAAGAGATGGCAAGAATACACAGAAGAACTGCATAAAAAAGATCTTCATGACTCAGATAATAACGATGGTGTGATCACTGACTTAGAGCCAGACATCCTGGAATGTGAAGTCAAGTGGGCCTTAGAAAGCATCACTACAAACAAAGCTAGTGGAGGGGATGGAATTCTAGTTGAGCTATTTCAAATCCTGAAAGATGATGCTGTGAAAGTGCTGCTTCAATATGCCAGCAAATTTGGAAAACTCAGCAGTGGCCACAGGACTGGAAAAGGTCAGTTTTCATTCCAATCCTAAAGAAAGGCAATGCCAAAGAATGCTCAAACTACTGCACAATTGCTCTCATCTCACACGCTAGGAAAGTAATGCTCAAAATTCTTCAAGCCAGGCTTCAGCAATATGTGAACCGTGAACTTCCTGATGTCCAAGCTGGTTTTAGAAAAGGCAGAGGAACCGGAGATCAAATTGCCAACATCCGCTGGATCATGGAAAAAGCAAGAGAGTTCCAGAAAAACTTCTATTTCTGCTTTATTGACTACGCCAAAGCCTTTGACTATGTGGATCACAATAAACTGGAAAATTCTGAAAGAGATGGGAATACCAGACCACCTGACCTGCCTCTTGAGAAATCTGTATGCAGGTCAGGAAGCAACAGTTAGAACTGGACATGGAACAACAGACTGGTTCCAACTAGGAAAATGAATTCTCAAGGCTGTATATTGTCACCCTGTTTATTTAACTTATATGCAGAGTACATCATGAGAAATGCTGGACTGGAAGAAACACAAGCTGGAATCAAGATTGCCAGGAGAAATATCAATAACCTCAGATATGCAGATGACACCACCCTTATGGCAGAAAGTGAAGAGGAACTAAAAAGCCTTTTGAGGAAGGTGAAAATGGAGAGTGAAAAAGTTGGCTTAAAGCTCAACATTCAGAAAACAAAGATCATGGCATCTGGTCCCATCACTTCATGGGAAATAGATGGGGAAACAGTGGAAACAGTGTCAGACTTTATTTTTAGGGGCTTCAAAATCACTGCAGATGGTGACTTCAGCCATGAAATTAAAAGACGCTTACTCCTTGGAAGGAAAGTTATGACCAACCTAGATAGCATATTCAAAAGCAGAGACATTACTTTGCCAACAAAGGTCCGGCTAGTCAAGGCTATGGTTTTTCCAGTGGTCATGTATGGATGTGAGAGTTGGACTGTGAAGAAGGCTGAGCGCCAAAGAATTGATGCTTTTGAACTGTGGTGTTGGAGAAGACTCTTGAGAGTCCCTTGGACTGCAAGGAGATCCAACCCATCCATTCCAAAGGAGATCAGCCCTGGGGTTTCTTTGGAAGGAATGATGCTAAAGCTGAAACTCCAGTACATTGACCACCTCATGCGAAGAGTTGACTCATTGGAAAAGACTCTGATGCTGGGAGGGATTGGGGGCAGGAGAAGGGGACGACAGAGGATGAGATGACTGGATGGCATCACTGACTTGATGGACGTGAGTCTGAATGAACTCCAGGAGTTGGTGATGGACAGGGAGGCCTGGCATGCTGTGATTCATGGGGTCGCAAAGAGTCGGACACAACTGAGTGACTGATCTGATCTGATATATATTTTAGGGCTTCCCTTGTGGCTCAGGTCATAAAAAAAAAAAATTTGCCTGCAATGCAAGAGACCTGGGTTCAACCCCTGGTTTGGAAGAACCCCTGGGTTGGAAAGATACCCTGGAAAAGGAAATGACAACCCACTCCAGTATTCTTGCTTGGAGAATTCCATGGACAGAGGAACCTGGTGGACTGGAGTCCCTGGGGTAGCAAGAGTCAGACATGACTTAGAGACAAAACAACAACAATTTCTTTCTTTTAATTCTTAAAATTTCTAGCTAAAGTAGGAAAAATTAACATGTCCTATATATGATGTATGACAATTTGATCTAGCCCAAATTGACTATCAAACTGGTTGACCATAATATTTATAGGAAACATATTATAAAAGAAAAAAAGGAAATCCACCATTGCTGCCATTAATCAGGGACAGTATTAATTTTCTATTGATAGGTAACAAATTGTGCATGCTCAGTTGCTTCAGTTGTGACTCTTTGTGACCCTATGGACTGTAATCAACCAGGCTCCTCTGTCCATAGGATTCTCTTGGCAAGAATACTGGAGTGGATTGCCATGCCCTCCTCCAGAGGATATCTTCCCGACCCAGGGATGGAAACCGTGTCTCTTATGCTTCCTGCACTGCAGGTGGATTATGTAACACTGAGCCACAAATCACTGCAAATTTAATGGCCTAAAACAATATCCATTTATTAGTTCACAGCTCTGTAGTTCAGAAGTCTGGGTAGGTTTAGATAGGCTTCTTTGATTACCCTCTCACAAGGCTAAAATCCAAAATGTCAAGATGACTAGATTCTTATCGATAGACTCTGAGGAAAGGTCTGCTTCTAAGCTCATCCAGATTATTGCCTGTATTGAGTTTCTTGAGGTTGAAGAACTGAGGTCACTAGTACCTGGGTTGCTTGTTGGTTCTTGACTGGGGAATATTCTCTTTTCTATGCTCTGCTTTCCTGGTCCCTGCATAAGGCCCTCTAGAAATACAAATATAAAACTGGATATATTTGGCAAAGATTTTTTTTTCCTTTTGGTTGTTATGCAGGGCAAAGGCTAACATAGTTTTGCCAAGAGAACACACTGGTCATAGCAAATACCCTCTTCCAACAACACAAGAGTCTACACGTGGACATCACCAGATGGTCAACACTGAAATCAGATTGATTATATTCTTTGCAGCCAAAGGTGGAGAAACTCTATACAGTCAGCAAAAGCAAGACCAGGAGCTGACTGTGGCTCAGATTATGAACTCCTTATTGCCAAATTCAGGCTTAAATTGAAGAAAGTAGGGAAAACCACTAGACCATTCAGGTATGACCTAAATCAAATCCCTTACAATTATACAGTGGAAGTGAGAAATAGATTCAAGGGATTAGATTTGATAGAGTTCCTGAAGAACTATGGATGGAGGTTTATGACATTATACAGGAGGCAGTGATCAAGACCATCCCCAAGAAAAAGAAATGAAAAAGGTAAAATGGTTGTCCGAGGAGGCCTTAAAAATAGCTGTGAAAACAAGAGAAGTGAAAGGCAAAGGAAAGATACGCCCATTTGAATGTAGAGTTCCAAAGAATAGCAAGGAGCGATAAGAAAGCCTACCTCAGTGATCAATGCAAAGAAATAGAGGAAAACAAGAGAATGGAAAAGACTAGAAATCTCTTCAAGAAAATTAGAAATACAAAGGGAACATTTCATGCAAAGATGGGCTCAATAAAGCACAGAAATGGTATGGACCTAAACAGAAGCAGAAGATATTAAGAAGAGGTAGTAAGAATACACAGAAGAACCATACAAAAAAGATCTTCACGACCGATAATCACGATGGTGTGATCACTCACCTAGAGCCAGACATCCTGGAATACGAAGTCAAGTGGGCCTTAGGAAGCATCTGCTGGATCATTGAAAAAGCAAGAGAGTTCCAGAAAAACACCTACTTCTTTATTAACTATGCCAAAGCTTTTGACTGTGTGGATTACACCAAACTGTGGAAATTTCTGATGGAGATGGGAAGACCAGACCACTTGATCTGCCTCCTGTGAAATCTGTATGCAGGTCAGGAAGCAACAGTTAAAACTTGACATGGCCAATACTTTGGCCAACTGATGCGAAGAACTGACTCCTTGGCAAAACCCTGATGCTTGGAAAGTTTGGAAGGTGGCAGGAGAAGGGGACGACAGTGGATGAGATGGTTGGATGGGATCAACAACCCAATGGACATGAGTTTGCCCAAACTCCAGGAAATAGTGAAGGACAGGGAGGCCTGGCGTGCTGCAGTCCATGGAGTCTCAGAGTCAGACACGCCTGAGCAATTGAACTGAGCTGAACTGATGCAGTTTTAAGTTCCTGTTTTCTCCATTGATAAGAGTTTCCAGAAATTTGATCATCCTTCTTTTCTGGTACAGAGAGGAATATACCCTTTAAAAGGGAGATTTCCCTAGTAAGTGTAAATATTTCTTACAAAAGGTTAACTTTTATTCAGAGCTGCTTCATGTGCAATTTTTTTTTATTTTCCTTTAAATTTATTTTTAATTGGAGGACAATTGCTTTACAATCTTGTCTTGGTTTCTGCTATACAACAATGTGAATCAGACATAAGTATACATATGTCCCTTCCTCTTCAATCTCCCTCCCATCCCATATCACATCCCAGCCCTCTAGGTTGTCAGAGAACATTGAGTTTAGCTCCTTGTTTATGCAGCAGCTTCTCACTAGTCATCTATTTTACATATGGTAATGTATATATTTTAATACTACTCTCTCAAGTAGTCCCGCCCCTTCTTTGGGGAAGATAGTTTCTAATGTAAATAGCTTTCACTTAACAAACTAAAAAATACTCAGTATAAAAATATTCACAAATGAGAAGCTTTCATTTTTTTAAGATTATATAACAGGGAAATCATCACAAGACTCATTAACAATAAGAAAGAAAAAGAAAACATCTTATTTTCAAACCAATAAAAAACAATATAAAAGAACAATTTGGCTATGTTTCAGAGACCTTAAAATTGTTTGTAATATTTGCCCTAGAAATTCCATCTCTAGGTACTGATCCTAAGGAAATTATTGCATATTATGGGAAAATCTATCTACAATAATGTTCAGCTCAGCATTGTTTATAATAGCAAGACTTTTTAATAATATAAAAATCTCTAATACTTAAAAAATACTAAAGTAAATTTAATATACCCATATATTTAAATAACATAAAAACTAGTGGCGTAGAAGCACAGTCTTTGATAAATGAAAAGTAAGTTTAAAAAGCAAGCAATAACAAATTTTGGATAGTATATTCCTACTAGGGGAAACACATATATGTAGTTACATAGAAAGATTATGAAAAGATATACTCAAGCATATTAACAGGAATTACATTTATGCCATAATTAGTAGTGTTTTGAGAAGGGCATGGTGACCCACTCCAGTAGTCTTGCCCGGAGAATCCCATGGACAAAGGAACCTGGCAGGCTACAGTCCATAGTGTCGCAAAGAGTCAGACATCACTGAAGGGACAGCCCAGTGATGTTCATTTTCTTTATTTTAGTATTTTCTAAATCAACAATATGAACTGGCTATTGAACTAAATTTCTCTCCACTATCTTTCCACTATCAAGAGTGATTTAAAGAAAGGATTTGAATCTTATTCAGAAACCTCCTACCAGGCTTGGTTCTGAGAAATAAGAAAATACCCTTTGAAATAAGAAAAATGAATCCTACCTGATTCCTAGATCCTCTATCCTCAAATCTCTGGCCATTTTGGAGGAAAACATTCATCTTTTCAAGTGTGAAAAGGGCGATCTTAGGCTGCACTGAAGTAAAAATTTATAAGGTACTTCTCTTCAGCATGCTCAGCTCAGTTCAGTTCAGTCGCTCAGTCATGTCCGACTCTTTGCAACCCCATGAATCACAGCACGCCAGGCCTCCCTGTCCATCACCAACTCCGGGAGTTCACTCAAACTCATGTGCATCAAGTCGGCGATGCCATCCAGCCATCTCATCCTCTGTCATCCCCTTCTCCTCCTGCCCCCAATCCCTCCCAGCATCAGAGTCTTTTCCAATGAGTCAACTCTTCACATGAGGTGGCCAAAGTACTGGAGTTTCAGCTTTAGCATCATTCCTTCCAAAGAACACCCAGGGCTGATCTCCTTCAGAATGGACTAGTTGGAGCTCCTTGCAGTCCAAGGGACTCTCAAGAGTCTTCTCCAACACCACAGTTCAAAAGCATCAATTCTTCAGTGCTCAGCCTTCTTCACAGTCCAACTCTCACATCCATACATGACCACTGGAAAAACCATAGCCTTGACTAGACTTCAGCATGCTAGGTAGAAATAAAATGAAAGAGAAATATGTGAGGACACTTTTTATTCTGCAAGGTTCTAAAAACAGTGTTTGACCTAAATACTACGAAACTCAAGTTACATTAGAACTCAAGTTGATTTTTAATTTTTCTTTTTAAATTGGAGGATAATTGCTTTACAATATTGGGTTGGTTTGTGCCACACACTGACATGAATCATCCACAGGTATACATATGTCCCCTTCATCCTGAATCCCTCTCCTATCTCCCACCCCATCCCACCCTTCTAAGTTGTCACAGAGCACTGGGTTGAGCTCCGTGTCACACAGCATATTCCCACTTGCTATCTATTTTGCATATGCTAATATATATGTTTCAAAAACATTATCTCAGTTTGTCCCGCTTTCTCCTTCCCCTACTGTGTCCACAAGTCTGTTCTTTATGTCTGTGGAAACTCCAATACTTTGGCCTCTTCATGCAAAGAGTTGACTCATTGGAGAAGACCCTGATGCTGGGAGGGATTGGGGGCAGGAGGAGAAGGGGATGACAGAGGATGAAATGGCTGGATGGCATCACCGACTCGATGGACATGAGTTTGAGTGAACTCCGGGAGTTGGTGATGGACAGGGAGGCCTGGCGTGCTGCGATTCCATGGGGTCGCAGAGTCAGACACGACTAAACGACTGAACTGAACTGAACTGAACTCCATTAGAACCCAAATTGGTTTGATGCTGTGGAAAGATTTTGGGATTTGCTATGTTTGGAAAGGAGTTGGAATGGGACCATTTTTTCCCTTCAATTTTCAAGCAACACTATTTAAGTGTTTTGGAATGAACCCTATTCCCCTTACTACTCATTTAGCTTATTTTGTTTGAAAACATTTACATAGTGAAAGGCTGTTAATGGCATCCTGATAACCCTGAAGCTATGAGTAAAGAGATTGCTGCTTTGTGCTAAAGGTACATTTTACCCTCTTCTTCTAAATACCTCTAACGCTAATGACTTTCTTCCTCTTGAAATTCATATTCCTAAGTAATCGGCAAAAGTAGGTAGTCATGGAGGGACAATCTCTATTAAAATGAGCTGTCTTCCTCAATCAGCAAATGAAGAGAATTTCATTCAGGGGAAAACAGTTCTATTAAAGGAAATTGAACTAGAAGTTTTCATTGCCTACTGGGGCATTGTCTTCGAGGTGATCTACAGGACAGTTGACTCATCAAACTCCCTGTTTCTTTCTTGTTTCTTGTTTCAATGTTCATTGAATTGGCAATTTTTTAATAGACACTAATTGAAAAAAAGCAGAGAGGCTATAGATGTAAATGTTACTTAAAATTAACGTGTAAACTTAGTGTGAATATAGAATATGGTCCTAATATGTCAAAAAACTTGGTCAAATTAATTTAATTTCAGTCTGTTTTTTTTCTACTGTGTTTTATTCTAGTGTACATACTGGGTACTGATTGCAATTTGTGAGAGGAATTTTTTAGGCTTGCATGTCCTGGAAAGTGATGTATAGAGTATTGTTGCTATAGAAACATTTTTTTCTTTCCTGAAATCCACTGAGACATGCCTCACTGGACTGAGTCTAATACGGGCTGATATCTATGACTGAAATCTGAAGCCCCATTCTCATCTCTGGTTGCTTGGTCTATTATAGGGTTCTCTTCAGAGAGCAAGGTATACTTCCCTTCTGTTATTATTTCTCAATATAGTTGAGTTTGCTTTAACTTTTTTTGTTGTTTGTTTAAAATTGAGGAGAAGTTTCCATCCCCTTTTTAAGGTTTTTATAAGTGAAAGTGAAGTCGCTCAGTAGTGTCTGACTCTTTGCGACCCCATGGACTGTAGCCTACCAGGGTCTTCCGTCCATGGGATTTCCCAGGCAAGAATACTGGAGTGGACTGCTATTTCCTTCTCCAGGAGATCTTCCCGACCGAAGGATTGAACCGGGTTCTCCCGCATTGTAGGCAGACGTTTTACCATCTGAGCCACCAGGGAAATCCAAGGTATTTATGCTGCTGCTGCTGCTAAGTCATTTCAGTTGTGTCCGACTCTGTGCAACCCCATAGACAGCAGCCCACCAGGCTCCCCGGTCCCTGGGATTCTCCAGGCAAGAACACTGGAGTGGGTTGCCATTTCCTTCTCCAAAGCATGAAAGTGAAAAGTGAAAGTGAAGTCGCTCAGCCGTGTCTGACTCTCAGCGACCCCATGGACTGCAGCCCACCAGGCTCCTCCATCCATGGAATTTTCCAGGCAAGAGTACTAGAGTGGGGTGCCATTGCTTTCTTCGCAAGGTATTTATAGTAATGACCAAATCCAAGTTTTTACATGTGAAATAGGCCTCAGGTTTTTGCCTTAACAATGAGAATAAAGGGATTCTCAGAGTATGATCTGCAAAACAGTAGTGGTTTCTGATGGGCCGTGAAGTATTAAAGTAGTCTGTAGAATGTGTGTGTGTAAATAAATATATATATATATATATATAAATCATATATAAATAATGTATATTATCTATGCTATTTATATATATATATATATATATATAAATGTGTATATAATAAATAGTATAATACTTGGTGGTGGTGGTTCTTGCTCAGTCATGTCCAACTCTGTGATCCCATGGACTGTAGCCCATCAGGTTCCTCTGTACACGGAAATTCCAGGCAAGTATACTGGAGTAAGGTGCCATTTCCTTCCATGGGCTCTTCCTGACCCAGGAATTGAACCTGTGTTTCCCGAGTTCCCTGCATTGGCAGGCAGATTCTTCACCACTGAGCCACCTGAGAAGCCCAGTATAATACTTAAATAATAATAAATATACAATTTAATATATACATACTAAATTTTATGTATATACTATGAAAATGAAAAGTGAAAGTGTTAGGCACTCAGTCATGTCCAGCTCTCTGTGACCTTCCAGGCTCCTCTGTCCCTGGAATTCTCCAGGCAAGAATACTGAAGTGGGTAGCATTTCCTTCTTTAGGGAATCTTCCTGGCCCAGGGATCAAACTCCGGTCTCCTGCATTGCAGACAGATTCTTTACTGTCTGAGCCACCAGGGAAGCCATGTATATACTATATATGTATGTATATAATTTTCCAACAAATTTGAAAAAAAAGTTTTGATGAATTTTCCCCCCAGATGTTCCATTACAATTTTCATAATTTTCAACTTTTAAGTGTTATTCACATATAAAAGTACATGACAAGTACTTTTCTGGTTAAGTCATCTCACCTAAGTTGCATTTAACAGAGGAGTGGGTATTTTCCTTCATATGTCAATTTATTTTATATGTTTCTCTGCACTAATGTGAATTTTACTTGTTTTTGTTATAAATACTGTAACTTGATTGCTCTCATTCAGCTTCATCAGTTACATGAACCCTATCTTTTAAAATTTTAAAGTAAAAACGTATATGTTCAGTTTTGCTTAAAAACGTGATTAAGGTATACTGTTTTGTTTAAAAATTTTACCTAAATTTGAAAACTTTACCACTATTTCACAAAATTTTATAACTAGAAAATTAGTCTAGGCTCAAGATTTTTAAGATACAAAATCCCATAATATCAAACTCTTCATTTACTTATTCAGAAATAGCAGTAGTAGCAAGGAACACATTTTTGACCAGATTTGGGGTTTATAGTTTAGCTCAGTCATGCGGTCATGTTGCATTCTTTGCGAGCTGCTTGACTGCTGCCCACCAGGCTTCTCTGTCCATGGAATTTTTCATGCAAGAATACTGGCGTGGGTTGCCATTTCCTCCTCCAGGGGAATTTTCCAGCCCAGGGATTGAACCCAGGTCTCCTACGTTGGCAGGCAGATTCTTTACCACTGAGCCACCTGGGAAGCCCTTATTTATTCAGCAAATATTATTTTGAGCACCTGTGACGTGGCAAAACTAATGCTTAGGATGAGTATAAAAAGTACATATATTATGCAGTCAATTGGAAAGACATCAACGTTGTGGTTAAAAAAAAAAGTGGGGGACAAACAAGTTAATAGTGATTAAAAGTGAAGACTTAGGAACATATACAACTTTAAATAGAATTATCAAAGCAGACCTCATTGAAAAGATGACAACTGGGGGAGGGGGAAACTTGAAAGATTCAGTCGTGTAGTTATCTAGGGAAGAATATTCTATGCTAAGAAACCAATCAAAGCAAAGACAGTAAAATGAGAGCACCTCTGATATATTTGAGAACAAGCAAGAATATAGCGGAAGCATATGAAGTAAACAGTAGTAGAAGGTAAGAAAGATTATGCACATTACTCGGTAGCTGTCAGATCGTGTAGAGACTTATGGACCATTATAAGAACTATATGAAATGGGGAGCTATTACAGAGTTTTGTAAAAAAAAGAAACATGATCAACCTTACATTTTAAATGTTGCTTTGGCTGCTATGTTGAGAATTATTTGGAAGTGGGAGAGAGGTGATATAAAATCAGGGAGGCTGGTAGGAAACTATTGCAATAATTCAGTGAGAAATGATGGTAACTTCAAACTTGGACCAGAATGGTAGTAAATTGATGGTCAAAAGTAATCAGACTTTGAATATATTCTGTCATTCCTGCTAGATTGGATGTAGGGTCAGAAAAGAAGCAATCAGAGATCATGCCAAGATTTTTGGCCTAATCAAGTGGAAGGATGGAGTAATCACCAATTCGGTTCTGTGGGTAGAGCAGATTTGGGGGACAGCCATAGCTAGCAAAGAAAACTGGATGATACTCTATTAAAATTGGATTTCAGACAATATTTGGAATATACTTGTATTAAGAAAAAACCAAAGTGATATTTTTTTCTGAAATTCAAGTTTAACTAGGTGTCTTTTTTTAAATATAAATTTATTTATTTTAATTGGAGGTTAATTACTTTACAATATTGTATTGGTTTTGCCATACATCAACATGAATCTGCCACAGGTATACATGTGTGGTGTCTTATATTTCATCTGGCAGCCCTAAGTGATGAGATAATTAGAAGTTTGGTTTTGAATATAATGAATTTAAGATCACTATTAACTACCCCAGGGGAGATAGCAGTTGGCTGTTTAATATATGAGTACAGAGATGCCTGAAGATATAAGCTTAGCATATTCAAAGCTATGAGATTGAATGAAGTCAATGGTGGAGTGAGTGAAGAGAGGGAAGAAATGAGAACAAGGACCCTGAAAATTAGGTGGCAAAGATAGAAAAGGAGAAGTTAGTAAATGATCCTGATAAAAAACAACCAGTAGTAAAGGGCATTACCAGGAGGAAAGCAAGTAGGTACAGCTGTATTTTGGAAGCCAAGTGAAGAAAGAGCATCAAAGAGACATCAACCTTGACTTCTCTGATGGCCCAGTGGTTAGGAATATGCCTTGCAATGCAGGGAATGTGAGTTTGAAACGAAAGGTCCCACAAAATGCAGTGAAGATCTTGCATGTCTCAGTTAAAACCTTGTGCAGTCAAATAAATATATTTTTAAAATCCTTTGAAAAAAGAGTCACCAACTATGCCAGGAGCTGCTGACTGACCAAAGAAGATGAGAACTTGGTGTTCTTTGGATTTAACCTGGTAGAGGTGAAGGAAGACATTGATAAGACACTTTTTGGCTATTTGCCAGGATGAATGTCTCAGTGGAGTAAATGTGAGAGAAAGTGGAAGAACAAAAGTTGGAAACAGCATGTCAAGTAGCTTTTTATGAGATGTTTTGCTACAAAAAACGGGGAGGAAAAAAAAGAAGGAATGAGGCAATAGCAGATGAAGTGGGATCATGAAGGTGTCATTTATTCATTCACTCACTCACTCATTTATTCATTCATTTTAGCTTAGGGAGATCACACCATGTATGTCTACTGATTGTAAAGATCTGGAAAGGAAAGGGGCAAGTTGGTGGAACTATGCTCCAGCACAGGAGAGAGAACATGGGATATGATTGTTATATGGAAAGGGCTAACTTTATGTAGATAGATGGATCATTCATTCACTTTAACAGATGGGTAAGTAGAGTATAAATGTGCAGATATTGATGGTAGGTGAGGTGGTGGGAGACTGTACTAGTTCTCTTAGGACTGTTTTATTTTTTTTTTCTTTGTGGTGTAGTTGCTTTATAATGTTGTATTGATTTCTACTGCACAATGAAGTGAGTCAGCCACATGTATACATATATCCCCTCCCTCTTAAGCCTGCCTCCAACCCTCCCCCTGTATCCCACCCATCCAGGTCATCATAGAGCTCCAAGCTGAGCTCCCTGTGCTATACAGCAGGCTCCCACTGGCTATCTTACACACAGCAGGGTATATATGTTATATATATACACACAGAGGAGGAGCAGTCCAACCTCCCAGTTCGTCCCACCACCTCTTTCCCTCCTCGGGTCCACAAGCCCATTCTCTACACCTGTGTCTCTATTTCGGCCCTGCAAATAGGGTCATCTGTACCATTTTTCTAGATTCCAGATATGTGCTAACATACAATAGTTGGTAAGATTAAGAAGCAAGCTTATCAACTAAAAATAAAGATGGAGGAGATGGTGTTGGGAGTTTGAAGAGAGGATGTGAAACACATATAGGAGAATGGGAGAAGGACTGGTCTAAGGAGCTATGATTGCCTGACAGAATTAATATGGCCAAGCAGCATGATTATATGATTTCCCTCAACAAAATCATGTGTAGAGGTGCAAGAATAAGAAATACAAATTTAACTATTGTTGTGGCTTTGCTAAGAGAAAATCACAAAAACAAGGAAAGAGGGAAGATATTGAGGAAATATGCAAAGTTGTATTGACACTTGGAACTAGAGACTATTAGGAACCTATTCACTGTTACTTGAGAAACTGAAACATCCACACTTCCAATTTTTGAGTGTGACTGTACTAGTTGACTTAGTAGCTGAAAGAGTGATGTGAATGGTCTTAAGGAGGAAACTGTTCCTCATTTCTTAGACTAAGGTTTACATAGTTTTCCAGAATGATTCAGTAAGGCCATGTTGCTGTTTCTGATAATATGCTATTTTGAAATTGAATTTTCTAATTAATAGAATTGAAAGACAATTTAAAAAGTGGCTGGATGTAAAATTAGAATCTAGATGTCTAGATGTAAAGTCTTGATGTAAAATTCCATGATTTAAGCTTTCCATCATTTAACAAAATGTAATAGGCTGCTAAATAATTGCAAATAGTAGTTTCTGTAAGGTAAGTGAGTTTGCTAAGTGAAGTCGCTCAGTCGTGTCCGACTCTTTGCGACCCCATGGACTGTAGCCTACCAGGCTCCTCCTTTCACGGTGTTCTCCAGGCAAGAGTACTGGAGTGGGTTGCCATTTCCTTCTCCAGGGGATCTTCCCAACCCAAGGATCAAACCTGGCTCTCCTGCACTGCACACAGATTCTTTACCATCTGAGCCACCAGGGAAAACTCAAAGAGAGAGGAATACTTTTGGCAGAGGACAAAATGTTATTTAAAAAATATTTTATCAGAATATAAACTCACTTTGCAAATTTACTGCTCAGTCTCCAAGGGTATAATTAATGGTTATTTAAAATCCCAGTTGGTCAGGGAAAAGACTTGAGATAGCTCCATTTCTACAAATTCACATTCAATGTATCAGTTATTCTTATCAATTCTAACTCAGAAAAATCTCTAAATTCATCACTCTATCTCCATTAGCAATGCCAATTGTCTAAGCTAGAGCTCTCACTCTCTTTTTTAATATTTATTTGGGTACAACAGGTCTTAATTGTGGCACACAAGATCTAGTTCCCTGATCAGGGATCGAACCTGGGCCTTCAGCTTTGGGAGCATGGAATCTTAGCCACTGGACCACCAGGGAAGTCCCCTAGAGTATATCTTAACAGAACAATTGGAATAGTTTCCTTACCAGAGTCCTAAACACTTGTCCTTTTCTAAATGCTCTCTGTACAGAAGCTTAAGCAATTACTTTAAAACAATTCAACAAGATGATCATGCCAATTCCCCCAGAAAAATTAAAAAAAAAATTTATTTTCTCCCTCTTATAAAATGTCAATACCCCCCCAATTTCTTAATATAGACTTTGCCTACTTTTTCATGTCATTCTGATAACAGTCATATTCTGCACCTCAACCAAATCATCCTTTTCTTCAAACTCCTCAAACATAGCCGGTTTATTCCTACATCAGCATGTGCTCTCTCCCCTAAGTACTTATTTTGCCCCATCACATCTCCAGTTTCAAAAAGTACCTACTGTAAAAGACATTTCCTGAGCCCCAAACTAAGCTAGCTCACTCCATTATACTCATGCATAGCTTTCTGTACTTTTGCTTTACGATCATTATAATTATACATTTATTTCTGTGTTATATATCTGTAATGCTTGTCTCTCCACTGTATTTTTAACTCCATAAGGAAAAGGATCATGTCAATCTTACTCAGCACTTTATCTTCAGCAACTAAAATAGTACTCTATAAAATTGATTGCACGAAGAAACAAGCTTGTAGCAACCTTTACTTTCTAGTTTCAGAATTTTGATAAGCTGAGGGAGTCCAGGATTGATTCTCTTCATTCAAACTCTACCTGTCTTCCTTTAATGTATTATTTATGCTATTAAATTAGACTTAATTTGAGTCTTAAATTTTACCACTAATTAAATTGGATTAAAAATATGTATACACAATGCATTCCATTGGTGGTTTTGACTGCCTCCTCTTTTGTTAGTTATGTTGTATTAGGAAATACTGTCATTCTCAAGCACCATTCTAAATTTTACGGATGGGGAAAAGATTTAGGTTTCTCTTCTATTCTTCTAGTTAACTTAAAACTGTTAAAAAATCTCATTCAAAAATTTAATAATGCACTTGTTCTGATCTATTATTGAGTTATGTAGTAAGCCAGAAGGAAAAACATAAATACAGTATACTAACGCATATATATGGAATTTAGAAAGATGGTAACCATAACCCTGTATACGAGACAGCAAAAGAGACACTGATGTATAGAACAGTCTTATGGACTCTGTGGGAGAGGGAGAGTGTGGGAAGATTTGGGAGAATGGCATTGAAACATGTGAAATGTCATGTATGAAACGAGACCAGATTCAGTGCACGATGCTGAATGCTTGGGGCTGGTGCGCTGGGACGGCCCAGGGGGATGTTATGGGGAGGGGGGAGGGAGGAGGGTTCAGGATGGGGAGCACATGTATACCTGAAATTTAAAAAAAAAAAAATTAAAAAAAAAAACAAACAACAACAAAAAAGTAATATATTAAAATCAATTCAGTTAGCTCCCAGAAGAGGAATCTACTATATGTTTAACCTCTCCATAATATTACATGACTCACGTACATAGATTGATAAAATTTATGTCTCACCAAACTGCCACTCTTCTCACTAGATTTAGGACCTTTACATTATCTCTACATAGACATTTTAAAGAATATGTATTTCTTATTCTTTGAAGATGGCATTTCCAGATGCCAACAGAATATTAGATTACAAGCACAAAATTGACATCATGTTCAAAATAAAGAGAATATTCAACTTTAAAAAAAAATTACACACATTTATTTACACAATTGCAGTTAGTCATTATGCAGTTAATTATTTTCTTAGTTAACAACCATCATGATACTGTTTAGAAATCAGGGAGAGTATCAAATCAAAATTCAACATCACTGCTTTCAAGAAATTGAGAGGTTTGCGGGGATGGATTCATGTCTGTTTAATGGAACGCTGATTTAAAAAAAAAATAAAGAAGAAGAAGAAAGGTAAAAGTACTGTGTTTTATTTTGTATTGAAAGTTATGTGGGTTCAGAAGGGTATGTGAGTAAGCTAAAACTCAGCCGACTTAGAATATAAATAGGTTTCCAGAACTTTTTTTCCCCCAAATATTTGTTTCTTACTCTTTTAGTTTTTACATTTTAAGAATGGTGGATGTATTCCTAAAAAATAGATTCACATATAAGTTCCTAAAATATTATAGAGGAAGGCCATAGAAGATTATGTGTTAAAACGTATAATATGGACAGATAAGTACGAAATCATCTGGAAAAAATGCTACAAGCATACACAGAATCAAAAACACAGAGCTGACAGCAAAGAATTCAATTGAGATTAAAAGCTCCATATGTCTCTTCTTGACAAGATCATCCTCATGGTAGCAATCACAGCACAGGCGATTTAATGGAATAAAAAGAGAATCATTTTAATCACCTTATTTTCCAACATTTATTTGACCAAAAGGTTATTGTATCTGACTTAGACAACAGGAAAACCAACTGAGATATTTCAAGGACATTATTACTAATGTTATTATTCTCCTAACTCAAATGGCAAACTCTCAACTTCCTCTACTAAATCATTTCCAGTTTTTAAAGGACAATTAATTGCTAACTATCAAAAGACATTCATATCAAATTAACAAGCAAGCAATTTATTTGACTTCTTCAATACTAAGTAGGAGAAACTGTAATTGCCTTTTGTGCAGGTGAAAAGGTATGAAGAGAACACCCTGTCCACACAGGCAGCCACCCCGTCTATGGCTTGGCCTTAGGAGGATAATCCATAACATTTCACCATAACTCACAGCTAAACACAGTAAATGCCATATAAATTTTAGCTCTTAAATTTTCTCAAGGAAAATAGCATTGATTCTGAGAAATGTGGTGCACTAAATGTCCCAAAGTTATTTAAGCGCTGTTGTCAAATTTCATGCTGAAATATGATATTTGTAAGATTTAAAACTTAAATGTTAGTGGTTTCATCTATTAAAATTGCTACAGGTAAAAGGGGAAAAAAGTATTTTAGTTAATATAATAGGTTATAAATGCCTTAAGAGTCACAAGTCCTCGTCGTTCTCTGGAATTTTATTAATAAGACATTTGGGCTACATCATCATTTTTGTCATCATCATCCTCATCCTCCTCATCATTATTCAATGTCAACCAGGGGCTCAGAATTACTTGGCAGTTTGTAGTCACTCAAAGAAATGATCCACGTGCCATTCACAAAGCTGGAAAGAGACAATTGTTTAGATTTCAATCTATACACTGGTTTCACACAAGGCAAGACCTAAGTCTTCTTTTTATTTGTAACCTCATAAAACTGATGCACCTCTTTCAAGGTAATTAAGCTCAAATCATAAAAAGATTTGGCCACGGGTCTCAAGGGAACTGGTAATAAGGTATTTAGCCTTTTATCTCCATGCAGTTGGTGTGAGAGTGTCTTGAACTGATAATGGATAAGAGCAGCAAATGTACGCCAATGGATTCACAGTTCCTGCCAGTCAAGTTCATGATTTCCTCTCTGTTTTCAAGTTTAACCTGCGAACTGGTTTCTAATTTATCATTTGAAGGGCAGAGTCATGCTATTAAATGCTTCCCTACTTTTAACATTTGATGTCCTTTGAAGTGAAGTTTGTGTTTATCCTCACTATCACCCTTTAGAACAGTCAGATGGTGTCATCCCCAACGGCTTCACAGATCAATGACACATTCAAGGACACATAAATAATTGTTGACTAAATCAGTGCTTGACCGAAAAGTGATTTTAAGTCACCCAATATGGTTAGTTGCAGCGTGTGAAAGCTATCCTGACAAAAATTCCAACATTAAGTTTTATTTTCCCAGTTATACAATTGTAAAAAAAAAAAAAAAAAAAAAAAAGGAGGAAAAGTATTGCAGGTAAAAGAAAAAAAAATATATTCATTGGTGCCTACCATGAAACAAGCATTTAGTAAAATTTCTTAAATAGCTTTTCTTTCATTCTCACAACCCGCAACCAAAGGCACTGCTATGTTCATTTCATAAATGGTTGAAATCCAGAGAATGAAAATGTACTTCTCTGCTACTTGTCCTTCTAGACCTTTCAACAGATATTAGTATATAGTATCTGTTAATTTTGCAGCTTCCCAGGTGGCACAGTGGTAAAGAATCTGCCTTGCAATGCAGGAGATGTGGGTTTGATCCCTGGGTCAGGAAGATCCCTGGAGTAGGAAATGGCAACCCACTCCAATTTTCTTGCCTGGGAAATCCCAAACCTGGTGGGCTACAGTCCATGGGGTCGCAAAGAGTTGGACACAACAGAACACAGCACATCTCTTAACTTACAAGTGATTTTTTAAATGTTTATTTAATTAATTATTTTTGACTGTGCTGGGTCTTCACTCCTCACAGGCTTTTCTCTAGTTGCAGAAGGTGGTAGCCATGCTTCTTTGCAATACATCGGCTTCTCCTTGCAGTGACTTCTCTTGTTGCGGAGCACAGGTTCTAGGGCTCATGGGTGGGCTTCAGTAGTTGTGGATCCCAGGCTCCATAGCTGTGGTGCACAGGCTTAGTTACTCCGAGGCATATGGGATCTTCCTGGTCCAGGAATCTAACCCATGTCTCCTGTATTGATAGGTGCATTCTTTACCACTGAACCACCTAGGAATCCCGTTTCTATGACTCAGTGCCATCCTAAACAAAGTCAAGATAAACTCTGAGAGCAATATGGCATTGTATTAAGTTGAAGAGGCTAAGTTGGCATGGCATGCAGCTTTACATACTCAGTCAAGAAAATACGAAGGAAATGCTTATTAAAATACTTTTACTATAAAATTCATCATCTTCATGAAACTTTTAATTGAACATAGAGCAATATGCCAAAGTATTAAATTACTTGAACATGTCCTATTCACTCACCCTTTTCAGCCATGCACAGTGCTTTATTCCTATTCTAACTTCCGAGTGGCTGGTCCCCTGAAGCCATATAATTATTTAATGCCATATAATTACTAAACAGAGGTTACTCACTATGTCAAGATTGTGTCTCAGTTTTTCCTGAATGGTGCTGTCTCCTATTTTCTTCCTGCCATGGCTGGATACCATCTTATCTCAAACTTCAGTAATCAGAGGAGACTCATATATCATCGTGACTTCCTTTCTCTCTGCTTTAGCCCTAACCCTAATGCCTAGGTACACTACTTCTGTTTGTCCACTTAGATATTCATCCATCCATTCAGAAAAAATAATAACATTCATTGGGGAATTCCTATTGGTCCAGTGGTTAAGACTCTGAGCTTTCACTGCTGAGTGTCCAGGTTCAATCCCTAGAGGGGGGAACCCAGATACCTGAAGCCGCATGGCATGGCAAAAAAAAAAAAAAGGCACTGGACACCTTCCTATGAACCAAGCACCATGTAAAAGATGGAGGACACAGCATCAGTTTATAGAAGATTATTGCCCCCAGAGATTTTATCATCTCAGTAAGAAGACAGGCACATAATTATGCCATCAAAATGCATTATGGGAAGATCTTCGATAGAGTCATGTAATGAGCACAGGAGAATGGTAGAGGTCCATGGGATAAATAGCAGAGGTGATGCTGAAAATAAGTGAAGAATTCTAATTGTTTGTTTGGTGTATGAGCTAAGCTCTCATTTCTCACCCCCATTATTCTAAAAGTGTTTCTTTTCACCTCTATATGGATTTCTATTTTTCTTAATAGCTATTACTTGGGGATTTCTTTTCTGGATATTACTTTACTATACATGCCCTACTTTTTGCAATCCATCTGTCTTCATATTCTTTATGAATGGCCATGAGATCACTTTTCGTGACTCCTTTTTTCTTCTTTGTTCAGTAAGTTGCCAAAATACGTACCTAAACTGGGGCTTCCCAGGTGGCACTAGCAATAAAGAAGCCACCTGCTGAGGCAGGAGACATGAGAGAAGTAGAGTCAATCTCTGGGTCAGGAAGATCCCTTAGAGGAGGGCATGGCAATCCACTGCAATATTCCTGCCTGGAAAATCCCATGGACTGAGGAGACTTGTGGGCTACAGTCCATAGGTTGCAAAGAGTCAGACACAACTGAAGTGACTTAGCATGCATGCACACAGACTTAAAACACATATAGCATAAACCTGACTTAATTTTAATTTCCTGGTGCTAAGATGGCAGATATATTTAAAATTTACATCCTGACAAAAATGAGCTTGTGCTCAGCTACCTCCACCTCTCTGTTTTAAGCACAGCTGGCATTCTATTAATAAATGTAAAGCATTATTTTAGTTACTTTCCTGAGCATAGACACTGACACATCTTGCATTCACATTTGGTACTGAAGCACTCTGCATCCTCACAGTGCAAAAATTCAGGAGAAAGAAAGAATCTCACTGGAACTTCCCAGGTGGTCCAGTAGTTAAAACTCTGTTTCCAATGCACGGGACCCAGGTTATATCCCTGGTTGGTGAACTAGGAGCCCACATACTGTGCAGGATGGCCAAGATTTTTTTAAATCGTCTAGTTTTTCTCCTTTTAGGAATTCTCCAGGCAAGAATCCTGGAATGGGTAGCCATTTCCTTCTCCAGGGTACCTTCCCAAACCAGGGATCAAACCCAGGCCTCCTGCACTGAAGGCAGATTCTCTATTATGTGAGCCACCAGGGAAGTCCCTTGTTTCAATACATAACTGCAATTTTTAAACACTGAAAACCTAGTTACTATTCTACCATTAAAAAAAAGTTTTGCCAGTCCAGGTTCAATGCACGATACTGGATGCTTGGGGCTGGTGCACTGGTACGACCCAGAGGGATGGTATGGGGAGGGAGGAGGGAGGAGGGTTCAGGATGGGGAACACATGTATACCTGTGGTGGATTCATTTTGATATTTGGCAAAACTAATACAATTATGTAAAGTTTAAAAATAAAATAAAATTAATTAAAAAAATTAAAAAAAAAAAAGTTTTAGTTCACCAGCCCCAAGCATCCAGTATCATGCATTGAACCTGGACTGGCAAATTGTTTCATACATAATATTATACATGTTTCAATGCCATTCTCCCAAATCATCCCACCCTCTCCCTCTCCCACAGGGATGATACGGGGAGGAAGGAGGGAGGAGGGTTCAGGATGGGGAACACGTGTATACCTGTGGTGGATTCATGTTGATATATGGCAAAACCAATACAATAAAGTTAAAAAATTAAAAAAAAAATTAAAAAGTTTTTAAAAATGAGATAATCAGATATTACCTAAATCCAGAATCATATTAAATTGAAATTTTACTAAAGTTAGCTGATGTGTGTATTTGTGACATATTTGCATCAACTTCTTATCTCAAATGACATTGTATTATAAAATCAAAGCAACACATTAACGGTGAGTTATACTTAAAACTTTCAGATGAAGAGTGGGTGAAAATTCTTCCTTTGTATGTACTATATCTATTTATAAGGTTATATCTGATGTAGGTCTAACAGAAGAAAGAATTTTAACTGCACACAAGATAAGTTTCATAGTCTATATCTTTGTTCAGTTGTTCCAAAAGTGTAATTATATCTGAAGACTTCAATTGGTATAAAGGTCACCGAATAGACACAGAATTTTAGAGAATAAGCAATAACGTTTGCCTAACAAATTAATCTATAAAATATTTTTGATTGTGAGAATATAGTGAATTAGAAGGCAATGGCACCCCACTCCAGTACTCTTGCCTGGAAAATCTGGTAGGCTGCAGTCCATGGGGTCACTAGGAGTTGGATATGACTGAATAACTTCACTTTCACTTTTCACTTTCATGCATTGGAGAAGGAAATGGCAGCCCACTCCAGTATTCTTGCCTGGAGAATCCCAGGGACAGGGGAGCCTGGTAGGCTGCAGTCCATGAGGTCACTAGGAGTTGGATACGACTGAGTGACTTCACTTTCACTTTTCACTTTCATGCATTGGAGAAGGAAATGGCAACCCACTCCAGTGTTCTTGCCTGGAGAATCCCAGGGACGGGGGAGCCTGGTAGGCTGCAGTCCATGAGGTCACTAGGAGTTGGATACGACTGAGTGACTTCACTTTCACTTTTCACTTTCATGCCTTGGAGAAGGAAATGGCAACCCACTCCAGTGTTCTTGCCTGGAGAATCCCAGGGACGGGGGAGCCTGGTGGGCTGCCGTCTATGGGGTCACTAGGAGTTGGATACGACTGAGTGACTTCACTTTCACTTTTCACTTTCATGCCTTGGAGAAGGAAATGGCAACCCACTCCAGTGTTCTTGCCTGGAGAATCCCAGGGACGGGGGAGCCTGGTGGGCTGCCGTCTATGGGGTCTCACAGAGTTGGACACGACTGAAGCGACTTAGCAGCAGCAGCATTGCTACAAGAATGCTGTCCCCCAAAAGACACCCACAAAACTCAAGTGGATTGCAACAAGGAACATTTATTTTTGCTCTCTATCTATCTGTGTGTTATCTGGGCATTTCTAATAACATCTTGGCTCCTTCATGCAATGACAAGGCAAGGAAGCAGTTGTGCTGAATGAGACTGGACTCCTTTTCACATTTTACCCTGGCTGGCTCTAGGCTAGTCTATGATGAACTCAGAGGGAGATAATGAGTCTACTTGGCCCATCATCGTACAATCAGCCAAACAGATCATCACACTGGAGGCAGGATTTTAAGATAGGGGTGTGGCAAACTTAAAACTGTGCTTTAGAACAAACATATGATCATTTCTTCCACCTTCTATTGACCATAGCAAGTCACAGTGAAAAGTCAAAGTCAAAGTTGCTCAGTCCTGTCTGACTCTGCAACCCCATGGACTATCCAGTCCATGGAATTCTCCAGGCCAAAATACTGGAGTGGGTAACCTTTCCCTTCTCCAGGGGATCTTCCCAACCCAGGGATCGAATCCAGGTCTCTCACATTGCAGGAGGATTCTTTACCAACAACTGAGTTGCAAGGGAAGCCCATGAATACTGGAATGGGTAGCCTATCCCTTCTCCAGCAGGAAGACCCAGGAATCTTCCTGACCCAGGAATTGAACCAGGGTCTCCTGCATTGCAGGCAAATTCATTACCAACTAAGCTACCAGGGAAGCCCACAGCAAGTCACAAGATAAGCTCAGTTTCAATGAGTGGGGAAGTGAAAGTGAAAGTCACTCAGCTGTGTCCAACTCTTAAGACTCCAGGGACTATACAGTCCATGGAATACTCCAGGCCAGAATACTGGAGTGGGTAGCCATCCCCTTCTTCAGGGGAATTTTCCCCACCCAGGGATCAAATCCAGGTCTCCTGCATTGCAGGCAGATTCTTTACCAGCTGAGCCACAAAGGAAGCCCCAGTGAGTGGGGAAATAGAGCCTAAGTCTTGCTGGGAGGAGCTTCAGATAATACTGCAAGGGGAATTGAAGCGTTGGAGTCTTTTTCTAAAACCAATCTACCACCAACACTGACATATTCTTTGACATATTTATTGTGAGAGCATATATCTTAAAAATGATTCTGTGAGGCTAGTTTGACCACAATGGGCTAAATTTTTTACAGTCATTGTTTACAATCATTGGACGTCTGATATATTTTATGTAAAATAATTGATCAAATGACATAAAAACAAGTAATATATTTTATGTGAAAATAGTATCTCACAATTGCTCCTGTTATTTAAAAACAGCAAATGATTGAATAATGAACAATACAAAACTGATTAGTCTAACTGATGATATCCAATTTAGAAGATGCATTTCTTAAGTAGTTATGAAGTTTGTATGTGTGCGTGCGTGTGTGCTTGTGTGTGATCAGTTATGTCTGACTCTGTGACCTCATAGACTGTAACCTGCCAGGCTCTTTGTCCATGTGATTTCTCAGACAAGAGTAGTGGAGTCGGTTGCCATTCCTTTCTCCAGGGGATCTTCTCAATCCAGGAATCAAGCTACCATTTCTTATGTCTCCTGCATTGGTAGGCAGAGTCTTTATCACTAGAGCCACCTGGGAAGCCCTGTTATGAAGTTTATGGAGTAACATAGAAAACATATTTATAAATGTAAAGTAACATTCACAATTAATTAAGTATAGAGTGTCATAGAATAATGCAGAACAACACGTGATATTTCCCTGTAATAATTATTGTTACCTTGACAAAATTTTTTATTTATATATATCTCAACTTGTTTGGAATATCTTTCAAAAACTCTCACTAGTGTCATATTTTTCTTTAAACATTCAAATTTATTTTTTATTTAAAAAATTATAAATGGGAAATTTTTTTGACTTAATATTAAGAAAACATAGCAGAAAATACAATTTATTAATTTATGATTAACAATGAATTAATAACCAATTAAAAAAGACATCCATCTATATGCAGATTAAATAATATCAGAGTATGTATAATAATTACTTGTCAAAATTTTTTAACTTTTATGTATTTAAATACCTTTTAAATTTTTCTATAAATATCTACAATAATTGTTCCCCAATCACATGTGGCCTTTACAGAAAATTCTAGCAAATGCATATTTTTATGATACCCACACAAGGAAAAGAATTTAAGGGCACAAACTTGGAAACCATATTGTGCTGTGAAAATGTTTTGAAATTAGGAAAGTTGACATAAGGATAGGATCCAAGAAAAGCTACTGGCATTTGATCACTGTAAATTATGGAAAAGAGGAAGTAATGATGAAATAGATCTGACAGCGATGCCAAAGAAAGGGATTCTAGAACACCAGATATAATAATCTCCAAATGTTTGGATCAGGGTGACTTATCAGACTACTACAACTTTTTTACATTATCTAGTTTCTCTGGTTGATTCATATTCAACCAATTATATTGCTGAGCTGAAACTTGTTTACAAAAATATATCCCTGTTTCGTTTGGCAGTAAATAAACTAGTCACATAAATGGTTGATGTTTGATTATTTGCTTCTGGTTTGGTAATCCCTACAGTGATGACGTTGGCATTTAGTTATAAAGCTTTCTCTGGTGAGTTCTATTATGTGAAGATACTGTGATCATGTATCATAAATTTTCAAAACTTCATGTTTTCCTGATTCCTCAGTGTCAATACAAACAGGCTGTGAGCACCCTGCTCAGGTGACCAGGTGCACCAAGGTGGTAAGGATAGTTCCTGCCACAAGTTCTTCTTGACCTCTCCTGAGTGTGATATTCAAATGCACCAGTGAAATCCCCTTGTGCCCTCTGCTTGTGTACTCTACCCTGATTCACAAGGAAGGCACTTAAGCTGGTATTTTCTTTCTCTCTCTCTCTGTTCCCCACCTGCTTGAATGAGCCTGCTCCCTTGAAACTCCTTCCATATATCTCCCTGTGTAATGTACGCCTGTATATCCCTCCTCAAGGAAGTGAGGGTATAAAAAAATCTATTTCACTGTCATATATCTCTCCAAGGTGTTATTCTTTGTCTTTACCAGACTTGTCTTCAAAAATACCCAGTTTTCAATATTGTAATTATTCCAGTAACACAGATCATTGATGCAGAATCTAGCCATTGAGTTTTCAGTCCTGCCGAACCGAGAACCCAGATCAGTAACATATTAGTTCTGGGGTGTATCAGAGCACATCTTCACCACCACTTCACAGGCAAAGAGGTCAGAGTCAATGGCTACCACTGGATTTAGTAATGGTAGACTCAGAAATATAAGTAGATCTATGATATTTGTTTCTAAGTGTGCATAGCTAATTGTAAGTGTTATCAAGTCTAATGGTTAATTTCATGCATCAGCTTGACTCGTCCATGGTACCCAAATTTTTGGTCAAAGACCAGGATAGATGTCATTGTGAAGGTGCATTTTAATGAGATTACATTTAATGGGCAGATTGAATAAATCTGATTATCTTCCATAATGTGAGTGAGCCTCACCAATCAGTTGAAAGCCTTAAAAGAAAATGACTGGGGTCTTTTGAAGAAGAGAGGGGGAGTTTTGTGCCCAGACTCACACTGCAACATCATTTCTTCCTTGAATCACCGGCTTGCCCTGCAGAGAGTTCAGACATTCCTGGTTGATGTGTAAAAGTGGACATTTGAACCAAACTAACCCACTCCAGTACTCTTGCCTGGAAAATCCCACAGATGGAGGAGCCTGGTAGGCTGCAGTCCACGGGATTGCTAAGAGTCGGACACGACCGAGCGACTTCACTTTCACTTTTCACTTTCATGCATTGGAGAAGGAAATGGAAGCCCACTCCAATGTTCTTGCCTGGAGAATCCCAGGGACAGGGGAGGCTGGTGGGCTGCCGTCTATGGGGCCACACAGAGTCGGACACAACTGAAGTGACTTAGCATAGCATAGCAAGGCTACATCAACAGTGTAGGCCAAACTCAAGGTCACTAACACTAACTTTTGACATTGTGCTTTGGATCTATTAAAAGGTCACTATCTAAACTCAGCTGAAGATTCCTGATCAAATCCAACCTTTTCTCCAGGTAAATATTATAAAAATAACTTCCAGAACCATATTACTACGTTGGATAACACAGGCAGGGTAGAGCATTAATATTCTGAGACTTGAGCCATACCTTAACTCTTAAAAAGTTTCTTTTTTTTTTTTTCTACTAACGTAGTGGTACCATGGTAAAGAATCTACCTGCTGATGCAGGAGGCACAAAAGACTTGAGTTCAATCCCTGGGTCAGGAAGACCCCCTGGAGACAATAATGCCATCCCGTTCTAGTATTCTTGCCTGGAAAGTTCCATGGGAGTCATAAAGTCAGACACAATTGAGCACTCACATGCACATACACAAGCTGTTAGTGATTCTTCTGGGTTTTAAATAGGGGGATAAGGCCAAGCCTTGGAATAAATTCTCCAAAGGAAAATAAAAAGTAACAAGCTGATATGTAAAAATGTTTCAGTGGGAATTAAATAACAAAATGCATTGATTTCAGCATTAAACAATACATTTCACAACACATATTTGACTATAACTCTTTAACACCAAAAAGAACAGCCAAATGTTCAGGCAGGTCAGGGGGAACAGTTTAAGAAAAAGATGGGAAAGACATGGAAGAAATAAAGGAACGACCTGAATGACAAAATGCTGTCATGCCTCATAAAAAATATTAATAGTTCTATTGCATGTCAGCCTAGAACCACATAATCTTTGCTCAAACAGATTAACCCAATTTATACAAATTAACCCAATGCAAATCCAGCTTTTTGTATGCTTAACTGAAGCACACATAAAATAGTAAAACACACCATAATTTGACCAAAGTCATTGTAATTTTATCTTATTCAGTAAGTAGTATAACAGCAATAAAACATAACCCACTCTGTTGCTAAGTATATATAACATGCCACTTTATACAAGTACACAGTGTAACATTAAGCCCCACAATCTTGGCTTTACCTGCATGGTGTTCTATGGGAAGCTTGATGTCAAGTGAAAAGTGTTGACTTGGTTAGGGACTTAGGATTTCCAATTTTAAAAATCTGTCAGTTATTACCTTTGTGATCTCAGATAATTCACTTGAACTTCCTTAGGTTCTGTTCCTTTATCTAGATAATAACATCATGAATATATTCCCATAAAATTCCAAAAGCTGTGTGAAGTAGACGTCACTTCAAGGTCAGACAAGAGAGCTGATGTAAATTATCAGTGATATACTCTACTGATCAAACATCAGTTTTTAATAACTGCTTGTTCATTAAGATATTATGCTTCTTATTTAACATTTGACAGCTCTGAAGATTCACTGCCTTGTTATCGTTCAGTTGCTAGACATGGAGGTACAACTCCTGTACTCAGGGTAGTCCAGACAAGGGTAAAGTCACAGTAAATTTCATTTCCTGCATGAACCGCTATTTTTTTCAGGTATGATTGACAAAGTTTATGTACATTAAAAGTGTACAGTGTGATGTCTTGATATACATACGCATTGTGAAATGATCACTTTAATCAAGCTAATTAATATATCCATCACCTCATATATTTAACTTTCTGTATTTGCTGCAAACACTTAAGATGTGTTGTCTTAGCAAATTTCAACTATACAATACAGTGTTATTACCTATAATTACTGCACCATACATTATTTCTCCAGAACTACTTATTCACCCTGCATATCTGAAACTTTGTACTCTCTAACCCCTCAATGTTTGGTAACCACTATTCTACTCTGTGTATTTATGAAGATATATATGTGTGCATGCGTGTGTGTGTGTGTGTGTGTGTGTGTGTGTGTGTGTGGTGGGGCAGGGCTTCCTCGGTGGCTTAGCAGTAAAGAATCGAGCCTATTTTATGTATTTTAAAATACATAAAATAATACATTTTATTCACTACTGACAGATGTAGTACCATACTGGACACACAAAATTAGTCCTCTACTCAAAAAAAAAAAAAAAAAAAAGTTACATGTGATATTTATTAGTCTCTGTTAGTTCTGCTCAGAATGTGGCCCATCAGACCAGGCATTGGCATTACTGGGATTAGTTTTAAAACTTAAATGTGTGGGTCTTATAAAGACACATAATATCAGAATACATCAGGGTTGAGACCAGGCAACCTTGCTTTAACAAAATCTCCAGGTAATTTGTAGAGTGACTAAAGCTTGAGAGGTCCTGGTTCAGAAAGTGTTATTTATTCAGAAATTATATTTTTAAACACTAAAAGTATAATGTCATTTAAAAGGAGTATTATTATAATTAAATACACAAAAAGGTGCAAGTGGATACTCAGCTCATGACACATAAAATCCTTTGTATCCATAGTCTATATCTATTATTTTCATATTTACAAAATTAAGTGGCCACTTGATTATGTTAATGGTAATAATGAGTTTCAATTGAGTATGTAATGAGTTAGAAACTTAGCATATATCTAAAAGAGATAGAATGCTTGCCTCATGTTAGTCAAGACATGTGATAAGTATGCCATAAAAGAAAAATATTACTATTCTGATGAACAAAATTGAGTAGGTAGGGAATATGATGACAATTTACGATCATTGCTAATGCTGAGAAAACCTTTCAGAAGATGGCATGCCGTGCATTTTTCTTCAGTAGAACAGAAGTGCTTTATAATGAAGAAAAAGAAGCATTCTCTGTACATAGCCAACAACTCTGTAAAAGTTAAAAACAAAAAAACACACACACATTTGGGAAGCCACAGGGCAGAAACGTTGACCAGAAGGGAAAGTATAGACTGAAATGTGGTGAAAAGTAAGAATAGAAAAAATATATAAAATAAAATAAACTAGAGATGGGGGTCAGTTCAGTTCAGTCACTCAGTCGTGTCCAACTCTTTGCGACCCCATGAATCGCAGCACGCCAGGCCGCCTGGTCAATCACCAACTCCCGGAGTTAACCCAAACTCATGTCCATCGAGTCAGTGATGCCATCCAGTCATCTCATCCTCTGTCGTCCCCTTCTCTTCCTGCCCCCAATCCTTCCCAGCATCAGGGTCTTTTCCAACGAGTCAACTCTTCGCATGAGGTGGCCAAAGTATTGGAGTTTCAGCTTTAGCATCAGTCCTTCCAAAGAACACCCAGGACTGATCTCCTTTAGGATGGACTGGTTGGATCTCCTTGCAGTCCAAGGAACTATCAAGTATCTTCTCCAACACCACAGTTCAAAAGCATCAATTCTTCAGCACTCAGCTTTCTTCACAGTCCAACTTTCATATCCATACATGACCACAGGAAAAACCATAGCCTTGACTAGACAGATCTTTGTTGGCAAAGTAATGTCCCTGCTTTTGAATATACTATCTAGGTTGGTCATAACTTTCTTTCCAAGGAGTAAGTATCTTTCAATTTCATGGCTGAAATCACCATCGCAGTGATTTTGGAGCCCAGAAAAATAAAGTCTGACACTGTTTCCACTGTTTCCCCATCTGTTTCCCATGAAGTGACGGGACCAGATGCCATGATCTTTGTTTTCTGAATGTTGAGCTTTAAGCCAACTTTTTCACTCTCCACTTTCACTTTCATCAGGAGGGTTTTTAGTTCCTCTTCACTTTCTGCCATAAGGGTGGTGTCACTGCATATCTGAGGTTATTGATATTTCTCCCGGCAATCTTGATTCCAGCTTGTGTTTCTTCCAGTCCAGCGTTTCTCATGATGTACTCTGCAAATAAGTTAAATAAGCAGGGTGACAATATACAGCCTTGATGTACTCCTTTTCCTATTTGGAACCAGTCTGTTGTTCTATGTCCAGTTCTAACTGTTGCTTCCTGACCTGCATACAGATTTCTCAAGAGGCAGATCAGGTGGTCTGGTATTCCCATCTCTTTCAGAATTGTCCACAGTTTATTGTGATCCACACAGTCAAAGGCTTTGGCATAGTCAATAAAGCAGAAATAGATGTTTTTTACTGGAACTCTCTTGCTTTTTTGATGATCTAACGGATGTTGGCAACTTGATCTCTGGTTCCTCTGCCTTTTCTAAAACCAGCTTGAACATCTGGTTTTTAGAGATGGGGGTAGATGGAAACAAACTCAGAAACAGGAAAAAACAAAAAACAAAAAACAGAGCAAAAGCATCATTAATAAAGCTGTGAGGTGTTAGCTGAGGATATGTGAATTCATAAATATGAAAACCCCTCCATAAGGGTCTAAGAATTGCTTAAAAACACAAATGAGGTGTATGTGAACATAATCACATGTTTTCCCCCCTGCTTTGTAGCTAAAGACAACACTAGAAGGTTGAGGATTGAGTTTGGAACTTTTTTCTAATGATATTTTTGTCCTGGTGTGTAGGAAGTGTTGGAAACAATAAGGTTATTCTTAAGATATCATTCCTTGCTTTCTATGGCGAGTATCATATCTAGTGTAAGATAGCAATCTCTACTCAGGAGAATTCAAAAGTTTATCCAGAAGGAACACAGTATTGAAATCATCAAGAAGTATCATATTATTATAAAAATTGCCTTATTTTTCAAAATTTAGAAAGAATAGCACATTCTGTAATTTTTATTATTTGAACAAGCATCACTCCAAAGGCAGGTTGTTTTGTTTTGTCTTCTAAAAAAAAATCTGTTATTGTTTTAGAACAATGTAAAACCAAGCTAGAGTTAATAAGGAGAGAGAAAACCAGTCAGTTTCCATCTGCTGTAACTACACTCTGTTGACATTATTATGTGGTCACGTTGATGTGCATGTGAATTTTAGAAATAAGCTCACAGGCTGAACCAATTTTTAGTGCCAATTCACCAAGTAGCTACAATCATTGCTATTTTAATAACTGTATTCATTTCAAAGAAACCCAAGTAATGCAGCTTCCTGCAAAAGCCTTGAAGCTGACTAAGTCCTCGGGGCATCAGCATTTTTAAAGGAAAGAGGTTCACAGTTTACTATGCTATTTATAAGCATATTGAAAGAGAAAGATTAAAAACAGCATTGTAAGTGTCTCCCTACATTTTATGCCTGCCAACTCTCTACTCACACTGTAAAAAAGAAGAAAGAAAAGAGTATAAACTAAGAGGATATAATCTACTCATACCTTGATTAAAATAAAGCAGAAAACTCCCTCATTTCTGTATCATTCTGGAGAAATGCCTCTGGAGGCTATCTGAGGAAGGCAGTCAGTCTGTAAAAGGCCTCACGTTTGTGGAAGCTCCATCACATAACCTCCTAAGTGACTACCTCTAGGAAGCCTCAGAGATCTGTTCAACTCTCTACTGATCACTTTCCTGCTCCTAACATCAGATCATATGCTCAAGTAATATGTATAAACCTTGATGTGAGCTGATGCTCTCCAACTGGATCCAACTAGATTACATAGTCTTTTCTTTTTTTTGCCACATCCCATGGCTTGCAGGATATTAGTTCCCTCACCAGGGTTCTGTCTCATGCTACTTGAAATGAAAACACAAAGTCTTAATCACCGGACCGCAAAGGAAGACTCTAGATCCTACAGACTTGGAGAAGCTTACTTTGCAGCCCACCTAGGACAGAATGCAGTGTTTTTGCACATTTAAATGAGACTTAAATATTTCAGTTCAAGTCTGAGTCATCATGCTTAATATATTTACCAGGGATTCCGTATTTGTCACATGAGGACATTTGAGTCAGCCAGTATTATAACCATATATAATTTGTTTAGGAGCTGAGTATTTTTATAATGGTTGCTGGGTATAATGAATCCAAGCCAAATTCAAAACCCATATTTTGCAATTATTACAAAATTTTCTAAATTGAGGAAAAAAAAAAAAAAGATGTCCATGCTTTTTATATTCAACCTTACCAAAGAAAATCTTTGAGGAAAATTTTCTCAGGTTTGAGGAGAAATGAGAAACAGAAAACCACATTTGTAAAACTAACTTGCCTTACTCAATCCTTCAACACTAGAGGATTAATTTTGGGATTCAATGGATCATGGGTGCATTGACTATAATCACCAAGTCCAAAAATCCAGAAGTGGTTTGTTGAGGCGATATTTGTCATAAATAAGGCTGTTGGAAAATCTGGAATAGTCGTCAAAGACAGACTTTTTATGTTCCACTCATCTGGGCTTAGGAAACATACAAACCCTTATATAGGTTCCAAGATTTTAAACTGGCCAAAGAGAATTTAATGGAAAAACTCATTTTTTTTTCCCCATGCTGTGTAGCACATGGGATCTTAGTTCTCTACCCAGGGATCAAACCAACACCTGCTGCAGTGGAAGCTCAGAGTCTTGACCACTGGACTGCCAGGGAAGTCCAGGAAAAACTCTTTTATGCTCTTCTGAAAAGGAACTCGACCTTCATCTTCAAGCTCTCATCTAAGAGCATAATTACTGGGAACATACTTAACTAGTTGTGTAGAAGATTTCAATGTCTATATTTATTCAGTTTTTCTTGGAAAATTTTAGAACTCCAATTCCTATTTGCTTGCTTGTCACAGTCTGTGCTTCTTAAAGGGCATGAAGCAGCCTTTGCTGTGGTCTTCTCTTAAAACAATCTCTCATCCTGCATCTAGGTACCACATGAAACTTCCTTCAGTAGGCAATGCCTTGCATTGCTTATGAAACATCTGAAATACTTCTCAAAAAGATGAGCTTATCTCTCCAACATTCCCGAGCAAATGCCTTAGCATAAATTCAAGACACACACAAAGTCTAGGTTTTCAGGCAGTGTGAGATGTTATTGTGATTGGAACAAGACTGGGCACTAGACTCCTTGGTTTCTAATCTCACCTACGAAATACCCTTGGAAATAAGTCTCTTTTCCTCTCCAGGACTGAGCTAAATAATTTATACTGTCTTGACCTGCTTTACCAATTCTAATATTATGTAATATGAGGATCATGGAAAGATCTCTATTCTTTCTTGACCATTAACATGATAACAAAATATTGTCAATAAATGCATGTAACATTCTCCTTTTCCTTCCTCTACATAAAATGTTATATATTTACCCAGTCAGATATATAACCTAGACATTGAGACATTGACCCTGTATCAATGATGATTCTTCTGGTTGGAAGTTATAAAATATTATTTAAATTCATAAAAGAACAAGGCAGAATTTTTTATAAGGATGACCTGAATATCCAGAATCTAGAATATCCAGTAAAGCCATGCAGGCACATTCAAAGAAATGTGTTCTAGCTATCTAATTTAATTATTGATTAAAAAAAAAAAAAAAAACCCAGTCTTTACTGAAATCTCTCAAATGAATTCAAAGAGATATGATTTATAATTCATTGAAATATTTCATAAAATCTTCCACTTTCAATCCTCTCTCAACAGTTCTCTCATACTGAGGCCAGTTTTCAGCCTCTCTTCCAACTCCTTCAGCATTCACTCCTAATCAGTTCTTCTCCATTTCTACCTTCCACCTTTTTTCCAAATTCTCATAGTCTTGTCTTTTTTTTAATACCCCTTCCAACATAAAGTAAAAGTCTCTTTTCTCTAATCTTTCAGGTTTACCTACCAATTACTCAGATTCAATAATACAAAGTTAAAGAACTTCTGAAAAAACTTGAAAACTGCTTCAGAAAGCTAAAAGAGGGGGAAAAATATTATTTCAATGGGTATATCAAAAAGGAGAAGTTTGCAAACTTTTATAACTTTCCATATTTTCTTTTGTTTTCTAAATTTTAACATATGGGCGGAGGAGTCCTTTGACATTCCAAATGAACAACGTATCTGGGTCTGTGGAATAAACTAGAAACAGTAGTATTATTGCAGGAAAGAAAGTGGAATATGAGAGAATGGTCATATCCCAGTTCTCAGGTGAGTCCCTGGGATGGCAGCCAAGTGTGGCTTATTGGTTTTGCACAGGAAATAATTTAAGAGTGAGCCACAGTGAAGCAAAGGAAGGTTTATTCAGGGAGATGCACACTCCATAGACAGCGTATGGGCCATTTCAGAAGGGGAGAGGCCTCATGGGGTTGTCAGTTTTATGAGCGTAGGTAATTTCATAGGCTAAGGTGTGGGCCTTACAAATAGCTGAGAAAAGAAGAGAAAGGAAAGGCAAAGGAGAAAGGGAAAGATATGCCCAATGGAATTCAGAGTTCCAGAGAACAGCATGGAGAAATAAGAAAGCCTTCTTAAGTGAACAATCCAAAGAAATAGAGGAAAACAATAGAATGGGAATGACAAGATCTTTTCAAGAAAATTGGAGATACCAAGGGAATATTTCATGCAAAGATCTGCCCAATAAAAGACAGAAGTTGCAAGAACTACACAGAAGCAGAAGAGATTAAGAGGAGGTGGCAGAAATGCACAGAAGAGCTATGCAGAAAAGGTCTTAATGACCTAAATAACCACGATAGTGTGACCACTCAGTTAAAGCCAGACATCCTAGTGTGAAATAAAGCAGGCCTTAGGACATATTGATTATAGCACTTTAACAGCATTACTACATACAAAGCTTGTAGAGGTGATGGAATTACAACTGAGATATATCAAATCCTAAAAGATGCTGTTAAAGTGCTGCACTCAATATTAAATTTAGAAAACTCAGCAGTGTCCACAGGACTGGAAAAGGTCACTTTCATTCCAATCCCAAAGAAGGGCAATGCCAAAGAATGTTAAAACTACTGTACAATTGTGTTTATTTCATATGCTAGCAAGGTAATGCTCAAAATCCTTTAAGCTAGGCTTCAACAGTAGGTGAACCAAGAACTTCCAGCTGTATAAGCTGGATTTAGAAAAGGCAGAGGAACCAGTGATCAAATTTCCAATGTCCATTGGATCATAGAAAAAGCAAGGGAATTACAGGAAAAAAAAATCTACTTCTGCTTCATTGACTATGCTAAAGCCTGTTACTGTGAGAATCACAACAATGTTGTAAAAAATTCTTAAAGAGATGGGACTACCAAGCCACCGTACCTGTCTCCTGAGAAACCTGTATGCAGGTCAAGGAGCAAAAGTTAGAACGAGACATGGAACAACAGACTGGTTCAAAACTGGGAAAGGAGTGCATCAAGGCTGTATATTGTCACCATGCTTATCTAACTTCTATGCAGACTGCATGTGTGCTAAATCATTTCAGTTGTGTCCGACTCTGCAACTCCGTGGACTGTGACCCACCAGGCTCATCTGTCCATGGGATTTTCCAAGCCAGAATACTGGAGTGGGTTGCCACACTCCCCTCCAGGGGATGTTCCAGACTCAGGGATCAAACCCACTCCTCTTTAAGTCTCCTGCATTGGTAGGCAGATTCTTTACCACTAGCACCACCTGGGAAGCCTGAGTACATCAAGCAAATTGCTGGGCTGGTTGAATCACAAGCTACAATCTAGATTGCTGAGAGAAATGTCAACAACCTCAGATATGAAGATAATGCCACTCTAATGGCAGAAAGTGCAGAGGAACTAAAGAGCTTCTTGAAGAGTGTGACAGAGGAGAGTGAAAAAGTTGGCTTAAAACTCAACATGCAAAAGACTAAGATCATGGCATCTAGTCCCATCACTTCATGGCAAATAGATGTGGCAAAAATGAAAACAGTGGCAGATGCTGGGAAAGATTGAAGGCAGGAGGAGAAGGGGGAGACAGAGGGCGAGATGGTTGGAGAGTATCACCGACTCAAAGGACATGAATTAGAGCAGACTCTGGGAGATGGTGAAGGACGGGGAAGCCTGGGGTGCTGCAATCCATTGGGTTGCAAAGAGTCAGACAGGACTTAGTGACTGAAGAACAACAACAAAGCAGTCGAGATATTGTTATGTGTATCCCTGGAATGGGGAACAAGAGCCCTGCCACCAAAGCTACACTATTGTTTTTTACTGTTCCTCCCTTATCTCTTCTTATACAGTTCATGGGGTTCTCACTGTTAAGTATATTGGGGTGGTTTGCTATTCCCTCCTCCAGCAGATCACATTTTGTCAGAACTCTCCACTATGACCTATCCATCTTGGGTGGGTGTACATTGATGTAATAAACATGAACTTGGGCAAACTCTGGGAGATAGTGAGGGTCAGAGCTACCTGAGTGCTAAAGCCCATGGGGTCTTAAAGAATTGGACAGGACTGGATGACTGAACAGCAACAACTGATAAACTATTATTTGAATCTGCCCTTTGGAACTCAGGGCTTACCTGGTAGCTCAGCTGGTGAAAAATCTCCCTGTGATGCAGGAGAACTCAGTTTGATTCCTGGGTCGGGAAGTTCTAGCTAGGCTATCCACTCAAGTATTCTTGAGCTTCCGAGGTGGGTCAGGCGGTAAGGAATCTGCCTGCAGTGTGGGAGACCTGGGTTTGATCCCTGGGTTGGGACACAGGAAGTCTTTTGTGCCCAGGAGCCCCACAGGATCCTGCTTAGCTTCACTATCAGTGGAATGAATCATCTTTTTGTAGTAGGAAGGGAATATTATTCAGTTTATATCTCATGCCCATTTAATACCTAATTAAAAATGGCTAAGTTGATGAGTTTGTATTTTACTAACTACATATGGACAAGAGGACGAGAAGGATTTCTTAAAATACAGTGGGGTTATGATCTGAGAAGACAACACTTTTGGCATCAACTATAAAGCCAATCATAAATTCTGACTGTAAGAGTATAATTCCTGCTGATTTAGAAAGGCTTAGACTATCCTCAAGCTCCTCTTTGTCATTGTTATTTCAATTGTATTTTATACTATGGTTTCAATGATATATTCTTTGCTGTTGGGTGAGACATGTTAAAAATATATTTCTAGAGATATAGCGTTTTGTTTGTTATTCATTATATTTCTTTGTACAATATTGTCACATGATCTAGTTTTCCTAATGAAACCTATCAGATTTTTATTTTTACCTGAAGTCTTGCTTTCAGACTAGTAAGGTATTAAAAAATTTCAATATTCTCATTGTGCAGATGATGGAACTGAGAGAATTATCTAATAACATAATCATAGCTGGTAAGAGAAAAGCACAGCATTTTATCTCTGCTTTTCTGCTCATTTAGTTTCATACTTGGGCCAATTTAGTGTCAGTAAACCTGTTCTACACGTTAGAGGAAGAGAAGCTTTGGGTTCTTGGTAGATTAGCATATATAATTTTCAAAATAAAACTAAATATAGAACCAACAACTTTGCAATTTTATGCAACTTAATGTACTAGTTACATTTATTGTTAAGCTAGGTCCAAAGTAATATGACCCAGGACGCACATAAAATTGTGGTCTTTCTTTGTAGCTTAGTACCTAGAGTAATAGTGAATTCTTTCAAGGTTTTACCATGACCTTCAGTTAAATATCTACACTCCAGGTGTTCAGGAAGAATTCATTTAGAGGGTAAAATTGGATTTGAAATTTCCTTTAGTCAAACATATTCACAGATTTGGCATTTCTACATGTTACATCAAAAAAGAGGGGAACAAAGAAGGAAGAGAGGATCATGCTACTTAATGTGATCAAGGTAAGGGAACAACAGGGCAGGAAGAAGAAGCAAAGATGAGACCTGAAGAGTTAACTACATTAACTTTTCTGTGCTGTGCTTAGTCTCTCAGTCATGTCTGACTCATTGCGATCCCATGGACTATAACCCACCGGGTTCCTCCATCCATGGGAATTCTTCAGGCATGAATACTAGAATGGGTTGCCATGCCCTCCTCCAGGGGATCTTCCGAACCCAGGGATCGAACTCAGGTCTCCTGCATTGCAGGTGGATTCTTTACCATCTGAGCCACCAAGGAAGCCCACATTGACTATAGAGACCAGCACAATTATAAGGCAAAAACAAGCGATCTGCAGAAGTTTTCTCCATGTTCAAGTTGTATAAGTTGCAACAAGACAGTTGGAATACTGAAATATCCAGACTGAGCAAGTCTCCATTCAAGGTCAAATTCACACAGATATGTACACATTAAAATGTGGGAGGTAGGTAGGATAGGGTTTGTTGTAAGTAGTTGAAGGAGTAACTGTTCTTGTGCCCAATGCACAGTGAAATCAAACAAACTGAAAGTCAGAGTTTGGAGCAGAGAAAAATTTTTTGCAGGGCTATGCAAGGGAAATAGGTGGCTCAAGCCCTAAAAAGCTCCAAACTCCCCTAAGTGTTTTGGCAAAGTATTTTTAAAGGGCAAGTCGGGATGGGATTCCATGGTCTGTGATCAGCTCACACACAAGTCTCCACTGGCTGGTGGTGAGGTAGTGGAGCAGTGTCCCAGGGATTAAAGCTTTCAGTCCTTGGCTCTTGGAGGCCTGGGGCTGTGTCTACTCCCTATTATCAATTAGTTCCTCCATTTTGGGGGACGGGTCACATCTCCAAAACAACTCAGGAAATTTATGCATGAAATACTGTTATCTAGGTACTTTGGAGAGGAGCTAAAACAGAGGATATGGGAAAAGGCCTTTCACAGGAAGTCCCTCTGGGGTTCTGCTTGGTTACTGAACCAAGTGGCAAGTCAGAGGCATCCACAGATTACTTGGCCAAGACTAAAACCAAACTTGGGGAACTCTGTTGATGCAATGATTAATTTTGTGTGTCCACTTGACTGGGCTAAGGGAAACCCAGATGGCTAGTAAACCTTACTTCAGGGTATATATTCTCTTTCTCTCTCTGGTTAATAATTTTATTTTTTATTTATTTATTTTTTACTGTGTTGGGTCTTCCTGGCTGTGCTTGGTCTTTTCTCTAGTTGCAGCGAGATGGGGTTACTCTCTACTTGCAGTGTGCGGGCTTCTCATGGCATTGGTTTCTCTTGTCGTGGAGCCCAGGCTCTAGGGCACAGGCTTCAGTAGTTGTGGTGCGTGGGCTTATTTCCTCCGCGGTTTGTCAGATTTTCTGGGATCAACGATGAGTCTGTGTCTCCTGCATTGGTAAGCGAATTCTTTACCACTGAGCCACCAGGGAAACCCCACTTTCTCTCTTCTTAAGTTGGGCTATCCAGTGTTATTCTTCCCCCAGACATTAAAGCTCCTGGTTCTCCTGGTTTGAACTCAGACTGAATTATACCACCAGCTTTCCTAGTTCTTCAGGTTATAAGTGGCGTATCATGGTGTATATCAGCTTCCATAACTACATGGGCCAATTCTTATAATAAATCATCTTTTGTATATTTATACATACATCTTATTAGTTCTGTTGCCATGGAGAACACTGACTAATAGGGTCCTAGAGAGAAGACGTTCTGAAAGTATTTTGGCTCACAAAGGACCTTTAGAAGTAGAATGACTTCTTTGTCTTAGTCATTTAAATTACTAGATGCCCCAGGCTGCTCCTGGTAGCAATGATTAACAATTATAGATTATAAAATTGTCTGGAGATCTGAGACTAGCCTGGTTAGTTTTGAGTAGGTTTGATCTATAACACCACAGTGACTATGATGCACCATTTTAGAATAACTACAGTTTTCACTTTTTGATTCAGGAAGGTAGCGTTGTCATAAATATATATTTTTAAATGTATGACAATTTCTTAAGAGATGTTTTCTACTTGGAATATACATTCTTAGCTTCTGAAACCTTAAGAACAAATGCTGCTCTTCTTTTGCCCAACCCATCAAGTTTCAAATTAGTCTGAAAAGGCTCTCTTTCATGCTGTTTCTTCTAAATGTCTCTTTAGAATTTGACTTTCTTGTTAAAATAGAAATGGTAAGAATACACTAAAACAGACTTGCTGTGGCATAGCCAACATGCACACCCTCTGTGATTTTCCCAGTCTGAGTTCAAAAAGATCTCTGGTTCCCTCCATCCTCCCAGCTCACTCGGAATGCTCACTTTCATCTTGTTTATTCCTGCTCAGCCTGGGTATTAGAATGAAATTCACACTGACTTAAAGGATTCTCATGAGTGGTAAACGCGAAATTAAGTTTCTTAAAATTTCAAGATTTATATCAATGAAAAGAAGAATTAAAGAAGAAAAAATTAAAGTCCCTAAACGGGTTCTTCCTTTATATCTATCTAAATGGTATATATTAATATATCTTCAAAAACATCACAGGTATAAAAATGTATAGCTTATAAGCTATATGAATAAGCAAGTAACATTTCTAATTTTCTTATCTGTAAAACAGTGAAGATATTAACTCACTTCCAGGGTGATTATGAATGAAAAAAATGTGTTGTCAAAAATGCAATGCATGCCGTTATTATCATAACTGATGTAAAGATGTATCTGGATTGGTCATCAGACAAAAGGTCACCAAATGCTAGATGGATGGCATAGAGATGATCACAGTAATTACTCAGATTTGGACGTTGGAAAAATATAATTCATAGGGCCTACCCCAGACCTGCTGAATCAAAATTTCTGCAGATGAATTTGAATTTATTTTAAAGTTCCTCTGGTAATTTTGATAACTGGCCAAATTTGAATTTTACTGGATAAACTCATGTTAAAAACTTCTATCATTAATACCAGCTTTAACAGCTCATTTTTACTGTGTGATTATAGTTTGCTTGGCAGTTTAGTGCATGTGATATATGATACATTCTTGTAACCACCATAGAAAAGAAGAGGCATGGGTTAATCTAATTTGACAGATTAGGAAACAGGAATAGAGGTGAAGTAACTCACTGAAGTTGACAGAGTAGGATGATGGCAAAGTTGGAGTTGAAGCCTAGGTCTTCCTGGAAACTTAGGTTTCCGTAACTCCAGAACTAGCTTGGTAATCTTCAGCAGTGCCCCAGTCTACCCATTCTAAAACAAAACCCAAACACCCCTCTATTTTTGACCATATGGTGTTCAGTAGCTCCACAGCAACTGAAACCATTTGAGCACATTTTTTTTTTTATTGGGTTTTGAGCAATGGGTAGGACTGTGTTCCCAACTGCAAATCCATATGAAATTATGAGTAGATTCCCCTCAATTCTTCCTTCTGTTCTTTTTATAGTGTCAACACATTTGTAGCTTTTAGAATTATCTACACATTTCAGACCTAATTAGAAAACTTTTAATAAGTGATGAAATATTCACAAAACCTTTCTGTCTTTCTTTTTCTTTCTAAACATGAACAAGAGCAAATACCCCTTTTCTTTTGTAAAACTACTCATTAACAAAAGAATCTAATGCTTCTAAGCACTTTTTTCTTTTTTTTCTTTTTGATCTTTATTTGTTGGCTTCCATTATAATTGACTTGTTAGTTTCTAGACATGAACATGGATCTGTATATGATATGGACTTAGAATTATATGTGAAGGATCAATTATAGCTACTAATGGGAATTGCTAACTTTGTATTAGTAAGGATGCTGACCGCACCTCTGCAATGAGAGGTCCCAAAACAGCATCTTATATAATACACACATGTTTTATTTTACATGCTCACTCAAGGCTGTTATAGAGGGTACAAGAGATTGAGCATCCAGGGTTCTTTTATCTTTTGGTCTTGACCTTCCTCCATGTGTGATACACAGATCATGGTTTAAGGATAGCACTGACCCGGACTTGCAGTAAAGCCAGTGTGAAAACATAAAGAGAGGAAGAGTAGTGCACCTCTTTCTTGTATTTCCGTGACCCCAGAGTTGCTCACATCTCTTCTGTCTATGCCATTGCAAAGATCTGAGTCGCTTAGCTACACCTAGATGCCTGGGAGACTGTACAATATGGCTAGATGTGCAGCCATGCACTCAGGTAGGACTTACATTACTGTATAAGAGGAAAATGGACATAGAGGAGAAGGCAACTGGCAGCCTCTGCCACCGTCTTACAGATCCCATTGTTTAGGAGGTACACACTTATGAGTGTTTAGAAGAAGTACAGTTCTATTTTTTCCACCTTGGTGCTGTTTCTTGACCTAGTTCACCTAATCCATAGTTAGAATTTAATAAAGAAAGCCTATTTAAGACAAAACTTAGAATAGACACCTACAGCATCAGTAAACATTTCTTCTTTTTTGGCTGTGCCTTCTCTCCAGGTGCTAATGGAGTCCTGATGGACGAGAACTTTACAATAAATACTAAGATTTTTTTTAAAGAAAATATTTTCTATTAATGTAATGCAGCTTCAGTGCCTTCTGTCAAATTAAGCACATCTTCTGCTACTGAAAGCAGCATAAAAAATAAAAAGGACATTTAACATTCAACAAATGTCAGGAAACATTCATCCTACTCTTGACTCTACAGGTGACTAACTGAATGGCCTTTGGCAAGATATATTGTGACCTTTAAAGGGCTGTGGGCTAAATAATGGTCCTCCAAAGACTTCCAGATCCTAATCCTCAGAACCTGTGAATATGACAAACAGGAATTTAATCAGCAGGTGGAATAAAGGCAGCTGATCAGCTGACCTTGAGATAGTGAATTTTACTGTATAACCCTTGTGGCTCCAATATGATCACAAGGGTATTGTTTTAAATTATTATGTTTGTGGTAATTTGTTATATCAATAATAGAAGATGAATATTCAATTATATTTATTTATTTTTAAAAGATTTTTTTGAAAGATTATTTTAAAAGATTTTTTTTTTTGAGGTGGACCATTTTTTAAATCTTTTACCAAATGTATTACACTACTGCTTTTGTTTTATGCATCCCTGACTCTGAAGGTGGAATCTTAACCATTGGACCACCAGGGAAGTTCCTACATTATATTTAGATTCAAGAGTTTTACTACATGATTCAAATCATCTCTGGACTGGCACACTAAATACACCAACTTAATTAATCCTTTTGACTCTATGAAGTGGTATTAAAGGAGACCCAGTAAATAAGGAAGCTAAGTAACTTGCTCAAAATCACAAAGAATTTGCTTTAAAGTTTATGATCTATTATTTAAGACATCGTCTTTAAGAATCTTAGAGGGGTTCTGATGCATTCATTTTAGGTTATATTGAATATCACAGAATAGGAATTGACAAACTTTTCTATAAACAGCTACACACACAAAAAGATGTTTTGCGCTTTGGAGGTCAAATATTCTCTGTTCATCTTCAGTTCCACCACGGTATCATGAGAGCAGCCACAGACAGTATGTCCAACACAACTTAATTTATACAAATTTACAAAAATAAGCAGTGGGCCAACATTAGTCCATGAATATTGTTTACCAACTACTGCTCTAGAATAAAAGAGTTTAAATATAGGGAAATCTTCTATAAAATCACTCTGCTGAATGGAGATTATCCACTATGTGTTGGTAAAAACTTAATAGAAAGTATAATTAATGATGAATTGGACTTCATACTAGTACTTCTCTAAATAAAATTCCTTATGAAAACACCAGGGAAGTGAAAAATAGATTTAAAGAATTAGATCTGATAAACAGAATGGCTGAAGAACTGTGGATGAGGGTTTGTGACATGGTACAGGAGGCAGTGACCAAAATCATCCCAAAGAAAAAGAAATGCAAGAAGGCAAAGCAGTTGTCTGAGGAACTGAATACAGTTTCAGAGAATAGCAAGGAGAGATAGGAAGGCCTTTTTAAGTGAACGATGCAAAGAAATAGAGGAAAACAATAGAATGGAAAAGATGGGATCTCTTCAAGAAAATTGGGGATATCAAGGGAATATTTCATCCAAGTATGGGCACAATAAATGACAGAAACTGTAAAGACCTAACAGAAACAGAAGTGCTTAAGAAGAAGTGGTAAGAATACAGAGAAGAAGTAAACAAGAAAGTTCTTAATGACATGGATAACCACAGTGGTGTGGTAACTCACCTAGAGCCAGACATACTAAGAGTGTAAAGTCAAGCAGGCCTTAGGAAGAATCACTACCAACAAAGCTAGTGGAGGTGATAGAATTTCAGCTGAGCTATTTCAAATCCTAAAAGATGATGCTGTTAAAGTGCTGCACTCAATATGCCAGCCAATTTAGAAAACTCAGCAGTGACCACAAGACTGGAAAAGGCCAGTATTCATTTCGATCCCAAAGAAAGGCAATGCCAAAGAATGATCAAACTACTGCACAATTGCACTTGTCTCACATGCTAGCAAAGTAATGCTCAAAATTCTCCCAGCTAGGCCTCAGCAGTAGGTGAACTGAGAATTCCAGATGTTCAAGCTGGGTTTAGAACAGATAGAAGAACCAGAGACCAAATTGCCAAATCCACTGGACCATGGAAAAATCAAAGGAATTCCAGAAAAAAAAAAATCTACTCCTGATTCATTGACTGTGGTAAGCCTTTGACTGTGTGAATCACAGCAAACTGGAAAATTCTTAAAGAGATGGGAACACCAGACCACCTTACCTGTGTCCGGAGAAACTTGTATGCAGGTCAAGAAGCAATAGTTAGAACGGGACATGGAACAATAGACTGATTCAAAATTGGGAAAAGAGTATGACAAGACTGTACATTGTCACCCTGCTTATTTAACTTCTATGCAGAGTATATTATGAAAAACACCAGGCTGGATGAATCACAAGCTGGAATCAAGATTGCCAGGATAAATATCAACAACTTCATATATGCAGATGTGAAGAGGCATCTGCTAATGGCAGAAAGTGAAGAGGAATTAAAGAGCCTCTTGAAAAGTGTGAAAGAGGAGCGTGAAAAAGCTGGCTTAAACCTCAACATTGAAAAAACTAATATCATAGCATCTAGTCCCATTACTTCATGGGAAATAGATGAGGGAAAAGTGACAGATTTATTTTGGCTGGTTCCAAAATCACTTCAGAAGAATTGATGTATTCGAATTGTGGTGCTGGAGAAGATTCCTGAGAGTTCCTTGGATTGCAAGGATATCAAAGCAGTCAATCCTAGAGGAAATTAACCCAGAATACTCATTGGAAGGACTGATGCTGAGGCTGAAGCTACAATAAATTGGCCACCTTATACAAGGAATTGACTCATTGGAAAAAACCCTGATGCTAGGGAAGATTGAAGGCAAAAAGAAAAGAGAGAAATAGAGGAAGAAATGATTAGACAGCGTCACAAGATCAATGGGCTTGAATTTGAGCGAATTCTGGGAGATAGTGGAGGACAGTGGAGCCTGGTGTGCCACAGTCCATGGAGTCACAAAAATTTGGACATGACTTAAGGACTGAACAACTAGTTTTTTCCAGAAGCTATTTCTTTCCTGATTTGCTTCCCTCCCTTTCAACTCCCATATCTACACAGCTAACTCCTCTCCTCTCACTTCATCATCTAATCTCATCTTCTCTTATACCTACTTTGATCAAACAATTTAAAATGACAACTTTTTTTGCCATTATGGCATGATAGATCCTATTTTCCTTGTTTTACATATTTTCTTCTAGGATATTCCTTAGCTTTTAATATATAAAATATTTATACACTTAATCTATAAGCTAGTGCCTGCTTTCTCCTAATAAAAATGACCTTTGCCTGATTTGTTTGCTGATATATCACAAGCACCTAATACAGTACCTGGCATATAGCACACTCTCAATAAGTATTTGTTGACACTTATTGTTTGTGATATCTTATTTGTATTTTTTTGATCAGTCCAGATTTGTAAACTATTAATTTCCTACACTTTTAGTGCATAAGTGACCACAAGATTTCATTTAATAATAAATATTATTTTCCATTCGAATATTGCATCTTCACTGCCTGATTAAACACAAACTTGATTTCATCTAACCTACTGAATCTTCTCGCAATTCAAATGGATATCAAATTTTCTATTCCTAACTCAAAACTCACCTTCCAATGCAGTTTTGAATGTTTGTAGCTTTTCTCCCCAGAAAGTCTCACATCAGTGGTCATAAAGCACTTTGAAAATATTTCAGAAACAAGTGGTTATTTAAATGCAAGCTCCAATATGATAATGAAGGAAAGGAAAGACATTGCAAGACACAAGTGAAAGATCGAGCATGCTTGTGTTTATCCTAGAGCTGTATTGGGATTCCTATCATGATTAATGGTGCAATAATATAATAAGAACTCAGTGGCCATGAGGCAGTGGCATTTGCAAGTAAAGAATGAGATTGGAAAGTAATCAGCAGCTAGTCTGAACTTAGTTAAGGTTCCAAGTTATGCACCATTTTTTATATCATGTTAGTTCATTTCCTTTCATATTACTACCTTAAATCATTTTGCTCTAAGGAAGAAAGAACAGCTGAGTGGAGTATGAAGATTAACAGGCAGTATATCTATTTCTGTTTGCTATGATGAACACCTAAAGTTTAGAAAGCAAATCAGAACTTCTTGATTTGCAAATTGGATGGGAAAATTGCCTGAGAACAGATTTCCTGCTGAACATACTCTCTAAACCTGGTCCTACTGAAATAATGGAACGTTGGTCCTTGTTAGACCAAATTCGAGCTGTGAAAAGACCACAAATATATAGGCTAGCAATCACAGTAAATAGAAAAAAAAACACAACTTTTCACAACACTTTAATCAAGTTGAAAGTCTGATGATCTGAAAGGGGACTATTTATTAATTCAAAGTCTATGTCTCTGGGATTTTGCATTTCTTTCTTGATATCAGACCTTCTTTGGAAACTCAGGCCTTGTTTTTTTATTCTTACTTTTAAAAAAATACTTTTTATTTTATATTGGATTATAGCCAATTAATGATGCTGTGACCGTTTCAAGTCGACTGCAAAGGGACTCAGTCATACATATACACATATCCATTCTCTCCCAAACTTCCCTCCCATCCAGGTCGCCACATAACATTGAGCAGAGTTCCCTGTGCTATACAGTAGGACCTTGTTGGTTAGATTGTCCATTTTAAATATAGCATGTATACATGTCAATTCCAAAGTCCCTAACTGTCCATTCCTCTCACCCTTTCCTCGGCAACCATAAATCTGTTCTCTAAATATGTGAGTCTGTTTCTGTCTTGTAAATAAGTTCATTTGTATCATTTCCTTTTAGATTACACATACAAAGGATGTCATACAATATTTCTCATTCTCTGTCTGACTTACTTCACTCAGTATGAGAATATCTAGGTTCATCTGTGTTGTTGCAAAGGGCATTAAATCATTCTTTGTAACGGCTGAGCAATATTCGGTGGTATGTATCTATCACATTGCTTCACTTCTGATTGACTGCTTGACTTCTCCATCTAGAAATTTTGCCTAAGTCCATTGACACTATAAATCCATCATCCTCACACGGATTTTGTTACCCTCCCTTAAAATGCCTGTTTATAGCACTAGTCAGGCTTCCCTTTTAGCTCAGCTGCTGAAAAATCCACCTGTGATGCAGGAGACCCTGGTTCAATTTGTGGGTTGGAAAGATGCCCTGGAGAAGGGATAGGTCACACGCTCCAGTATTCATAGGCTTCCCTGGTTACTCAGACAGTAAAGAATCTGCCAGCAAACCAGGAGACCTGTATTTGATCCCTGGGTTGGGAAGGTCCCCTGGAGGAGGGCATGGTAACCCACTCCAGTATTCTTGCCTAGAGAATCCCATGGACGGAGGAACCTGGTGGGCTACAATCAATGGGGTCACAAAGAGTCAGACATGACTGAGCGACTAAGTACAGCACAGCACCAGTCACACAGATTTGATTCCTCCTGTACTTTTACTATTGAATCACTTACTAAAATCATATAAATCTTACAGTGGCACCCCTGTTCTGCAGTTTTGCTTTCTGCAGTTTCAGTTACCTGTGATCAATTACAGTCTGAAAATGTTAAATGGGGAATTCTATAGATTAGCAATTCATGTTTTAAAGTGGGTGGGTGCTGTTCTAAGTAGCATGATGAAACCTGGCACCAACCTGATCCAACCTGCCCAGGACAAGAATTATCCCTTTGTCCAGTATATCCTGCCTACTAGTCACTGAGTAGCTGTCTTAATTTTCAGATTAATTTCTGTGGTATCACAGTACTTATATTCAAGTAATCATTATTTCACTTAATAATGACCCCAAAGCACAATAATAGTGGTGCTGGCAACTCAGATATTCTATAGAGAAGCTGTAAAATGCTTTCTTTAAGTGAAAAGGTGAAAGCTCTCAACTTAATAAACAGAAAAGGAGTTGTATGCTGAGGTTGCTAAGATCTACGGTAAAAATGAACTGTCTATTTGTGAAATTGTGTAGCCTATTTGTGAAATTGTGAAGGAAAACCAAATTTATTCTAGCTTTGCTCTTGCACCACAAACTATATAAGTTATGGTCACCATGTGTGATACAGATTCAGTTAAGAAGGAAATAGCATTACATTTATAGACTAGAATATTCACGTAACTTTTATTACAGTGAATTACTATAATTGCTATCTGTTGATAAAGCAGAGACATTACTTGGCTGACAAAGGTCCATATAGTCAAAGCTCTGGCTTTTCCAGTAGTCATGGATGGATGTGAAAGTTGGACTATAAAGAAAGCTGAGTGCCAAAGAATTGTTGCTTTTGAACTGTGGTGTTGGAGAAGGCTCTTGAGAGTCCCTTGGATGGCAAGGAGATCCAACCAGTCCATCCTAAACAAAGTAAGTCGTGAATATTTATTGAAAGGACTGATGCTGAAGCTGAAGCTCCTATACTTTGGCCACCTGACGCGAAGAACTGACTCACTGGAAAAGACCCTGATGCTGGGAAAGATTGAAGGCGGGAGGAGAAGGGAATGACAGAAGATGAGAGTGTTGGATGGCCTCACTGACTAGACAGACATAAGTTTAAGCAAGCTCTGGGAGTCGGTGATGGACAGGGAAACCTGGCGTGCTGCAGTACAAGAGGTTGCAAAGAGTCAGGCACAACAGAGCAACTGAACTGAACTGATCAGTATTTTATCATTAATTGTTGTCATTCATCTCTTATTGTGCCAAACATGTAAATTAAATGTTATCATAGGTAAGCATGTATAGGAAAAATATGGTACATATAATGTGAGGCTGTGTGTGCTTAGACACTCAGTCAAGTCCAACTCTTTGAGGACCCATGGACTGTAGCCCATCAGGCTCCTCTGTCCATAAGATTCTTCCAGCAAGAATTCTGGAGTGGGTTGCCATTTCCTCCTCCAGGGAATCTTCCCAACCCAATGATCAAACTCACAGTTCCTGTGTCTCCCACATCAGCTGTCAAATTCCTTACCAGTAGCACCATCTGGGAAGCCCATAGGGTTCAGAACTGGCCACAATTTCAGGCATCCCTTGCGGATCTTGGAACACATCCTTTTCAAATAAGGAGGTCTATTGCATATTATCAATGTCCGTCATATTGTGCTCATTTTCATCTATATTACACTAAACCAGGCCTTTATAACATTTCTATTTTGTCGTTATAATAGTCTTCTCACTGCTCTACTGCCTCTCTCTCTTCAAGGCAACATTCTGCAGCACGATCAATCTTAAATTACAACTCTGCCAATAATCTGCTTACATCCTCACCCACTCTTCAGTACCTACCAAATTAAGGATGTACTTCTCTTTGCATTCAGTTCCTCTGAGATATTGTTGAACTACTTTACAGAAGCAACTCCAAAATGCTGCCAAACACAGAGACCAAACTGTGGCAAAAACCTCCAACATTAGTACTTTTGGTCATAATATATTCTTTATCTAGAACGTCCTCCCTTAACTCTTCTTCCTGTGACAATTCTACGCATAAATCTCACATGTGAATCTCTTTGTTAACATGTTCCTATTTTTCTTAAAATGTTGTATCCTACCTGTGTTGCATATGTGTGATCATTTGTTAGTATTTTTAATATCCTCAAGCCACTCCAATTAGGGCAAGAAGAACAGTGCTTCATCCACATTTGTATCTTTCTTGGCTTCTTGCAAAGGTATCACAGTGAATAAGCTCTGATTACATGCATGTGGGGACTTCCCAAGTGGCGCTAGAGGTAAAGAATACGCCTCCCAACACGGGAGACACAAAAGACACAGGTTCAACTGTTGGGTCAGGATGATCCCCTGGAGTAGGAAATGATAACCACCCTAGTATTATTGCCTAGAAAATCCAACAGACAGAGGAGCTTGGTAGACTACAGTCTATGGGGCCGCAAAAAGTCAGACATGACTGAGAACACACATGCATGTGGAAAAAAGTAAGCTGAAGCCAGGAATATGAACAAGAAAATGCCTAAAGATTTCTAGAAGCTAGTGATTTTTAATCTTTCTAAATTACCCTATTCTGAAACTTCTGAATGATGCAATTTTTTAAATTTAATTTAATTATTATTATTATTTTTTTTTACTTTACAATATTGTATTGGTTTTGCCATACATCAACATGCATCTGACCACCCTAGACAGCATATTAAAAAGCAGACATTACTTTGCCAACAAAAGTCCATCTGGTCCAAGCTATGGTTTTTCCACTAGTCACGTGTGGATATGAGAGTTGGACTATAAAGAAATCTGAGCGCCGAAGAATTGATGCTTCTGAACTGTGGTGTTGGAGAAGACTCCTGAGAGACCTTGGACTGCAAAGAGATCCAACCAGTCCAACCTAAAGGAAATCAGTCCTGAATATTCATTGGAAGGACTGATATTGAAGCTGAAACTTTGGCCACCTGATGTGAAGAACTGATTCATTGGAAAAAACCCTGATGCTGGAAACAATCGAAGGTGGGAGGAGAAGGGGATGACAGAGGATGAGATGGTTAGATGGCATCACTGACTCGATGGACATGAGATTGAATAAGCCTCAGGAGTTGGTGATGGACAGGGAGGCCTGCTGCACTGCAGTCATGGGATCTCAAAGAGTCGGACATGACTGAGCAACTGAACTGAACTGAGCCAATATTTTAGGCTTGCCTTGTGGCTCAGATGGTAAAGAATCTGCCTGCAGTGCAGGATACCCAGGTTCAATCCCTGGGTCTGGAAGATTCCCTGGAGAAGGTAATGGCAACCCACTCTAGTCTTCTTGCCTGGAGAATTCCATGGACAGAGCAGCCTGGCGGGCTACACTCCATTTGATCACAAAGAGTTGGACACAACTGAGTAACACACACACACACGCATATACACACACACAAAAGCCATGTAACATCAGCTATCCACATCCTCACCCTGACCCTCAGAGGTTTAAACCATCAAAGATTTCTGTTTCACTCATCCTACATGCCTGTTTCAGGGCAGCTGGTAGCTCTGTTCCATACCTACCCCATTCAGTGGCCCAGGCTGACCACGTATCTACCATCTCTATGGCAAGAGAGTGAGGAATCTCCCTCTAAGAAATGATCCCTTTTCTCACATGTCATTGGCTAAAATTATATCTAACTCTGTGGGTGCAGAAAAGTGCAATTTTACTATGTGCCTAAAAGCAAAAGAAAGAAAAGTGCTTAGTGAACATTCCTTCTAACTGCCAAGGTGTGTCTTGCATTTTACTGGGCAAGTGCAATATGAGCATTTTCCCTTCTCCATAGAATAAAGATCCCTGATACCCACCCCCCACCCCCAGCCATCTTTATCTAGTTCTCCACTTCCACAGGGAGAGTTGTGTAGTTTTATCTATCAACTGAGCCTTTGCCCGAGAGAGTAGCTCAACTCAGGAAAGAGAGAACTCAAGTTTAAGGTCTATTATATTAATCCAGCTTTATAAATAATAAAGCACATGGTTTAATTCCTATGTAACTCCACATTCTATTTCTTCACTTTAAAAATATCTGACAGTAAAGAGAATAATTAATCATTATTAGTAAATGGAATTCATCAGAAACCTCAACATTTAAGGACACACATCATCCTGCAGTATATTTTTGCCAAAAATTCATAACTTTAATTTACTCTTGAAAAAACATCACTCAAATATAAGCATTTTACAAAATTTTTGGCCAATTAAAAATATAAAGATCATGAAGACAAAGAAAGACAGGAACTCTTCTAGATTAAAAGAGAGACTAAGGAGATGTGAAAACTAAATGAAATGTGGGATCCTGCATTGGATTCACTTTTTAAAGTGAATAAAATTCACTTTAATTCCTTTTTAAAGGAATAAAAATGAAAATACTGAGATACTTGACAAAATTTGGAACAGTATTGCAGAAATGCTAATTTCATGTTTTTGACTATTGTGTTTACATAAAATACTACCATTTAGGTGTGTGTGTGCTCAGTCATGTCTGACTCTTTGGGATTCCATGGACTGTAGCCTGCCAGGCTCCTCTGTCCATGGAATGCTCCAGGCAAAAATACTGGAGTAGATTGCCATTCCCTTCTCCAGGGGATCATCACAACTCAGGGATCGAACCTGCATCTCCTCAGGTGGCAGGGAGATTCTTTACCACTGAGCCACCTGGGGAAAAGGTAGATGAGAATGTCTTGGGCTATTTTTTATGATATTTTATATAAAATTATTTCAAAATCAGAAGTTTAAAATGAAAGAATAAACTTTAAAGAAAGAGCACACCAATTTTGAGAAGCAAAAACCTGGGCAGAAGCACTTCCAATTTCCTTGCCGAAATCTTTGTCTCCCTGGAATCTCCATTTTCACTTAATTCAAAGTGTTAACCATTCCCACACTGTTGTTGGTGGTGGTGATGTTAAGTTCCTCAGTCATGTCCGACTCTTTGCAACCCCATGGACTGCAGCAGCACACCAGGCTTGCCTAACCCTCACCATCTCCCGGAGTTTGCTCATACTCATGTCTGTTGAGTTGGTAATGTCATTCAGCCATCTCATCCTCTGTCATCCCCTTCTACTCTTGCCTTCAATCTTACCCAGCATAAGGGTCTTTTCTAATGAGTCTACTCTTTGCAGGAGATGGCCAAAGTATTGGAACTTCATCTTCAGCATCAGTCCTTCCAATGAATATTCAGTGCTGATTCCAGTATTACCAAGTCTAATGATCCTAAGCCTATTTTGTGGTTTGCTCTGTTGGATTATCTTTACCTCTCTTCTTTCTTAGCAGTCGCCCTGAGAATTGATCCATGTCTCTGAAACTCCTATTTAGAACAAATCACTTGTACACTTCTGGAATTTATTTGCTTGAAGGAAAAAAGAGATTTCATGTAAAGAAAAAGCATATCTTGTGCATCACAATATAATTTAAAATGCAATTTTGCCTTTGTGAACTCAAGGAAAAGGTAATTATTAATTATTATGATGCTGTTTAATCACTACATTTACAATGTTTGCTTCAGACCTAGTGACAAGTTCTGTTTTGAAAATGACCACTTTTGATGATACAGTCAATAATTAGAAAACCAATGTTCAGTGAGCTTACTCAGACACTTGAACCATCAAAAGAGGAGACAAATTTGATCCAATCTTTCTAAGAAAAATGATGCCTCAGTGCAACTACTTAGTTCCACTTACATAACCTGGCTGCTAAATAGAATTTTTCTGTCCCTCTTACATGCATGCTTAGTCTCTCAGTCGTGTCCAGCTCTTTGTGATTCCATAGACTGTAATCTACCAAACCCTTCTGTCCATGGAATTTCCCAGGCAAGAATACTGGAGTAGGTTGCCATCCCCTTCTCCAGAGGATCTTCTGGACTCAGGGATTGAATCAGTGTCTCCTGCATCTCCTGTATTACAAGCGGATTCTTTACCATTGAGCCACCTGGGTCACCATCCCTCTTACTTATTACTTTACAAACAAATATATGCATTTACTCAAAGGTAGGAAATTTCAAAACTAGTGTTTCTACACCATGTCCCATAATCACTAAATTTAGAGTCTTTAATATCTCTTGCCTAAAAGTCTGTCATTATTTGCCTTTTTGCCTCATATGCATGAGCTGAGACCCAGGACACTACATATCACCCAAACCTCACACACTCACAAACTGCAAATCTATTATATACATGCCAAACAAACAAATAAGCAAATGCGGCCAATTCATAAAGGAAAATCGTCCAAAACTCCTATTGCTGATTTCAAAGTTCTGTATAACCTGGTCCCTCTCCAATCTCCTGCTTTGTTCAGTTCAGTTCAGCTCAATCACTCAGTCATGTCTGACTCTTTGCGACCTCATGAATCGCAGCACACCAGGCCTCCCTGTCCATCACCAACTCCCAGAGTTCACTCAGACTCACGTCCATCCATCTCAACCTCTGTCGTCCCCTTCTCCTCCTGTCCCCAATCCCTCCCAGCATCAGAGTTTTTTCCAATGAGTCAACTCTTCGCATGAGGTGGCCAAAGTACTGGAGTTTCAGCTTTAGCATCATTCCTTCCAAAGAAATCCCAGGGCTGATCTTGTTACCACATGGCAAAAATACTCTCCCCTGACATGCCTCTGCCTGGGATGGATCCCCGGGCCTGAAATCTCATCCACTCCAATGGCGTCAATTAGTAACAGTATGTTGGAGAATTTCTCCATGATGTTAGCAACCCAGTTTTCCCTACTGAACTCCAGACCACATTTTCAGATGTTTATTGGTCTTCTTCAGTTTAATGTCTTTCAGTTCCTCAGATGTAAAGAGACCCTAAAGAATCACCACCTTCTCTACCACCCAAACCTATTTCTTCCTATTTGTTCTCTATATCCAGAAATGAAACTATATTGCAGCAATGACCTCAAGTTAGAAATTATCTCTAACCATTTTTTTTCTCTCTCTTGTATACCTCATGCATTTGCTGTTGTTTAATTGCTAGGTTGTGTCTGAGTCTTTGTCACCCCATAGACTGCAGCATGCCAGTCTTCCCGTTTTTCACAATCCCCTGAAGTCAGCTCAAATTCATGTTCTTTAAGTAGGTGATACTATCCAGTCATTTCACCCTCTGCCACCCTCCTCTCTTGCTTTCAATCTTTCCCAGCATCAGGGAAATCCAGTGAGTCAGCTCTTCTCATCAGATGATCGAAGTAGTGGAGCTTCAGCTTCAGCATCAGTCCCTTCAGTGAGTATTCAAGGTTGATTTTCTTGAGAATTGACTGGTTTGATCCCCTTGCAGTCCAAGGGACTCTCAAGACTCTTCTGCACCACAATTCAAAAGCATCAATTCTTCAGTGCTCAGCCTTGCATTCCAACTCTCACATCCACACATGACTGAAACATACCCAAAGCCATATCTTGTTAAAGACCTAACAATATCTTGAACCCATTCATTTCTTTACATTCCCACTCCAGTGCTCTAAATGCACACCATCTTATCTCTATGATTATTTAACTATTTTCTCTAGTCTTCATCTGTCCTCCTAAGTATGAGGAGACTTTCCTCTGTATTTTTTCTAATATAGACATCAGCCTCCCCAACTAGACCACATCTCTATTTTTTACAATTGTAAAAAAATTTGCATGCCTTGTATAGCCTATAGTGTATATTCAGTTTTTATAATTATTGTTGAAAATGTATAAAGTATTGGTGAAAATTAAAAGTGATTATTTTGTTAGTCACAACAAAATGAATAGAAGAGAGCTGTATGATACAGAAAAAAAAAAAAAAAGACTACAAGAAATAGATCTAGAACCAATTTCTTAAGAGCTGATTTGTGCTAATAGCAACTTAAGAATATAATGGAAAGAAACTGGAGCCTTGATTTGTATATGTATGTAGTTTCCAGTTGCCTAAAATCATTTACTTCTTCGCCTTCACAAAGCCAAAGCTGGACTTCTTGATTGTTAAGACAGTCTCCCATTCTGAGCACTTGACACATCAAAAGATCTGAGGGTCACTTACATCAAAGAATCCTTGATGATAAAAGAGATTTTTCACCTAGATAAAACCTAAAAGTCTCCATGGGATATTGATTTATGATTGGACCCTTGTGCTAAGATCAAACATGTCCCATCTCAGCCAGATACAAATCTACACAAGGTATCAATTGATTAAAAAGTGAGAAGCTGGAAGGTGAAACCAGTAAAATGCCAGGGTTTGTATACTTTCACCCTTGAACACTGAGGTTCTTGAAGAATGTTCCATTCACATCCTTGTAAAAATGGAGGCAGCCTCTTCGTTTAAGTTACCCACTTTGAACCATGCAGGGAAGTGTGAGTCAAGTTTTATAGTCAGTCAAATCCAAACAAAAAATTAAAATCATTAATGTCAAGAATTAATAAATCCATTGACAAATCTATTGAAAATCAGAGTACCACTCCTGTTTCTTTGTCCTAAACTTTTGACCCTAGAGCTTTGGATTTATAACAGTATAACTAACATGTCCTCACCCCTTTAAAAATAAGTACTTTACTATTTCTGCTTTGCAAATAAGTTCATCTGTACCATTTTTCTAGACCCCACATATAAGCATTGTGTGCATTCATGCTTAGCTGCTCAGTCTTGGGTCCAACTCTTTATGACCCTATGTACTGTCGTCTGCCAGGCTCCTCTATCCATGTGCTTTTTCAAGCAAGAATACTGAAATGGGTTGCCATTTCCTCCTCCAGGGGATCTTCCTGACCAGGGATCAAACCTGGGTCTCCTGCATTGACAGGCAGATTCTTTTCTGCTGAGCCTTCAGGGAAGCCCCACATATAAGCATTAATATATGATATGTGTTTTTCTCATTCTGACATAGAGAATAAATGTATAGCTACCAAGGGGGAGGGGCGGGATAGATTGAGAGATTGGGATTGAGGTATAGCCACGACTATGTCGAAGCAGACAGCTGGTGAGGGCCTACTCTATGGCAAAAGGAAAAATAAAGAAGGTACAGTCTGTTTGTGGGACATATATTAAGTTAACTAAAATATTTCATTCCAATATACATTCCGTACGCCAAATACTGTTTGATTTTACTTATACAAGTTACCCAGAATAGTCGAATTCATAGAATTAGAAATTGCATCAGTAGATGTTAGGGGCCAGAGGGTAGGAGGCTGGGGAGTGGGAATGGGAATTAGTGTTTAATTGGGACAGAGACTCAGTTTAGGAAAGTGAAAAATCTGAGAGATTGGACAATGATGAGAGTTGCACAACAATGTGAATGGTCTTAGTGCCTCTGAACTATACAGTTAAATATGCTTAAAATAGTATGTTTTATATTATGTGACTTTTACCACATCAAAAACATTTAAAATTATAAATAGATAAATAATTCCCTGCATGAACACAGGCAGTTAATTCAAATCTGTATCATTTTGCTATTTGTTCGGTGTTCACAAGGCTCTTCCATCAGCTTTAGGATATGTGAAAGCAGATTCACTGCTTTTTTTTTTTTTTTCTTGATGCTCAATTTCAAGCACCAGGCCTGGCACTTAGTAAACATCTAAGTGTTAATGAAGAGACTCAATGATTATATCTGGACAATTTTGGTACTTTAACTTCATTCTACCTGATATCTAACCATTCTCAAGAGAGACATTTTTCCTATCAAGAGTTCTAAACCTTGGCTGTAAAATTAAAATCACCCAGGAAGCAGTTTTTAAAATATTCAAATTACTTCATCCCCTACACCAGTTAAATCAGACAAAGACTAAGGGGTCCCAAATGAGTACATCTAAGAATTGCCTTGGCGTGCTTGTTAAAATTCAGATTCCTGGGCCACAAGTCAGAGAATTTGAATCCTTATACTTGGGTGGGGCCTTGGAATCTGCCTTTTAAGAAGTACCCCTAGGTTGTGATCTTTTTTGTTCACATTAAAATGACAGTGCTAGATTTAGTCTTTTCTGTAATGTCTTTGTGTGCAGCTCAGCCTGGATTCAACTTTTAAAAGGTTAACCGAGTTTGCTGCCGTGTTCCCAATTTGTTTTGTTCAATGGACACTGAGTCATGTCTGAGCCTTTGCAACCCATAGACTGCAGCACACCAGTCTTCCCTGTCCTTCACTATCTCCCGGAGTTGCTCAAACTCATGTCCACTGAGTCTGCAATGCCATCCAACCTTCTCATCCTCTGTTGCCTCCTTCTCCTCCTCCTCACAATCTTTCCCAGTGTCAGGGTCTTTTCCAATGAGTCAGCTCTTCACATCAAGTGACCAAAGTATTGGAGCTTCAGCCTCAGCATCAGTCCTTTCAATGAATATTCAGGGTTAATTTCCTTTAGGATTGGCTGGTTGGATCTCCTTACAGTCCAAGGGACTCTCAAGAGTCTTCATCAGCATACAGTCCTAAAGCATCAATTATTTGGTGCTCAGCCTTCTTTACGGTCTAACTCTAAAATTTATACATCACTACTGGAAAAACCATAGCTTTGACTATATGGACCTTTGCTGGCAAAATGATGTCTCTGCTTTTTAATATGCTGTCTAGGTTTGTCATAGCTTTTCCTCCAAGGAACAAGCGTCTTTTAATTTTACAGTGTTCACAATAGCTATGGACTAATTATACTGGAAGAAGAATCCCTTCCAGAAAATATATATTTCAAATTGAAAATAATGCTTTCTGAGAAGGCTCTATTATCATCACATGCTAATAATTGATAGCTGAGTTTTGCTGTAGTAAATTTAATTCTTAATTGTTGAATGCTCTATTGCGGATTTGCTTTATATTAGTTCTACTCTGCCAAACTCCTTGAGGTTATGAATAGTTATAATCATAGAATATGGAGTTAAACCTGGATTTTAGTCCCAGCTCTATTACTTTCTAACTAAATCGTATGTCCACACAGTCTACTCCTCTGTAAAATGAATACAAATGCATCTAATTCATAGGGTTGATTTGCCATCATTTAAGTGAAACGCTTAGCTCAGCACACAGCAAACACTGCATTTTTATTTAAAGCTACCAACTACTTCTTTATAATATTTTGTATACTTTCTTGCACCAGGAGCAAGCCTGGGCCTTTTACAGGTATTTACTAGATATTTTAAACTGCACAATAGTAAAAGGGACTCATATTTTTAAAATGTCTACTGGACATGCCTTACTGTGCTAATGCTTTGTATTCATTTTCTCACAACATCGCAGGAAAGTTGACAGGTAGAAAATCACATTCAGAAAGTCTGGGTAATTTAATTAGAGTCAGAATGTGAATGAGAGGCAACATTGATATTGGAAACTACAGATGACTTCAATGCCAATATTCTTTCCTACACTACACAGAACCAGTCTTGAGAGGAGTGTATGCCAGGGTTCCCTGCATTCAGGTGGCCCACTCTGGCTGTCGGACTCTGCTTTCCTATGGAGTAAAGACATTACAGGGAAAACGTTCAAGACAACATACCCACTAATGTTTGCACCCACGTTCTAATCCATATATCAGTTGCCCAGGACCCCAGATTTCTCTACCCAAATATCCCTGGGCCAACTGAAAGCAGACTATGGCATGCTTCAGGTCCCAAGGGAGGGCCAGCATGGTGGATCTGGGAGATTTATTGTCTTCGTGGTCCCTGGAAGAGCTGGATTAAACTGGGTTGGGAGAAGAGGAGAAGGGGTTTCAGCATGAATCTCCCCCCAAAATCACCACGTTCTGGTGGTCCAAGAAAGTCAAATGCTCCCCTGTCTTCCATTCTGGAATAAAGGCAGATTTATCCATGTATTTTGTTTTCCAGTTTGTTAGCTTAATGTTGGAGTCAGACACAAATGACTGACTCCATAGGATCACAGAGTCAGACACAAATGAGCACGTATTGTGTGGCCTAATTTATAACTTTTATTGATTTAGTATGTAAATAGGTATGTGGCTTCCCTTCATAGCCCTACTCAGAACTCCATGAATGCTATGGTGTGCTGAGTGCTAGGTTGCTTCAGTTGGGTCTGACTCTTTGCAGTCCTATGGACTGTAGCCTGCCAGGCTCTTCTGTCCATGGGATTCTCCAGGCAAGAATACTGGAGTAAGTTGCCATGCCCTCCTCCAGGGGATCTTCCCAACCCAGGAATCGAACTTTCATATCGTATGTCTCCTGCATTGACAGGAAGATTCTTTACCACTAGTGCTACCTGAGAAGCTGTTGTGTGAACACCTGTAAATAAATACACATTTCTTGTTTGGTTTAGGTGAGAAAGTTATTATTTAACTCTGATATGTCTCAGAAGCAAGATTATAAGCATGTTTTTTAAAATATATTTAGCAATTACAGTTAGCTTACTGACTTCAAAAAAATGATTTGAAGTGATTTATATTAAAAGACAAAAAGAAATAAAATAAAGGAAAAAATATTTTCACCTACATGATCAAAGCGGAAATCCAAAATCACTGCAGATGGTGATTGCAGCCTTGAAATTAAAAGATGCTTACTCCTTGGAAGGAAAATTATGACCAACCTAGACAGCATATTCAAAAGCAGAGACATTACTTTGCCAACAAAGGTCTGTCTAGTCAAGGCTATGGTTTTTCCAGTGGTCATGTATGGATGTGAGAGTTGGACTATAAAGAAAGCTGAGTGCTGAAGAATTGATGCTTGTGAACTGTGGTGTTGGAGGAGACTCTTGAGAGGCCCTTGGACAGCAAGGAGATCCAACCAGTCTATCCTAAAGGAGATCTGTCCTGGATGTTCATTGGAAGGACTGATGTTGAAGCTAAAACTCCAATACTTTGGCCACCTGATGCAAAGAGCTGACTTATTTGAAAAGACCCTGATGCTGGGAAACATTGAGGGCAGGAGGAGAAGGGGACAACAGAGGATGAGATGGTCAGATGGCATCACCGACTCGATGGACATGGGTTTGGGTAGACTCCAGGAGTTGGTGATGGACAGGGAGGCTTGGCGTGCTGCGGTTCATGGGGTCCCAAAGAGTTGGACATGACTGCGCGACTGAACTGAACTGAACTGAACTGAATCAAAGGGGAAAAGAAATATGAACATGGAGGCTGATAGATTTTATAAATAGCAATAAAAAACACATAAAATTAAATAGGTTCCATTATATTTGTACTGGGGATCTGGAAAATGCTAGCTTTAAGTCACCTGGTTCTTATGTCCAGAAAACTGTATTAAGAAATCTTTCCACACTGTGAATACCTCACAGAGTGAAGCCAGGGAGTCTCCTCAGTGGTTTCATTAGCATAACTGGGTATGTGATATTCCCCACCTGAAACTTTCCAACAAAAGAAGAAACCAGCAAAAGACATAGGCTCTCAGGTAAACTCCATGCTTAAGCTTTTCTGCTCTTTAAAATCATCTTTTATGCAATATCCACATGAAGACATACACATTGGATGACCCCAAATAGAAGGACATTCTGCCTCTAGAAGCAACTAAAAAAATAATTTCCTGTTATTACATATACTATGTTTCTGAAATATTTTTGAACAATTTGTATTTTTAAAATTTGACCATTAAAAAAATTATTTTCCTATATTGGTAAAATTTTAAATAAATTTTTGAGAACTCTAATGACAAATGTTGTCTCTATGGAAAATTGGTGCAGGTGAGGTTTAGGAGTAAAGTGAAGAATATGTTAACACCTTTATTGATCGATTCATCCACCAAATAGTCAGTGAGTGAGTGTCTATCACTGTGCCAGGCAGAGAGAGAGGTGCTGAGTAGGTAATAGTCTACATATGATATTTGGCCCACCGTTCTTAGAGCTTCTAATATTGCACAGGACCAGCAAACTAAATAATAAATTTCTGCACACACTAAATAGTAAATATTTCAGTCTTTGTGGGCCATGAGGCAAAACAGAGGTTGTTAGCTTCCCAGATGACGCTAGTGGTAAAGAATCCACCTGCCAATGCAGAAAACACAGGAGCCGTGGGTTCGATCCCTGGGTCAGGAAGATCCCCTGGAGGAGAAAATGACAACACACTCCAGTTTTTTTTGCCAAAAGAATCCCATGAACAGAAGAGCCTGATGGGCTAAAGTTAAAAGGGTTGCAAAGAGTCAGACATGATTGAGCATGTAAGCATACATGAAGGTATTGAGATATTCAGTGAGAAAACAGACTTCCATAAATTTGGTATTGACATGAGAAATTCAAAACCAGGGTGAAAGGGATGGATTTGAGCCACTGCTATAGTTTGATAACTCCTTGCATAGTGTATAGATAATCTTCTTTCACCAGTAATTCAAGGCATAGTGTGGATTAGCAGCTCAGCTTTGACTTAATTTTATATAGATGCTTTCAACTATCCATTGATTCATTCACTCATTCATCAAATATCTCTTATACTGTTACATTGTGCCAGCCTGATATAAAGGTCAATCTTCGTGCATCCTCCCTCTCCATTTCTTTTTAATAAAACTACCAAGTTAATAATAATTATTTGGAAAAGTATTTTTTCACACACACATTTTTTTCAAGTACTCCATGCACCGTATCATTGAGGAAATATAAGCCAGCCCCAATTAGGAAATGAGAAAACTTAGAGCCAATATAAGAATGTAAATTTGAAGCCAATACAAGAATGAGAATTTCTTTTTAATATTTAGGTTATGTATTTATTTGGCTGTGCTGTGTCTTACTTGTGGCACTGAGGAGCCTTACACAAAGTTTTAGTTGTGGCATGTGGCATCTAGTTCCCTGACCAGGGATAGAACTTGGGCCCCTTGCATAGAGAGAGCAGTCTTAGCCACTGGACCACCAGGGAATTCCAATAATGAGAATTTCTTAGAGACGTTCGGACCAACCCCAAAGATATGCTTCTTTAAACAAAATCGTCTATGCACTTTCTTGGATTTTTTGTTTGTGTTTTCCAGTAGAAAGCAGAAGTGTAGGGGGGAGGGCCATGCCTTTTATTCATACACCCATTCATCCATCTGTCCATTCATCCATTCCTCCATGTTTGTTAAGAACCTATTCTATATTTGTTGTTGTTGTTCAGTGGCTCAGCCATGTCCGACTCTTTATGACACCGTGGAGTGAGTCATACCAGACTTCTGAGTCCTTCACCATCTCCTGGAGTTTGCTCAAACTCACTTCCACTGAGTCAAAAAAGCCATCAAAACCATCTTGTCCTCTGCCATCCCCTTCTCCTCCTTCCTTCAATCTTACCCAGTATCAGGATCTTTTCCAATGAGTTGGCGCTTCGCATTAGGTGGTCCAAGAATTGGAGTTTCAGCTTCAGCATCAGTCCTTCCAATGAATATTTAGAATTGATTTCCTTTAGGATTGATGGTTTGATCTCCTTGCTCTCCAAGGGACTCTCAAGAGTCTTCTCTAATACCACAGTTCAAAGGCAGCTATTATTCAGTACTCAACTTTCTTTATGGTCCAACTCACATCCATACTTGACTACCAGAAAAATCATAGCTTTGACTATATGGACCTTTGTTGGCAAAATAGTGTATCTGCTATTTAATCTGTTGTCTAGGTTTGTCATAGTTTTTCTTCCGAGGAGCAAGCGTCTTTTAATTTCATGGCTTCAGTCACCATCTGCAGTGATTTTGGTGCCCAAGAAAATAAAGTCTGTCACTGTTTCCATTGTTTCCCCATTTATTTGCCATGAAGTGATGGGACCAGATGTCATGATCTTAGTTTTTGGAATGTTGTTTTAAGCCAGCTTTTCACTCTCCCCTTTGACCTTCATCATGAGGCTCTTTAGTTATTAAGGATAAGATATACACCTAGCCATATGAAACAGACTAACTAGCTTTAACAGAGAGTGCCTCTCTCTCTCCTGAAGGGTAAAGTATAAGCTTATCTCAGGAAAGGGTTTGAGAAAATAAAAAAAATTATTGCTTTCTCACCAAATCTCTTATTTACTCAGGTAAACTACTAGACTGACCTTATCCACCCATAGACAGCCCCTTCCTTCCCTGTAAACAAAACATCTGAAAAATAGTCATTGAGTAATTCCATCGGTACCAATATCTATCTTTGATTTGAATCTTCTTCCATATGGAATGATTTTAAAATACAGTCACATCCAACTTAGGTCAAACAATTCCCTGAAATTAATCTGTGACAGCTCTGGTCTGCCCTTGACTTCTAGTGGGGTCTTGCTGTAAGCTGTCCTAACCTAGGACACTGGAAAATATCTGTTGCCTAGATTGGAGAAAAACAACTTATAGATTTGCTGTTTTTTCTAAGATACATAGGTTCTTCAGTATAATAGTTGACCTGTTTTTAAAATTCTATTTTATTGGCAATTGTCTAGTGTCAGAGACCATGCTAATACTTTACTTAAGATATATTACCTCCCATAAACCCTCATAACTACTTCATGGTGTCATTAGGCTATTATTCTATTTTATAGATGAACAAACTGAGGCTTCAGAGCTTAACTTGTTTTATTTCTCATGAGTGGTGGAGTTGAGATTTAAATAGATGTTCTGAATTCAGGGGCTTAAACTTTTAAGGACTTTACTATAGAGTTGTTTACTTAGTTGTTGCTATAAGAAATATACTTTCTCCTGTAGAAAACTCATATGTAATATTATACAACAAAAGGCAGTATTTTATTTTATTTATATATATATATTTCCTATCAGTAGCTTAGGCAGACTAATCATAGGAAAGATAAAAAAGATTAGACTTTTAGGTTGGTTCCCTAGCACACATGAGTAGTAAGTGTCACATTCTCATATTTTTCTTTTTTATTGGTTCTTCTGTTGAAACAGTATATATTATCATTTTGCCATACATCTGAAACTATCACATTATTGTTAATCAACTATACTCCAACATAAAATAAAAAGTTAAAAATAGTATACATTGATTTGTAGTTTAAAATTAAAATGAATAAAAATGAGAAAAAGAAAGGATGAAGAAAGAAAAAAAAAGAATAGTAACATGATTAATCACATAGGAAATATCAACACTGATAGTGAAATAAACATTCGAGATAAAACACAATGTTTTAAAAAGAGCTATAAATCGAATACTTTTCTAATAAAGAGGACAATGAAATATTGAGGTGTTAGAAGTCATTTAAGTACATTTGTGAAGAAATAAGGGCTTCTCTGGTGGCTTAGATGGTAAAGAATCTGCCTGCAATGTAGGAGACCTGGGTTTGATCCCTGGGTCGGGAAGATTCTAAAGTTATTTTGAAGTGTCTTTATTTTCATCCTCTAACCTGATCTCTTAAGAGGATATTTTCAGCACAGGCTTCAGTATAAATATCCAGAAGCAAAATCACAAACTTTCACCATATTGCTAAATCTGGAGGTAAAGTTCTTCATTCTTCCCCTCCTCCATTTATCTTCCTCTGTCTGAGGAGAAATACATGATAGGAGATTAAACCTCCTCAACCACAAAATTTACCTATAAAATTATCTATAAAATTCAGCTTCCTGTTTTCTGTGAAGCTTCTATCTTTCTTATCCCATAAAAGGCCTGTGGTTGTCACATCCTTAAAGATGTCTTCTGGTGGGAAATCACAACTTTTTTCCTATATCCCAGGTCCCATCTATACACACAATCTGAAAAATATTAACTCCTTTGAGCCCCAGGGATTGTGTTGGTCATTTATTTATTTTTTTTAATTTTATTTTATTTTTAAACTTTACATAATTGTATTAGTTTTGCCAAATTATATGTGTTGGTCATTTAAACTCATCATAAAAGTACACAGTTGGCAACTAAGACTATACTTTGCACAAGTAGCCAGTTTATATGGATACACACTTATAATCATTCAGCTGTCAACAAGTATTGTTGTGGTTGTTCAGTCGTTAAGTTGTCTCTGACTCTTTGCAACCCCATGGACTGTAGCACATCAGACTTCCCTGTCCATCACTGTCTCCTGGTGTTTGCTCAAACTTATGTCCACTGAATCAGTGATGCCATCCAACAGTCTCATCCTCTGTCATCCTCTTCTCCTGCACTCAATCTTTCCCAGCATCAGGGTCCTTTCCAATGAGTCAGCTCTTTGCATCAAGTGGTCAAAGTATTAAAGCTTCAGCTTCAGCATCAACCCTTCCAAGTCTATTTTAACCTCCACTGGAAGCTTTATGCTTTGCTTCTACTGATACTCTGTTGGGTTTGCCAATGTGTGTGTGTGTGCTGTGTGCTGTCATGTCCAACTCTTTGTGGCCCCATAGGCGGTAGCCCTCTAGATTCCTCTGCCCAAGGTGTTTTCCAGGCAAGAATACTGGAGCAGGTTGCCATTTCCTACTCCAGGGTATCTTCCCAACCCAGGAATTGAACTCGTGTCTCTTGTATCTCCTGCATTAGCAGTCAGATTCTTTACCACTAGCACCACCATTACGTAAGACTGATCTGCCTATGGTTACTAAATCATTTAGATTGGCAGTTTTCACCTCTAGTTTATATCAGAACTGTAAGCTGATCTTTTAAAACAACTGCTGCTTTAGCTCCATCATAGACCAGTTCAATCAGAATCTCTGAAACACACATGGAATGTGAATATCACAATTTTGAAAATTTTCCAATGTGCTTCTAATCTAGAGTCAGAATTAAGAAAGGCTGAGTAGAAACAGTTAAGTGGGAAGCAGAGGCTATGTATAGAATCTTTATGGGAAAATAATCTGTATAGGAGCTTTTCTTTTCCAGGATTACCAGGCAAAGAAAAATTTCCTTATTGCTCATTATTCCAAATGGAGATTTGGAACTTGTTTCAAAGCACTTGGAAGATAGATTGAAAGTTGAAATATATGTCAAGTCAGAATCCTCAAAATATTAGATATTAGATTTAGTGAAATTGGGGCACATTTCAACTGGCCTGCCAACTTTCAAATGCTCTGCAATTATTATCCAAAATGTACTTGAAACCAGCTTAATTTATTCTTTTATCTTCTCTTTGATGTAACTATAGATGGAAGTAGAACGCAATGTAATTGTGTTATTAGACAATAAAACAAATCATCTACCACAGGGAAGTAATCAAGCCATTTAAATTTATCATGGTTGCCTGAACACCTGTCTTTTTTTATTTTTAGGCTTAACTATATTCCCCTAATAATTCTGATTGAAAACGAGTCATCAACACAGCAGAGTAAATATTTCTTCAGGAAAACAGCATGTAACTGAATCATCTAATCAATGTATAAGCTCAGCATAAAATAATGTGAAGGTTTCTAGAGAATACTAGTGTTTTAGAGGCATTGACTTTATTTCTTTTTTTCATAAAAAGAAAACCTTCTTGATTAAAACCTGTGGGCTAGCTTTCTTTTGATAATGAAATTCTTGTTAATTCGCTTTGATGCAATGAAAAACATTGAAGGTGGTAATAAATTCTGCAACCAATGAAGCACTAAAGGCATTTCAAAGACCTATTTTAAGTCATGGGCAAGTGTCCAGTGCAAAATTTTACTTATGCATAAATAGCACACTGTTTCAATGTCTATAATACTAATGGGCAGTATATAAATGGGAAAATGAGGAAAAGGTGCTTCTAAAGAATGCAAATATGGGACTGAGTCAACTATTTCAAATTTTTAATCCATATAAGTTACTGTTTGACTGCTTATGATCGTAGAGACTAATAATTTCTTCCTAAACCAGGGGTTGGAGACTACCTATGAAATGTCAAATAATAAATATTTTAGACTTCTGTCATATTGTCCCAACTGCAACTAAACCCTGTCATTATAGTGTGAAAGCAATCACAAACAATAAGTATATAAACTGATGGGCTTTGCTGTGTTCCAATAAAGTTTTATTTACTAATGGTACTTATTGACAGGTAGGGAGTAGTTTGCTGACCCTGATTCAAATAACCTTTTTTGAAAGTGAAACTCTGCCTCTTGGACCCACATCACTAATCTGGAGCTTGTCTATATAATTTGCAAGATTTTTGGTGTATCCGCTGCTTTCTGGTCAGTTGATTTGAGATTTCCGAAACTTTTTGCTAGCATATTTTAGAAAAATCAAGGGATTGGATAAGTCCAAAGGAAATATGACAGAAAAGAAACCACATTTAAAATAATTCTGCGGCTTTTAAGATCCCTTCTGACCCATTAATCAACAAAGAGTAGGGAGACTAATTGGGCAAAATAACCACAAAACTATATATAAGTTTGAAGACATGAAATTAAAAACAAATAGTTGTTTTGTGAAGGTTTCCTTTAAAATTAACTGACATATTTCCATGGTGTTTGGTAGGTGTCATATGCATTTTACTTGAGAATTTGTTGCATCTTCCTATGCAACACCTTTGTGCTTCAGTATAATCGTAACCAAGAGTTCCATTTCTCAAGCTCCCCCAACCCATGGATTTAAAGAAAAGCAAATGAACTCAAAATTCTAGAACTGCATCCTGTAGACATTTTCTAAAAGTCTTCAGACTTAAAACACACTGCTTGGCAGAAATATGATTGAGGCCAGGAGGTGACATCCTGAGAGCCCACATTAACTCAGCTCTGTTGAGGAAGCTAGTCCTTAGAAGTATTGAGAGACAGACTCGGCATCAACTTTGCAAAATCATAAACTCTGCTTTTCACAATGATTTCTTTTACATCCCTAATGGATTTCTTCAGGGCCACATTTCAAAGTCTTGGGTTTCAGGTCACTGAAAGGATTCTGTAATGCTGAAACACATTTTCAAGACACAGAAATGGTTTAGGACCAGGGTTTTTGTGTATGATTAACCTTTGTGGGGCATGTTCCCTTTTATGGATCTGTAAAAGAGAGGCTGAGTGAAATTAAATTATATTATTCCCTTCTTTCTTCAGTTCTTTCTTTGAGGAACTTATTAATCAAACAGTATTTAATAAAGCAGTCTTTATATGTAAGCAACAAATATAGTAGAGTGCCTATTCCCTGAGACTAGGAATTATAAGAAAAGGAATAAAAAGGATGTGCAATTCTGGCCTGAGTTTTCTCTCTCTGGGATAGACTCTTTAAATTCATTGCTTATTTTTCTCTCTCTCTTCTCACACATAAAGATATCACATAGTCTTAATGATGGGGCAGCTGGGAAACTTGAGGAATATAGAAACAATTTCATGAACCTAAGAGTGGTCTGAACTAATAATTCAATAAATGTTATCTATTAAAAATTTAACAAAAGTGCAATAATATTAAGTAACATTATCAATAATGTAGATACACTAATTACATACTGGGGAAAAACTTTTTCTCAGATGGAAAAGAAAAATAAAAATGTGTAAAAATGATCTGGCTTTAAAGTAAAAACAATTTTATTTTCACTATTTTGAATTTGTCTGAAGCCAGTGCTTCCCTAGTGGCTCAAATAATAAAGAATCTGTGGGAATGGTAACCCAATCCAGTATTCTTGCCTGGAGAATCCCATGGACAGAGGAGCCTGGAGGGCTACAGTCCACGGTGTCACAGAGAGTCAGACATGACTGATCAACTTTCACTTCCAGGGTACAAATTGATAAAAAGCGAAAGTACACTATTCAGCTTTCTCATCTGCTGAATTTAAGCTATTAAACTGCTAGAAGAGATAAACTACTCTTCTATGCATTCACTAAAAATATGTGTCCCTCTTTGCAGCAAAAGAAAGAAGAATATGAGCATGGGAAAGAACCACATGGATTTACAGCCTCCCCACCCCCCCACCCCCCGCATCCCTGCCCCTGCCTCACACACACAAATATTACAGTCTTGAAATTTCAAAGAAGTAAAAAATGTATAGGAATTTGGAGTCCTAAAAATAAGAGCTAAAGTGTAATAACTAGCAATTGGGTGACTACTATGAAAATAAAAATATTTGAAATCGAAACCCTGAATAGTTGGAATTGGAAGAGATGCAATGGTTTGATGATATTTTGCCCTTTTCCTTTAGGCTATTTCTATTCCAAAAATTTATGATTGGAACTCAATGACAAGTGGATAAATCTAATAGAGTATAACTTGATCCAAGGAAAGTATGGCTAAATAACAATATTTGTGCCAAAAGCTGAAAGGAAGCTTATAAAGCAAATATTTTTAAAAGTAGGACATTTTCCATAGCCATGGAATAGCCAGACAAAGATTTCCAGGTGTCAAATGAGATGAGGAACGATAAAAATCATGTGTTTTACAAATATGTTTATGGTCATGCTTTCATGACCAAATGAATAAAAAGATAAAGGGTAAAAAGATATATTTGTTTCATTGGATATAGAGTTTAAATGTTTAGTGAACCTTCATTAATCAATTAAAATATGGAAATTAAAGATCATCAACCAAAAATAAAAAATAAAAATAAAGATCATCAACCCCAGGCAAAAAAGATCTATCTAAAATCTACACTAAATTTTCCACTTTGTGACACACTAAGAAGGCATGAAATGAAATGACAATGGACTTCCATGGATGCATGCTGCTAAGCATCCAGTCAGAGAACCATAAAGAAACATATGGAAAATTCAAGCCACTAGTATTATGTTTACAGATTGAGACTGTAATTTCTCTAAAGATCCTAAAAATAAACTCAAAATGGATTAAAGATCTAAACATAAGACCAGGAACTATAAAACTCCTAGAGGAGAACATAGGCAAAACACTCTCCGACATACATCACAGCAGGATCCTCTATGACCCACCTCCCAGAATATTGGAAATAAAAGCAAAAATAAACAAATGGGACCTAATTAAACTTAAAAACTTCTGCACAACAAAGGAAACTATAAGCAAGGTGAAAAGACAGCCTTCAGAATGGGAGAAAATAATAGCAAATGAAGCAACTGACAAACAACTAATCTCAAAAATATACAAGCAACTCCTACAGCTCAATTCCAGAAAAATAAATGACCCAATCAAAAAAAATGGGCCAAAGAACTAAACAGACATTTCTCCAAAGAAGACATACAGATGGCTAACAAACACATGAAAAGATGCTTAACATCACTCATTATCAGAGAAATGCAAATCAAAACCACGATGAGGTACCATTTCACGCCAGTCAGAATGGCTGCCATCCAAAAGTCTACAAGCAATAAATGCTGGAGAGGGTGTGGAGAAAAGGGAACCCTCTTACACTGTTGGTGGGAATGCAAACTAGTACAGCCACTATGGAGAACAGGGTGGAGATTCCTTAAAAAACTGGAAATAGAACTGCCTTATGACCCAGCAATCCCACTGCTGGGCATACACACTGAGGAAACCAGAATTGAAAGAGACACGTGTACCCCAATGTTCATTGCAGCACTGTTTATAATAGCCAGGACATGGAAGCAACCTAGATGTCCATCAGCAGATGAATGGATAAGAAAGCAGTGGTACATATACACAACGGAGTATTACTCAGCCATTAAAAAGAATACATTTGAATCAGTTCTAATGAGGTGGATGAAACTGGAGCCTATTATACAGAGTGAAGTAAGCCAGAAAGAAAAACACCAATACAGTATACTAATGCATATATATGGAATTTAGAAAGATGGTAACAGTAACCCTGTATATGAGACAGCAAAAGAGACACTGATGTATAGAACAGTCTTTTGGACTCTGTGGGAGAGGGAGAGGGTGGGATGATTTGGGAGAATGGCATTGAAATATGTATAATATCGTATATGAAATGAGTCGCCAGTCCAGGTTTGATGCACGATACTGGATGCTTGGGGCTGGTGCACTGGGACGACCCAGAGGGATGGGATGGGGAGGGAGGAGGGAGGAGGGTTCAGGATGGGGAACACATGTATACCTGTGGCAGATTCATTTTGATATATGGCAAAACCAATACAATAGTGTAAAGTTAAAAAAAAAAAAACACCTCTCCTTGCCTCTAATGTGTCCCAATTCTACAATTGTTATCTCCATCCGGGTGATGTTACCTGCTCAGCATCCTTGATTTTTTCATCATTTAATAGCACAGAAAGGAGAAAAGGGAAGTAGAGTTTAAAATGGTTAGATATCATCACAGACTTAATGGACTTGAATCTGAGCAAATTCTGGGAGATAGTGGAAGATGAAGAGGAACAGAAATATTTCACTCTTGTCTGCACTCCAAGCATGGCAAATCCAGTCATCATGACTCAGCAAAGATGATCCATGTCTCCTTTTCTAAATGTTGCTTATTAATCAAAGTCAATTATTATTGTGTGGTAAATACATATCTTGCTGTATATTGCTGTCAGCTTGAACAGATAGCTTGATGATAATGTTTTATTGAAAAATAAAATAAAAATCATTGTCATTTACTTACATAGTTAACTTTTCTCTTGGAACAAGTATGAAAAATTTTGAAAAGCTTTCAGATCCTAATGTTAATCCTACATGTGATACAATTAAACATTAACTGAGAGGCCCTTGAGATGGAAGAGATGTATTATAATGTTTCTTGTCTATGTCCTCGTGTTCACATCTTGCCATAGTTACCTGCATTCTGGAAACCTGCAATCTGGTGTCTAGCGATTTTATTCACTTCATATTGGAGTTTTCACTACTTTTTTTTTTTTTTACATTATCATAATCTGTATTGTATTCAGTTATGCTGTGCTGTGCTGTGCTTAGTATCTCCGTTGTGTCTGACTCTTTGGGACCCCATTGATTATAGTGCACCAGGCTCCTCTGAACATGGGTGGGGATTCTCTAGGCAAGAATATAGAAGTGGGTTACCATGACCTCCTCCAGGGGAACTTCCCAAACCACAGATCAAACCCAGGTCTTCCGCATTGCTGGAGGATTCTTTACTGTCTGAGCCACCAGGAAAGCCCACTCACAACTATAAAAGCCTTCATTTTTCCCATTCACCACAGTTCTTATCTCACTACATTGCAAAATGGCAACTGTGTTTTTTGCTCTGAGCTACCATGACAGAAATTAATTAGTTATTTAATAGGCGGCGATAGTGGTAAAGAACCTGCCTGCCAACTCAGGAGAAATAAAAGATGTGGGTTTGATCCCTGGATGGGGGAAGATGGAAGCAGGTATAGCAGTACACTCCAGTATTCTTACCAGGTGAATCCCATGGACAAAGGAGCAAGGTGGGTTACAGTCCATGGGGTTGCAAACAGTCGGACACAACTGAAGCTACTTATCACACACACACACAATCTAATTTCATTCCCATAATGGACTCCCTAATATTTTGAATTTCATGTTCCATTCAGTTCAGTTCAGTCGCTTAGTCGTGTCCGACTCTTTGTGACCCCATGAATCATAGCATGCCAGGCCTCCCTGTCCATCACCAACTCCCAGAGTTCATTCAAACTCATGTCCATTGAGTCGGTGATGCCATCCAGCCATCTCATCTTCTGTCGTTGTCCCCTTATACTCCTGTCCCCAATCCCTCACAATATCAGTCTTTTCCAATGAGTCAACTCTTCGCATGAGGTGGCCAAAGTATTGGAGTTTCAGCTTTAGCATCAGTACTTCCAATGGACACCCAGGACTGAGTTTCTTTAGAATGGACTGGTTGGATCTCCTTGCAGTCCAAGGGACTCTCAAGAGTCTTCTCCAACACCACAGTTCAAAAGCATTACTTCTTTGGCATTCACTTTCTTCACAGTCCAACTCACACATCCATACATGACCACTGGAAAAACCATAGCCTTGACTAGATGGACCTTTGGTGGTAAAGTAATGTCTCTGCTTTTGAATATGCTATCTAGGTTGGTCATAACTTTCCTTCCAAGGAGTAAGCGTCTTTTAATTTCATGGCTGCAGTCACCATCTGCAGTGATTTTGGAGCCTCAAAAAATAAAGTCTGATACTGTTTCCACTGTTTCCCCATCTATTTCCCATGAAGTGATGGGACCAGATGCCATGATCTTCATTTTCTGAATGTTGAGCTTTAAGCCAACTTTTTCACTCTCCTCTTACACTTTCATCAAGAGGCTTTTGAGTTCCTCTTCACTTTCTGCCATAAAGGTGGTGTCATCTGCATATTTGAGGTTATTGATATTTCTTCTGGCAAACTGATTCCAGCTTGTGCTTCTTCCAGCCCAGCGTTTCTCATGACGTACTCTGCATATAAGTTAAATAAACAGGGTGACAATATACAGCCTTGACGTACTCCTTTTCCCATTTGGAACCAGTCTGTTGTTCCATGTCCAGTTCTAACTGTTGCTTCCTGACCTGCATACAGATTTCTCAAGAGGCAGGTCAGGTGGTCTGGTATTCCCATCTCTTTCAGAATTTTCTACAGTTTATTGTGAGCCTCACAGTCAAAGGTTTTGGCATAGTCAATAAAGCAGAAATAGACGTTTTTCTGGAACTCTTTTGCTTTTTCCATGATCCAGGGGATGTTGGCACTTTGATCTCTAGTTCCTCTGCCTTTTCTAAAACCAGCTTGAACATCTGCAAGTTCAGGGTTCATGTATTGCTGAAGTCTGGCTTGGAGAATTTTGAGCATTACTTTACTAGCGTTTGAGATAGTGCAATTGTGCGGTACTTTGAGCATTCTTTCACATTGCCTTTCTTTGCGATTGGAATGAAAATTTATCTTTTCCAGTCCTGTGGCCACTGCCGAGTTTTCCAAATGGTGCACAAGCCTGGGTGGCTGTGGCGGCGCACAAGCGCAGCTGAGAGGAGCTACCACACGTCCGAGGTCAGGGGCAGAAGCCTGGAAGACACCATGCCCGAGGGGCGGTAGCCAAGAGGAGCTACCCAACGCCCGAGGTCAGGGGTGGTGGCAAGAGGAGAAACCCCACGTCCAAGGAGCGGTGGCTGCGCGGGCACAGGAGGGCCTAGAGGAGCTACTCCACATTCAAGGTCAAGAGGGGCGGTGGTGAGGAGATACCCCTCGTCCAAGGTAAGGAGCAGCAGCTGCGCTTTGCCAAGCAGCTGTGAAGAGATACCCCACGTCCAAGGTAAGAGAAACCCAGGTAAGACGGTAGGTGTTGCAAGAGGGCATCCGAGAGCAGACAGACTGAAACCATGTTCCATTAGTCTTCAATTAAATGCTAATTTTATTACTCCATTATATACAAAAATATGAAAGAACCTCCTAAAATAGATTCTTTGTAATTCAGGAAACTTATCAAAAGTATCTGTTTCTTATTCTCTAGAAATGTTCTGAATTATAAAGCAGTCTGGATATAGAGATCGTGAGTCTATGATTATTCAGGAAATTTTCTTTCTCTCTCACTAACAGTGGTTCACCCCTGTCATATAGATCAGAGTACAGTTAATTGCTTAAAAATTTAGGGCATCTTTCTGTCATTTTTTCAAGTCTAGCTAGACCAAGATTGACAACTTCATTGACTGACCATTGCATTCTCATAAATTAATCATTCTGATATAAGTGTTTGTCCACGTGTATTTTTCTTTTCCATGGCTCCTTTATTGTTTATGGAATTAAGTCTAAATTCTTTAGACTAGCAGCTAGCTTCCTTTGACCTTTGTCTGCTTATTATTCTAGTTAATATCAGCTCCCACAAATCTATCTACTTCTACTTTTCATTTCAAATTCCGTCAAAGTAGTCTCTCTCATTGACTCCACTTATGCCCTATCAATTAATTTCCTCTCTCCATGGTAATATTTTCCCCTTCTCACTCACTCACATCAACACATACAATCATTTACTAAAACTGTTCTTGCTAGAGTGATCACTAACTTCCTGACTGGCAATTCAGCGGTTATTTTAAAATTTCTTATATGATTGTATTTATGCTCTTTGTAAAACTCTATTTGTCTGGTTCTTCTAAATCTCTTGGTTCTCCTCTTCATTTTTTTTCTTCTTTGTCTCCTTGTTCATCTGCTTCTTTAAATCTCAGGAACTTAGCCCACATCAGTTTCTATTTCATAAGGCTCTCCCATTATCTTTCCTTGCTTCACTCCTCTTTGCCTGGCAGTAATTAATTTCTTCTCTTTTCCCTTTAAAAGTCAAATAATCCCATGGACAGAGATGCCTAGCAGGCTACAGTCCATGGGGTCGCAAAGAGTCGGACATGACTTAGTGACAGAGCATGCATGCCTGCATTAACGAAAGCTCCTAGGCTAAATAAATTCCCTTGTTTTACACCCTCAATTCTCTGATGCTAAAATTTTACTTTATGGCACTTATTATACTATGGCATGTAATAAAGACTCTTGGAATTTTTCTTTAATGGATTTCGAATAAAAATTTTCTCTTCCTTACCACACCTATCAAATGTTGCTATTTCTCACTGTCCTATCCTTTACCCACTGAGTACTGGGTGGTGCCACTCTCTCATCTTTCACTCCAAATTTTATATTGATGACAGCAAGATAAATGTCACTAGTCCAAAAATACTTCCTGCTGGACCACTCTACTTGGATTCCCCATCAACATTGTAGAACTAAATTAAAAGGAAGTCACTTATGTCAGGGACAAAATGGAGACAGTCAAGCACGTGCATAAACAAAATTTAACCTAACCTGACTGAAATGTATGGCTCTGTTCTAAGAAGTGAGCAGAGATTACCAGTCTCCAAACATTAAGTCTTTCACCCCGTCTCTAAACTTGTTTACATAACTCAGAGACTCTGACTCAAATATGCAAGAATAGTAGTCAACCCATCAGCTAAAAAAGCCAGGTAGCTTTTGCATTTACCCCATAGACATCCCCAAGTCTGTGAGCAACTCAGAACTTGAGTTCCCTAGCTTGCAACTTGAAAGCCTTGCAATAAACTCATCTTTCTTCTTTGTATCACTCAGTGTGAAGATTTTGGTTTTTGACAGTATTCAAACTTTTTATGTCTACCATTTAGATAAAACCTTGCTACCCAAGCCACCACCCTGAACAGCATACTATACTTGAATTGCCGGTTATAAACATGTTCTACTCTTGATGCTCAGAAATATTGAGGGCAGGAGGAAAAGGAGGTGATAAAGGATGAGATGATTGGATGGCATCATCCACTCAAGAGACGTGAGTTTGAGCAAACTCTGGGATATAGTGAAAGGAAGGGAAGATAAGAAAGCCTGATGTGCTGCAGTCTATGGAGTTGCAAGGTCGGACACAAATGAGTGACTGAACAGCAACAACAACCCCTTACTCGTCTCTGTATTTCTACTAGTTAAACAAATCTAAGAAATTGTGTCTCCCTCTCCTGTCCCCACCTTCCAATGAGACACCAAGTCCAGCCAACGCAACTTGATTTTGTGTTTGTTTTTTAACTGGATCCTTCAGCACATCCCACCTGCCTGTAATTTCCATTAATCATCTCTTTACAGTTGTAGTGAAACACCGTCCTTGAAATTTTCTTCTGGCATATAGGCAGCCTATCTAAAGCTCAAATCTGAGGAGTCCATGACATTGCTTAGATAATGTTGATAGTTCATCATCACCTATAAGCTAAATTCAGTAGGTCAACATATTCTATAAGATCTTTAATCATTGTCTTAGCTTGTCTTTAACAATCTCCAAATTGCATATTTTGCTCCACCAACACCAAACCACTTGGAATTCCACCATATGTGATATTGTTTATTCCTTGACCTTGCTGTCCATTGTGATAGAAAAGTTGATGAATACCCTCCTTTCACCTAATTCCTAGACATCCAGTAGGACTCAATGCAGGCTTCATTTCATAAAAGAGGCAAACCTGAGTTCCCCTCCCTTAATCACACAGCCCAGGTCTATTGCCCTTCTTTCTGCTTACATTGTATGCACTGTCTCTTCCATTCAATGCATCATATTATATTTGCAATACTGTAGTACAGAACTCCTTGAATGCAAAGTCTGTCCTTATTCTTTGTATTTTTGACAAATGTACTCATTGTAGGCACTCAATGAATGTTTCATGAATAAACAAATAAGTGTATTTAGCAATGAAAAGATGCTAAAAAGTGTCAAAGATTTAAAACAACCACTCATGTCATATTAAAACATCTTCAACCAGAGCCCTATTCTCAAGTCTATCACTCATGACTTTATATGGAGAGAAAACTTTCCACTGTACTTCATTGCTGGTCCATATTGACCATTAGTTCTCTCAGGTACCCATCTATTTTTTTTTCTTATATATTCACTTTGGCTGCATTCCTCATAAATCAAAAGCAATGCTTTTACTAAGTATGAAAAACAACAAATGAACATTGATATATAGATGCTTAAATGTTTCAGGAGTACTTGGTTGGTTAATTAATTTTTTAAAATTCAGAATTGTCCCTTTGACTCTCTAGTTTTCAAAAGTTAAGCTCTAGACTTTGGGGGTTTGCTCTATGTTTTTTCTCTCTTAGAGCTACTAAAACATTGCCTGGTGTTCACCTCTTAAGTAGTTTAGATAGCTTTAGTATGTTGTAGCCTAAGAAAGATAAATATTGACTTCATAAAAACAGATTATATGTTTTCATATAAGCAGTTTAGTGTGTGTATTCTAATGAAGATAAATATTGACTTCATTAAAGTGGTTTATATATGTTCATGTAAACATAACAATTAAGATCGTTAAAGGGATTTTTTTTTTAGTGGAAAGGAATTGGAACATAATTTTTTAGTTACTGTGTTATTCATAAATATATCCATCAATGGCATTTGATTAGAATGTAAAAGCAAATCATAATACAATCTTTTAAAATACCTAAACCTCATTAATTATGATAAAACTAGTTTGACTGATTCATTTTTATCTTTGAATGCTAGCAGATCTATAATGTTTCCCATTTGAAGCATCTCTGTGAAATTCAATATTGGTCAATATTCAAAACATTGCCATATTAACCAATCCAGTGCTTCAAAGGAATTGGCCTACCTACTTCATCAGTACATTTGAAGGAAAAAGTAAGGCTAATACCCAATTACTAAATTGTATCCCCAAAGAGAGGGGCTTCCCTGGTGGTTCAGATTGTAAGGAGTCTGCCTGTAATGCAGGAGACCAGGGTTCAATCCCTGGATTGGAAAGATTCCCTGGAGAAGGGAATGGCTACACACTCCAGTATTCATGCCTGGAGAATTCCATAGACAGTCCATGGGGTCACAGAGAGTTGGGTATGACTGAGCGACACTAACACACACACTAACATCCCCAAGAAGAAGGCTGTTTTCTAAAACATGATCTAATAGGTTGCGAGAGATAAAGTATTCTGAGGAGACTGTTAACAACGTCTATTCCGAATAATAAATGCCATTGCTAAATCACCAATATTCTTCTTTCAGTCTTAATTTTCTATATAATTTTTGTGCCTTGGAAAGAGTTTACTCTAATGCTTTTCATCTCTAAAGTGGAGATAATGTCTACCTTACAGAGCTTTGTAAGGACTGGAGATAATGAGTGTAGATAAAGTACCATAATGATATGATCCTTGTCAATCCTTGACTATAATTCCTCCTAGAGGGCAAGTGGTGCCTTCTGCACTTCTGTTGCATCTACAGAGAACAATATAGAAACTTTGTACAGAGTTTGACATTATAAGCATTTGCTTTTATGACTTGACCAACTTAGAGGCAAATGTTCTGACCACTGCATACTAGTGGCCAATGTTATCTGGCATTGTCAATAGCAATGACATAAGAACATTAATATAATTAATAGAGTCAAGATAATAACTTGATGATAAGGTTTTTATGACAAACCTAGACAGTGTATTAAGAAGCAGAGACATTACTTTGCCAACAAAGGTCCATATAGTCAAAGCTATGGTTTTTCCAGAAGTAATGTACAGATGTGAGAGTTGGACCATAAAGAAAGCTGAGCACCAAAGAATAGATGTTTTTGAACTATGGTGTTGGAAAAGACTCGAGAGTCCCTTGGACTGCAAGAAGATCAAACCAGTCAATCCTAAAGGAAATCAACCTTAAATATTCAATGGAAGGACTGTTGCTGAAGCGGAAGCTCCAATACTTTGGCCAACTGATGCAAAGAGCCAACTCATTAGAAAAGACCCTGATGCTGGGAAATACTGAAGGCAGGAGGAGAAGGGGACGACAGTGTACGAAATGGTTGGATGGCATCACCGACTCAATGGGCATGAGTTTGAGCAACGTCTGGAAGATGGTGAAGGACAGAGAAGCCTGGCATGCTATAGTCCACAAGGTCACAAAGAATCAGACACAACTGAGGGACTGAACAACAACAAAAGATTTGTAAAGGTGGTGAAGTGATAAAGAATCCATCTGCCAATGCAGGAGATGCAGGATTGATCTCTGAGTCGGAAAGTTCCCCAGGAGTAGGAAATGACCACCTGCTCCAGTATCCCTTTCTGCAAAATTCCACAGACAGAAGAGTTTGGTGGGCTACAGCCCATGGGGTCACAGAGCTGGACATGACTGAGCACACACAAACACACACACAAGGTTTGTAAGTAGTTTGACCAGCCGTCCTGGTTTGCCTTGAGCAAAATGGTTTCTGGGATAGAGGACATCCAGTGGTAAAACAAGGAAAGTCTAGGCAAACCAAACTGAATTGGTCACTGAATCACCTAGGGCTTGGCTTTGTTTTGCTCACTGTTGTATAACCAGAGTCTTGAACAGGGCTTAGAATTAAATTAGTTTCTCAATTCCTATTCACTGTGTGCATGAATTCACTCTAATACAAAAATAATCTAACCATGTTCTATACTTTACCATTTACTTTTTTCCTCCAATAATTTACTCTCTTTCTATGGTTATGGCTTCAAAATATTAATCCTTTTACATAGAGACAAATATACTATTCAGGGAAAATTTGATACATTAATTAAAATGCACTTACATACTATTCTTTCATGGCTTAACACATGAGAAAACAGGTGAAAGCACTTTCTGAGCTATAAAGCACAGAGTTTTTATTTTTGAATTATCCTATGAATACCTAATGGCATCCCACTAAATTCCATAAGCCTAGTTTATCTTTGACATTAATCTAATTGTAGATTTCCACTTCTGAACATCGGAGCTTTCTCTGATTACTAATATGGCTTTTAAATAACTATCACAAATCACTCTCAGGATTTATTAGAAAATGAATTTTATAAAAGTTTAATGATGTCAATAAATTGAAACCATGTTGACTAATAAACGAGATTTTTATCTTAGTTGCATTTATTGTCTGATGGATAATCTATATTGGCATTTGTCTCCAGTAGGAAGTATGGTAACAAGTTTATGTTCATAAAATTATATATATATATATATATTCTGCATCTGTATTTTTCAGTATTGTGAATTTCCTGCTTTCTTCCATTTTCTTGAAGGTAGAAGACATATTAATCATAATAAAAAATATCAAATCTCTAAAGTGGAACTCAAGAATAGAAATTTAAAAGAGGCATCACTCTGGAAGTGCCTAGGAAATAATCTATTCACTTCTGTAAGTTGTCCCCAATATTGATAGGGTTGAACTCCAGATTGAAGAACTAAATGTTGTGTAGAAATGACATATTCTCATTTTATAGTACTTGTAGAAAATTTGAAAACATGCTAAGGAAAGAAAGCAAGGAATAAAATATACTTCCACATAAAGATTTGTCCTAAAAAAAACAAAATGCAATTGATCTCATAAAGGCTGCTGCTGCTGCTAAGTCACTTCAGTCGTGTCCAACTCTGTGCGACCCCATAGATAGCAGCACACATCCCTGGGATTCTCCAAGCAAGAACACTGGAGTGGGTTGCCATTTCCTTCTCCAATGCATGAAAGTGAAAAGTGAAAGTGAAGTCGCTCAGTTGTGTCTGACTCTTTGTGACCCCATGGACTGCAGCCTACCAGGCTCCTCCGCCCGTGCGATTTTTCCAGGCAAGAGTACTGGAGTGGGGTGCCATCGCCTTCTCTGTCATAAAGGCTAGCATTAACTTTTTAAGAGTGACTTATTTGCAAGACTCTTGAAAAAAATTTAGGGGGAAATGCATAGCTACATGACATTTTTATGGTCAGCATTAACTAAAGTTCATTTGTTAACATCCATTTATGTTAAGAAATATCTTTACATGTATGCGTTTTTCTGCTTGAGGGCTGCTGGAAAGAGAAACTTTATTACTTCTCCCTTTCATTTTGTAAAACTTTATTTTTTAAAAATAGAACTAGCCATAGGACCAGGAAGTCCAATTCAACATTTGACTTTTGAGGCATTTTACAAATGTTGTTATAGTTAAATTTTTTCATAATGATTCCATTAGTAAAGAAACCCATGATTTCCGTAGTGTTAACAAATTATTTGATTTAAAGTTTTATAGTATCTACCATAAAAAAGTATATACCAGAAAATACATCATAATTACTCTTGTGTATGCTTTAATATATTTAGTTCAATTTAAGCTTCATTTATTTCTCTCAGAGAATTAGACACTTTACAAAACTACCAACTGTGTTTAAATGGAAATTAAATTCCATTTTAATTTACCACTTTTAATGTGGATCTAAGAACCGAAAAGAAAGAATTACTAATTGTCATTCAGAAGCCTTAGCGATACATAGACATGATAAAGGGTAGGGATTCCCAAAATGGATGGATTTTTGTCAGGATCTCCTAGGGCTGAGCTACTGGGTGTTCTGCCAAGTTTCAGGGTTGGAGGACATAAATCAAAATGGGCACTGCTGCCTCCACAGAGACCAGCCCCTCTCTGTCAAATAACATTGAATCTTCTCTTTGATCTAAGTAAAAAGCTATATATTAACTACTTCTGCCAACCAGATAAGGACAGGATTAATACCATTTGGACAAATTCAAATTCAGCAATTCAGCATCAAATATATAATACAGTGTACCATTAATAACCTGGAAAATGAAACTAAATTACTGGACCAAATGTTGAAAGAAAATCTTCACAGTCTGGAGTCTTGTAGAGCTTTGCTTTCTGTATTTTGCCTAGATGATGCATGAGTATCCTCATTTACTGTGCATTAATAAGGTTTATAAAATAGAAAGATTTTCCAGTAACATGTGCTTTCATAGCTTAATGCCATCGCCTATCTTTGCAGCAACACTCCATTCTCTCTCTCTCTCTCTTTTTCTTTTTATTTATTCTGGACTAAGGCAAAAAAAAAAAATGGAGTTTTCTCACTGCTGTTAGGCACTTGTTATACAATTTAATTATATAATTTATATGTAATTTGTATATTTTCTCAAATAATTTAAGAAAGGTTGAAATCTCAAAAGTTTGGTTAGCAGCACTTAAAGACCCAAAATGATGGGAACTGGTTTTTAAATGTGTTTTAAGAATGCTTCTTTGAGCTTCTACATTTGGATCTTAATTGACAGTGTACTATCAGTAATTCTAGGAGATTTCTTTTTTCTCTCCTAGAACCAGATGTATCTTATTTTATATCCTGGAAAGACAACAGCATCACAGCTGGCTTCTATCTAATACAGAGTGTGCAGAAATTCATATTTCTTCTTATGGCAGAAGAGAAAAAAACAGAAGGTAATTTGATGTTTTAAGGCAACAGCTTGACTTATTTTTATCTGGTTGCTTTTGTACAGAAATCATATTCTAATCAAATATAAGAATGTGTATAAACTTTGGGGAGAGATTTTTTTTAAAAAAAGAGATTTGACTCTGTGAAAATTTATTTTATGAAAAATAGACACCTGGCTTCCTAGAAGACTATGACTCCTCAATCAAGCATTCATGTGTTATACCTGTGATATTTAGTGATACAATTGTTTTCAATATCCTTATTAATCCCAGTAAGCTGAAGCACCAAATAAACAATTTAAAACATTATTTAAAAATTACATTGTTTCAAAGCACCACACTGTCCATAAGCACTCATCTGACTCTTTGACTTGCCTAAGTATTTTGAAGATTATGCTAAGAGGATAAAATGTTTAATTTTTTTTTTCACCTTGATCAATATTTACTTTGGAAATGTTGGGTAGCTTGGTGCCATGCACCTAATACTTTCCTCATGTTTCAGTAAATCTTTTTCTATAAATGTCTTCTTTATTTTCTTTCTCCCATACAAATAACCCTTCCATTGTCAAGTTATTTATCAACAGATCTAAATTCAGAATTTAAGAGTATGCAGGTCTCAAATAATGTCCTGATTTTTGATTCTTTGATTTTAAAGCCTAAAAGCAATTATAGCAATTAAGCAATTCCTCAAAAAAAGAATTAATCAATGTTCCAATCATTAACCAATGGTCCAAAATTCTAATTACCAACTTAAATCTTTGGAAAAGATGAAATTTGATTCTAGAATGTTCAGAATATGAGGAAAAATGATTAAAGCTATATTGGGTCCTATGTACGTGAATTATACCAAATTTGTCTCATATTTTGCCACCATAAATGTGTTTGGACACATGCAAAAGAATTTAGGAGTTTGAGGTGATAGCCAGTTATAAAAGAGCAAGAGTCCAGAATAGAAAAAAAAAATATTAGAGAAGATTCCTTCTAAAGCGTTCTTTGATATTTTCCCAAAGTCAACTGCATATCTTCAGTAGGAAAAATAAATATACATACTAAAATTATCATTACATTATTTTAACTTGGTTAATTGTGAATGACAGATTTTTGATGCACATGAGTATTTACGCATACTGCTGCTTGGTCACCTTTGGGTAGAATAAAAACAGTAGCAGACATAAAAAGTACATTTTGCTACAAGCATAGACCAGATATTTAAACAGTGAAATGGACTTTCTGCTGATCCAAAGAAGTCCATCTTGAGTGATGAACTCTGGTTAATACAGCTACCTTGTTGAAGCTCCCCAAACTAGTACATGATGCAGAGCAAATACAGGCACTGCTAATCATAAACTCATAAAATCATAGAATTCATTTTAGTGTCCTTTAAATAATACGTTTATAGCACTATGCCCTTCATCCCTAAAACCCACAGTGAGGAACTTTTGTCAAAAGTATTTCTAAATTGACTGGAAAAGTCAAATGTGGCTTAACAAATCTTTCATCAATATATGTAGATTTTTTAAAAAATTCTAATATGTATTCAAGTATTCTTGACTTTCTTACCTAAATTTTTAGTGCAAATTCACCTTTTATTCTAGTAGAATTTATCTAACTACTTAGCCACCCCTCACAGTTTAGTTCAGTCCAGTCACTCAGTCATGTCCAACTCTTTGTGACCCCATGGACTGTAGCACGCCAGGCCTCCCTGTCCATCCCCAACTCCCAAAGTTTACTCAAGAGGAATTGTATGCTGGAACTAACTTCTTAAGAATTAAAAGCTCAAATGAAAGAAAGTTTATAATCAGCAAAGACAGAGATCAGAAACCAAGTAGAGAAGGCAAGATTCTTTTCCTTCTGGGTTTATACCAGTCTTCTTTGTATTAGCACTTGATATTCCTTGGTGAGTTGTTTGGTTGGTTTCCAAGCTGATCTGCAGCTTAGAAATATGAAGCACATTCAATACTGAATCACTTGACAAATGACAGCCAACATGTGTTTTCCCTTGAGTCTTCTCCACAGTAAAGCTAATATGAATTGTATTCCTAACAAAGAAAGGTAGGATATGAGGGAGAAAAAGCCACTAAAGAACTGGTGCTCAAAAAATAGAGGTGAGATCCTTGTGTGGTCTCATTCGTTTGCTATCTCTTCCTCCCAGTTCTCTGACCTATTTTGCTAGTAACAATTGGTTTTTCACACCTGGAGATCACAAAACCCTGGTGTGATGTCCAGCCTGTAGAGTTATGTGTGAGTATCCAAGCTGCTCATTCATTAGGAGCTGAGATTTTCTCCAGCTTATCTTAGTTTTCTCTAGTTTAACACTTGTCTCACCAATGATATGGCAGATTTCAAGGGCCAGCAATGAGAGGTGTATATTTGGGAAGATCCCCTGGAGAAGGGACTGGCTACCCACTCCAGTATTCTTGCCTGGAGAATTCCATGGACAGAGGAGCCTGGCAGGCTGCAGTCCATGGGGTTGCAAAGAGTTCAACATGACCGAGCGACTAACACACTGTTTCACTACTGTTTTCACTATGCTTCACATAGATAAAGACAAAAGTCAGACATATACTATATTAAAATATCAGGAGAGTGCTAAGGTAACAGTAACTAGAAAGTTCCTTTTTAACTTGCAAGCTAGTAGATATTCTCATACCAAAAATATCTCCAGTTCCTTGAAGTACCTTTAATGAATTACTAGTGTGTTAGCATTGCTATCTCTTGGTAAACATCCATTGGCCGTAGCAAATCAAATCCATACTTACACTTCTTTACCACTCTACAATCTGCATTTGGAAGAACAGAATCAGCTCTTCCAGAAGAATGGAAAAAAAATCATGAGGAGGTTTTGGTCATAACAGTAATCTGATTATTTCAAAACTCTAGGATCCTGCCACCTGCCACCTAACAGGAAAATTAGAGCTGGCCCCTGGTAATCAACTGATGTTTCTTTAATGATATGACATATAGGTCATGATTGATTCAAGTGCAGAAACCAGGTCTTTCTAATAATGTGTCCACAGCACTAACATCAGTGTTTAACACATAGTAGGTCTTTAACAGTGTTGAATTGAACTGAGTTTGTTGGCACTCAGCACCAACAATGATTTTTCAACTTGGATAATTTAGCATTCTGTGACTGTACTTCATCTAGACAGAATAATTTTATTTAAGAGCCAGGGAATAAATTATACTGAAACTTTCTTTCAAGTGGAATTGAATTTACTTCACAAAAATCTAAAAATCTGAGCATTCTACAAAGGGTGACACTAATGAAAAGAAGACCACAGTATCCTTAAATATAGATCAGAAACTCACGTCATCTAATGAAACAGGACCCTGTAGAGACTGGTGCTGTGACTGAAGATTACTGTAATATTACCTTTCTCAGAAAGCAGGAAGTCTAGTTACCTTCAAGTTTCTCACATTTGAGCCAAACTACAAATGAGTTGTATCCAGGTACAGAAAAACCGACAATATTTTATTTATAATCTTATTTTTAGTTTTTGAACTACAAATCGGATTCTAGATTTGTTTAAAAGATCATGGGTTTTATAGATGCTCATATGTAAATTAATCTGTTGCTTGCTTCCTTTTTTTTTTCTTTCCCATTGAATGGTCCTCCTCATAAATACAGAACAGATCATTACATGAAAAATATAAGATCTTGCATTTTTTCCTTGTTCTCTCTTAAAAATCTATTTCTAATACTGCATTCCCCATTGGACTACTTCATAAGGGCATGAGAGGGAGGAAAGAAAAGAAAGAGAGAGAGAGAAGGAAAAAATAAAAGAAAGACCAAATAGACTGGATCTCACCACTAGAATTCACCATAAAAATCTCAAAGTATAACAGAATTCTTACAAAATTTCCTAGACTGGTTCTTTAGGGAATTGAGATCTCCTATGAAAAATATGGCGATAGGGAAGGCAGGGATGAGATGTGGGAAATAGTAAATAAGTGCAGCAAAAACAGGTTCTGAGGAATACACATAATTTTGTCTGCTTTAGATCACAATAGAATTTTTAATAAATAAATCTTTTCTTTTTTGTTTTTTTTTTTTGTAAAGACACTTTTTTGAAACAGTAGATTTAGCCCAGTCATTTGTGTCATTTTTAATAAACTGTCTTTTTTTTATTTTGATTGTTTGTTTTCCGTAACTGTCAGTGTTTTAGATTTGAGTCTCTTGGACATTGTCTTTAGAGTTCATCCGGATCAATAACGGTTCATGCACTGAACTGTGTATTGAATTTATTGTGTTAACTGTTGTTGTGTGGTTGAAAGGAGATTTGTAAGAGTTATAGTGATTGAGGTGCTCATGCTCAATCGCAGGCATGGGCAGGTGGCTTTCCATGGGCGTGTCTCCTGTAATCTCATCATCCACATTAATAATTTCAACAGTCCTCGTTGGGGCATGATGGTTTTGCCGATGATGCTGCTTCCTCATCTTGTAGAAAATGACCAGCATCACTGCAGCCATGAGTGTGATGGCCACGAAACAGCCAATGATGATTTTGGTAGTCTTCATGACCTCATCAATTCCTGGGATCCCACTGTTTATATCAGTCACAGGGATGGTGAATGTCTTTTCTGTTGACCTTGTGCTCTGTGGCGTGAGGGAGGTGGTCACGTTAGTGGTCTCCCAGTCGATCACTGGAGTGGGACCCACATTGTTATCTGTGGTCCGTGCCTCATCCTGAGAAGGTTCCATAGTCTCTACCGTGACAGTTGAAAAGTAAGAGAAGGGAGTAGTGGTTGCTGCAGTAACATTCAGGGTGGCTGAAGCGGTGGTATTTCCCACAGAATTACTCACCATACATGTGTACATGCCTGTATCTTGCACGGTTACATTCGTGAAGTTTAACGTGCCATCACTGAGCACGGCTATCCGCACTTTATATGCCCCATGTGTCATAACTGTTCCGTTTGGAGTAATCCAAGATACGGAGGTTAGGGACGTGGAGGCCCGACATTTCAGCTCAGCTGCCATGCCTTCAGTGACATTGAGGTCTGCTGGGGGCTCCACAATGACAGGAGCATAGCATGTGAAATAATTCTGGTCAAGCTCCCCAATGTACCTCCCTTTCAGATTGGGAGGGGTGTTACACCGGGCACAGCAAGCTGTATTGGAGGGGGCCATGTCTTTTATCCACCAGCTGAGCCACAGGATGTCACAGTTACAGTTCCAGGGGTTGTGATGTAAGTGTATCCGCTCTAGATGATGCAAGGGTGTGAAGAGGTCATGAGGCAGTAATGTCAGATTGTTGTGTGCCAGGTTGATCTCCACCAGTGACTGAAGGTTATCAAAGGCATTCCGTTCAATCACTTGAATCTGGGACTGTATCATCCACAGTTTCTGAAGGTGCATCAACCCCTGGAAAGAGCCAGGCCTGATGGCAGATAGATGATTCCCAGAAAGATCCAGCTCATCTAGTTTTATGAGCGGCGTGAGGTTAGGGATTTCTCGGAGATTGCACATGGCAAGGTTCAAATACCTCAAGTTAGACAGACCTTCAAAGGCACCTTCTGAGATGTATGAAAGCCTTTTCAATTCCCCTAAGTCTAGCCGGCGCAAAGAAGGGATTCTGTTAAAAGCATAAGAAGGGATGCTTTCGATGGGGTTGTTTCGCAACCAGAGCTCCTTCAGTTTAGACAAATATACAAAAGCTCCATTCGGGATGGTCGTAAGACGATTGTCAAAGAGTTCCAGCGTGTTGAGGTTTGCCAGACCATTGAAGGCTCCGATTTCAATTGTTCTGATATGATTCCTACTCAACTGTAGGATTTCCAGGTGCCTCAAGTGTTTGAAGCTGTTCACTTTGATGATCTGGATTTGGTTCTCATGGAGGTTCAGCAGCCGGGTGTTGGTGGAGATGCCATCTGGAACATCACGTAGGTTTTTCCGAACGCAAATCACCTTGCTGAACTGGTTGCTGCAGGAGCAGACGGAAGGGCAGGTTTGAGCCCGCACCAGACCAGCCACCACAAGAAGTTGAAGAGCCAGCAGCACCACAAGCAGGGGGTCAAATAAGGCCCTGTTAAACCTAGGACCTATCATTATCTGCTGTGGATGTAAGGTCATCTTGTTCAACATTCATAATTTATCTGGTGTTGGTCCTTCTGGAGTTCAAATAATCTGCAATGCAATAAGAGCAAAAAAGAGTATTAGATCTCCTCCAAATGTCTTTCTCGAGTCATTGTCAGTGAGACAGTGTATCAGCTCAAGCCTTCATTTCTCAAACTAAGATAACAATAAATCTAATGCCATGTATTGAGCAATGGGGCTCATATTTATTAAGAAGTGTTTCCGCACTCTGAGTTATCAGCCAGCCACAGCCCATATTCCATAATTTGTGCAATCACAGAGAAATGGAAGAATGAGGTAGAGGGTTTGACTAGTGTTTATCAACCAAGGGTAATCTGAATGCATGAGGACACATGAAATGTACCCCATCATTAGGTTCAATGTCCAGACCAGATTGGAAAAGTTCAGAAAATAAAATTGGGGGACTATACCAATAAACTAAAAACGCCCTTGCAAAATTATTCATAGCTGACATTTTATCAAGGAGTAGTCTATGTGCCGTAGGCTATAGACTTCATGAACAATCCAAGAATGGCTACATAACTTGCAGAGCTCAAGGCAAAATGCAAACATGGGATGTCTCATCAAAAATTACTAAGAATTTCAAGGGTTTCCCTGATAGGCCAGTGGTTAAGACTTTGCCTTCCGATACTGGGGGTGTGGGTTCAGTCCGTGGTTGGGAAACTAAGATCCTACGTGCCTTTTGGCCAAAAAAACAAAACATAAAACAGAACACAATAGACTTTAAAAGTGGTCCACATCCAAAAGAAGTCTTAATAATTTTATGAAGAATTTCAAATCAGTTATAATAGAACATTAAGTCAAGCATGGGCCCTTCTGAATACGGAGTCCTTTGTAACTGCACAGGCTTCATGCCCTGATCCTTTCTTTTCCTTACTTCACTTCTCTGGGGAAGGAATTGTTATAGCCTCCATTTTCAAGAAAAAGACATTTAATTGTAGGGGAAGTAACGTGCATATAGTCACATGGTTAACGAGTAGAGAATCAGGGTTAGATATTCATCTCACTGGTCCAGGAGAATACGATCTCAAACATTCCATGAAAAAAGTTTCTTCAAGAATGATGGCAAAAGCAAAATATTTTTCACAATTATTTTTGTTAAAATACCTTTCCTTTGGGGGTCACCTCAGCTGTAAACACTGGCAACTTAATGTATGGTACCTGTGAAAATACACTGAAATAATGACACGCACAAATATGTGTACATTTCTAGAGATTTTCATATATAAAACTCACAACAACAGAGCCAACTGCTACCTATAGGTAGACGTACTACCAATTAAATCACATCTCATGAAACGTACAGAAAAAAAATCATAGTATTAAATATAACCGGATTATATATGTATTATGCCCCTACTCGTATTGATTTCTGAGAAGGGAAATAAAACAACTTACTTTCTGCATCTCTTACAGCACAAAGAGGAATTCCAAAGCTTGTGTTACCCAGTATACACCCCAATTCAACTGGCTGATCATGAATTGGGTACCTGTGTGATGACTTTTCCCAAATTCCTCAATAAAGAGTGCCTCTTCTAAGAATCACTTGGGAAGAAAAACAAAATGTGGAGACTTATCATAACCAATTCAAAAAGGCACTAAGACAGTAATTTAGTATTTACTATGTGTCACCTTGGGCAGGTGACTTATCCTCTCCACGGCTCAATCTCATTTGCACAATAGGGATGATATTATTATATAACCCTTAGTGTTATTGTCAGAAAAAAATTAATATCATAAAGAGCTAGAATAATGCCTTCCATACTGAAGGAACTCAATAGACATTTCTATTACTACTACTACCATTTTGTTATTAGACCTTAAAATGTCTAACTAGCAAAAAGTTAGACATTTTGCTAAGTGTTGAGCATACAAAAGTGAAGAATATAACCCTCACCCTGAGGGAATTATAATTCAGAAGGTAAGACAGATAGGCAAAGTGATGAAACACAATAATATATGTTCATTGCTATGAGACCAAGCCACATTGGCACATGGGCACTAAAGTCAGAGCAACTAAATCTGTGATGGTATAATAAGTCAGGGGATTTTGAAAGAGGAGAGTCATCTGATCTAGATTTTGTAGAAGTTGATAAAGGAAAGAAGAGCAGAGGGACCAGCCTGAACCAAGACAAGGAAATAGGAAAGTACTAGCACAACCAAACAACCATAAAATCCCCTACAGGAGACTGGAAGGTCCAGGAAAGAGAATGGGAAAGAAGTTGGGATGAGATCAGATCAAGACTCAATGCAAGCATTCCCGTTTATCCTGCAAGTGACTATTCAATATTCTGTTTATACAAAGAAATGCTGTCAGCAGCTTTGCTTTCAAGAATGGCAATGCTACCTTAATATAGGAGACAGAAAAGCTCTATAAGAAACCCACAGCAAGGAGAAAGATTAGTAAAATCTTCCACTTGCTCTAAATGAAACTTGGAGAGAAGTCAATGCCGGAGATACTTGGAATTTCTTGGCCACTTCTATGCATACCATCCAAGGTCTTGAGAACTTGGCTGTATCCTAGGACATAACCCTTCTACCAGTAGTAAGAGTCTCAGTGTAAATTAGCATTTGTAAATAAATGCATTTACTTAGAGTACACAAGACAGAGAAGAGACTCTTCCAAAAATAGGAGATGCTTCACTCAGTAAAGATGTCTGTCATGAGCAACTCTTAAACATACACCCACATTGACAGACTGTAGAAAGGGACCTGAGTCTTATGAACATGAGGTTTAAAGTCACAGATGCTTTCTGGCTTTAGCAGCTTGTTTTGGTCTCCTTCCCTATGGCAGCAAAGAAACTTGAGCAGTAGGTTGTGAGTTGTTACTCTTTCTTTCAGGACTTGCTTATTCCCTCCAGGTTCTTGCAGCTCTAAGTTGAATTCTCACACCATCTAGTACTATGATCATTTGTCCCTGGTTCTGTTTCCTGCACTAGCCTGTGAGCTCCTTAGGGACAGTGGCCATGTCTCTTCTTAGCCTCTGGACAACAGAGTACCTAGTGTGCTGTAGACACAAGAGGGAGGGTATGGGGAGGGAGGAGGGAGGAGGGTTCAGGATGGGGAGCACGGGTATACCTGTGGAAGATTCATTTTGATGTTTGGCAAAACTAATACAATATTGTAAAGTTTTAAAAATAAAATAAAATTGAAAAAAAACTACAAAAAAAAATAAAAGAAAAAGACAGCAAAAGAAAAATTGAAATGAGAAAACACACACACACACACACAAAAGTGCAAAACATTTACTATCTAATTCCAACACTTTGTATATGCATATTTTCTGAATTTTCTGATGTTTTGGTATCAAGGCCTTGCTGATTCTGGAGAGTCAGCCTAACCAATAAAAAGTGTTAGTTGCTCAGTCGTCTCCCAAGTCTTTGTGACCCATGGACTGTGGCCCACAAGGTTTCTCTCTTTGTGGAATTCTCCAGGCAAGAATAGTAGAGTGGGTAGCCATTCCCTTCTCCAGGGGTGGGCCTAGGGATTGAATCAAGTTCTCCTGCATTGCAGGCAGATTCTTTACCAACTGAGCCACCAGGGTTCTGCCCATCCAAAGGCTAGCCAGATTCTACAGATAGTAAAAGGCAGACCTACTGGCATTCTTGCCATATTTAAACCAACCATTCTGAACCAGGGACCCCAACCACTTCCTTTATCAGTTCTTACATGCTGTTTACTCTCAAGCCACTACCCCTCTGCCTTCATCATCCCAGGGTTAGATTCCAGGCAACTAGACAGACCCTATGTCCCAGAACTCACTGAATTTACTCATATCACAACAGTGTGGTTGGTAGGCTTCTCACTCTGAGTTAGATTAGGAGGTACCTTTCATTGTAAATTGAAACACAACCTTGAAAACCCTTGTAGATTTCCATTTAAAATAGGATGCTATTTAAGTTGCCAATAATCATAACCATTGAAAAACTGTCATTCCTGTGATTCAGTTTTTCATTCATATGTTCCCTTCTTCTCAAAACACACTTCTGAAGGTAATTGGGAATTTGAAAGAAAGAATGAGAGGGAGAAAGGGAAGGAAGGAAGGGAAAGGAAAAAGAATATCACCTAAACTCTAATATACTAACTGATTGATGCTTTTAGGATGGGGGTCCTAGGGCCTTACTTTTTTATCCCTCCTCCCACCTCCAAGCCCATGACTTTCCCTAGAGTCCTAGGGTCTCTGGCACTAGAGGTCAAAATAACTGGTGGACTGGAAATAGCACAAAGTGAAAAAGGTAAGTCTTTACTCTGCCATTTGCTACTGAGCGACTTCACTTTCACTTTTCACTTTCATACATTGGAGAAGGAAATGGCAACCCATTCCAGTATTCTTGCCTGGAGAACCCCAGGGAGGAGGAGCCTGGTGGGCTGCCGTCTATGGGGTCACACAGAGTCAGACACAACTGTAGCGACTTGGCAGCAGCAGCAACATCCCTTTAAAATATGAAATAATAAAGACAACCATGTCCAATGGGCAAGAGAAGAGGCTTATGATGAATTCATGAATTCATATGCCTGCTTGAACACCCACAACCCTATCAATGGGAAAGTTACTTCATCTGTCTATAATTTACTCTCCCCATCTGTAAAAGTAGCAGAGCTACTTAATCAATAGGCTCTTTTTAGTACTGTCATATAATATATACAAAGTTACTGACTCATAATAAGTAATATGTAATACTGAATAAATATTTAATACATATTAAAATAAAGTGATGTAAGCTTCTTCCTCTTAGATAAGATAGGAATAACACTAATACCTATTATTCAAAGTTGTGGTAAGGATGAACTGGAATGACCAGAAACACACTATCAGTAAAACATATCCAAATACAATGCATTGCTCTTAATTGTAGAGTATATGTGTCTCCCTTTTTTCAGTCTCTGGGTTGTTTTATTTTCTACTTCTTGCTTACTTCAAGGCCTTTTTGCTATTGCAATTAATGAGATTGCCTGTAAATCAGTCATAGGTAATGATTTATGAATTATAGCTGGTTCAAAGCTAATTTATAACCTGTAGCAAATAAAGTTTGGTACACACCCAGGATTGAATAAACTACTATCAACAAAAGGTTTCTATTTTAAAATCTAAATTACGTTACTTTACATCAAAAGCCAGGTTTCAACATCTCTTTCAGAAGATGTTTTTATCACATCAAAAGGAAATTAATTTAAAGGTGCTCACTATCCATTACGATGTCATCTCACAGCATTTATTTACAAATGGATCTGTGTGGGTTTTGAATTAAACTAATAATATTCTTAGCCTTGTCCCAGAGGATATCCTGACTTTGTCAAGACACCTTTCTTCTTTGCTTACCCATGCTTCAGTGCACTGAGAGACACAGAAGGGACTCAGGAGGGAGAGTAGCTGATGGGGATGCTTTATTTAGCACAGTATCATTGCTAAGTCAGCATAGACTACTGTCTAGACATTGGAACTAGTTTTCAAGCGAGGTGGGAGAAAGATAAATTTAGTTAACCCCAATCAGTCCTCATATTTCAGTAGACCACACATTCACTGTCATATGTACATGCAATGGACCTCTGTAAGCATTGAGAAGCCAAACCATTAACCCCCATACTCAGAATGGACACTGAGACCTCCAGATCATACCTTACCATCAACATCAACTTGACTTAGCTCTTCTATGGTTTCTATTAGCAACTCTATCCTCTTCTGAAACTCTCCTGCTAAAGCAAACAGTTTCATGGTCCTTAGCGAAACTTGCCCAAAGATCCTTCAACTCTTTCATAGAAAGCATTAACTGTGCTCTAAGATTCTTTGGATTTTTTGCCTCATGTTGGTGTTTTCTCCAATCCTGGGTCTTTGTATTATGGTTCTTACTTGATCCTCATCAAGTTCCCATATTGAAAAATCCTAAAAATTAAACTTCTAATTCTCAATAAATTATGGCTTAATCATCACCATTCCATTCAGACTCTCCTGGACTTCTGTAGGGTCTTAGTAAGGAAAAAGACTCAGGTCTGTCTTACCAACCACTCTTGCTGGTAACATTTTCAGAATCAACTGCTTTATGAAACTAAAGGTGGGTTATTCACTTGAAATATGCATGAACTTCAATCTCTCTGTCTTCTCTGAATTTGTGGTATACCCAGTATCCTACTCCCATACTCTTTCCTTAGAAAATTTTGTTCAGAAAGATTCAGTCTCTTCTTAAAAGACAAACAAACAAACAAAAAACAGAATTATATTATCTTCTTTAGGAGAAGTTTATCCAGCCTTGATGTATTAATAGAATCTGGCTTAAGTTAGGACTAAGCACACTTTTTCTGTGAAGGGCCAGATAGTAAATAGTTTGTTTTCAGACCATATGGTCTCTAGTTGCTACCACTCTGCTCTGCCACTGAAGCTTGAAAATAGCTCTGGTCAAAAAGTCAATGAATGTGCATGGCTATCTTCCAGTTAAACTCTGCACATTCAAATGTCTCAACTATTCTTTTTTTTTTTTTTTTTTTACAGTTTTCTTTATTTTTTTTTTAATAAAGGTTAATTCTTAATATTTTTTCAACCATTTTAAAATTTCTAAATAGTCTTAGTTCACAGAGCATACAAACACAGATGGTGGTGGGCTAAACTTTGGAGTATTGTTTGCTGAGTTCTTGTCTAAACAAACATTGATTGTTCCATTCTTATTGCCAGAGACTGATTGGTTCTGAACATGTGACACCATTTGGCCAATAAGATGCAAAAAGAGGTCAGCTGAGGGGATTCTGGGAATTTTTATTTTTCTCCCCCTAATAGAAGAAAGACAGGGGAAGGAGTAGTTCTTTATTCTGTTTCTGGATGTTGTTGTGGATATAAGATACTGAGAACTGCTACAGACAATTTGTGGCCAAAAAAGCAAGCAGCCTGAGGACAAAGCTGTTGTGCTAAGCAAGAAAAAAATGGAAAGAGGAAAGAATTTGCATTCTTGATATTGTGACAAGCAGCTACATTAACAAATCCTGCAACTGTTTTTCCTCTCTATTTTATTATTATATGTAATAATCAGTTCCATACATCATAAACAGCTCATTATTTTTCTGGTTACATGTAGTCAAACCTACCTGATATTTTCATATTCGTTCTCCTCTCTCCCTCTCCTTTTATTTATCTCTCACTACTCCTGCTTCCAAAACCAACAGCAAAGAAATGGCAAAAGAAAAAAATCTAATTGCTTAAACCATTATATATCTGATACCTATCAAAAAGAACAAAGTAAGCTGAGGCGACATGATTTGCTTGTAAGAAAGGAAGTGAGGCTCATTTTCATCTTACTAAGAAAGCTTTCTATTATAATCATTTCTCAAGATAGCTCTTTAAATTTTCAAGAGTGCTATAATACACAGGAAAAGGGAAAACAACAAATTAAATAACACCATTATCAAAGGTAGCTCATCCCTTCAAATCAAATTTATTTTACAAATATTTCCTAATATAATTCAACTTTTTCCCATTTGAAACCCAATTTTGCAAATCTGTTGAGCTTTCCACCCCTCATGGAGGAATATATGGTTCTGCATATTTTCAGGGAAAGAAAATTTTTGTTAATATGCCCAGGGCTGACCCTCAAGGCAAATGTAATGGAAATGATACAAGGTTTAAATCGCTGTAATTCAGGTATTCAACCTGTCAAGTCAACAAGAGGCTCTTTGGCTATATACACTGACCTTGCAATGTTTCTAGAAAATGTTGAGACTTAAAAAAATTTTATATTCAAGGAAAGAAAAACCACCTGGGTCTACATTTCACTTTTCTAGATGACTTGCTCGATTTACAGTAAAAAACAAAAAACAAAAAACCTACATGTGTTTAGAGGTGACAAGATTACAACATCATTAGATAAGAAGAAGCAATGAATGGAGAGAACTATATATTTTTTTTTTAAGTAAGAAAAAACATAATAAATGATGTGGCCAATATGTTGCTATGTTCTGTTGAGTATAAAAAAGGATAGAAAAGAGTCTAAGGTGACCATACCTTTTAGAACTTTACAAACTTACTGGAGCTATAATATAAAAGCATAGATACCTATCAAAAATAAAAAGCACACATATGTGTATCTAGGAACTAATGTAAATCAATGTAGTCAATATTCAAATTCCATAAAACATTGTCAGATGGCATAGATAACCAGAGAAAGTTTTAAGAGGGTTTGAGATTTTATGTAGGTCCTTAAGGGGATATAATTTTGTATTGAGGCATGTGGTAGAGGTGATAATGGATGACTTGTAAAAGCAGAGGGTCTTACCACGTGGCTCAGTGGTAAAGAATCCATCTGTCAATGCAGGAGATGTGGATTAAATTCCTGAATTAGGACGATCCCCTGGAGAAGGAAATGGCAACCCACTTCAGAATTCTTGCCTGGGAAATCCCATGGAAAGGAGCCTGGCAGGCCACAGTCCATATAGTTGCAAAAGACTCAGACAGGACTAAGCAACTAAATAACAGCAACTGTAACAAAACCAGGGGAGTAGGAGCATGAAATAAAAGAGAAATGACTTAATGAAAGCAGGTGACTTATACAATAGCATTTAGCTTGTTAAGTTGGCCCAATTGAGGGGCATTACATGTCTGGTAGGAGAGTTTGGATTTGCTTCAATGATGAAACTTAGAAAGAAACTCCAGGCTCTTAAGCAGGAAAGGGTGAGAACATTATTTTAGGGAGGCTCTGCCCTTATGCATAAAAGAAACTGGAGAGAAGAGTAGTTGATGGAAAAGTCAAATGAGTTCAATATCAACATCCTTAGCATTACTTTAGAACTGAATGGAACAGATCTTCAATCCGATTACCTGTTGATATAGATATCAATCCAATATCTATACATTATGAAACATGTATAGCCTCAAATTAATCAGTCCTGCATGAAATCCTGTAGAGGATGAAATACCAGTGAAGGCAAAATTAGCTTCTGTATGCAGTCACATTAAAAACTATCAGGTTACATAGAGGCAGCAGACTATCACTTTGAAACTCTGATGCACAAATAAGGAAAGATAAACTTTTTAAAAATCTCTAATGTGGTTCATGTCCACACTGTAAATTATATACAGAGAATGACTAAATATACATTAAGCTTTTGTTCTTTGATGATATAATGCACTTCAACATTATGTTGAAATATAGATAGACATCCAATCTATATTAGCAAACCCAGTGGGACAAAAATCAGATTTAGAGTGAAATCCGGTGGGTTAGAGGGTTGGCCAAGTATTACTAATCATTCTTTGGTAAACCGGCTTTCTCTGAGCTGCACCTTCCTAAGTGGGAGTGATGGTAACATTAATAGACATTGAGAAGATTATATGAATTATATTCTATAGCATCTACTGAAAGAAAATTCCCAAACCTGCCTTATACCTTCATAAATGCCACTACCATACATCCAAATGCTCAAGGCAAAAATGTAAGGATCTTCCTTGACTGTTCCTTTTCTTTATTTACATTCAGCATAACCCTACTTATTAAAATATTTACTCCACTATTAAAATATAAGTACATTCCTCATTGTCCCTTCCTAGATAAAATATTCTTCATTTCCAACTTGGACCACTGAAATACCCTCTTATAAGTTTCTCTACTTTTGCAAATGCTGTACCACAGCTAATTCTTCATACAGCATTTAGTGGAGTAGGAAATAGCAACCCACTCCAGTATTCTTGCCTGGGATATCCCATGGACAGAGGAGCCTGGTAGGCTATAACCCATGGGGTCGCAAAGATTCTGACAAGACTGAGACTGAGCATGCACACACAGCACTTAGACTGAAGTTTAAAAATATAAATATGCTCATGCCATGCTCCAGTTGAAAATGCTCCTATTAGCTTCACATCCTTTTGGAGCAAAATGTAAATTTTTTTCGCCTCTAATATATGATTATCTGATACTTGCCTATCCTCTTATCTTCTAACTCCTCTCATTTCCCTGTGTCTTCAACCATATTGAATTTCCTTCATTCCTCAAGTGTCCCAAGCCTTTTCCTCCCTCAGGACTTTTGCACTAAGTTTCCCTCTGCCTGCAACAGCTGCTCTTTGGTTTCTGCATGATTGATATCCCTTGTCGTTCAAGATTCCCTTTAAATTTTATCTTCTCAGAAAATTCTTTCTTGATCACTCAGCCTAAAGCAGATCTTCTATCACCATCAGTCAGATTACCATTTTTATTTGTATAATTAAAAAATGTGTTGCCCACTCCGTGTGACACATGAAATATTAGTTCTCTGACTAGGGATTGAACCCATGCCTCCTGCACTGGAAGCATAGGGTCTTAATCACTGGACCATAGGGATAGTCCCCAGATTACCATTTTTAATTTTCATCAGAGTACTTCTAATTTGATACTTTCCTCATACACTTCAATGTTTATTTTCTTACTGCTTGCCTCATCTGAATAGAATGCTAAATTCCTTGGAGAAATATCTTATCTACCATAATGATATTTTTCCAAAAAATACTCATCAAACATTTGTTAAATGCAGGAAAGAATGCATAGGTGTTCAAGCAGACAGAAACAGTGTATAGATAGTTAAGGCTATCCATTCACTGAGGACTGAAATAATGTCATATTTACTAATTGATCCTTAGCATCTTGTAGAGTCCAACTCACTCAGTGGGGCTTCCCAGGTGGCTCAGTGGTAAAGAATCCACCTGCCAAGCAGGAGATGCAGATTCAATCCCTATATCAGGAAGATCTCTTGGAGGAAGAAATGGCAACCCATTCCAGTATACTCGCCTGGGAAATCTGGAGGAGCCTGGCAGGCTACAGTCCTTGGGGTCAGACACGACTTAATGACTAAACAACAACAACACGCTCACATAATAGAAATTTCATTAATTTCTGGAATGATCCTTGTTCAGTTTTTAGTTATTTTCATAGAAGTCTTCCTACAAAGAAAAGCTGGAGAGAACAAAGCAATATAAAGGTCATTCCGCTGTCTCCTTGCCCTCTTTGTTTATTTATTTTGCAGGAAAAGCCTTCTCTATTTCTTCATCTATTCTTGTCAATAGCAGTTCTAAGTTTGGCCAGACAATGCCCTCTGCTGTATGTGCCTAAAATAGCATGATTGCCTTGAAAATTCCAACTAGATGATGCAATGAAGTCTTTTCCTTGATTTGCTTCATGGTACTCAGATGCACTGCAGATCTAGGGAGGTTTGACTCAGCTTTCAGGTCCTCCATTAGGGCAGACCACTTAGAGCAGAAAACAAGAATTCTTATAAGCAGAAAGTCAAATCATCTACATATCTTCTTTAAGATGGAAGAGTATCTGGATCTTTACACCCCTGCTTCTAGAACACATCTGAAGCATTAATTAGAAAATCCTTGTGTGAGAAAGATCTAATTCTTCTGTCACAATCAAAAAGAAAAAGATGGATTAGGCAAAGTATCGGGGTAGGCGGTGACAGTTCCAACTTTGCCTTAGCAACAAAAAGTCAAATCTATTTCATGTTAGGAAAGCAGACCTAGAAATACAGCCAAAGACTTCGCAAGGCTAAAAATAAAATTAATTTGTTTTCCCCTGTTTTTTTAGCCTCTCATGATGCAGGAGATCTAAAGTGTACCTAGTACGAAGCTTTTGACTGTTTATGAATCCTTTGAATCATATTCACATTCTGAGCTTGATTATTTATGAAGAAATGAAATATAGATGACTCCCTGTTCCTCGAATTAAAGGGTGGGATTCGAGGTGTTCAGGTCTGCGTTTGCATTTTTATGATAGTTGTCGGCTGTGTTGGTTTAGTGAAATGCATAGCCAAGGAAAAAAGCTTAAAACCTCAAGCGTCATATACTGCTTGATATTGCACTCTTCAGAAAATGAAATCAGACCATTCCAATGATCAGAAATGTTGCCTGCCTGTAACAATGCCTGCATTCATTTGTGCACTAATAGTTTTTAAGTCTGGAGCCTTCTCCACACAGGAAAACTTCAGTTCTCCTCTTTTCCTATTCATTCTTTCTTTTTACTCAGATTCAAGGTTAACCAATTGATTCATGCATGCTATTCCTTATCTCCAACATTAGTCTTTTCATACTGTTCTTCAGGGAGATTTTCAAAGTAATGCTTTGCACACTTTGTGTAAGAACACACAGGGACCTTGGCAAATAACTGTCCAAGAAAACATAACCCAGCAATAGTCTCCCAGTGCTTACAGAATTAAAACTAAATCTCTTACATCCTCTACCCACTAGATGCCAGTAACACCCCCAGTTGTGACAATCTGCAGTGCCTCCAGATATTGCCAGTGCCCCCTGGGGGGCGGGGAATGTGACCTCTTGAAAACTGCTGCCTTAATGTGACATGTAAGACACCACGATGCTCAGCCATACTGTTTCCCCATCTCCTCCCCCACTGTTATCCATAGTACAGTCTAGGCTACAGTCTGTTTCTGATTCTAAAAATATACTCCCTACTTCTCTTCTTTGGAGTCTTGCTCCTGTTTTTCCCATGTCCTGGGAAGTCCTACCTGGATTTTTCTTTCAAAATTGCATCCAAGAGATAATTTACAGTGACCATTTCTAGTAGATCTCCCTTGGTTTTACTGGACAGCATTAATCCATCCTTTCCCTAAGGATCTGCGATGCCAAAACTACAACATTTATCAAATCTGTGTTTGAATGCAAATGTTTGGGAATGCATTCAATCTAGTTAATCATAAGCTTCTTAAAGGCAGGGATTGGATGATGTCTAGGCACTCAGGAAATATCTGCTGAATTGCATTGTGGAATGTAGTCCACATTTAAATTCATAGTCAGGAGCCAGGTTTATTAAGTAATTTTATCAAGGTTTAGTGATAAGACCCATATGTAAAACAAAACAAAAAAATAAAAATGGCACACAACATAGTACAAATGGTAAAGAGGAGTCTCATTAATAACTTATTGTCTTCCTACCGCCCCATAAAAGCTTATAAATACAATAACTTTGAGATGAAGTCGATTATCAAAAATCAGCATGTATATGGGTGATTAAAAAACAATTTATTAGGATAAAAAATAAAACTCTATCCTTATCAGCAATAAACTGTATCCTAAAGACACATCTGAGTTCCTGGCACGTGGTATATACTAAATACCTGTGTATGGAGAGAGAAACAGAGAGAAAGAAAGGAGAGAAGAAAAGGAACGAAGGAAGAATAATGGGCTCAAGAAAAAACTGGTTGGTGCAGATTATCAACTACTTACATAACTAAGTGAATATTAATGGAATATAGTTTTTTTTTTTTTAAAGTAAGAGGTTGAAATGTATGTATTACTTGTCTATAAAACTGCCTATAGGTTGGATATGATACTTTGATTTATATACTCCATTCGTGAGCATACATGAGTTAACATATAAAGAAGGATTTAGAACAGTGCCTGGTACCCAGTTAATACTGTATGAATGTCCGTTGCTGTTTTTCTTGTTGTTTGTCTAATCCTGGTGACAGCTGAAATCCAACTGTGGAGAATGATTGATGCATCAGGCTATCATAATCTGATGCTAAACCAATCCAAATCATACAATCACATTTTCTTAGTTTGATTTCTTATCAACCACCTTATTTAATTATAATTTGATTTTCCATGAAAATTCACAGTGCAATCCCTGGATTCCTAAGACATTCAAGAGTGGTTTTCAAACTATTTATAAATCTCTTGAAATCATATGTAAATTTTCATATAAATGCGATTGTATATTTTTATAGGAAGATTATTCATTGGCTTTGTCATCACATTTTCAAAGAGATTTGTGATTCAAAAAAGTTTAAATCGTACAGAAAAAGATTTGACAGACTAAAAAGTATTTGAAGGGTTTGTTATAGTGCTAGCTATTATTTAGCAAATTAGCATTCTGTTCTCTATTCTGTATTTCCTATGTGTTTAGTAAGTGTGACTACACCCTTCTCACAATGAGCTACCAGAACCAAATTTCTGAAATGAAGAAACTAAAGACTTGATCGAGGTCTTGAGTAAATTCTTCCAGACAAGTGTCCATTGGAAAAAGTCTTGGAGTGCAGTCCTCTCTGGTGATGATGAGACCTATCATACACCTTAAACATTGGTATTCAGGGATAATTTGTCACTCTGTGTCATTTCTTTAAAAAATTTGTGTCAGCATAAGAATCAGAATGATGCACAATGAAATAGGATCCAGAATTTCCTCCACAGAAAAGAAACAGGGACTTCTCTGCTCTAGAACTTTCTTTCATTTTGCTAGCTGAATTGCTATATTTATCTATCTCTTAGAATATTTTGGATAATCATGACTAATGCCAAAGGAGAAAATAATGGTTATTACTATTAGTGAAGGTCAACTGTATAACAGGGATGACAAAAAATAATATTCCATTAAAACAAAAACAACTAAACCCTAATGAGAACCACCCTCTCCACCAAAAAAGAAAAGAATCTAATGTTTAATGAGGTTGAATTGCAAAAACTGGACACATGTTTTAGCCTCTCAGGATGCACAATAGAATGATTCTCTCTAATCTTTCAATCTGAAAAAGGTAATAAAAGAAACAAATAAAAGAGGGTGAGCATTTCCAATTATATTTATAATCACATTTAATCAAAATATGAAAACTTATTTTTCTAATAATGACATTCCCCTGTGGGTCCACAGAAGCTAATGTTTATTCTTCTGTCTTTTTACATATATTTGTATATTAACATAAATAGTTTTATACATTTTCTGTCTGGGATAATGAAAGGGCAAGTAACTAAAGCAGCTTTTGAAAATCCAACCAGCCTATCCTAAGCATAAGTCCTTGGTGAGGTGGTTAAAGAAGGATTTGATTTCTGGAAGTTGGTCATACAGTTAATGACCTAGATTTGCATGCTTCCTTTGGACTTAGCTGAGAGGAGCTGATAGCCATTAACACCCAACTGATCGAGAATCCTCAGGAAATGCCCTGTGCCAAGGTCATCATTGCCTTCTTAGGTTGAAAATAAACCAACTAACCATAGCAACCAAAAAGCATATGGATTTTTGTAATTATTTTTAAAACATTTAAATTGCCATGCAAAGAATCTGAAGAGAATAAATACCACATATACAAAGAAATTCAGATGTTTAAATCACCTTCTAATACTTTGTCAAGTACTTTCTTCCCTGTTATTATTAAATTGTACACAGCCTTAATTTCCTACATTGTGATCACACACACACACACACACAAATATATACATATGGGCATGCTTAGTCAATCTGTCAGGTCCGACTTTTTGCAACCCCCTGGACTATAGCCTACCAGGCTCCTCTGTCCATTGACTTTTCCAGGCAAGAATACTGGAGTGGGTAGCCATTTCCTACTCCAGGTAACCTTCCTGATCCAGACCCAGGGATTGAACCCGCATCTCCTGTGTCTCTTGCATTGGCAGGCATATTCTTTACCACTGAGCCACCAGGGAAGCCCCATATGTATGTATGTACCCATGTATGTGTGTACCTATATGTACCTATATGTGTGTATGCACACATACACACATGGGTTGCTGGGACTTGATTTTTTTCCTTTTGTTGGTAAGGAATAGAAGAATGAGAAGAGTATGGAAAAGCAAATTTGAATAATATGGGATATGGCTAGGAAAGAGAGCACCGTGAGGCCTGAAGGGCAACTACAAAATTATGTCAATAATTGAGGTTTGAGTTAATAAGGACCTGTACTAAGCTCTGTTTTTTACCTAAAATATAGGCTGACATGACAGCATGCTTTTTTCCTATATCTGGTGCACAGTCCTTAACTTGGTGAGACTCCCTTTACACTTCACTAGGTCTCCTGATTCCTGACCCTTCATTGACTGCTTCACATCTGTATATATTTTGGACTCTCTAAAAGATCAGACTATGCCAAAGCCTTTGACTGTGTGGATCACAATAAACTGTGGAAAATTCTGAAAAAGATGGGAATACCGGACCACCTGACCTGCCTCTTGAGAAACCTGTATGCAAGTCAGGAAGCAACAGTTAGAACTGGACATGGAATAACAGACTGGTTCCAAATCAGGAAATGAGTACATCAGGGCTGTATGTTGTCACCCTGCTTATTTAATTTATATGCAGAGTACATCATGAGAAGCGCTGGGCTGGAAGAAGCACAAGCTGGAATCAAGATTGCTGGGAGAAATATCAATCACCTCAGATATGCAGATGACACCACCCTTATGGCAGAAAGTGAAGAGGAACTCAAAATCTTCTTGATGAAAGTGAAAGAGGAGAGTGAAAAAGTTGGCTCAAAGGTCAACATTGAGAAAACTAAGATCATGCCATCCGGTCCCATCACTTCATGGGAAACAGATGGGGAAACAGTGGAAACAGTGGCTGACTTTTTCTGGGCTCCAAAATCACTGCAGATGGTGATCACAGCCATGAAATTAAAAGATGCTTACTCCTTGGAAGGAAAGTTATGACCAACCTAGATAGCATATTAAAAAGCAGAGACATTACTTTGTCAACAAATGTCCATGTAGTCAAGGCTATGGTTTTTCCAGTAGTCATGAATGGATGTGAGATTTGGACTATAAAGAAAGCTGAGCACTGAAGAATTGATGCTTCTGAACTGTGGTGTTGGAGAAGACTCTTGAGAGTCCCTTGGATTGCAAGGAGATCCAACCAGTCCATCCTAAAGGAGATCAGTCCTGGGTGTTCATTGGAAGGACTGATGTTAAAGCTGAAGCACTAATACTTTTGCCACCTGATGCAAAGAGCTGACTCATTTGAAAAGACCCTGATGCTGGGAAAGATTGAGGGCAGGAAGAGAAGGGGACGACAGAGGATGAGATGGTTGGATGGCATCACTGACTCGATAACATGAGTTTGGGTGAACTCGGGGAGTTAGTGATGGACAGGGAGGCCTGGCGTGCTGCGGTTCATGGGGTCGCAAAGAGTCGGAAACGACAGATCAACTGAACTGAACTGAACTGAAAACATTAAAACAAGTCCTATACATTTGGTCCTGGCTCCTATTGAAGATCTCAGGGCCATCCCCTTCCAATTTTCAGCATGACTTAAGAGTTTTATAAATTCACCCAAATGACCCAGAAAAACATGATAAGGAAAGTCTTTAATTAAGTCTGGTTATGAGATGTGAGCAAGGGGAGGAAACAGAGTAGACTCTTTCTGTGATTTCCAGGCAGTGTTGTTTAATCAGAATACAGATAGCAGGGATGGCCTCCTAATTGAACCTGGAACTGGTTTCATGTAACCTCAACACTGTTCACATTGCATAATGAGGAAACCTGGGTGATGACATGTCAGATACTGGAAGTGACTGTCATCTGTGATTTCTTTGTTTTCCCTTAATGACCACAAAAGAGGGAATTATATGGCAAATGCAGGCATTTGGAAATAAGATTCTTATTTATTTACTCAAGGCAGTCCTCATTTTGTTCCCTGCCTGCCGTGTTAACCAGAGGTCATGCATTAAAGAAAACAAGTCCCCTTTTTTTACACAGTTCTTTTATAACAGATTTGCTCTCAGTTACCATGGAATTTTGCAAAATGAGGACTCAGTTCCAGGATGCACAAGCTTCAGTTAACACAGTACCAAGCAAAGCCAGAACTCCCTGTTATTCATTTGCCTACAATGAATTATTTCTAAAACTATATCATGGAAAAAACTCAGGAATATACAAGCAAGAAAGAACTGGATATCCTATGGTATCTTAATGGGGTAAGAAAGTAGAGAAGTCTATGCATGTCCTTATTCAAGCCATTAGTTAGCTACTTTCTTCATGATTTAGATAGTGAAAATTACTTTTTGGTTATCTCTCCCACCATCTTTATTCCCTAAAGAATGCACTTTAGAAAGAATAATCCAATTGAAAAACCACAATGGTGACAGGCATATCCCAATACAGATATTATAGTTGTGGGGTGACACCTCTAATGCAAGCCACTTAAATTTTCTGTACCCTTCTAAAAAGTGAAGACAGACTGTCTATGTCTTCCTATGCCACAGGAATACTGAAAGGATAAATTTATTCAAAAATAAGTATGCTGCTGCTGCTTCTGCCAAGTCGCTTCAGTCGTGTCCAACCCTGTGCAACCCCATAGACGGCAGCCCACCAGACTCCTCCGTCCCTGGGATTCTCCAGGCAAGAACACTGGAGTGGGTTACCATTTCCTTCTCCAATGCATGAAAGTGAAAAGTGAAAGTGAAGTCGCTCAGTCGTGTCCAACTCTTTGCGACCCCATGGACCGCAGCCTATCAGGCTTCTCCGTCCATGGGATTTTCCAGGCAAGAGTACTGGAGTAGGGTGCGATCACCTTCTCCAAAAAATAAGTATAACAAAGAGTAAAACCCACAAAATGAGGGTAATTATGATATGGTTGTAACCACACACTTTCCAGTTTTGTCTTTTAAGCTGTAGTTGCCACGTGAACAGAAACACAAGATGGATGGATATGTAGGCAAAAAAAAAAAAAAAAAAAACACCAAAAAACCTCCAAGATCAGTAGCACTATCCACAGGCAAAATTTGGCCCACTACTTGTTTTTGTCAATAGAGTTTTATTGGAACACTGCCACACCCATTCATATCTGTATTTCCTATGGCTGCTTTCCTATTAATGTACCAAATTGTGTAGTTGTGCTAATCTATGGTTTGCAAAAAAAACCTATACAGCTTCAAAACACTTACTCTCTGACCCTCCATAGAAAGTTTGTTAATCCTGCTCTAGAGCACATGGAGGAATTCCTTTTCTTACATATTTTCCTCAACCCCAAAACTAACGGGATGATCTATGAGGGCATAAAAGAAAAAATATTAAACTTTCTATTTATCATTCACTGTCATGTAAGAAAGAAGAAAGAGATTAAGTTTCACTAATTTGGCAATAGTACCATGTGTCATGTAACTTTTGTGAGGAATCCTGAGCAGGAGAGGGAGTTCCACAACTCGGAGGAGTTTTCTATAGTGTCATTCTGTGTCCCTGTGGTTTTACTACATCGTGATGGACTGCTATCTCCATGTGTCTAGCTAAGTGACTTTGGGAATTATTTTATTTAGTTTTAACTAAACTAACACAAATTAGAGAAAGGAGCTTAAAGAAATTCTTCTATAGACAACACAGAATGAATATTCTGGTCATAAGGCAAGCAGAAGCACAGAACAAATAAAAATGGCAGAGCTAACATTTTTACCTCCTGGTAGGAGAAGGCAATGGCAACCCATTCCAGTACTCTTGCCTGGAAAATCCCATGGACGGAGGAGCCTGCAGTCCATGGGGTCGCTAGGAGTCAGACACGACTGAGTGACTTCACTTTCACTTTTCACTTTCATGCATTGGAGAAGGAAATGGCAACCTTCTACAGTGTTCTTGCCTGGAGAATCCAAGGGATGGGGGAGCCTGGTGGGCTGCCATCTGTGGGGTCGCACAGAGTCGGACACGACTGAAGAGACTTAGCAGCAGCAGCAGCAGCAGGAGCTCTCTGGAGCCATACAATGGTTATATTTCAAAGAAATATTTGTTCTGTTTAGTCTTGAATATGCACGTGTGCATGTGGGCCTATGTGAAGGGTAGGAGGAACAATCACTGAAACCCTGTCCCATCACTCTCCTGTCCTAGCTGGCTTCTTTAGCATTTTTTCTCCCCCTGCCCTTTTTAAACCAGCAATATTAAGACGCATTGCCCTACAAAATCAATGCCTCATTTATACCTAGAATTGAAGATTATATTTATGCATCCGCCTTTGGATCCTGGGAGAATGACCTAAAGACAGTCTGCAAGAGACAGACTTTGCAGTTACCACCTCCTCACCTTCCTTTCTTCTTTCCTGCTAAAACGTTCTCTCTCTCAACTCTGATTAGACGTGTGTGTGTGTTCAGTCATGTCCTACTCTTTTGCAGTCCCAGGTACTATAGACTACCAGGCTCCTCTGTCCATGGAATTTTCCAGTCAAGAATACTGGAATGAGTTGTCATTTCCTTCTCCAGGGGATCTTCCCAACCCTGGGATTGAACCTGAGTCTTTTGCATCTCCTGCATTGAAGGTGAACTTTTTTACCATTGAGCCACCTGGGAAGCCCATTGATTAGATAGGTAAGTTAGAACATGGGACTTCATGAACATGGGACCCAAATTAAGAATAATAGACTTCGAGAATTTTAATTATAAAAAGAAATCCTAGGGAACGAAGTCCAAACTCCATTTCCTCATTTACTATATGGAAACCTTGTCAATAACAACTCTAAATTTCACTTCTCCCAACCTATAAAAATGGATGCGATCTTATCTGCCTTTCCTTTCTCATTGCTATCAGCATAGCTTGAGATAGTTTATGAATTATGAAATAATTTAAAACTAGATGTATTACACAGTGTTAGGAGACTGTTTTTTCACATTGTGTCCATACAAACAAAACAAATCAGAAAGTTGGGAGGGAGAGAAAAAGTAAAAAGCATAGCCCATAAATTTCTATATGGCTGACTCTCTGTGTATTTTACATGCACAGTTTTATTTAATCCTTATAAAAACTGCATGAAACAGATACTCTAGAGCTCTGTCACTTACCCCAAATTGCACAATTAGTAACTGACTTCAGGTCTAAGTCCACTCCTTTTCATCACTGCAATGGACGAATCCACTTTCTATTAGCTGTGCGACTTTTGGATACCTGACTCACTTTTTTGGCTGCTCATTTTCCTCATTTATAAAGCGATGAAGACAAGGACCGCTACTAAGGTATACTATCTGTATTAGCGTGTCTCATCCTAATAAAACCCCATTTCTTAAAAATGCTCATATTCATTCTGTCTTTGAGAAACTGAGACAGAATATTTATTTATTTTATTTTAAACTTTTTACTGTATATTGGAGTAAGACTTCCCTGACGGCTCAGACCATAAAGAATCTACCTGCTATACAGGAGGCCTGGGTGGGTTCAATCCCTGGTCAGAAAGATCCCCTGGAGAAGGGAATGACTATCCACTAGAGTATTCTTTCCTGGAGAATTCCATGGCCAGAGGAGCCTGGCGGGCTACAGTCTATGGGGTCATAGAGTTGGAGGCAACTGAGCAACTAACAAACAAACAATCAATTAGCAATTTTGTGATAGTTTCACATGAACAGCAGAGGGACTCAGCCATACACATACATGTGTCCATTCTGCTCTAAACTCCCCTCCCATCCAGGCTGCCACATAATACTGAAGCGAGTTCCCTGTGCTATACAGTAGGTTCTTATTTGTTATCCATTTTAAATGCATGTGTACACACCAATCCCAAACTTCCTAACAATCCCTCCTTCCCATCCTTCCCCCACTGATAATCATGAGTTCATTCTCCAAGTCTGTGAGTCTGTTTCTGAGACAGAGTATTGAAGCGCTATATGCAAGGTTGAGATCCAGACTGTGATGAAGCCTGAATTTCAACCACCTGCTCCAGTTTCATTTTCCACTCAGTCCATGGCCTGGCTATACATTTTGTGGCATTAACTAAGACAATCTAAAGGAAAGTACCTAGTCAATTCTCTGGCACAGTTACACAGTATATAGAATGTTTTGGTCTTTCTAAGTAAACTCCTCCTTTCTCTTGGAATATGATCAGCACAATGATTATATGTTCCATTTAGAAGAGTGAAAATGAGGACGGAAGAGAAACATCAGTCTGGGGTAACTAAATCAAGGAAAAACCATCGCTGGGGTATGAATGTGGACTGTGATATGTCGCCTGCAGACTTTCAACTGGCAGCTAAAGCTTTCTTCTTATAAGCATGCACCACTTCAGTAAACTTCACTCTCAATTCTTTTGTTTTTGAAGAAAAACATTTCCAGCTAATAACACAATTACACTTAAGTATCAGAGCTCATTTTAGTATTATTGCATTTGTTAAATCTAACTGAGTCCAAATTACTTCCTCATTGCTAATAAGAGAAAGGGGGGAGGAAGGTGGAGAGGGGGAGGGGACCGAGAGGGGAAGAGATGGTTGTGAAGGTTAAAGGAAAAGAAAGACATATACACAGAGGGGCAGAGAGAAACACAGAGCGCTATCAATGCTACATATAGCCTCAAGTCCAATAAATGTCAGTTAAATTCGCGGCCCATGGTTTCTATGGAAACCCTCTTAAGTTAAGAGTGGAACACAGACATTTTTTGGACTGCAGTTCATAAGCTGTTTATTTAATTATGATGAAACATGACACTGTAAGACACAATACCATTATCATCCTCACAGTATTTAGAATTCAATGAATAAGTATGGCTAAATAAAAAAGTTGTGTTTTTTTTTTAAATCATTAGCTTCATATGAGTTGCATGCAAATTAAATGCACCTTGTTTTTCTAGGACTTCACACGTTATTTCCTGCAGGCGAACCCCAAATTAGCCAAATGACATTCGTTAAGAGGGAGTTCTTTGGAGGCTTCATGCCAATTACCCCCTCCCCCATATCCAGCAAACAAAACCAAGGTCACAGCATATTTTCAATTAAACCCAGGATGGCACCAAAGTGCAGCACAGCTGGAAGAGCAAGCACATTATTACCCCATAGATCATTTGTGAGCAATGAATAGGTCTCTGGTGTTTTTCTGTTTTACAGGCATTTGAATATAAAAATAAAGAAAATAGCTTCAGATTAGTTTCTGCTTTCCAAAATAAACAACCACTTTGAGGGCATTATTCCTGGTGGTCTGGCAAAGAATGACTGGAAGCCATGACTTTTCTGTATCTGATGGTTGGAAGAGGTTTGCTGAGACTTTAATTAGGCAGCAGGGAACCATATGAGTGAGGGACTCATTCATATCTTTGTTCTTTCAGTAAACAAGTACCTGATGTCCACCTACTATGTGTCAGGCCCTGTGGCTGGAACAAGGGAGGCAAGAAGACTAAACTCAAGCTTCATTATGGATTTTATTGTATTTATATTTATCAACAACATTAATTTTGTTGATAAATATTTGTAGAGGGTCAACTATGGCTCATAGACATTAGACTAAGTAGATAAATAAATCCAGGATCCTGCTTTATAGGAGATCACAGTATAATGAAGACAAAAATACACATGATCCTAAGTCTTAAAGCAAGGAGGCAGTATTTCTGCCTCCTGCCTCCTGATCTTCTTTCTCTATTATGTAGAAATACCATCCACAGATGCCGTGGGGCAGTAGAAGGTAAATGTGTTTATGTGAATGGCATCACTGGGTGGTGGAGGGTGGAGAGGGGAGGAGGAGCTTCAGGAATATTTCCAGAAGAGAACCACATTTCCAGCTCTGTCTATGCGCAGTGGCCCTGAGATCATCTTTAGCCCATAAAATATAACTGAAGGGAGAGGTGCTCACAAGAGAAAGGAATCCCAAGGAGAGCCATCTCTGGCGTCAAGCTGGGCTGGGACCATGAAGGCCATTTCTAAAGTGACAAAGAGAAATTTGCAAATGTGACTCAGTGACTCTGTCTTTTCCACTCTCTTGAAGCCTGTTGTGTTTTTCTTTTTTTTTTTTTTTTTTGCAATTCAGTAGTGGTTTGCAGTAGCTAGGCTCCCCACAAGTTGCTCGTGCTGCAGCAAAGCCAGTCTTTGGCTGTTATTGGATTTGACAGTGTATAATGAGCCACTTCACATTAGCTGCTGCTGTAGTGTTCAGCATATTGTGGCAAAGATTTAGCATGAATCATCACCCACCTAGCTCTCCATTGTGGCCTCCGTGCTGTAAACAGGCAGTGTGTTTGCCAATCTACGAGGGGGAAAAAGCATCCATTAGAATAATTCAGCACATTTCTCGATCTGCTGTTCCTCCCATCACCACAGACAACACTGGTGACAATATTTATTAAATTGCCACTGTATTTTTACATTCTTCTGGGCAAAAAGCCAAGGCAGCTATTTTAACCACTGGCCATTTTGAACAATGCATTGTTTAATGCCAATAAAAAAAACACATTTAGAGTTGGAAGATCTGTTGTCTATACTTGGTTCTGACTTATTAGATGTACAACCTGAAGCAAGTCACATTTTCTCTCTGATCCTCCATCCTGTTCAGAACCACCTCTTCAGATCAAATGAGATCATGTCTTTTGAAGATGGATAGGAAATAGTTAAAGAGATACTCTGAAATATTAAAATCAAATGGGCTGTTAAGAGTTTGACATAGGCAACTGCTGCAAACTCTAACTGGGATATTTTCTACATCCCCAAGCAAGAGAGATACTAACATTTCTTCCTCCTGTGCATCCCTCATCTACCACTACTCCCTTCCCAACACTCCTGTGACAATGGTAAATCAAAAATTAGAATCAAAGATAGAGGGTCACACAGTACTTGGAGCAAAGAAATACAAAGGAATAGAGCTGGCATTTTGCAAAGTATAGTGAAGTAAACTAAATGATTTCGAATACCAACAAATTATAAATCTTTCTAGCCCAAACTTCACCATACAGTTGGTACAAACTGGAAACAACTAGAAAATGCAGATGGAAGAAATCCATGAAATTAGCAATCAAGATCAAGGGACTGACACGAATATTGAAATCACCAAGAATTATATCAGGAGGAGGGCTGAAGAGAGCATCAGGGAGGCAGATGTTAAAATCATCAAGGAATAAAGAGGAGGGAAGACTGGGTTTGTGGTTGATTCCAACAAGGAGGCATTAGCAGCTGTTTGGTCTGATGGTGTAAGCTTCAAAGCTGGGCATTTTGCTATATTAGAGAGTTTTGTTTGGAACAGATAATGTAAGTAAAAGAGCTTCTCAAACTTCTCAAATAGAATTATTACTGTATAAGTAAAATTGAATATGATTAACATTTATTTCAGAGATGCTATATGGATTTTATATCATTGGTTTTGCAAAACACATAACTCAGACTTACAGGAAGTTTCCCTAAATCCCATGGTTTCAGGAACCATTAACAATACTTCAGTAGGAAATATGAAATTTGAGTTAGAAAGTAACATGCCTGGTATTTATAACAATGTGAGAGTAAGGCAGTGGGTAGGAATGAGTATGTGTAGAGAGGGCAACAAAGAGTTGGGAGTCAAAGCTGTGTTTATTACTAAATCCAGTGGCTGATTCTTAGTTTTCAGCTAGGTGAAAATTAGCAACATTTGACATAAGTGACTTTTCTGTCCTTCCTGAAACACTCTCTGCACTTGACTCCTAGGAAACTGCTCTCTCTCTCCCCTACCTCTTTGTTTACTCTGCTCAAATTCCATTGCTAAATCTGGGGCTTCTAAACGTTGGAGTGTACCAGGGCTCTGTTAGTGAGCCTCTCTGTCTAAGTGATTCTCTAAGTGAATCCTACAGTGAGTTTAGAAATCATCTACAAACTGAACACTGCCAAACATTTATCTCCAGCTGGCAATGTAGACTTGTAGTATATGTCTATAACTGCTAATGCAAGACTTCCACTTGAAGGCACCAAAAGTCAACCTGTCAAAAAATACAACTCTTGATTCCAATTCAACCCCTATCCCTAACAAAGACTTTTCTAACAGCAACTCCATTCACTCATGCCTTCCAAAAAAAAAAAAAAATTAACCCCTTACCGAGTGCCAAACAATGGTTCCAGGGACCATCCTTGTAAGAGCTCAGGACAAAGTCCCCTTGACACTTTATTTTTCGGTCTCATCCCCAATTTTTCATCCTATTATTTCTATATCTTATTACCTTTACAGCCTATTGCCTATACAGTGGAAATTCTGGTTATCAAGAGTCTTGGCACTTCTCACCTCCACTGCTGCATATTAGTCCGTTATAATTGGATGATTTCAACAACCTGTTTCAATATTTGGTTTCTTTGCTTCTGTTCTTGCCCCTCTTCAGTCTTTTCTCCACATTGTAGAGAGATCCTATCAGAATGAAAGTCAGATCACATTCGATCTTCTGCTCAGTGCTCAATGGCTTCTGATGTCGCTCAATATTACAGGGCTTCCAGTGGCCTAAGGGGCCATTTAGAGTTTCATTCTGCATCTCTCCTTCTTTAATCCTCTCTTGCTACCACTATCACCTTACTCATTTCACTCTGGACACACAGCTTCCTTGTTTTGCTATTGTCGTTGTTGTTAGGTCATGCCTCATGCTTTGTGATCCCCATGGGCTGTAGCCCACTCCCTGGCTATTCTGTCCACGGGATTTTCCAGGCAAGAATACCAGAGTGGGTTGCCATACCCTCCTCCAGGGGATCTTTCCAACCCAGGGATCGAACCTACATCTCTTATGTCTCCTGCATTGGCAGACAGCTTCTTTATCATTAGCGCTACCTCTAAACACTTGGAGAGTGGCTAAAAATTTACCCACTTTTATGAAATGATTATCTGGTGTTGAATGTGGTGCACATCCCTAAATATGTGATCATGGAAAATATAAATCAAGATGGTAAACCATTTACTTTTTACATATCACCATGGAAACAAGATTGGAAATAAGAAAGATGGTTGTGAGAATGGTAACTTTTGTTTCTATTATTCATCACAGATTAGAACATCTTCTCACATATATTATCATATCAGACCTTCATAATTATGGAAAGTACGCAGAAATGATTATACTTTGTTTTTCATTTTTCAGATGAGATGTTAACATTTAAGGAAGTTAAGTAATGTTATCAAGTTTAAAAAGCTAACATATAGTAGCTATTGATATAGGAAGTTAAATCTTTGGAGCCCTAGACTAGTGCTCTGCCCAATATATGTTTTTAACATGAATATATTAAGGGAGGGAAGAAGCTACTTATGCTGTGAGTTCTTCCAACATTCTCAAAATTCATAGGAAACTGCTTTTTTTGTTCCTTGAACAGATTTCACTATTACTTCCATATGAAGAAAATGAAAAGAACATTTATTGAGCAATTATCAACTTTCATGTTAGTCATCCACATTGCACTTACTTGTCTTTCTGCATCATTAGACTACGTGTCCTAATGCGACAGGCACTATATCCCATTTTATGTGCATGCACAACCCAGTTACTGCCACATAGTGTGCATTCAATAAGTATTTCCTAAATAAGTGGATGAAAGAGCTTAGTTGGTTATATACAAAAAAAAAAAAACAGTGGTGAAAGTACATCCTGAATCTAAATCACTTAATTAATCAGCACAATTAGAGCAAACCTCAAAAAGTTGCTATTTCATAATCAAAACCTGTTGACATCAACAATTTCATATAGTCCAAGCTAATATTGATAGTTCCCAAAGATGAACAATAATTTCGGAAATACTCAGTTTCCCAATCAAATTTCTGAAATGTATGGAAATCCTCTTCAGTTTACTTCTTATTGTAAAAACGTTTATGTACCAAAAAAGAGCCAATACTTTGATTTTGGTGGAAAGTCTTCTAGCTTAAAACATTCAATTTGTGAATGGGTAATTAAAATAAAACCAGAATAAGCACATTCAGTACTGAGATATAAAGAGGTCATGTCTACTGATTATCTGTATCAGGTCCACAAACACAGAGCAGAAAAGCCAACCACTTGCTCTGCCGTAACCCTAAATCCAGTGGTACAGGCATTGATACATCAAGGTATTCATGCTATTTTCTCTTAACATTGCTGCTCAAATACTATGACTTCTCATAGTTCTGTTGTGACTTCCTCCTTTGTTATTTGACTTTTCCATGGAGAGAATTAACGATTTGCTCATCATTTTTTCCCCACAGTATTCTCTTCATTATACCATCTGTAAGCTTGGGAAAATCAAGACCATCTTCTATTAACTAGTACATGGCCACTACAAAACACTGTTCTGGCCATGCACAGGGAATAACTCTTACTTAGAATGAAGTACCTGAAGGATATACATGGATGTGAATCTATATGCTACATAAAAGTTTTTTTGGCTCCTAGTGGTATCCTCATTTCACTTTGGAGATCAAGATGTGTGGGAGTAAGAGATGGTACATACTAAAGTGTCTTTGATTTTCAAATCACAGCCTTCTGCTGTAACTGATCTAAATTCCTGGTCGGAAAGGACACAGGATACTTGTGGTCTGCGTAAGTGTGGCATTTATCTTCATGAGTGCAGTAATCAAGAATGGACCAGGATTGGTACAGTCATGAGTGACTTATCCCATTTCCCCTCACAAATGAGGAGAAATGACACAAAACATCAGCACCCATGCATTCTATATATTTTCCCGCATTTATGTCTACAGATGCAAACATAGAGAAGGTCTTTTCAAAGCCTGATTTTTTTTTTACTTTATTTTCAAATATTCAGCTAACAAGAACAATGGAGAACTTGTGGGAAAGTCATAAGGGATGAAAAATGTTGAAATCACTTTTATAAGTTATGCCACTGGAGAGGACACCTCAAGAGATCCTATCTCTGGAAACTCTAAAATGACTGTAAGCCTCAAAATAGGATTTCCATGGGTCTCTGGATGCTGTCATTAAGATAATGCTGTGAGAAAGTCACAAAGGCCCCCCAAGAATACTTTACTAGAGCACTCACCAACCTGTAGGAAATTCACAAAGATGGTGGTTTCAACAGAGTGACTTCTAAGACCTCCTATGTGTATAACAGAAAGTGCTACTGGTTTACTTTATTCTCATAGGACATTCATTATCCTCAGAAAATAAGCATTACTTAATTTCTGAATTGGACTAGGATATCCTCATTGAGCTTTTTAGTTGCCGGTAAGATGGATAGGGTACAGAAGGCTGAATAATGGCACTATCCAGGATCTTCTCTGTGCCTAACCCCATAGCCAGATAATGTGGGGACTCAGTGTGAGCCCTGCCCTGCGGGGTATGGGGTTTTCTACATAACTATGCTGTAGCACCATTGAGAGCATACTGGATCATTTTAAGTTCTTGCATTCAAATGTAAGCATGTACTAAAGGAAATTTAAACCTAATCAGGATCTCTCCCTGTTAGGAAAAATCTACTTCCCTAGAGTTAGTTCACTAGAAAATTATTATTCCCAGCTAATCAGAAGGCCAAGTCTCTTCTCTTCCAAAGCAGTTGGGAATTGCAGTTTTACCTCTGGTTACCCATATCTAACTTATTTCCAATGTTGTTAGTCTTTAGGATCATTTAATGATAGGTGGTGGACCTCCACCAATAGGCAGAACAGATCCCAACCATCTTCTCCAGTCTAATTCTCATACTTGGCCTGATGACATCATTTTTTCAAATTCATCTTTGATCCTATGCTCCAGTAGATTACACTCTATTCTCGAATTACTTTGGGAAATGTTACCAATTTTATCCCAAGTCCATTCCTCCATATTTATTTGCAACCTCTTACAGGGACTCTTGTCTTTGTTATTATAAAATATTCAAGAGCTGAGGCCCTCAGTGACTAAGGGTCTGGCTTGTTCTTTACATTTCTAGATACCCCAAATTACCGACTTAATCCCCTCCAGCACTGATAGGTTTTCTGTTAGGTATCTCATTCAACATGAATTGAATGCTTCCTAAATAGCAAGGATGATTCTAGACATTTAGAATTCTGCAGTGAGTCAGAAAGTGACAAAGGTCTTGCTTCATAGAGCTTGCTTCTGAGGGTTTAGACAGATAATATAAACAAACCAGAAAAGATCAGATAGAGATGAGTACTGAGATGAAAATTTAAGAGTGATGAGTCAAGGAATGACTGATAGGAAATATTACATGGATTTGGTCTAGGAAGACCCCCTCTGAAAAAGAGACATTAAACTTTAAGAATGGCAAGAAAGAACTCAGACATAAATATATATATAGGAGAAAAATATTCCAGGCAAAGAGAAGAGCTAACATAAATTCTCCAAGTTTGAGGAAGTGCTATAGTCTAAATGTTTGTGTCCACCACTTACCCAAATTCATATGTTAAATGCTAATAACCAACGTGATGATATTAGGACATGGCACCTTTGGAAGGTGATTAGGTCATAAGGATGGGGCCTTCATGAATGGGATTAGTGCCCTTATAAAAGAGGCTCCAGAGAGACCCCTAGCCCTTTCCTCATTCGAGGATACAATGAGGAGTCTGCAACTAGGAGGAGGGCCTTTACCCGACCACACTGGCAAATCAAACCTGTCTCTGACTTCTGGTCTCCAGAAGTATGAGAAATAAGTTCTGATGCTTATAAGATATCCAATCTGTGGTATTTTGTTATAGCAGTCCAACATGCTTCCAACAAGAAGCATGTTGTACTTAAAACATAATAAGGGGAAATATAGGCTAGTCTAGTAGGAAGAAAGTGAGAAAGCAGAAGAGTAAGAGATGTGAATGAGGAGTATAATAGTTTCCTTTGGTTTCCATAATTATCACAAAAATGATGTCATAAAACAACATAAATTGATTACTTCCCAGCAATTGAAGTCAGAAGTCTGAAATTAAGAAATCAGCAGGATTCTCCAAAAACTTTAGGGGAGAATTCTACTTTGCCTCTCCCAGCTCTGGTGGCTCCAGACATTCCTGGTCTATGACTACACAATTCCAACCACTGCCTCAGTCTTCACAGGGCCTGCTTGTCTTCTCCATGTGTCTCTTGTATGAGTGTCTCTTATAAAGACACAGGTCATTGTATTTAAGCCCACCTGGATAATCCAGGATGACCTCATTGCAAGATACTCAATTACATATGCAAAGGTCATTTTTTTCAAATAAGGTCACATCTGCAGGTTCTGGATCTTAAGATGTGAGCACATCTTTTAGGGAGCCAACATTCAGTTCATTATAGAACATTAGCCCTGGGAAAGAGTCCACCTGCAATGCAGGAAACCCCAGTTCTATTCCTGGGTTGGGAAGATTCCCTGGAGAAGGGATAGGCTACCCACTCCAGTATTCTTGCCTGGAGAATTCCATGGACAGAGGAGCCTGGTAATCTACAGTCCATGGGATCACAAAGAGTAAGACACGACTGAACGACTAACACTTCAGTTGGTAAGCCTGGTAGGTCAGGAAAGCAATTTCTTTGTATACTATATGCAGTGTCAAGCTCTTGCAGAGTTCCACGATGGAAAATAATACAGCCTTATTTGATTTTTAAACTATCACACTTCTAGCACGAGAACAGACTGAAGTCACAAGTGGTAGGTCAGTAGTACATGTGAGAGATGGCTTGATCTAGAGTGGCAGCAGAATATAGAGAATTAGATAATTAAGGCTTTTTCCTGGAAGGTAATGTCAAGAACATTTGTCTAGGGATATGGGGATGACAGGAAAAGAAACCAAAAATTTGCCTTCTGCCACCTTCCAAGGTAGCAGTCCAAACAGCAGCTGTTCTGATCTCCCCACCACCATGCTCCACATGCTTGTGAGAGCATTTGTGTCAAGAGAGCACTTCCACTTCCCTAGCTATTCTTAGACCTTTGAAAATATTATCATCTTTCCTAGTCTGGCCCTTGTCCTAGTCCTTATGGCTGGTTGGGCCTCATCTCATTTTACTTCAAGCAGGTGTCTTGCCCAGTGACCAGTCTTGCTTTATTTATTTATGTGTTTATTGATATAGGTATTTTATTTATTTATTTAGATCCATCTTATGTCAAAACAAGACTGTTCCAGTTCTTTCCCATTGCAGCTCAGTACCCTGGGCATCCAAGAAGAACCTCGGTGATTTGATTATAACCTGAAAATAGTATACCATTCAGCTTATGTCCAGGAATGTCAGAGATTCCACATTTTCTTCAGGTTAAGCTGGCACTCTGGGTACAAGTCTAACAAAGTTTCAGAACCTAACTACAACAGTTACCACCTCTGTAACCTGCCTGTATTCCATACGTAACTTCTACAGAACTATAGTGTCCAGATTATCTTTTTTACTTTGGGGACCTCTTCTGAATACACAAAGAGATTGACTTAATCAAAATAATACCCATTTTTATGGTAATGTCTTTTGAAGAAAGGATAATTTCAATCAACTATGACATCTCCCTGGTTAGGTTGAAGTTCTGCTAGACTACTGAAATTTAGGGTATCTGAGTAATTCAATACAGATAGAGAAAGGAGGTAGCAATTGTGCTGTGGTTCATAAAGTTAAGTCCCTGGATAAAGGCCACATCTTCATATTGAGTGAGCCATTTGATAGAATGTAAATAGAAGCCTAGAATATTCTCTTGGATTCTGGGGGAGAAACAAAGCAACATAAAATCCTTGTCCTTATTCTGTATATTTAGCTGTTCCAATATAAGCTGTTCCTAGAAGCTATTCCAGAGCATCTGCATAATATTGTTTCTGGTAAGTGCCTCTCAAGCTTATTTCTAAATAAGTTCCATTTTTTTTTTTCAGAAATATTTCAACATCAAAAGCTACATGCACCTGAAACTAAATGTTCAATTTATCGGTTACAGGTTGTGAGATATTCTTTTGCCTCTTAAGAGCAAAGGAAAATTTAGGATTTGGTATTCCAAAACTAACAGTTGTTAGAAATAACCTTACCAGACCAAGCTTAAAACCTACCAAGAGAATATATCTCTGGCATGTGGTATCTGGCAGCAATGAAAAGGAACTGCTGCTGTCTGGCTCTGAATTAGAACATTTGTGCATCTGAGAGATCTTTCCTATGATCCATCAAAGTGGCAATTGTTTAGAAATACAGGTCACCAGGGACTTCCCTCATGGTCCAGGGGTTAAGAATGTGCCTTGCAGTGCAGGGCATGTGGGTTCAATTCCTGGTAGGGGAACTAAGATCCCACCTGAGGCAGAACAACTAGGCCCGTACTCCACAACTAGGGAGCCCATGTGCCACAACTACTGAGCCTACGTGTTAAAACTAGAGAGCCCTGTATGCTGCAACAGAAGATTCCGTGTGCTGCAGCTGGAACCCACTGCAGCAAAGTACATAAAATACTTTCAAAAACAAAGAAAAGAAAAAGTACAGGTCACCAATTTAATACCTATCAGCATGTGGGAAAATGTAGATTCAGTCCTATTATGTTGGGGCTATTTAAATGAGAGATGCTGTTTTCGTCATGAAACCTGTATCAATAATTGTGGGTTAAGAGAAGGAAAAGAGTACAAGAAAAAAAAATCCTAGATGAATATTCATCTCTTTGCTCACTTATTTACTCATTAACTAATTATTTTGTTACCTTTAAGTCACCTAAACCTTATTGAGTTTGAAATGATTAACTGGGAATTGGGCAGACAGTGGAGTTGGGGTGGGTCTTAATTATGCTACACTGCAAGAGAGTGAAGTCCATACTGCCACATAAAGGGAAAAATCCCCTTAAAGACGGAAATTGGTCATTGATTTTTTTTTTTTTTTTCTTCTTCTTCACACTCAAGAGTCAAATCCCCTTCCCACTGTTATTGTTTAGAGAATCCTGATCAGGACAGAAGTCTCAGATGTCAGAGAAAATGTTCAAATTGGAGTTAGAGAAGCCATTCCCAGGTTAATGAGCGCAGAGCAGCAGGCATTTAGGAGAGTTTATTTGGAGAAAAGAAACGTCTGCAGAAATCAAGTGATTAAGATGTGATACTCAAAGCGAACTCTGAGCGATCTCATTAGCAGAGACTAAGAATAGTCAACAAATGTAATAAGAACCCTGATACAAGGTCACAAACATCCCAGTACAGGCCAGCTGTGTGGGACCCACTGAAGAGGAAGATAGGGAACCTGACTGGATCAGATCACGAAGTCTTCCCTAGATGACATGAGTTTTTTCCCAAGTCCTAAGAAAGGAAGAACCAAAAAGTTTTATATAAGTTTTCATTACATTTTATTCATAGTTCTCCAGATGTGCTTATCTATATTAAATTAGGCTTCCTTAGTGGCTCAGACAGTAAAGAATCTGCCTGCAATGCGGGAGACCCCAGTGATTCTTGGGTCAGGAAGATTCTCTGGAGAAGGGACTGGCTACCCACTCCGGTATTCTGCCTGGGAAATCCCATGGACAGAGGAGCCTGCAGGCTACAGTCCATGGGGTCACAAAGTGTTGGACAGGACTGAGCAACTAACACTTTCACTTCACTTTTTCATATTAAAATGCATTCCACAATTTATTTATTGTTCCACAACATGTGTGCTAAGTTGCTTTAGTCATGTCTGATGTTTTGTGAGTCTGTGGGCTGTAGCCTGCCAGGCTCCTCCGTCTATGGAGATTCTCCAGGCAAGAATACTGGAATGGGTTGCCATGCCCTCCTCCAGGGGGATCTTGCCAACCCAGGGATCAATCCCAGGTCTCCTGCATTGCAGACAGATTCTTTAACATCTGAGCTACCAGGGAAGCCCCATTCCACAATGTAGGTTCTATCATTCTCAACTACTTTGAATAACTGCTGTACAAATGTCACTTTCTCACAGATTTTCCTTCACATACGTTCCTCAAAGGACCCCCTGCTCATCTGCACATAGCTACTCATATTCTTGCTCTGAAATTACATTTTTTAAATCTATTTTTTCTCTTAAAAAAGTAGTTTGGCTATGCTGGGTCTTTGTCGTGGCATGTGTGGGCTCCTCCAGTTGTAACATGAAGATTTAGTTGCACCACAGCATGTGGGAACTTAGTTCCCCAGTTAGCGACTGAACCTTTGTCTCCTGCATTTGAAGGCAGAGCCCTAACCACTGGACTACCAGGGAAGCCCCTCTTTCTGCCTTTTTAAAGCTATTCAGAAGAATATGTTTCATGAGTATCTGTGTGTGTTAGTCACTCAGTTGTGTCCAACTCTTTGCGACTCCACGGACTGTAGCCCACCAGGCTTCTCTGTCCATGGGATTCTCCAGGCAAGAATGCTGGAGTGGATTGTCCTTCTCTTCTCCAGAAGATTTTCCTGACCCAAGGATCAAATCCTGGTCTCTTGCATTGCATTCAGATTCTTTACCATTTGAGTTATAGGGAAGACCCAGGGACATTACATAGCTTTTCCACTACCTTATTTCCTGAGCCTAGAATAATGTTTGGACAGGATAAGTCATTCAAATGACTATTAAATTTAAAAAAATGCTTTTTTATGCCTTTGTAAAATCACTACCTAAACTACACCTTTATGTCTTACTATATAAATGAAAGAATATTGAAATGGAGGTTTCAGCCAAGGAACCAAGATACAGTAGATGATACATTCTAAGGAGACAATGGAGACTTACAATGGAGACAGTCATAAGTGCCCACACAGCTCATAACCTCTTACACAGAGCAGATATATCAATGGGCCAGAGAAAGCTCATAAAGAAGATTTCTTTGGAGAGAGCTATCCTATGCATCCCAGTCCTAAGGGAAAGGGGGGGTAGTCTTACATCCTGTTGTTGTTGTTGTTCAGTCACTAAATCATGTCTGACTCTTTGTGACCCCATGGACTTCAGCATGTCAGGGGTCCCTGTCTTTCACCATCTCCATCTCCTAGAGTTTGCTCTAATTCATGTCCATTGATTCAGTGATGCCATCCAATCACCTCAGTCTGCTGTCACGCTCTTCTCCATCTGCCTTCAATCTTTCCCAGCATCAGGGTCTCTTCCAATGAGTCAGTTCTTTGCATTAGATGGCCAAAGTATTGGAGCTTTAGCATTAGTCTTTCCAATTAATATTAAGGACTGATTTCCTTTAGGTTTGACTGGTTTGATCTCCTTGCAGTCTAAAGGACTCTCCAGAGTTTTGTCCAGCACCACAATTCAAAAGCATCAGTTCTTCAGTGTTCAGCCTTCTTTATGGTCCAGCTCTCACATCCATAAATGACTACTGGAAAAACCGTAACTTCGACTATGTGGATCTTTATGGGCAAAGTGACACCTTTGCTTTTTAAATACATGGTCTAAGTTTGTCATAGCTTTCTTTCGAAGAAGCAAGCATCTTCTAATTTCATGGCCACAACCACCATCTGCATTGATTATGGAGCCAAAGAAAATAAAATCTGTCTTTGCTCCTACTCTTTCCCCTTCTATCTGCCATGAAGTGATGGGACCAGATGCCATGATCTTAGTTTTTCGAAAGCTGACTTTTAAGCCAGCTTTTTCACTCTCCTCTTTCACTCTCATCAAGAGGCTCTTTAGTTCCTCTTCACTTTCTGGCATTAGAGTGATATCATCCACACATCTGAGGTTGCTGATATTTCTCCTGGCAATCTTGATTCCAGCTTGTGAGTCATTCAGCCTGGCATTTCACATTATGTATTCTGCATATAAGTTAAATAAACAGGGTGCCAATATACACTCTTGGCATCATCCTTTCCCAATTTTGAATCAGTTCCATTTAAGGTTCTAATTGTGGCTTCTTGACCTGCATACAGGTTTCTCGATACACAGGTAAGGTGGCCTGGTATTCCCATCTCTTTAAGAATTTTTCAGTTTGTTTGGATCCACACAATCAAAGGCTTTCTCATAGTCAATGAAGCATGAGTAGATGTTTTTTTCTGGAATGTTTTTCCCTTGCTTTCTATGTGATCCAGCATAATTGTGTTGGCAATTTAATCTCTTAGAAATTAAGTTTAATTTCTAAACCAAGCTTGCTCTCAGTACACATACTGCTGAAGCCTAGCTTTAAGGTCTTGCATCCCAACCCTCCATCTAGTAAAGAGAAGGTTTAAGAAGATTATTAGAGGAAACTTTTTGAGTAACTTATCAGTGGGCCATGACTTACTGTCATCAACATGAAAGAGAAGATTGTAGAAGAATCCTGTCCCTCATCTCAAGACTAAAGATAGGACTGTGATGGCAGAGTAGAGAAGATCCAAGGGGGCTCTGTCTAAATCCCTTGCGAAAAATCTCAAAGGCAAGAGACCAAATGTTGCTCACACATTTGAGGGAGTTGATGAGAGTCTTGGAGATATTTTAGATCCTATGCAAAAGGTTTGCTTGCAGGAAGTAAATAGCTTACCAGAAGGAATCTGCAAGTATTTCTGGATGCCCAGAGGCTGACGAAGGAGTCAGTGATGTTTCAGAGAACAGACCCGCACTCTCAGCAAGGCAAATCTGGGGGGAGTGAGAGTGGAGGGTGGGTCACCAAAGAACACATGCACACGGAATGTCGCCGTAAGAAAGCCAGTTTCAAATGTCTGCAAACCCAAAGGCATCGTAACTCAAGACAGTACCAAGCAAGTCAAAGCCATTCTGGCCCCCTCTAACCTGATTTGCCTCACCATGATCCAACCAGGAAGAGTGGGCAGAGTTGGCAGATGGAAGAGGAGGAGGAAAAGAGAACTAGGTGACAATAAAGAGAAGAAAACAGTCTTGTCTAGACCCTAGACTGTGATGTGAGGCTTCCTACTCAAAACCAGGCCTGTGCTAGAGAAGGCAGGAATCTCAATGTTAAAACAAGTTCACCGTTTTAAGCATTAATATAATTTGAATATGTCAATTACTTACCACAGGACCTTATAATTACATAAATATTTCCAGAAAGTTTTCATCTAGGGGCAGAAGCAAGTCTAGTTCCAATAGGATAAATTTTAGTTGGGAGAGAAAAATGAAATCATCTTATGGTTCCATCTATAATTTGTATCTATTCAATATAATAGTTACTATAATTTTACTAATAACAACAACATGGGATTTAGAGTTTGAAATTCCGAGTATAAAGCTCTCAAATTTCAAATTTTAACCTTATTTCTCCCTGGCTATGCTTCACATTTTGCTAATGATTGGTAATGAAGACAATGGCAGCTAAATAAACCATTAACTTGGGAATAGGGCTTCCAAATTGATACATATACATCATTTTTTAATCAGCAACAAGCAATTTCCAATGTTTAAATATTTCACAAGTATCTGGTATTTCTAAAAGAACTCATGAAAGGACAGTACATTCAGGAATTATTTGAAAATCAGAGGTAATACATCCTGTCATATATTCAAACTTTGCTGAACAATGTAAAGAATCTGGAAGAAAGAGATAAAATAATTATGTGTGGAAGGGATGGGATACATGATAAGACACAAAGATTAGGAAAATACAAAACAGTAAATATTTGGGGGGAAAAATAAGGTACTGAAGGGGATTTCTTCCATTTCCGTAGAGTACTACTAGTTAACCTCAATGAATCTTTCTGAGTTCTCGTGAGTTTTATACAATATTTGACCACGAAAATATATTATTTTACCAAATACAGGATTCATATGGCTACTTTGGCCTATTTGGTTGTTCACTTTTACTACGTGCCCCATATTTTCCCTTTCTTGACTGTTTTTATGGGAGTACTTGAAACATCCATTCCATAGAGTAAAGAGTAGTCAGCTGATCTGACTGGTTGAAAGGTTGAAAAACAGCCAATTTGCATGTTTATCCCAACTTAACATTTGTCAGATAAAGGCTCTTGGTCACCTTTAAAAGCTGGCAAGCCAAGAGAAGTGCAATTCAGGAGCATTATTAATTAAGACAGATATTAATTACTTAAGTTATGAGGACAAACTTATCCTGATAAGAAGTCTTTTGTTTCAACACATATCAACCGATTTAACAATTATCGCATATTAAATGCTCTGTTCTGAGCTATAGGGAAAATAGAAGCAATTGAGACTGAGACATACACAAAGGTTTTGTCCTTTTCCTCATTACTTAATCCTAGAAACCATTTCTGACAGGAAGAAAAGAAAGGGAAAGTAGATGCAGAAAAGGTAGTATTGTTTCCCAAACATTTTATCCCTTGAAACTAGAAAAATTCTACAAGGACTCTAGTTTAGCTAAGAACACAGTACTTTAAATATTCATGAATGAGTGCAAGTGAACAATGGATCATATTCATAGTTCCAATGATTTAACTTCTTACTCATCATCATCATCTTTTTTATTGTCTGGAAAACTGGTTCCGGAATAAAAGAAAGAACAGAGAGATTGATCATTTGACCATTTTTATATCCCAGATGTCATTTCTAAGTCCCAGTTTTGTTGTCCACTCCTCAGGGACTCAGTCTGTCTGACCTTCATTAGCTCATAAGCATCCTATTTGCAAACTCTCTTCACCTTTGCTTCCCTTTGGCCATTTTCCTTTGGTGGAAAGGTTAAAAGAAAATGAATTCTAATAGTTTGGGGTAGAAAGTTAGAGAAAGAGATATAGACGGAATTAATAAAGAAAATGCTGATATATGGCAAAACCAATACAATATTGTAAAGTTAAAAGATAAAATAAAATTAAAAAAAAAAAAGAAAATGCTTCTTGGACTTGCTTGGTGGTCCAGTGGTTAGGAATCTACCTTTCGATGCAGGGTTTGATCCCTGGTCTGGAAAAATCCCACATGCTGCAGAGCAACTAAACATGTGCGCCAAGCCACCAAGCCCCTGTGCCCTAGAGTGCATGCTCCACAAGAGAAGCCAGCACAGTGAGAAGCCCACACACCCCATCAAAGAGCAGCCCCAACTCACCGCAACTAGAGAAAGCCTGCGTAGCAAGGAAGACCTAGCACAGCCAAAAATAAATCAGAAAAGAAATTTTCTTAAGAAATTCTTTCCTTTAGGTCCAGGGTAAGAGGGACAACAAGGACTCGCCTGTTGATTACCTGGGATCTCTACTGCAGACTGAGACTTCCTTGCATCTCTTCTCTTGAATGAGTTAGGACATTGCTCTGTAATTATTCTTCTGCCCAAGTAGCAAAACCCCTCACCCCATTTGTAATGAGCTCCTTAAAGAAATCCACAAGGGTTTTGTCATCTTTGTAGCTACAAGTTCTTCAGCTTCTTTCCTTGGTTTCTCGTTGTATCTATTAGGATCAAGTACTAAAATAAGTGCTATATGTAAGGTATGTCATTTACATCCACTTCAATGGTAAGGAAATAGTGACATGATAAGGTTATTTAGGGGCTTCCCTGATGGCTCACATGGTAAAGAATCTGCCTGTAATGCAAGAGGCCTGGGTTCAATCCCTGGGTTGGGAAGGTCCCCTGCAGAAAAAAGAAAATGGCAACTCACTCCAGTATTCTTGTTTGCAGAATCCCATGGACAGAGGAGTCTGGCAGGCTACAGTCCATGGGGTTGCAAAGAGTCAGACACAATTGAGAAACCAACACACACACACACCAGGTTATTTAGTCAAAGTTGGTGATCAGCAGAGCCAGGTTTCCAGAAGCCCAGGCTGTCCAAAATCAAAGATAAGGCACTTTAACTTATAGTTCTAAGCACCAAGTACTCAGAAGGAAAGGATATGGTGGCCTTTACTGTGGTCATTTTCATGAAATAGGATTTAATTTAATTCCCGACTTACCCTTAGCCTTTCTGGCTAAGAGGTTCTCATTTGCCATCTCACCTCATCTGCAGGCTCCATTATCCCTCTAATCACGTCCACTACCTGTCTCTTTTGTCTTGTGTCTTCTATGGTCATTTTGTTAAAGGGCAGCAACAATATTGCACCATGTCTTGATCAAGCAGGCATCCTATTTGTCAAGGAGCCAAGCAAGAAAAGTCCTTAGAGTGGTCCCCTTAAGCCAGTGCTTGGCCTATTTCCCAGAAAGCCGGGTGCATCTTATCCATACCCAAACCACTGTACCACATACAGTGGTACATCTATATCCATGAAAAGTTTCAGAACTATTTTGAACCAAATTTGATAAAACAGCCTAGAGAGGACAACTTCACAGTATCTTGAAGGCTTGATTTTAATAAGGATTGGCTGCCTGTCAGAGGGTTTAAAACAAAGTGTGCTGCATTTCAAAAGGAGTTATCACCGCCTTTGATGTTCTCAATCTCTTCTTATTCATATTGAAGGTGAGAGTAAGGTAACATAAACTCTCTCTTAAAGAAATCACTGAGTAAAATATTTCCATTCTAAAGACATCTGGTGTCCAGGTATCAAGTGTACAGATTGAACTGTGGCTGATCCCAGTCCTCTGTTAGGATGTGAAATTGAAAGTAATTATACATATATTTCACTCTATATATGCATGAATATGTGTATATTCTGAAATTCAATACAATGTTATGTAGGAACTGGACAGTAAATTGTTTCTACAGTCAATATATCCTGTGAATAGATATTGATTATAATAGCATAATAGCAGTTATGGTTATTGGTGGTAAGTACCACATAAAAGAAAATTCTAAAGCCAACTGTGGTAGGCACAATTCTAAGATGACCTTGAGTCATACCACTGTATGCTCTATTCTTTTGAGTATGAGCGGCACTAGTAATCAGCTTCTAACCACTAGAATATGACAAAAGTGGTGGGATAGTTACTATCTTGATTAGGGTACATTATACAGCGAAGCTGATGGAAGGTCACTGCCGTGATTGTGTGTGTGTGTGAATTAGTCACTCAGTTGTGTCTGACTCTTCGCAAGCCCATAGTCTGTAACCCGCCAGGCTGCCCTGTCCATGGAATTCTCCAGGAAAGAATACTGGAGTAAGTTTCCAGTCCCTTTTCCAGGGGAACTTTTCTATCCAGGAATGGAACCCAGGTCTCCTACGTTGCAGGCAGATTCTTTACCATCTGAGCCAGCAGGGAATTCCCTGATGCAGTGATTACATAATGTTAAAGAAGGCTGGGAGCCAAAGAATAGATGCTTTTGAACCAACTTTAGCCAACTGATGCTAAGTTCAGTTCAGTCACTCATGTCCAACTCTTTGCCACCACATGGACTGCAGCACAACAGGTCTCCCTGCCCCTCATCAATTCTCTGGAGCTTACTCAAACTCATGTCCATCAAGTCAGTGATGCCATCCAACAATCTCATCCTCTGTCATCCCCTTCTCCTGTCTTCGATCTTCCCCAGCATCAGGGTCTTTTCTCTAATGAATCAGTTCTTCGCATCAGGTGGCCAAAGTATTGGAGTTTCAGTTTTTGCATCAGTCCTTCCAATGAATATTCAGTTTGATTTCCTTAAGGATAGACTTGTTTGATCTCCTTGCAGTCCAAGGGATTCCCAAGAGTCTTCTCCAACATAAAAGTTCAAAAGCATCAATTCTTCAGTGCTCAGCCTTGTTTGTGGTCCAACTCTCACATCCATACATGACCACTGGAAAAACCATAGCTTTGATTAGACGTGCCTTTGTCAGCAAAGTGTCTCTGCCTTTTAACATGCTGTTCAGGTTTGTCATAGCTATTCTTCCAAGGAGCAAGTGTCTTTTAATTCCATGGCTGAAATCACCATCTGTAGTGATTTTGGAGCCCAAAAAATAAACTCTCTCACTGTTTCCTTTGTTTTCCCATCTATTTGTCATGAAGTGATGGGACCAGATGCCATGATCATAGTTTTCTGAATGTTGAGTTTTAAGCCAACTTTTTCACTCTCCTCTTCCACATTCATCAAGAGGCTCTTTAATTCCTCTTCACTTTCTGCCATAAGGGTGGTGTCATCTGCATATCTGAGGTTATTGCTCTTTCTCCTGGCAATCTTGATTCCAGCTTGTGCTTCATCCAGCCCAGCATGATGTAGACTTCCCTGGTGGCTCAGATAGTAAAAGCGTCTGTCTACAAAGTGGGGGACCTGAGTTTGATCCCTGGGTCAGGAAGATCCCCTGGAGAAGGAAATGGCAATCCACTCCAGTACTATTGCCTGGAAAATCCCATGGACGGAGGAGCCTGGTAGACTACAGTCCATGGGGTCGCAAAGAGTCCGACACGACTGAGCGACTTCATTTTCGCTTTCACCCTGCATGTAAGTTAATTAAGCAGGGTAACAACATACAGCTTTGACATACTCCTTTCTCAATTTGGAAACAATCTGTTGTTCCATGTCCAGTTCTTACTGTTGTTTCTTGATCTGGATACAGATTTCTTGGGAGGCAGGTAAGGTGATCTGGTATTCACATCTCCTTAAGAATTTTCCACTATTTGTTGTGATCCACACAAAGGCTTTCTCATGGTCAATGAAGCAGAAGTAGACTTTTTTTTTCTAGAATTCTCTTGCTTTTTTCTATGATCAAACAGATGTTTGCAATTTGATCTCTGGTTCCTCTGCCTTTTCTAAATCCAGCTTGAACATTCAGAATTTCTTGGTTCACAAACTGTTGAAGCCTAGCTTGGAGAATTTTGAGCATTACCTTGCTAGTGTGTGAGTTGAGTACAATTGTGAGTTAGTTTGAACATTCTTTGGTATTGACTTTCTTTGGGACTGAAATGAAAACTGACCTTTTCCAATCTATGGCCATTCCTGAATTTTCCAAATTTGCTGGCACATTGAGTGCAACACTTTAACAACATTACCTTTTTGGACTTTGAAATAGCTCAGCTGGAATTCCATTAGCTCCACTAATCTTGTTTGTAGTGATGCTTCCTAAGGCCCATTTGACTTCACATTCCAGGGTGTTTGGCTCTAAGTGAGTGATCACACCTTCGTGGTTATCTGGGTCATGAAGATGTTTTTTGTAGAGTTCTGTATATTTTTCCCACCACTTCTTCATATCTTCTGCTTCTGTTAGATCCATACCTTTTTTGTCGTTTATTTCACGCATCTTTACATGAAATATTCCCTTAATATCTCTAATTTTCTTGAATATATCTCTAGTCTTTCCCATTCTATTGTTTTCCTCTATTTCTTTGCATTGATCCCTGAGGAAGGCTTTCTTGTCTCTCATTGCCATTCTTTGGAACTCTGCATTCAGATGGGTATATCTTTCCTTTTCTCCTTTGCCTTTTGCATCTCTTCTTTTTTCAGCTCTTTGTAAGTCTCCCTAGCACAATCATTTCACCTTTTTGCGTTTATTTTTCTTGGGGATGGTTTTGATCACCACCTTCTGTACAATGTCATGAAACTCTGTTCATAGTTCATCAGGCATTCTGTCTATAAGATCTAATCCCCTAAATCTTCACTTCCACTGTATAATCATAAGGGATTTGATTTAGGCCATACCTAAATGGTCTAGTGGTTTCCCCTACTTTCTTCAATTTAACTCTGAATTTGGCAATGAGGAATTCATGATCTGAGCCACAATCAGCTCCCAGTCTTGTTTTTGCTGACTATAAAGAGCTTCTCCATCATTGGCTGCAAAGAATGGAATCAATCTGGTTTTAGTATTGACCATCTGGTGATGTCCATTGTGTAGAGTCTTCTCTTGTGTTGTTGGAAGAGGGTGTCTGCTATGACCAGTGCATTCCCTTGGCAAAACTCTGTTAGCCTTTGCCCTGCTTCATTTTGTATTCCAAAGCCAAACTTGGCTGTTACCCAGGTGTTTCTTGACTTCCTACTTTTGCATTCCAGTCCCCTATGATGAAAAGGAAGTCCTAAAGGAAATCAACCTTAATATTTATCAGAAGGACTGATGCTGAAGCTCCGATATTTTTGCCACCTGATGGGAAGAGCTGACTCACTGGAAGAGACCCTGATGCTGGGAAAGAAAAGGCAGGAGGAGAAGAGGACAACCGAGGATGAGATGATTGGATGGTGTCACTGACTCAATGGACATGATTTTGAGCAAGTTCCGGAAGATACTGAAGGACAGGGAAGTCTGGCATGCTGCAGTCCATGGGGTTGCAAAGAGTCAGATGTGACTGAGTGACTGAAAAACAACAACATAAGATCTGCCTGGGGAGATTCTAACAAGAGAGTCCTCTCCTGGCTTCCTAGAACTAAGCCACTGGTTGTTGTTAAAGGGTGATGTGACAAAGAACTACACGTGGCCTCTAGGAACTAAGCATGTCACCCAGCTGACAGCCAGCAAGAGAGTCAGCACTTGAGTCCTAAGCTCCACGGAATTAAATTCTACCACGAATTACTTCCATTTATAAAAGAACCCCCAGCTCTACCTGGAGTCTGTCAGCTACCATGACTGCAGGTTTTTGAAACCTTGAGCTGAGAATCTAGTCAAATACCGTGCCCAGAATCCTGTCCCAAAACTGGGATGATAACTCTATGCTTTTTTTAAAAAGATTTTATTGGACTTTAGTTGATTTACAATACTATGTTAGTTTCTGCTGTACAGGAAAGTAAACTAGTTATACATATACACGTATTCACTCTTTTTAAATTGTTTTCCCATATAGGTCACTACAGAGTATTGAAAGGAGTTCCCAGAGTACCAATATGTTCTTATTAGTTATCAATTTTATATACAGTAGCACATACATGTCAGTCCTAATCCCACAATTTATCCCCCCCGCCCCCTTCTCCTGGTAACCTTAAGTTTATTTTCTACATTTGTGACTCTATTTCTGTTTTGTCAATAAATTCATTTGTACCATTTTTTAGATTCCAAATATAAGCAACATCATATGATATTTGCCTTTCTCTGTCTGAATTACTTTATGACAATTTCTAGGTTCATCTATGTTGTTAAAAGTGACACTATTTTATTATTTTTAATGGCTGAGTAATATTCTACTGATATATGTACCACATCTTTATTCATTCCTCTGCTGATGAACATTTAGGTTGCTTCCAGATCCTAGCTATTGTAAATAGTGCTGCAATGAACACTGCAGTGGATGTGTCTTCTTGAATTAAGCTTTTTTCAGAATACATGCCAGGACTTGGCTTTCTGCATCATGTGACAGCTCTATTTTTCATTTTTTAGGGAACTTCCATACTGTTCTCCATAGTACCTGTACCAATTTACATTCCTCTCTGTACCCTCGCCATCACTTAATGTTTGTAGACTTTTTGACAATGGCCCTTATGACCAGTATGAGATGATATCTTATTGTAGTTTTGATTTGCATTTCTCTAATAACTAGTGGTGTTGAGCATCTTTTCATGAGATATGCTGTTTTAATCTAATACATTTGTAGTAATTTATTACACAACAATAGTAAACTAAATATATATGTATAAATATATCTACATATATTAGTATGTATATATACATATTTAGTTTTCTATTTTATATATATATATATATATATATATATATATCTTCAAATTGTAGGATCTACATTTCAGTCATTGACAAAGACATCTCCTCTCCATAGATCAGCAGAACATGAATAGAGAGTGTTCCTCAGGGGGACAATAAACCCCTACATTAGATATTATAGCTTATGAATTAAGTGAACATTAGCGTGTCCAGTAGATACTGAATGAACAAGTTTGATACCAATCTAGGAGTTAAGCAGCAGTAGTTAAGCTCAGGGCATGTTACCAAAGTAGAGTGTAAATGTATTTCTCCAGAAAACTTAAAACTGTAAAAATGAAATCACTGTAAACTAAGTTATGCACATGTGTTTACTAAGAATCCATGCATCCTACAAATATAATCTTAAAGAACATATTCTTTTGTTGGCCAAAGTATGAAATATGAAAAAATGTGGCATATAACCAAGTATGCCAAAGGACTTGTGTGTGTATCTTGATGTGTATCTGTGTTTGTGTAGCTCCTGTATCTGTGTGTCTCCATGTTCACAGCTATATGTGTATGTGTATGTCTATCTGTGTGTCTGTAAGTATCTGCTTCTAAACATGCCTGTGTGTATCTGGGTGTATATATCTGTTTGTATGCATTTGTGCCTGTGTCTGTGTGTGTTGTGGGAGGCTATATGTATATCTACATGGAGGAAAGAGTGTGTGTGTGTGTCTGCGTGTCCATGTATGTGAGAGGATTTGGAGAAGATGGAAAATGGACAAGTGACCTTTTTAAAGACCTCCATAAGTGTTAATAAGGAACAGAGAGGAAAAAACAAACAAAGCCATTGACTTTGACTCTGCAATTCAATATTAGTTCTAATCCTGTAATATATTAGCTCTGTGACTTTGGTAACCTGCTTCAGTCCTAAGCCTTGTTTTTCCTGTGTAGAAAATGAACTGCTTCATAAGAATTAAAAGCATCTCACTGCTGGTAGGAACATAAACTAGTTCAACCACTTTAGAAAATTGGTTGTTTTAATAAAGCTGAACACAGTCATGCCCTATGATGCAATAATTCCTATCCCAGGTATCTACAGCCAATATTGATGTGTACTTGGGTTTATCAAAGGCATGTATTCAAATGTTTACAGCAGAGCTATTTAGTCCTTATAGGCCAAAACCATAACTGTCCCAAAGTCCATCATCCAATAATTGGGTAAGTTGTGTATATGCATACAGAGGAATAAGATAAAGAAATGAAAATGAACAATCTCAAATTTAATGGTCTCACAACAATATGAATGAATCTCACAAATATAATGTGAACAAAAAAAGCCAGATACAAAAGAATATCATATGATTTATATAAAGCACAAAAAAACATGTGAATATAACCTAACAGGCAAACTCCATCCAGGCCCTTAGAAGTCAGGACAGTCAACATCCTTGGGGAACATCCCAAGGGGGCATCTGAGGTGGAGACTTTCGCCAGCTTCCTGTTGTAGGTGCTGGTTACCTGAGTGTGTTCAACTTGTGAAATGTCAAGAACATTAATGCTTCTGATATGTGTACCTCTCTTGCTAAAACATGAAGTATTAGTATTCAAAATGCTTCAAGACTCTCATAGCATCAGGCAGCTGTGATGAGCACACAGGATAATGCATAGGCAAGTGATGGGAACAAGCTGCAGCATTGCAGCCCTATAAGAAAATGGTTTTCAAACTGGGTAATGACCATTCGCTGGTCATGAAATCGACTGATGGCTCATGACCTGCTTCAAATAAAATGAAAGAGGATATCAGAGGGCATTGTATATTGGAAATTGTTTTGTGATATATGTGTGTTTATAACAGGGTTATAAATATGTGTTTATAACTGGGTTGAGATGTAAAATGTACTTTTATTATGGGTCACAATCAAAAAGAGTCAAAGTTACTGCTGTAGTGTGAGCTAATGTAAGTTCATCCAGGAGCATCCCTGGCTCATTGAATGCTCCTACCCATCCTGTCCCTGCATGATGACCCTTTGGGCCAGAGGCTTCAGGGAATCCCACATCAATCAAGTGAACAGGCATTTCAACAGGGGCACCCAGGAGTGCAATTAAAGCATGCCCACTATATATTCCTCAGTAATACCAACTATTGACCTTATCACTCCCGGTCCTTTGTCAGAAGACCTAAGACTTTCCACCCTGTATATGACCTAGAATTCTGCAAATTGCTCCCACAACAGGGAAAATTGCTCTCTTCCAAATCAGAGGTTTTCCTTGAAAGCACACAGGCTCTGTTTCGACCATTTTTCTCCATAAGACTGTAGCAGATGTAGAAAGTGGTGGCACTGTGTATCAGCGAAGATGTGGAATGGAAAATATTGCTCATTTGCATACCCTCAAAATAATGGGATGAAGATAATAATTAATAGCTATTTTTACAGCCCTTGATTTAATTAATTCCAGCTTAGATGTTTGTAAACATGCGATGTTATGTTTGGATAAATGTGTCAACGTGAAAATTAGTCACTAATACAAGGCATTAAGGAAATAAGAAAAAAGCCACAGCAGAAGGCGGGCCTAGGTGGTTCCTCATTTTCTAGTTTAGGACATGTTTCCCCACAGAAATCACCAGTGGTGATATTCTATACACAAAGGGCTTTGGAGAAAGGCTGGGGAAGCAGCATGGAAAGAAAAAATAATGAATAATAGGATAAGGTGTAGATTGAATAGAGACACAGACACAGAAAATGTGTACACACTAGGGGACGGCGAGGGAGGGAGAGTAAGATTGACATGTATACACGATCATGTGTAAAATAGATGGAACCTGCTGTATAGCACAGGGAGCTCAGCTCAGTACTCTGTTATGAACTAGAGGTGTGGGATGGGGAGTGGGAGGGACGGAAGTTCAAGAGGGAGGGGATGTATGTATACATATTGTTGATTCACTTTGTTGTACAGCAGAAACTAACACAATATTGCAAACCAAACATACCCCAATAAAAATGAAATAAAATATTGGATCCCTGTTCAAATATCTATTAAAGCAGAGTAGAAAATGTGTTTCTCAAGATGTGGGCCCTTTCACTCCCAACTTCCTTACGCACAGTACTTTTTCCTGAGGAAAGGAGATTTGAAATCAGGAAACAAAAAAGGGACATAATTGAAGAAGAAATTTGTTTCACTGAGAGGCAGAGTTTATTCCGAGGTTCTTGGCAAAATCAAATGGGGACCAGCCAGTGTTAGAAAAAGGACCATTTACAGACACAGTGATATGATATGCAAGTTCACTGAAAGATTAAAATTTGGGGGAGAGTCATTTGGTTTACAGTCATATGGCAAAGAATAAAAAAGGGGGGCTCTGTGTAGGGATGCACAGTGGCCAAAGTAGCAGAGTGATCTGGGGATGATCAAGAGGGGCTCTTTCAGACTGGCCCTAGTTCAGATCCAAACACCTCCAAATCAATGAACTCACGCCACATCTGTGTGGATTGGTAGCATCACAGGGAAGGAAAGGACCCTGACCATTTCCACAGTATGAAGGGGGCTTCTTTGGAGTTTATTAAAGCTAGAAGCACAGAGGACAAAAAGGTTCCCGGCCTTCTAGTCTGACAAATTCTTCTTGCTCTGTGCAGGGTCAGATGGGGAAGAGAAACCTCATATCAGAGTTAATGATCATAGTCCTGCTTTGCTAATTAATGCCACTGACTCATGTGGTGTGAAAAGGCAACTTAAAAGGCTCCACACCAGCTGAGAAGTGGGAGCTGGAAGAGGAAAAGCACAGGAATCCTTTACGTAACTAAGAATGAAGGAGAATCTTTAATTTTCTGTTAATTACATCTTTTCAATCTATAATTTCTGAGCAGGACAGGCAGGCAAAATCAAATCACTGCTGCCGTGACACAGAGGCTCCATTTTAATTAAAAGCCACCACCTTCATATCACCTCACAGAAGGGCACAGGCTGGAGTTACCCTGGGTCTCATATTTATTTTAGTTTTTCTCCTTTAATTTTTGCATGAGCAATTCTAACCCTTGACTTTCACAAAATAACATTTCAATGGAGCCTTTTAATTCATAATAGCTATAAAAACTAGATAGTATGCATACACATGGATTTATATACATTTATATACACTTACATATGAGACTATAAGGTCCAAAGACTAATATGATATTGCATTTTATGTTTCAAGGGCATTGTGAGCTCCAAGTGGGAGGACCCTGGAATCTTGAAAGGGTTTATGTATTCTGTTAACTATTAATAGCTCACTTGCCAGTCACTTGGTAGACAATTTTTTCCATACAGTTTCAGTATTATATAAAAATGAGATTCTTGCACAGGGAAGGATATAGATATCAGTACATATATACATTATTTTAGAACTCTGACTAGGGGATCAGTTTTTACACAAGATAGAGGGCTGATTTAAAGATGTTTTTGATGTGGACCAATTTTATGATTTGCTTTTTTTTTTTTTTTTTTGCCTCTAGGCATATGGGATCTTCGCTTCCTAACCAGGGATCAAGTCAGCACAACCTACATTAGAAGGCAGAGTCTTAACTACTGGACCACCAGGGGAGTCCTGCAAGATGGACTTTTAATGTATAAATATTTGAGAAGTGGGGAGTCAATCCTAAGGTATGAAATTACCTGAGATAAATTTATTTAATTACCATTTTCACCACTGAGGTGTGCACATTTTGCATTTTAGTAGGTATATGAAAATATGTGTATATATAGTACATATAAATGCATACTTTGATTTGATAAAGTCTATTTAATGTGCATGTTTATTTTGGGGAAAAAACCCATTTGTCAGTCACACCAAGTTTACTTTTCTGTTGTATAATCTGTTATCTACTATGAATCACGGGCTTCCCTAGTGACTCAGATGGTAAACAGTCTGCCTGCAATGCAGGAGACTCAGGTTTGACTATTGGGAAAGGAAGATTCCATGGAGAAGGAAGTGGCAATCCACTCCAGTATGTTTGCCTGGGAGATCCCATGGACAGAGGAGCCTGGCAGGCTACAGTCTGTGGAGTCGCAAAAGAATTGAACATGACTGAGTGACTATGAAACACACCCTCTACCTCTTGACCAACTCTGCTGCTGCTAAGTCGCTTTAGTAGTGTCCAACTCTGTGCGATCCCATAGACGGCAGCCCACCAGGCACCCCCGTCCCTGGGATTCTCCAGGCAAGAACACTGGAGTGGGTTGCCATTTCCTTCTCCAGTGCATCAAAGTGAAAAATGAAAGTGAAGTTGCTCAGTCATGTCTGACTCTTAGCGACCCTGTGGACTGCAGCCTACCAGGCTCCTCTGTCCATGGGATTTTCCAGGCAAGAGTACTGGAGTGGGATGCCATTGCCTTCTCCATTGACCAACCTCTAGTCTCCCACATTAAAAAAAAAAAAGAAAAAAAAATATATATATAAACTGCAACATCACTGGTAAAATTCATATTTCATACCATTTCTTTATAGGCACTAAGTATATATAAAGACAGGTCATTTTGTTGCAAACAAACCCCTGACTAGCACTGATTCCTGCTATATTATTAGAATGTTAATTTGGAAACTTTCTAATTGCCCTTCTCTTTGGAGACACAAGCTAATGTTAGACTTTAGTTATGAGACACATTTAATTTCTTTTGTGCAAGAAGATAAGCTCATAATGTTAGCCTGGCTTTACAATAATGTAATATAGACAGCGCTGCCAGAAAAGTCAGCATGGGAGGTATTACTGAACAGAGTCGCCTTCTGACCATGCGTGATAATATTGCTAAAACCCTACCTGAAAGGGGTGGGATGGGTGAGTGGGCTCCTGCTTATGAATATTTGTTTATCTTCTCCTCTAACCCAAGACACACACAGGAATTGTTCAAAGCAACTAAAAACTGTTTACCCAGTGAGTCATCACACAATCCCTGCTTTGTACCCCTGAAGTCATAGCTGCACATTAATTTGGATGGAAACTCTGTTCCAGTGGTAAATACAAAAGCAGAGCACCTCATGCACCCAACGAGATGCTTGAAAGGGCTCACTTAGTGAAAACATCTGCAGGGTCTATTTTAAATCGAAGCCTCAAAATTATATCCTCAGTGAAAGTAAGCTACTCATTGCACAGAGAACTAAAGGGCACAGGCCTCAAGTAAAGCTGCACTAAGAGAAGAAGAGAAGAAATAGGAAAAAACTGGAGAGGAAAGGCAAACTGGATAGAGGAAAAAGTGAGATAAGAGGACATTCCAGAATTATCTCTGGGGTGCAACAAAAGCTACTAGTCTTCGTGTCTCCAAGGTTAGAGAGATGCTATGAGAAATCCAAGGGCTACCATAAGGGTGTTCTGGGGTTAAGACATTAGAAATCCAAGGTATGGGAAAAGAAACATTCTAACTGGCTACCAAGTCCAAGTTGACCAGAGAGCTGACACTTCTGCCTCTGGAATTTTCAGGCTCACTTTATCTTCCCAAAGCATGAGTAAGAAATAAAATGCGGGTGTTTTTGTTCACAACAGAATAGGTAGTTCTTATGTGATTTCTCAGAGTCTGCTACATGCTCTTGGAAAAAATATACTTTTTCCAAGGTCAAGGAGGAAGTATGTAATATATAGTGAGAAAGTAGACCAAGGGCTCCCTTTATCCAGAACATTTACATTAATATTTGTTCCCCATAGCTTATTTTTGGAAAAACTTTTAAATTAAAATGGGGTTCCCAGGTGGCTTAGTGGTAAAACACCTGCCTGCCAATGCAGGAGACTTCCGCTGCATCTTCGGGTAAGGAAGATCCTCTGGAGGAGGAAATGGCAACCCACTCCAGTATTCTTGCCTGGGAAACCCCATGGACAGAGAAGTCTGGTGGTACATGGGGTCTCAAAGAGATGGGCACAACTGAGTGACTGAGCACAGCACATATTTCAATTAAGATATCTAACAATATCTTAAGATATTTGTAAAAGCTATTAAAAAATATGAAAATTTCTTTTTTAAATTGAAGTAGAGTTGCCTTAAAACGTGCTGCTGCTGCTGCTAAGTTGCTTCAGTCATGTCCGACTCTGTGCGACCCCATAAACGGCAGCCCACCAGGCTTCCCCGTCCCTGGGATTCTCCAGGCAAGACCACTGGAGTGGGTTGCCATTTCCTTCTCCAATGCATGAAAGTGAAAAGTGAAGTCTCTCAGTCACGTCCAACTCTTTGCGACCCCATGGACAGCAGCCCACCAGGCTCCTCTGTCCATGGGATTTTCCAGGCAAGAGTACTGGAGTGGGGTGCCATTGCCTTCTCCTTAAAATGTGCTAGAGTCTGCTTTATAGCAAAGTGATTCAGTTTTATATATATATATTTTTTTAATTTTTTTTACTTTTTTATAGTGATAGTTTATTCATATATCAACTTTTCCATTATAGTTTATTACAAGATATGGAATAAAGTATGTGAGGCACACAAACCAAATGGCATAAAATCCATACTTAGCTCCCACATGAATGAAATGTCATAGGTGTACAATGTAAACCTGCTTTCTTCTGTGGCCTTGACTACTTAACCTAGGTTTCACGATTTAAATAAAATTGAAGACCAGGAATCACTTTCACATGTAGAAGCCATATCCCCAGTGTTATTGCTTAATTCCCAAATAAATGGATGAGTTTAGAATCCTCCAGAAACATGAGGTATCCCTTTTCAAAACTGTCACCAGAGCCTGTTAGATGGCTAAGAACATCTACAATTCATGACGAATCTGAAGGAGGTACTGTTGCCAGCAGCTCTGGGTGTGTGTGTTATATATATATATATTTTTTTTTCTGCCTTAAACCATATTTATAAAGTAGCCATAGAAAATTCCCATGTGTGTTTTTAAAATCTTCTTCCTATGCTACGATCATAATTGCAGTCTAGTATTTATCCATATAACATTGCCGTTCACAGAGACAAAGGAAAAAGTGCAAGAGTCATAATAATAACCAATGGATATTTTATTGCATTATAGCAAAGTATTTTCCTACTCATTAGCTTACTTGATTCTCCCAGGAGACAGGTCAAAGAATTTATAAATAATATTTCCATTTCAGAGAAGGAACCGAGGTCAAATGCTTTCATTAGAGTCACAGAGCCACTCTGTGATGGGGGTGGTACTAAATCTGTAATTTTCAACCTCAAACCTTCTTTCCTTTCATTATAATTTGCTGCAGTAATTATGTAAAAAGTGAAGTGTGTAGATTAATGGCACAATATAGTTAGAAGGAGAGATGGCATGAATGTAACTAGTCTCCTCTATTTCAAGGTAACATAATCTTACTTTATCATCAAGAATTACCTCTTACCCACTTTGAGCACTAACCCCATCAAGCGGTGATTGCATAATATATTTGATTGTGTCAAACACATGAGGCTGCTTACCCACAAAGCAAAAGTTTAACATCAGCAACTAAATTTACCATTAAATGAAAATTCAGAAAGTCACCTAGATGTTTTAATAATTCCAAATCTCACAGAAAAAAATGGAAAAAGGAAATGGTCACTCTGCTGTCTTAACATCCAGGCTCCCCAATGAGAAGGGAAAACCAGATTCATGTTCTGATTTCTGGGAAATCTTCCATCTAGTCACATTCACAGCTAAATTCATCTACCCCTAAAAAAACATGATTCAAACCTAGACTAACAACCTACAGATGGAAACCATTTGAAGTCAGAGTCTCACTTCTCTAGGGATGTTGGAGACTGTCTCATCAAGGCAGTCTCTCTTCTGTGCGTGCTCAGTCACTCAGTCACTCAGTCGTGTCCAACTCTTTGTGACCCTGTGGACTGCAGTCTGCCAGGCTCCTCTGTCCATTGGGATTTTCCGGGTAAGAATACTGGAATGGGTTGCTATGCCCTCCTTGAGGGGATCTTCCCAACCCAGGGATGGAACCCACATCTCTTTTGTCTCCTGCATTGGTAGGTGGATTCTTTACCATTAGTGCCACCTGGGAAGAAGTGATGGCATTTTCTCATCATCTGGGCACTCAGCCCCGGACCCTTTAGTGCTGCATTTAGACATACTAAATGCAAAAGCTTGCCCTTGATGAGCTGCAGAAATCTAACCAATCCCACAGCACCACAGCCTTGCTTAAAGCTTCCAGAACTCAAGGTCTCCTCCCTATATATTCACAGTTTGCGGCAATTCAACACTTGATTACATACTGTCTTCTGCTCTCTAATTGTTTTATGTGTTTCTCTCTTGTTTCCCCAACACATTCCTTAGTCATTTAATTTATTTTGAACTCCCAAAGCATCTCAACCCATCACTAGGATATACGACTTCAGCTACTCTGTGCCCTGCCCTGAGCTATATTCTGGGGCCATAAAGGTGATAAATCAGGATGTTTTGTCCTTCAGAAGCCCCCAGAGTATCAAAGGGGACCCTCACATTTACAGGTCACATGGATAATATGCAAAAGCTGTATCAGCAGAATAAATACATTGAGTAGTTTGAAGGAGAATGAGACGTTCTCTGATGGCAAAGGAGGATGTGAGTGAGGCAAGGGTATTTCAGGTAAGAATAGTATGACCCGCTTTGCCTAGTTATAAAGAGGAGATCTGGCATGTTTTGAAAACATCAGAAGGTATAGTAAGACTGCACATGAAGGATGGAGACGTTCAACTGGGTGGGATTACACAGGGAAGGAATCTTGTATTGTCTTCCCTGCTATAATGTAAGCTCACTGAGTGCAAAGACAGTGTGTTTCCTTCAATGCCTCATCACCTACACCTAGGACAGTGTCTGGCAAACGGTAGCTATCTAGGAACATTTACATATAATAAGATGAATGAATAAACCAGTGATTCCCTGATAGTTAAAGGGAGCTGAGTATGCTATTCAAGCAGTGGAATAACATGATTAGATTGGGGTTTAGTTTTTAAATTTTTAAGTTTTTAAATTAAATTTTTTTTGATGTGGACCATTTTTAAAGTCTTTACTGAATTTGTTACAATATCGCTTCTGTTTTATGTTTTGGTTTTTTGCCTGTGTGGCATGTGGGATGTTAGCTCCCCGACCCGGGATCAAACCCACAACCCCTGCATTTGAAGGCAAAGTCTTAAACACTGTACCAGGGAAGTTCCTAAACTGGTTTTCAAAGACAACTTTAGCTCTTACCTGGATTCTTTCATTCTACTTTTAAAATTTCTCTTCTTATAACATATATGACCTAGTATGTCTCCAGTTTCTATATCTGTCCTGCTATTATGAATTCTTAACGAAACTACAAGGATACTTACTCAAAAATACAAGCCAAGTCAGGGTCCTCTCTAATCAAAACCCACCACTGGCTGTCCATCTCACTAAAGGTAAAAAACATAGTCCCTCCAATGACCTGAAAGGCTTTATACCATCCCTATATCATGACTTCACTGTCTTTTCATTACAACTCTCTCCCCTTCCTATCTCCTTTGCAGTCCCACCTGACTCCATGGTATTCCTTGAATAAACCCTGCCCATTCTTTCAATTTGGAACCACTCTCTCTCAAATCTATGGAGTTCATTTCCTCAATTCTTTTCACTCTTTGCTTAAAAGTCACTTTCTCATAAGATGCTCCCTTAAGCCAGTTGTTGAAAATTTTGTACCTTATCTTTGCTCATCACTATTCCACTTACCGCCTCCACTTTTTCTTTTAATATAGCATTTATCTCACTCAACCAACTCAATAACCTTTTTTTCCTATGTATTATTTCTTTTACTCATCTTCCCTCACTTAACAAGAACAGAGATCCTGTCTTTATTTTTCCCCACTGATATAACCCATGTGTTTATGCCTAAAATTAAGCCAGGAACATAGTAGTTGCTTTATAAATAATTGTTATTTTTTTGCATTGAATGTTTAGATATTTGAATAACAAATTTAGTTTTGTTAAGTATAACACAGTAGGAGATTCATATGACAGCATTGCCAAGTTTGCAGAGTGGCTATTAGAAATTAATAATATAATAAATGTTAAAATCCTTATAAGCATATAAACTTCTATATGTTTCAGATAAGACCAGATCAGTCGCTCAGTCGTGTCCAACTCTTTGAGACCCCATGAATCGCAGCACGCCAGGCCTCCCTGTCCATCAACAACTCCCGGAGTTCACTCAGACTCACTTCCATTGAGTCAGTGATGCCATCCAGCCATCTCATCCTCTGTTGTCCCCTTCTCCTCTTGCCCCCAATCCCTCCCAGCATCAGAGTCTTTTCCAATGAGTCAACTCTTCACATGAAGTGGCCAAAGTACTGGAGTTTCAGCTTTAGCATCATTCCTTCCAAAGAAATCCCAGGGCTGATCCCCTTCAGAATGGACTGGTTGGATCTCCTTGCAGTCCAAGGGACTTGCAAGAGTCTTCTCCAACACCACAGTTCAAAAGCATCAATTCTTCAGCGCTCAGCCTTCTTCACAGTCCAACTCTCACATCCATACATGACCACAGGAAAAACCATAGCCTTGACTAGACGAAGCTTTGTTGGCAAAGTAATGTCTCTGCTTTTCAATAAGCTACCTAGGTTGGTCATAACTTTCCTTCCAAGGAGTAAGTATCTTTTAATTTCATGGCTGCAGTCATCATCTACAGTGATTTTGGAGCCTCAAAAAATAAAGTCTGACACTGTTTCCACTGTTTCCCCATCTATTTCCCATGAAGTGATGGGACTGGATGCCATGATCTTCGTTTTCTGAATATTGAGCTTTGAGCCAACTTTTTCACTCTCCACTTTCACTTTCATCAAGAGGCTTTTTAGTTCCTCTTCACTTTCTGTCATAAGGGTGGTATCATCTGCATATCTGAGGTTATTGATATTTTTCCCGGCAATCTTGATTCCAGCTTGTGTTTCTTCCAGTCCAGCGTTTCTCATGATGTACTCTGCATATAAGTTAAATAAGCAGGGTGACAATATACAGCCTTGACGTACTCCTTTTCCTATTTGGAACCAGTCTGTTGTTCCATGTCCAGTTCTAACTGTTGCTTCCTGATCTGCATACACATTTCTGAAGAGGCAGATCAGGTGGTCTGGTATTCCCATCTCTTGAAGAATTTTCCACAGTTAATTGTGATCCACCCAGTCAAAGGCTTTGGCATAGTCAATAAAGCAGAAATAGATGTTTTTCTGGAACTCTCTTGCTTTTTCCATGATCCAGCGGATGTTGGAAATTTGATCTCTGGTTCCTCTGCCTTTTCTAAAACCGGCTTGAACATCAGGAAGTTCACAGTTCACATATTGCTGAAGCCTGGCTTGGAGAATTTTGAGCATTACTTTACTAGCGTGTGAGATGAGTGCAATTGTGCGATAGTTTGAGCATTCTTTGGCATTGCCTTTCTTTGGGATTGGAATGAAAACTGCCCTTTTCCAGTCCTGTGGCCACTGCTGAGTTTTCCAAATTTGCTGGCATATTGAGTGCAGCACTTTCACAGCATCATCTTTTAGGATTTGAAATAGCTCAACAGGAATTCTATCACCTCCACTAGCTTTGTTCGTAGTGATTCTTTCTAAGGCATCTATATGTTTATTAGTATTTTATTATTTACGTCACAAACAGCACGAATGAAATAGACCATCAAGACTTCTCACTGCTATTTGGAGGCTGAGTTCCCCAAGAGCAGGCAAAGACCAGAAAGGAATAAGTGAGCTTCCAAAGAACATGGAAAAGCTAATTCATTCACTTGATAAACACACTGCCAGATGGATAGGTTATATCAATTCTGACCACCTAAAGCTGGATATTTTTAAAAGATAGATGAATGAACAATCATTAAGTAATTAGCAGAAGAGAGAATGCAACATAGAGGTGATTCAAAAGATAGGGACTTCCCTGGTAGTTCAATGGTTAAGATTTTGCCTTCCAGTGTAGGGGTGTGGGTTCAATCCCTGGTCAGGAAGCTAAGATTCCACATGCCTCTCTACCAAAATAAAGTGAAACAGAAGCAATATTGTAACAAATTTAAAAAGACTTTAAAAAATGGTCCACATCAAAAAATCTTTTTTAAAATATTAAAAAACCCCAAACCAACAAATGAACAAACAAACAAACAACAACAACAAAAAAAACAAGAGTCTGGAAAGAAACAATGATGCATAATGCCAGTGAATGTGGCAAAACTGCAGCTGGTAGGAACCAAAAAGTGCAGACATCTCCATTAGCCTCTAAAGGTAAAGGTAAACTAGACAAGTTGCAGAATATATCTGGGACTGACTGATTGTTTCACGCTCAAACTTCTATGTGAGTCTGTGCCTGTGTGCGTGTAAGCCCACTCCTTGAGGCACAGCGGGCTGTAGTCCGCCAGATTCCTCTATCTACAGAATCTTACAAGCAAGAATACTGGAACAGGTTGCCATTTCCTTCTCTAAGGGATCTTCCCAACCCAGGAATCAAACCTGCATCTCTTGCATCTCCTTCCTTGCAAGCAGATTATTTACCAGCTGAGCCACAGAAAAGCCCAAACTTCCATAGGTCCTCCACAAATACCAAATGTCCCATGATTTCCGTTTGCTCCTCCAGACCCAGTCTCCATCCTACTTGGACAAGTGCTTATACTTTACAATCAACGGGCACCTTTCCTCTAGATTTGGATGGGCTTCATCCCACAGGGCACATCTGTATCAGAAGGGAGGAAGGCAGACCATCCCTGTGGGGTCAACTGGGTTCTCTGTGACTGTCTACAAAGGTCATTGGTCTTAAAGCGATCTTCTCTGCAAAGCTCTCTCCTTCTGGTTGCCAGTAACCTCTCCCTACGAGAGCTCTTCTACCATCCTAAGGTGACTTCCTCCACAACCCTTGTGGTTCAACAAACCACTGACAGCTTTGAAAAGCCATCCCTTTCTTAAGCCTTATGTGAATTTTGCTAATTTGATTGTGCCAGCTGTTGAGTTTCATGTTGAGGACTCCATAATTCACATAAACTCTTTGGAATTTAGTTTTCACATCAATAAAGTAAAAATAGTATTCACCACTTACAGCCATAGTGACCGTTATATGAAAGAACACTTGTAAAGTTCCTAACAAAGTAGGTGACCTGGAAGAAAGTATTCAAATAATATGAGTCTCTTATCACACTGTACTATGATCAGCTGCTTATGTTGTCTGCTTCTCCCAGGAGACTAAGTGCTCTTTAAGGGCAGGGCCACAGGCATGAAGATCCAGACCTGTGCACACAGCAGATGCCCTGAAGATGTCAGTTACATGACCATTGAATGAACACAGTACACCAGCAGCAGAGAGAAGACAGAACTCTGAGGTCTCACCAGATAAAACCAGAATATAAAGCCTCAGAATTTGAAGTTCAAGATGTTATAATGAAAGATAGGAAAGTCTACTTTGATCTTTTTGGCTTAACAATGTTGATAACACCTGTCTTGTGTGTGTGTCTGTGTGTGTGTGTATTTGCATAAACATAATAGATAGCTGATAGATAGGTAGATAGAAAGATAATAGATATATCACAGTCTCTCAGTCAACTGTTATTTGGCACACTTTCAACAAGAATGATGCCTTGAAAATGAACTGTAACTAATTAAGTAGATAATTACACAGAAACCATTTTCAATTACCTAATATCTTAAAAAAAAAAAACTATTGGAGCAGTAATTAAAGTAAGAATGAATTTTATTTCTAAAATTTGATTGCTAAAATCTGACTTTGTATTTATGATCCAAATAATATAATTATCAAATCAGCCAAGGTATTAGTTCTTAAAGATTAAAAAGCTAAAAATCATGCATTATGATACAAACCTAGTCACCTATGCACATACATATAGGAAAATTGAAAGACATATTTTTTATTAAAAATATGACATTGAATAACCTAATATGATGGTTTGCTCGGCAATTTCCACTGTTAACTTAGAGTGGAAATGCATCTTTTAAAAATCCCCTCATACCCCAACCTTTCCACCTGGAGACCCTAAAGTCAGAGGGAGCATATGTTGGATAGGGATTATCCTTGCAGCATATCCAGAAGTCTAGTCTATGCAACATGCACCAAGTCAGCAGAATTAAGGGAATACATAAAGAACACATTTCTGGGGATTATTTCCTTTCAGAATATGGCGAGCCTCCAATTTTATCGCATTCATCTGTTGATTTCCTCTGCTTGACTCTTACTAAGAGCAGGTCTTCCTTTTGTGTCTGTCACTATACTTCTGCTAATCCAGAAGTGCTGGTTTCTGTTGCTGAATTTCATGACTGTCGAGTAGTCGCTTGTGTGCACGTATTTGTTAGAGCATATAAGTACATAAACTAATGTTTGCCTTTCAGTGGAAATGGCATTCTGCCTCTTTTGCTTTGCATTTTTCATAAAGGCTCCATAATTTTTAATTTGACAGCATCAGCAGCTAAAAGTGGATTCAGGTCAGAGACAGGTGGCATATTGCCTCTGACTGTGACCCCCAGCAGTGCTGAAAATCCAAGGATGCTACCTGAGGTACGAAGAAGGGTTGTGTGCTTAGCACACACTTCAGTCAGATACACTTAGGATTGAGAAGCTTCTGCCACTCCTCCTTATGTAGTCTTGGGCCTGGCACTGGCTTCCCCCAAACTTCCCTCCTTTTAAAAAACATATAATTAGAGGAACGACTTCACAGTGTTAGTCTGAAGAGTAAATAAGATGATATATTTACCATAGTACGATGATAGATTTCACACATAGTAAGTGTGAAAAGGAACATGATGAAAGAGAAAAAAGACAGAAAAGGAAAGGGAGAAAAAAGGCAATGAAGTGTTAGAACAGCCCAAAGTTGAGAAGAGTCAGAAGGGTGGATGGATGTATGGAGGGAGGCAGGGAGGCAAAAGGCAAAGCAGGAGGGGAAGGTCATGACCCTTCTGCTATTCAATAGAAACTCTGTCCAAGGGAACTTCCTCCCGGTCTAGTGGCCACTTTACACAGTGCTCTATTTATTCTGAACAAATAGCACAGGTTCTTTAATGATTCCAGTCTTTCCCATACTGCAAAATGTAATTATATTATGTTTCTTGGTAATTTCTTAGTAGTCACTGAGAGAAAAAAAGGAAAGAGGTATATATCTTCTTTTCCTGAATATCTGTAGCCCTTTAACAATTCTGAAATGAGATTTTTTTCTTTTCTTTTTTTTTTCTGAATTGTGTACATGTCTTATCATCTTTCCTTAGACTATATGCTCCTCCATGGTATGTTTCTTTCTGATTCACATCTCTGTCTTCCATGATACGTCTAACAACAGATCTTCAGGAGGAGATGCATGTGTAAGTAAACAACCACAAGATAAATAGCAAAGCATTAGGTTGCCAGGGCCCAGGATTGATGATTAATACTGGGAAATAGCAAGAAGGCTTACAGCAAGGGTCCCTAATTTGCTGTTTTGTATGGAAATCAGTCCTGAACATTCATTGGAAGGACTGATGCTGAAGCTTAAACTCCAATACTTTGGCCACCTGATGCAAAGAGCTGACTCACTGGAAAAGACCCTGATACTAGGTGGGAAAGATTGAAGGCAGGAGGAGAAGGGGATGGCAGAGGATGAGATGGTTGAATGGCATCACCGATTCGATGGACATGAGTTTGAGTAAGCTCAGGGAGTTGGTGATGGACAGGGAAGCCTGGTGTGCTGCAGTTCATGGGGTCACAAAGGGTTAAACACGACTGAGCAACTGAACTGAACTGATGACAGGGAACTAAGTTTGCTAGGAAGTCAGGAAGGAAGGGAGAAGGAAGGGAGGGAGGAGGAAGGGAAAGAAGGAAGAAAGAAAAGAAGGTGGAATGAATAAAGGAAGGAGAGAGGGAGACAGAGAGGGAAATAAACTTTGCTTGTGTAAGTAAAGAAAGTTCAGCCTGTTTTCATTACTGCAGGATTTCTTCCCCAGGGCCATTAATGTGTTGAATTAATATTCCCCCTTTGGGAATTTCCTGGCTGCTCAGTAGTTAGGACTCAGTGCTTTCGCTGCCAAGGCACTGGTTCAATTCCTTGTAGAATAACTAAGATCCCACAAGATGCATAGTACAGCCAAATAAACAAAATCCCGACTAAAAATGGACATTAAACAATTCCCACATTGGGTCTACATGACATATCACAAGTACCAAACATATTTGACCAAGTAGTTATGTCTCTACTTATATCCTGAAACAATAGTACCCATCATATCAATCTGGATAATAACACCTTTTGAATATTTTTGGAGATTCTTTGTAGTGATGCTAAGCCTGAAAACTATGTTCTCTGTGCCTCAAACTAAGATGGCTCATTGTCATCTCACTATCATCATTCTTTCTCTCCAGGATATAATAGAAAAAAATATGCTTTGTCCCTCCCTCCTTTTCCCTATTTGAGACATAATACACCATATAATATTTATTGAGAATAAGAAGAGGTAGGGGAGAGAAATGAGAAAAACAGTCATTATGATTTTTTTTCCTCATCTCCCTCCAGTGAGTTTGAGGTTAAAACTCTACACTTCACTTGATGGTAAGGCATACTGAAAATTATTCTCTTGGGCTCACCTCTGCTCCTCAGGTTTACAGGGTTAGTTACAATACAGGAAAATAGATCAGTGTGGGGTTCATGTGTAATAGAGGCAGCATGCTTTGCGATGAACTTTCCATGTAGACGACAAACTTAGATGTCACAAAGAGTCAGGTGAAACAGGACTCGTTATCTTGCTGCAGACCATCTGAGAGCCAGGCTAGTTCAGCTTCGTTTGATGGCCACAGAGCAAGATAATGTGGGTAATTGAATAGCTAGTAAATCCATTTCTGGTCCATTCTTAGCCAACCATTAGGAGAGAGCTTAATAGGGAGTACGATGAGAAAGACACAGAAGCACTTAAATGAACAATAAGAAAGAAGAGGAAGAGAAATGGAGCTTAGCCCCATCACAGTCAGAGGTCACCCAGAGCTGGTACCCAAGCCTAGCCTGGCCCAGGATTCAGAGTCTTCTTCCTCCTTTGGATGGCCCCCTGAGGCCAATTCCTTCCTCTCGGATATCTCTGAGTGGTGGACAAGAAACACAAGTGACTGAATATTCACTAATGCGAGGATTTTTCATCCCCTAGTATATCTTCTCTCTCTTATTAGAAGGGCTAACTGAGTCAGAAGGAAGCAAACCCAAATATTTACATCTGTTTCTGCCTATTAATTGGGAGGTACTTAAAATATACTCTCTCAAGCACTAAGTAAAAATTATTAATAATAACAATACTAATTATAATTTATTAAACACTTATTATGCTAAGCACATTACATGCCAGGCTCATTTAATTTAATCCTCATAACTCTGTTGTGAGATAGACATTATCATGTCTATCTCCCCAAACTAGGTCCCTCTCTAACCCCAGGGTCCCATCCAACCTGGTCTAAACTCCTAGGTATAAATCTCACACACTACCCTGCCGTCAGCACCGCAGGAAACAAAGGATCCAAAAGAAAAGGAAAAAAAAAATCATCTCCGGTTCTTCAGGGTATATATAAGTTACAGAAAAGCAACTCTTGAATTTCTGCCTCGCTTTAGCCTCTCAATGTAAGGCTTATAGTTAAAATAATTATACAAACTAAATGCTACAGAATAAATCACTTTTAATATTCTTATTTTGTAATTTTATACAGCCCCCAAATTATGAAAATAATGCTAATTGCCTGCAAAAGGCTTAATGACAATGTTTAGTTAAAAATAAAAAGATACACAGCCCTGTTTACAGTATGACACAGATATACAAACACATGATAACCAAAATGAACACATCTCAAATTGTAAGTGTGCCTGGAGGGATAAGTGATTTTTGTGTTCATGTGTTTCTTTCAATCTGTCTCTGTACTTTAAAAGTGTTCTAATTTTCTTTGTAGCTAACATTTATTGAATATTCACCATGCACTATTCTAAGAATCTTGCATGTATTAACTCATTTAATCCATGCAACAGTGTTACAAGGTAAGTGCTGTTATTATTCCTATTTTACAGATGAGCAAATTGAGGCACAGAATTATGACCCTTGCAAAGGGAGAAGATACCTCAGCATACCCAGGTGGTGTGCTCACAGAACTTTTAACCATGACATGCTGTTCCCTAGTAATAAGATTAGCTTTCTAACAAGAAGAAAGACTATATTAAAATATTATTTTATTTTTAAAGTGCACTCTGCATATGTGGAAATAATCAGGGAAACTCAGGGATGCACAAACTGGGGTAAGGCCAGAAGGAATTTAATCGAGGCATTTCTTTTTTTCTCTCTCTCTTTTAAAACCATCATTTCACTGGATTTCAAAAGCCATCAGATTTGCTTCAGGCCATTAAAAGGCAAATTGGACATTAATTTTTGCATTTGAGTGCCTTTTTTCCTTTGTACTTATCAATAATGAAATTACCATGGAGTTCCTGTTTGGGGCAAAAAAAAAAAAAAAAGACATTCAATGCTTTGCTTTCTTTGCTCACAGTGCCAGAAATGTACCCAACAGCTGAGCTTGCAGATTGAAATGTTCTTCCTGTAATAATCAGTTGCCTCGTGCCACCTGCCACCCAGGGGGGTAGGAGAGTGGAGTGGATTACTGAGAGGCTCACCACTGTTCAGGTGTGTTTTTTTAAGACCTTCAGCTCTACATTGCAGTTTATGGCCTGGAAATTGGCTTCCACAATGTGATCAAGCTAGGATAATGATCTAATTATAAAACCAATCAGAAACTTGTGCAGCTTTTTTTTTTTTTTTTCCGGTTGTTGTTCACTGAAAGGTTGGGAGATAAAGAGAGAAAAAAAAAATTGGAATGTTTGGAAAATGGAAACATTGATTGGAATGCTTGCATTTCAGAAGTGTGAATCTCAGCAGAGGCCAATTGTATTCCTTCTCAATTCTCAATATCTACTCTTCCATCTCACATCTAGTCTGGGGCTAGATGTTAGACCTTATGGATATGGTTGGGGTTGGAAATCACTCTACACATGGATGGAATTGGGGGTATCAGCAGTGCAAACTAGTTATTGAGAAGGGGTCAAGAGTTGAGTGCTGGCAGTTCTGAAGAAGCCAGTGATAGAAATCATTGACAGAAGACCAAGCTTAGAGTTCAGAATGAGAGAGGAACCAAGTGGCAACCAGAGCATGTCAGTAGGAAGGAAGAAGCAGGTAAGTCAGAAGCAAAGGACACGTGCTCAGCCAGGTGCTTAGCTACATGTGTTCTTCGGGTGATATGATGGCTCAGTTGCCCTGGACAGTTCTGGTTTAGGTCTGTTGTCCACTCAAAAGTGTCCCAATTTAGAAGATTAACTATAAGGGCAAAGGAAGAATTGCTGATGTGCTTCTGGCCAAGTTAAATTGGCTCCTAGAATCAGGAAGGAAGCTGAAGCTCCTATAAAAGGAAATAACTGAGGGGCTCTTCAGAAAGAATAATGTTAAACACAGAGATTTAAAATGTGTCCCATTCTTATTGTTACTCCTTAATGGTCAATAAAATCCTTTATACAAGCTGTCTCTTCTGACTGGAAGCAGAAGGAGGCAGAGGGAACCAAGGGAGGTCTGTGGTCAATATATGAACTGATACCAGAAGGAAACAAGAAAATGATCGGAGAAGAACAAAGGAATAGAGTGTAAGAAGGAATCATACAGGTTGGAAACAGGGAGCCTAGAGGGAGCCGAGAGCCACCTGAGAACAGCAAGGGAACAGGGCAGTGGGCACAATCCGGAAACGCAGACTGATTGCTGGAGAAGACAAAGGGATCTAAGAAATAGGCTGGGAAGCTGCTAAGAGAAAGACCCTCCTTCAATACTGCCATTTTCTCAACCAAGTACGGGCTACCTTGAACTTAGTTATCCAAAGACAAAGAATAGTGGGGCTGAAAACCATGATTTCCAACTTCCAGACCTTTACACAAGGCAGTTGTCAACAACGTCTGACTCAAGAGCCCAAAAGAGGTTTCTGTGGTCACCCCTCCCCCAACCTCAACTCTTCCCAGGCCGAGGACCAACATTGCATCATCATCTCTCTCTCTAGTCGCTAAGTCGTGTCTGACTCTTGCGACCCCATGGACTGTAGCCTGCCAGGCTCCTCTGTCCATGGGATTCTCCAGGCAAGAATACTGGAGTGGGTTGCCATTTCCTTCTCCAGGGGATCTCCCCAACCCAGGAATTGAACCTGGGTTTCCTGCATTGCAGGCAGATTCTTTACCAACTAGGCTATGAGGGAAGCAAGTATCCAATATGTGTTCAAATTTCACCAAAACATCTATATTTTATCAATATTTGTATTGAAGTATAGTTGATTTAAAATGTGCTCATTTCTGCTGTACTCCAAAGTGATTCAGTTATACATTACTTACCCCTCTTAAAAGAGTACTGTCTCTAGGAAGAGTTGCGACTTCAGTTAGGAATTTGTTTTAAAGTGTGGTGGAATAAACATGAAGGGAAGAATAAAAAGAACTAAGATTTGGTGAGCTATAGACTGCCAGGTATTGTGCTAGTCTGTCATTTTATACTGAAAGACTTTCTATAAGTAGCTTATAGCTTCTATTATTCCCAGTTTTCAGATAAAGAAAGAGGATGAGAAGGGAAGAAACTTCATCAAGCGAACACAGTTAGAAAGCAGCAGAGACAAAATTTGATAAGGTCCTCGATAAGGATGGAAGGAGGAAGGTTATCAGAAGCCTAGGTTCCCCGAGCATCTGAGAAAATGACAACACTCAGAAGTCAGAAGGAGAAGGCAATGGCACCCCACTCCAGTATTCTTGCCTGGAAAATCCCATGGGCAGAGGAGCCAGGTAGGCTGCTGTCCATAGGGTCGTGAAGAGTTGGACGTGACTGAGTGACTTCACTTTCGCTTTTCACTTTCATGCATTGGAGAAGGAAATGGCAACCCACTCCAGTATTCTTGCCTGGAGAATCCTGGGGACAGGGGAGCCTGGTGGGATGCCGTCTATGGGGTTACACAGGGTCAGACATGACTGAAGTGACTTAGAAGCAGCAGCAGAAGTCTGAAATGTTCTTCCTCTTCCCTGCTCCCCTGGCAGCTCACTGTCCTATCTCAGTCCCTTGTTGCCTCATAGAGACCTTCTCTCACCTCCCAAGCAGCCTCTCCTTCCTCTACTGACCCCGAGGGCCAGTTACCATGTAAGATCATTTATTTCTTGGGCAGCACTTCCCACAATCTGTATTTACCTTGTTGGCTTATTTACTTGATTAGAATTTCTAGCAAGGCCAGCAACCTAGTTGATGCTGGTTCACCCTTCTAGACCAGATCTACCTGAGGCTCTTGCCCATAGTCGATGTCCTATGTGTTGAATGGATTCATGGGTGTCTGAAGAGATGGACGAATGAATGAATGAATGAATAGTCATCGATACAGTCTAGAATATCGTTGGACAGATTTACTCTGTTTTACAGTTTGGCATTATGCTGTTTTGTTCTGTCTAGGAATTTCTCTTGACTCTCCTGTCTGTAAGCATTTTTTTTTTTTTTTAACTCCTGGCAAAAGTGCCAGGGAGAAGAAAGACACAGATTCACTGGATGATGGAGACCAGAACATGACAAGGGTCTTCTTCCTTCCCTCTCCCCACTCCTTCCCAGAACAAATCTCAACAAATTGGCCAAGTCTGTGAAAAACAAACCACAAAGCTTTTTCTTCCGGTGTCTCCTTGCAGCCTCAGAAACTGGGATGCCCCTTCTGCAGGGTCACACAGGGGTTATGACGGCTGGATCTATAAACCACCATCACCTTTATGTTTTCCTCTTCCAAATGCAGGGACCATGCAGTCTTTGCTGCGCCCACTGGCTCTGCCCACTGACACAACTACGCTGGGCTGCCGGGCTCAGCCTAGTCCTTCACCAGGGCACCTCAAGTCCACGCACTGGAAATGCGCCCCTACCGTGGAGAGGTAGATTTCCTGAAAGCTCGCCTTTGCTGATTTTGCTCAATGTGGGAAGGACACTGATGGATGGGTTTAGCTGCCTCCTTTAAGCAAATCCTCTCACCACAGTGGACCCTGACTCGATCTCTCTGGGTGGCTGGGGCCCCCATGTCAGGAAGCATTTTGTGCAGGTGGTTCCCAGTGGCTCGTGAGTGGCATGAGGCCACCGCAGGGCTGTGCCAGGTGGATCTCAGGGACGGCCACCTCTGACAGGTTTCAGTCAAGCCGGAGCAAGCTTGTGCCAAGTCAGGAAGCCAACAAAGGGGCTATGGTGACTGCCTGGGGCTCAAATCACATCATCTCTCCCCTGTTCTGTGGCGGGTGGGGGAGGGTGGAATTCCAGCCACTCAGCAGTGGAGGTGGTGGGGGAAACCTTAAGAAGCCTGAACCCTGACTCTTGGCTTTGCCGGCTGGCTCTGTGCCTAATGTAAAATTACATCTGAACTTTTAGCAGGGCTTGAGTCACAGGGGCATGCTCTGCAGCAGACGAGGACACTTCAAGGGGAAATGCCTTTGGGGAGATTTTCTTTTTCTTTTCTTTTTTTTAAATATAAATTTATTTATTTTAATTGGAGGTTAATTACTTCAAAGGAGTATTACACAGCCATTAAAAAGAATACATTTGAATCAGTTCTTTTTCTTTTCTTTTTGAGCTGTTGGATCAATGTTCTCAGCTCCAAATGTTAGACTCCTGCATTTCTATTGGATCAGCTCTGTGTGTAAGTGCTTGGATGGACAGTCCTCTTAAGGCCAGTTTCAACTTCCAGGTTATCAGACAGGGACAAAGGCAAAGCCATCTCCCCTCCCCTTCTTAGCCCACAGGGCTGCATCTGATCCTCTGTAAGGAAGGAGCAACCCAGTCTCAAGCACCACAGATACTGACATCACTGGAAAAGACCCTGGAGATTAAGCAGCCCAGCCATATTTGGTCCATGAGAATGCGTGTGACGTCTGTTGTTGTTTGGTCACTAAGTCGTGTCTGACTCTTTGCAACCCCATGGACTGAAGCATGCCAAGCTTCCCTGTCCTTTTCTGTCTCCTGGAGTTTGACATATGAGAAACAAGAAATAGAAGTAAAGACGCTTTTTGCAAGTTAGATGATTTCATCATGTCCTCGAGCGCTTTGTCCTCCCTGCAGCCTTCAGCCACCTCCTGGAGTGTAAAACCAGTTCTTCCATCACTTGGTTGAGTAGAAGATTCCAAATGGTTTTCATAGATGAAGGAGTTTTCCAATCAGTACCCTGCAGGGAACAGATGCACCACTCCAAGCCTCACTCCAGAAATCAGCTCTTAGCAGGGAAATTCATGAGGGTGGGAGGGGAAAAGTGTGTGTCTGTAGAGATAGAGAGAAGGAGAGGGGACGGAGGGAAGAATGGAGGGAGAAGGGTGGAGAGAGAGAGAGAGAAGGGAGTTCTCAGGAATCTTACCCTAGGATGTGGTGCTTAGGTTTAAATACCTACGGTTTAGGGCACAATGTAAAATAACTAATTAGAGGACTCTTTTAAAATGAACAATAGTGAAGGAAAAGCAACAAGTCTAGCTAGAAGCACTAAGAAGCCAATTTGTCCTTATCAAAATAGTAAAGAACTACCACCAAGAATCAAATGGTATGGTTTCTACAATTGAGCTTTGAGTCATTTTTATTTAAAAATTTATTTATGTTTACATTTAGTAAACATCTTGGTTTTAAAAAGCAAATTGAAATTCTGACTTCCTTTTGGACCTAAAACTCTAAATGGTACTTGCAAAAGATTTATTCTATACCTCTTTTTATATTTCAATAACTTTTCCTTATAGATTTGACTAATAGGCTTTTCCAGTGGCTCAGCGGTAAAGAATCTGCCTGCAAGGCAGGAGATGCAGGAGACATGGATTCTCTCCCTGAGTTGGGTAGATCCCCTGGAGGAGGGTATGGCAACCCACCCCAGTATTTTTGCCCGGGAAATCCCATGGACAGAGGAGCCTGGTGGGCTACAGTCTATAGTGTTGCAAAAAGTCAGGCACAACTGAAGCAACTGAGCATACACATAGATTTGACTAGAGAGAACCCATGTGAATGTGATATATTTGGCATCAAGTAAAGAGATTTTTAGTAAAACCAGGAAGAATGTTTGTCCATAGAGATTATACTTTACCAAAAATATAAAAAGGAAATATAAACTATGTTTTAGCATGGGCTTAAAGACATTTTACTGTACTGAGTTTTCATCTTCTATTGAACTCTTCCACTGTGCACATTTCTATTCATATATATTTTTATTGTTATCACTTTTATGGTTTCAAAAGATTTGAATACAAAAGGTTTAAATCATAGTAGCATTTGCTCTGTTCAGAACTGGTGCAAAGGCAGCAAGAGTTCTTTTCCATGCCCTACAAAACAGGGAACACTAACCACAAATAAGGAGGGAAAAATCTACATTTGATGCTAAATACAAATTGTGGTCCTGATTCCTAGAAAGAGGCTTCAAGGTGGACCTTGATGATGTGAAATAAAAAGGATGCAAAAATAGTTTGACATGAAAGCTTTCTTTGTGCACACCTGTGCAAGTCTTTGATATGCTATTGATTCATAACTTCTCTAAGGAGTAAATTTCAACATTAAATTACCACAGTCATGAAGGCTTTCTTTCAATCTCTTAAATGCTCTTGCATCAGGAAAATTTATTATGTAATGGGGAAATATGAGCATGTGTCAACAAAGCCAGCCTGTCTGCTGTTCCCTTTTGGATCTAGGCCAGGGCTATATTAATCTGCTTGGGGTCTAAGATTTAGGTCATCCACCTGTAACTTGAATTTGACCCTGTGGCCTTATTTCTTTCCATTTTTTGTTGCAATTCAATAAGTAAAAAAGACGTGGTTTTTTGTTTTTTGTTTTTTTCGGTTCTTCCTTGCTCACTTTTCCATTTCATAGTGTCTGGTAGGAAGGTTTTTTAAATACATTTTTGATCTTTTTTTTTTCCTTAAATCATGACCAATTGGTTTTAAAATCCTGATTCTTTATCTACTAGGGTATGCCATTTTATTCCAGTATCCTTTCCTCATGCAAATTCACTGGACAAAAAGATGGTATATACTTGCATGAGTTTTGAAATTGGGAAGACTTGATATCAAGTTGCTATTCTGTTGGGAAAACTGCTTATCTCAGTGGGCCTCAGTTTCTGAACCTGTAAGAAAGAGGAATCATATTACCTTCTTCAAAGCTCTCTATAAAGAGAAGCGCGATGGTTGAGAAACACAGTAAGTTGTGGGCTTCATGTATCACATATCAGCTACTTGACAGGAGGCAGGTTAACTAAAATCAGAAGAAAAGTTGGCTAAATATTCACACCATAACTTGAAAAAAATGAGAGAAACAAAAGAGAAACAAATACTGTATTTAAATTTTATTGTATCTGTCCAGGGCTTCTGTGTGGTCATTTGAATATATGTGTGCATTTGAGAGCAGGATTATATTTAAAGGTAGAAAGGACCCTACGGCTTCCCTGGTGGCTCAACGATAAAGAATCTGCCTGCAATGTAGAAGAGGATTCTATCCCTGGGTTGGGAAGATCCCCTGGAGAGGAAATGGTAACCTACGCCAGTATCCTTGCCTGGGAAATGCCATGGACAGAGGAGCCTGGCAGGCTACAGCCCAGGGGGTCATAAAGAGTCAGACACAATTTAGCAACTAAACAAGGAAGGCCTAAGGAGGAACACTGGAAATATTTTCCATGAGGGTAAAATTGTGCAATATAGGTTCACTTTTTAAATGTAAGAGCTATTAAAAATGTACCATGTTGTTAATAGGATTATCATTTTCAAGAAGCAGCCATTTTTCCACAGAGGAGTTACCTTTAGTTATCTAGTCCCAAATTTTCATGATTGTGAAAAGAATGACAATAAGTGACATTTCCAAAAAAAAAAAAAAAAAAACAGAATATTGGAAGTGACACTGTCATATTCACCAACATTGAAACAAAGCCAAAAGCTTTCCTGCCTTTTCTGTTTAAATAAAAACAGCTGCAGTTTTCAGCCTACTACAAAACCCCAAGAGGATAATAGTAAAGCTGTAATAAGGAGAATTAAAAATGGAATTTTGAAGCAAATGAGAGAATTTAGAAGCAAATGAAGAACTCTAGATCAAACCAGGTCTTATTTCCAGGTCATCAAACTACACTTAGAATCAATACCGATGGTTTCCAATCCTAGCTGATCATCAGAAATTTCTTTAGAAGGTAGAAAGAATCAAAATTTTAGAGTACTAGTTTGGGGAGTGGAGCAGAGAGAATACTGCAATGATTCTTAAAAGCTCCTCCAGGAGATTCTGAGGTTCTGCCAGACTTGGGAACCACTGGACGAAGGACAAATGATGTCCTTATGCTGTTATCAATCAGCTCTATCCTGTGGCTCCCCTGGTGCACAGCTGCACTGCTTAATTCTAGATATGTTTTGATTAGACACAGATGCACTTAATTAGCAGTTTGTATCATCAATTAGAACATGAACCCAAAAAGTCACCTTCTTGCTTAGATACGCTTTGAACACAGATTTCAATATGTGATGATTCCAGAAGAAAAAAAGGAGGGGCATTCTAATGAAGTCATTAGGACATGAAAATATTTCACCTAGGAATGTAACCTAGAAAGTAAGAATTCCTGAATAAGCTAATAGTTACCATCCTACATCTAACCTTAGTCAGAGAATCTGGGTACCATAGAGTAAGAAAAAGAACGTGATGATAGTAGTAGGTTACCTTTCATTTTTATGTCCTTTTCCCCAAAGCATTTTCAAAAGCCACACCTGTTCCATTTCCATGAAGGGAAGACATATCATTGGGAGTTTATAATGTCTGCAGATTCCCAAAGTCTTCCATTTGGTCAAAATTTGTTCATTTAGTTCTGATATCAACAGGAAAAACAATAGCTACCACTGTTATTACTATGAAATATTACTCATCCACTTATCTAGCTTTATGCCAAGCAGGTGAAAATATCAATCAAAATATATCATATATCACATCCATTGACCAAATATTTAGAACTGAGGAATAGGGGGCTCAAAGAAATGGGAGCCAGAATTATTTGAACATACGTTAGTGTGATGCCAAGGTCATAAACAGCACACACACCAATTGAGAACAGAGACTGGAGTTTAAATGACTTCACCAAGGAATGGCTTTCCTACTTCTCTTCTTCCTAAACTGGATTCTACCTTCAGAATAGATGTTTCACTTTCTCACATCCACACTCAAAACACACATTTATTCCTCACTTTATTTTTTTTTCTTTCTTATTTTTTTAATAGTAGGTCCTTGTTGATTATCTGGTTTTTTTTTAATGTTTTTTTTTTTAATTAATTTTATTTTATTTTTAAACTTTACATAATTGTATTAGTTTTGCCAAGTTCTATAAATTTGCTATACCTCATTATCTTTCTTTTAAAAGGGGGCAGTTATAAAATCCCTTGCATGACTGTAGGAATTCCCACTCCAATCATATCACAGGCATCCATCACTAACTGATCATGTGAGCTGAATGCAGTTAGAAGTCCTCCTTATCAAAGCAACTTAGATCATTGCATCTTCTCCATCTGAGTTGATATTCAGGATGAAACCTATTTGCTATTTATAGTTAACATAGTCCCTAAAGTTATTCTTCATTTTCTGATCTAAAATTCCATAAAAATATACAAATCTGTATATAAAAATTATATAAATCTGTGAATCAGTGTACATTTAAATGTGGGTTTATGATAATACTATATGGATACTTAATGAGTCTGAAGGATGTTAATAAGCAATAAGCTTATTATAAGCATATCAATAAGCAGAACATTTCAAGAACAGTGAAACAGTCAAAAGAGTTTCTTGAGTTCCAGAGGACAAGGAGCATTCGATTAACAGGTTTAAATATATATACATATATATATATGAATAAAAATATATATTTAAATATCTATGTATGTGAACTTTCTTATAACTTCTCTAAGAGACAAAGAACGAGGGAAGTATGTGGAGTCATGAAGCATTTATAAGTTCTGGCAATTTGTTGAAAATCACCACAAATGGAATTCTCAATATGCTTTAGTAAAAATCTATACAGTGTACTATGTAAAAGTGAATTTATTTTCTGGCTGCCAAAGACACTTTACCTGAACCAGGGGTATCATAAAGCTTAAAGAATCCCAAAGCTTCTCAGAAGGCAATTCTTTTTTTAAAACTAAGAACTGTGGAATGTATTGCAAACAAAACTCTTTAGGAGCTTTTTACTCAGTGCAGGTAAGAACTGAACAGGCAGGTAAACTAAGGCTTTGACGAGGAAAGCTTAGTAAAAATTTAGCACAGATACCACATGAGGGAAAAGGGGATGAACTAAACAGCACAGGAACTTGTGACATGAAGACAAAGCCCTTGGGGAACAGATACACTGCTACATTTATAAGCCAGTTAGAGCACCCGCTTTCAAACCATTTGGACAGCAAAGGAAAACCACTCAGCTCGGTTCCAGGCTGGACAAAGAAATGAAGAGGAAAAACAAAAGCAAAACCTACCGTGTCATGCAGCTAGCCCATGGCTTGATTTCCTGAGATAAACCACAGATAAAATACACCTTGGTGGAAACTGTAACTTACCTGTAACTTACCTCCAAGCCTTTAATCGCCTTGCATATTTCTTCCTTACACAATACATATACGTAGACATCCATATTCACCCCTGCATGTGTGTGCACAAAGGCTCAGAAACAGCATACAATTCTCATTGTGAGGTACATTTCTCACGGGTATGGAGTAAACCCAAGATTTGCTGAGGTGTCCATTCAAAAAATTGATATAATGAACTTGGGCTCTGAGCAGAGTGTCTGACATACAGTGGGTAAATATTAACTATTACCATCATGTTAAAAGGGCTGATGACTCTCTATATAACAATTTAATTACAACCCTTATTTGGATATCAAAAGGGTTAACAATATGCCCTACCTCACTCCAACCAAAAATTTAAGTAAAGTAACAAGCAAAAACATAACTAACCTAACCCAGAACCAGGCACTCATTCAGAAATACAAACTATAGGATTGATGGAGAAGTTTATTTATGCTTGAAAAAAATGAATGCTGTATACACTGAAGCTTCCTGCACTAATAATTCTCTCAAGTATAACACTTCAACTTGAGCCTCCGTAAATTATGCTCACCTCAAGATTAACCCCCCTTCACTCACCTGCTTATCTGACCGACGGATGTTTATAATTAATCAAACTGGCACTCACCTATCCTATCAATTCACAGGTTCCCACGAAACTGAACTATATCTGCCAACAGATAATCCATGCTGCACTCTTTGGCCAGATATTAATCTTAAAAGGGTGATGTCATCAGGTCCTTTTCTTGCTCAGAAATGACCAAGGCTTCCTTGTAGCTGCTGGAGTGAGAGCCCCATAGCTCAGCACAAATTAACAAGTTTACATGGGTGAGATCTACCCTCTAATCCAAACTTTTTTCATCACTCACTCTTTGAATGAACCCACTAATGTGGCAAGTCTGTTCCGCACGTGACTCTGGCTGTTCATTTTCCCTTTCTTTCCATTCAAATTCTACTCTAACATCCCCCAGGGAACAGGCCACAGATGCTGGCTCATCTCTGAATTCCAACAATACAGATTATCGCAATCGTTTTGTTTCTTATACTCTATTGTATTAAACTGTGCTAGGAGATGGAGAAGGAAATGGCAACCCACTCCAGTATTCTTACCTGGAGAATTGAAAAGACAAAGGAGTCTGGCAGGCTACAGTCTATGGGGTCGCAAAGAGTTAGACAAGACTGAGAGCCTATCACACACACATGCCAGGAGAGGGGCTTCCCAGGTGGCACTAGTGGTAAAGTACCTACCTGCCAATGCAGGAGACATAAGTAACGCAGGCTCGATCCCTGGCTCGGAAAACTCCTCTGGAGGAGAGCATAGCAACTCACTCCAGTATTCTTGCCTAGAGAATCCCGTGGACAGGGAATCTGGCAGGCTACAGTCCATGGGGTCACAAAGAGTCAGACACGACTAAAGTGACTTAGCACATAGCACATGCTAGGAAAATGTTTTGTCTCCACAACAAAATTGCAAGGTCCTAGGAGACAAAGGGCCTAGAACAGTGCTTCATATCTCAGTGCTAGATGAATCCATACATTCATCAAGCAAGTATTAAACACCTATTGCATTCCATAGACTATGCTCTTACTTCAAAATACAAGAGTAAACAACATATACATAATCATTGTTCTTATAGAGCTTATATTGAACAAAATGGATACAATTACTTTATCAGCATTTTCAATGAAATGGGATATATGGGACAATTGGGGTAAAGTTCATGTTGTAAACAGGCAAGCAGCAGCAGTGGAAATAGGGTGAGGGTCAGGAAGGGCTTTTTGTAAGATACTATTTACTCCTTGAATGAATAATTGGATCAGGGAGAGAAGGAAGGAAGGAAAGGAGGAGAGGATGAGGCAGGCCTTGAGAATTTATAATTACATGTCCCTGCACAATGGTCTGTTGTTCAGTCACTAAGTCATGTCCAACTCTTTTGTGACCGCATGGACTATAGCCCACCGAGCTCCTCTGACCATGGGATTCTCCAGGCAAGAATACTGAAGCAATACTGGAGTGGGTTGCCATGCCCTTCTCCAGGGGATCTTCCTGATCCAGGGATCAAATCCACATCTCCTATGTGGCAGGCAGATTCTTTACTGCATTTACATAAATAGACAGACACAGAGAGAGACACACGGTACATATATCATATACATACCATATATACCACTGTCTCTCTACTTACTTACTGGGAGAAGAGTAAAGTCTGACTCCAACTCAAATCTATAGCCAACTATTTTCAGTAGAGATCCACCACAACAATTCCATTACACACTTGAATTAGTGGAAATCTAAGCTCAACGATTCAATTACTTTCCTGACTCGATGAACAATTATTTTGAGATACACAGATCCTCCACAAATATTCTTTCTTATAATATCAATGCAAATGCCCCTGATCCACACGTCAAGATGCACCATGGCATGTAATCAATTTTTATATTTATTTATCCCTTTGAGGGAGTTCAAGGAAGTCCATTTTGAAGCTCAAATAAAGTTCAGTTTTAAATTCCAATTCTAGGTTGAGATTTATGCCAGCTCTTATTAAGCATAGGCACCCACCCGTGTCCATAGGCCTTTCGGGTTTCTGAAATATGGAATAATTCTCCATGCATTTACATCCTTTCAGCGCGCTTATTCAGCAAGCTTTCTAAACAGATGCTGGTTTGTGCAAGGGTAATAAAGGGAGCTAAAGGGGACCTCGGAATCAGGGCACAAGGTTAGCAACGGACACCATCACATAGTGATAATGTCAGAAATCCACACTGTGGATAGGTTTGTTTTTGCAGAAATTGCCCCAGAAGGAAGTGAAGGAGTATACTTGGTGGATATACTGGAGATAATCAGGCAGCTGAAAGGCAAATTCAAAAGTTTTAAGGCAGAAATATGTCTGATCTGCTCTGCTGAAAGAACAGGATTGGGGACAGGGCCTTGAGAACAAAGAATTACTATTGTTTTGGCTGATGGAGGAGGAGGGGTCCCACTGCAAAGAGCCATTTCAAGAATAAAGTTTTCACCCTGATTGAAGTGAGCTGTTGGGTTTTGAGCTGCAAAGTAATTCAATACACTTTTATTTTAAAAGGATTCCTTTTCTTCCTTGAAGAAGTGATCAGACTTTACCAGAAAGACCAGATAAGAAAACATCTTAGAAATGACTGTTCATTTTATGAGGTATTAAGTTTGTAGAGTACAATAATACACTATCCCTTTAAGGGCTTCCCTGGTGCCTCAGATGGTCAAGAAGCCACCTGCAATGCAAGAGACTGGGGTTCAAGCCCTGGGTCAGGAAGATCCCTGGGAGAAGGGAATGGCAACCCACTCCAGTATTCTTGCCTGGAAAATCCCATGGACAGAGGAGCCTGGCAGGCTATACAGCCCATGGGATTGCAAAGAGTTGGACAAAACTGAGCGACTAACGGAGAAGGCAATTGCACCCCACTGCAGTACTCTTACCTGGAGAATCCCATGGATGGAGGAGCCTGGAAGGCTGCAGTCCATGGGGTCGCTGAGCGTCGGACACGACTGAGCGACTTCCCTTTCACTTTTCACTTTCATGCATTGGAGAAGGAAATGGCAACCCACTCCAGTGTTCTTGCCTGGAGAATCTCAGGGATGGGGGAGCCTGGTGGGCTGCCGTCTATGGGGTTGCACAGAGTCGGACACGACTGAAGCGACTTAGCAGCAGCAGAGCAACTAACTCTTACCTTATCCCTTTAAGAAAGCAAGAAATCTGTTTGATTCTAGGGGTTTTGTTTTGTTTTGTTTCTAATCTGTTGTTAATTTTGCTTCCAAAAAGTTTCCAGAATGGGAAATTTTCTTGCAGGAAGTGCAAGGAAATGAACAACATGAGAAAGAGCCTCTGATGTCCTGCTAGAGACCCCAGGATGTTCTCTGGTTTAACCTTCAGAGGAACCCTGCAGAGTAGGTGCTATTTTTCTAGAAATGAGAAAGCAGTTTGGAGAGAGTAATCGGCCCAAAGCCATACAGCTGGAAATGCAGGTGATAAAATTCGAACTCACTCACTTTGTGGATTTTGATTTTTCCATGCTGAATCAAAATTCCCTGTTTGACAATTAAAATTCTTATTATAACTTTTAAAAATAGAAATTCTAATTTTGCAAATAGTCTTCCAGAATTCTGATAAGCATGAATTAATACCACTGGATGCCGGGTCGGTGCACTGAAGCTTGATTGCCAAATTCCAACTCCTGAGTGCATGCGTGCTAAATTGCTTCAGTCAAGTCTGACTCTGAAACCCCATGACTGTAGCCTGCCAGGCTCCTCTGTTCATGTGGATTCTCCAGGCAAGAATACTGGAGCGGGTTTCCAAGCCCTCCTCTAGGGGATCTTTTAAACCCAGGGATTGAACCAGTGTTGCTTATGTCTCCTGCATTGGGAGGCGGGTTCTTTACCACCTGTGTCATCTAGGAAGCAGTTAGACCATTTCTTGGTTTGTCCACCAAACTAGAGCCATTCTTGAAAATGTCTGGAACAGAGCCTGATTTAAGGTGGGTAGGCATATAGTGGGTATATTTATGTAATGCATGTGTGGATCCATGAATGTGCAGGAGAGGGACAAAAGGGATGAAGGGAGAGAGAGAGGAGAGTCTTGATTCCGGCCATGAAAAAGTGTAGCCACACCACACATAGCTGATCCCACCCCAAGGGCACACAAGAAGAAATCACGCTTCAGGCAGCCTGAGCTTGCCAGCCCCAGCCTTGAACCTCACTCTTGGCAGTGGGAATTGCATACCAGGGCAACCTCATCATTTTTAGAGCTCAGTTAACAAATGACATATTTCAGAACATCCATCTATAGAATCCTTGCTTCTCTCCTAATCATCTCCTATTCTTTCTCTGACTTGCTTGCTATTTTTTTTAACTGACTTTAACTTTTTTCTCCTAGAGAAAAGAAATACATCACTCTTAGTGGGTACAGCAATAAAAGTAAATGAGTCTTTCCCCCTCCTTCAAAGAAAGAAGCTTTTTTACTTTTATCTTCCCAAGCAGACTAGAATAGAGTCTTTCTTTTTTTTGCCTTAGCAGTGGGAGTGAACGCCTTCTATTCAACAACTTCACCCATGCACTCGGTGGCTGCCTTCTCAAAGGGTTGGTGAGGTCCGAAGAACTCACAGAAAAGGCGATGTGAGGGTGACCCAGACAACCCTCACGGACAGATGTCCACTTTGAACTAAAACTGCTCCAAGGATTCATAGCTTGGAACAGAGCAAAATTGGTTCTGATGGAGTGAGGATTTTAGGGTAAGGGTTTGTCTCCCTGTGTTTCCCAGGTGATGCTAGTGGTCAAGAACCCGCCTGCCAGTGCAGGAGACAAGAGTCATGGGCTCAATCCCTGGGTCGGGAAGATCCCCTGGGGACGAGCATGGCAACCCACTCCAGTATTCTTGCCTGGAGAATCCCATGGACAGAGGACCCTGGCGGGCTACAGTCCACAGCATTGGGAAGAGTTGGACACGACTGAAGTGACTTAGTAGGGCCACGCACATGTGTCTCCCTAGAGACTTGACGGGGTGGAGGGGAGGACTCAAACTTAGGTTGAAGTACCAGAGGGATAAGGAGGGGTTGAAAGAGAGGAAAGACATTACCAAGCAGCCAATGTAATTTCACAGGGTCCTCATTGCAAACAATTTGAATCATCCTTGCAAGTAGTTGCCTTGGGCTGTTGGATGAAGATGATAATGAAGCCAAATTAGCATAGAATATTAGCTAAGGACCCAGGGCTTCCCTGGTGGCTCAGTAGTAAAGAATCTGCCTGCCAGTGCAGGAGACACAGGTTAGATCCCTGGGTTAGGAAGATCCCCTGGAGGAGGAAATAGCAACCCACTCCAGTATTCTTGCTTGGGAAATCCCATGGACAGAGAAATCTGGCGGGCTACAGTCCATGGGATCCCAAAAGAGTCAGACACAGCTTGGCAACTAAACAACAATTGGCTAAGGACCCAGGTGCTAGAATCACCAAGATCTCTTCCAATCCCAGTTCCTATACTTATGAGCTGTGTGATTTGGGGCAAGGTGTTTAACACCTCTGCCGTGTCTAATTGAGCTCAGCAATCAGAAAGTGGTTGGGCTCATTAAGGTAAACAATGTGCTGGAAATGCTTATTCAATACAGTACCTGGACAGCCTTCCTCTGAGGGTACCGGTTGATTACAACGGAAAGGGACTCCACAGTAGACTAGCCAGAAGGAGGCTGTCCAAAACAGAGGCAGTGTTCTGAAAAGCATAACTGATTAACAACTGTGTTCCCATTTGCAAATCAGCCCCAGCGCAACCCCTAACCTTGAGACAATTACTCAATCACAAAGAAAGGGTATCTGTTGGAGGCAAAGCCAGGCAGGGAGAGGACATCCAAGTTCTAATTCTCCTTCTGTGCCCAACAAATTATACTACCCTGGGCAGGTCTCATAAACCTCTCTGGATCTCACTTCTCTTTGTGTAAATTGAATAAGTTGGGCTAGACTCAACTCTGAGGCTCCAAATTCTAAAACTCTTTATGGGCTTATTTCCCCGCTAGAGGTGGGGCCATTCCTAACTGTAAGCATGATAACATTTGACGAATGTCCTCAGTTCCTGGATGATGGTTGGTTATCAATTGCAATTATGGGACTAGAAGAGGAGCAATCTGAAACCAGCCTTGCAGGGGTCTGTGCCTGAAGGGAGGGAACAAAGCTATTAAGGGTAATGATCAAAGCCTGACCATTTAATGGGGAAGCTGTTAGGCAAATTCACTGCTTTCCCCTGGCATCATTTCTCCTGGTCTAGCAGTCTGCAGGGAAAGGCATAGAAGAGGGCTCAGCCACTTCTCCCGAGGAGACAAATGAGTCTTGAATGTGAGCACATACAGTATTAATTATGAAATCGTCTATTTACTTTTTCATCCTTCTTTACAAATCATTCTAAAAATAATATCATTTAAACACTGATTCACTTGCTGTGCCCAAGTGAACTCCCCAGGGAAATCCTAGCCACTGTAATATTTGAAAATGCACCTCTGAATTAGCAAGCCTTGCACAAACTCTACTGGCAAATTCAATCATCTGCCACTGGGTATTGTTATTTGTGGTTCCTTTAAAGAACCAGAGTTCACTAGCCTTCATTTCCATTCAGGCTGAAATGACATGAATAAGCCGTGAGTTTAGCAGCAGTGCCTCCGTTAATATCAGTATACAATAAAGAGCCATACCGTATAATAAAAACAAAAACTCCAAATGATATCTGAAAAGCCTTTAAGAGCAGAATAAACGCTCCACTGATTCTTTCCTCTCCTCTTCTCATCAAGACTCTTTTCAACAAGAGAGTATAGGCTGTGTTGGCATTTACATTCAGGTGCAAGAAAAAAGTTGAAGGGATGTAATAGATTTAATTAGTTCCATAATTCCTGGATTTTCCTAACCAAATGAGGTAGTGTGTTACTAAAAGTAGAAGTTAGTAATTTTTATTAGAAGCACCACCACCTCATGTTGATGAAAACAACTACAAAGAGACATGGAATTTTAAATCTTTGGATTCTACAAATAGAATGAGAATAATTGGGGCTCCTGGAAGAAAGCCATAAAGAAGACTCCATGAAGGAAAAAGAACTATTATGAAACAGCATCTCACTCGGAAATGGGAACGCCGATGCTAGATTTTAGACCAAAGTTCCGTGTACTAAAAATGGAAGCAGTTCATGTGATTCCAAACTGTGTGGAAGTGATGTCTGGATGCCTCCTAGCTAAATGAGTGAAATTCCCCCACAGAAACCCCCCTTCCTGATCTTTGTCACCGAATTGAAGATATAGGAAATTTCAGGTTTGTAAAGTATTGTAATAATAATAGGCTCGAATCACACATTCTATACTGGATTTCCAGCTTTATCACTTGACTATGTGTTTAACGAAGATCAGCTGCACCTTTCATCAGCCTGATTAATCTTTAGATGGGCTTCTTCCTGACTCAAGGACCCTCAGCGACCCTTTTCTTAGAGCATTTACTTTAGAAAACTTGTAATTTTAAATCTCTTCTCTGCCCCTTGGAATATAAATATTTATTAAAGCCTCTGGCCAGTTTTTACCACCCAGGAATGTCTTTCTCAAGGTCCTGGGAACCATCTCTTTGAAATATAATCAACAAAGGAAACAGTACCCCAATCTTCCAATTTCAATGGAAGAGTAGAGACCTAACTTGGCAGGCACCTGGCTCCAAGTTGCAAAATTACCTCCTGTCATAAAGGTATAAGAACTGTTTTTCCTATGCCAATTAGCAAACACAGATGGTCTATGACTTTAACAGCCTCCAGTACTTTTTCATTAGTACACAGCAGCCCTTAAAAAAGTCCTACCTCTTCTTCTTCAGTGAAACTGAGTTCAGTTTGGTTGTGGCCTCTGTTCCTTACTGTAATAGCCTTAAAGTCTTCCTTGCCTGTTTGACTTTGGCCAGTGAGTGCAATTTTTGCTTTGACATCTTTATCATGCCCATACCAGAAGCTTTCTGATAATGGGGAAGGGTCCCAGAACCTCCCTAGGCAGCCATTCCTTGTTTGATCATCCCTGACATTAGACAGCTCTCCCTTACATTATTCATTATTACATTATAAATTCTATCCAACAACACTGGCTCTGCCCTTGGGGCCCCTGTGGAAAGTTCCTGGTATTGTACAAATCCTACAAAGATCTAAGAAAAATGTCTATTTTCTAGGTCTAGCCCTCCTAGAACCTTCACAGAGGGCTCTGAGCCTTAGGACTGGAGTTTGGCTTTGGCAAAGGATTTTCTCTAAGGGAATGTCTGAGGTACCTCCACATCCAGAAGAGGTAAATGGATGGGTTTTGTTTCACCTCAGAAAGCTATCAGTGCAATACTTCAGGACACAACCCACAGATCAGGAGTCATCAGAATGACTTTCTTACAGCTTTCAGTAATGCTTTTTTTCCTTAAAGTTGCATACTTTTTTAAGTTATTTTTTAACTGGAGGATAATTGCTTTACAGTATTGTGTTGGTTTCTGCTGTACAACTCAAATCAGTCATATATATATATGCATACATGCTAAGTCAATTTAGTCATGTCCAACTCTTTGCAACCCCATGGACTGTAGCCCACTAGGCTCCTCTGTCCACGGGATTCTCCAGGCAAGAATACTGGAATGGGTTGCCAAGCCCTCCTCCAGGGGTGGGTGGATACACACACACACACACACACACACACACACACACACACACACACACACGCATGCGCATAGAGATGAATCTCCTCTCTCTTGAGCCTTCCTCTCCTTTCCTATCTCACCCCTGATGAACCTAGAACCTGTTATACAGAGTGAATTAAGTCAGAAAGAGAAAAAACAAGTATCGTACACTAACACACACACGCACACGCACACACACACACAGGGTAGATCGAGAAAGCAGCACTGACATGTATACGTTATCATACATAGAATAGATAGCTAGTGGGAAGCTACTGAATAACACAGGGAGCCCAATCTGGTGCTCAGTAATGCTGTCTTAAGTCCATACATAAAAGGAATCTAGCTGAAATTTGAGTAACCCAGGGTAAATATACCAAGGTTCCTTGGTGTTTTTGTCACATCACCTAAAACTGTCAAAGAAGGAAATTGCACATTCAATTTGGAGAGTGAGAAAGACAATAGCTGATAAATTCTTTGCTAGACTATAGTCAAAATCTTTACAGTTCATAAAATTTCTTGTTCTTTTATTCTATTTCTCCCCCTGTGGACTTTGTAATACATAATTACATATTTACCCTTCCTCCTTAATTACTGGAAGCTTCCACACATTAAGGTCTAGGAATTTCCCAATTCTGGATATTTTCCTACATTCTCACTTCTATCAAAATTTATTAATCTAGACAAATATCATATGATACTATTTACATGAGGAATCTAGAAAAATTAACTTATTTACAAAACAGAAATGGACCCACAGACACAGAAAACAAACTATGGTTACCAAAGAGGAAATTGGGGAAGACATAAAATTAGGATTTGAGGATTAACAGATACCCACTACCATATGTAAAATAGAAGACCTGATGTATAGCACAGGGAACTATCATCAATACCTTGCAATAACCTATAATGGAAAATAATTTGAAAAAGAGCATATACATATATATATGATATGTGTGTGTGTGTGTGTGTGTGTGTATATATATATATATATATATATATAAAATGTATAACTGAATCACTTTGCTCTACACCTGAAACATTGTCAATCAACTCTGTGCCAATAATAAAGGAAATAAGAGATTAAAACATTATTCAAAACTTATTAATCTAATACCCAATTGTATCAGGCATGGTTTACTATTAAGCAACCAATCAAACAAGCAGCAATGAGAAGTTTGAATAAAGAACATAAACACAGTTGCTTTCTGGACTGTGGGAAAGTAAGAATCTGGCACAGTGGTACATACAGCCAGATTCCATGGTTTTCCAGGATTAGAGAATCAAGGGATTGGTGAGAGCTGCTTTTCTGGTATTTAAAATATCCTTCATTCCCTAAAAAATAAGAATGTTAATTAATCCATTAGTCATACCAGATAGCATTATGGCCAGATTTTATCAGTGAAGTTTATAGTCACGGGTTCATCCAAGCTCCTGCTCATCTTAGGTAATTCATGACTCATTGAGGATTTTTGTGTCCTTGATTCCCACTCAGATGAAGAACAAGAACCATAGGGGGAAAAAAAAAAGACTTAAACTTTATAAAGGTAGCATTATATCCGGTCCCATAGCACCCTTTACCTATGGCAGTCAGAGGCACCCAGCATCCTCGGAACTCTCCCAGTCAAAAAATCAAGCTTGCAGGATAGCCGATGCCACTGTTACCTGGCTCTTAACATCTAACAGTGCTATTGGAACATGGGGAAGCTTCTCTTACAGTTCAACATCAATCCATACTCTGGCCTCAGAAACCCCACATGTCTAATCTCTCCTCTATATTCTGTTCAAAGAACTTTGCAAAAACATAAAATCATGACCCTCATGTGCATATAAAAATGTACACATATTCAAGAATTAATTTTGCTTAAATGTTGCCTGGCAGTCCAGTGGTTAAGACTCCACGCTTCCACTGCAAAGGACATAGGTTTGATCCCAGTCTAGGAAGCAAGATCCCACATGCTGTGTGGTGCAGCCCCCCAAAAAATGTGATGAGGGGACCAAGAAAATGTTTTATGACTTCAAAGTCAAAATAATACAAAATTTTATGGAATAAAGGAAAGTTGAGCTAAATTGCAAATGAAGACAAACTTATTTTTCCACTGGAAGAGCAAAGTCAGTTCTACTGAACAAGACACAATTTGCACATCCATCAGCTCCTTACAATTCATAGGGTGCAAAATAGCTCACAACAATGAACAGGACTGGAATCAAACAGCCAGATTTGTGTGTTATAGATCATGAATACTTTCCCACCGAAGTACCATTTTTTAAATATGAAAATTGTCCTAATAATTTTTATGCAATTCTAAATTGCAAAAAAAATGCCCTGAAAACTGAAAGCTATTTTGTATATGTCTGGCATTTATATCTACCTCTTGTGTGAAAACCAATTTGTTTTAGTGCAGATATATTACTATTTTTATTACAAGTATTTCCAGATTCCTCTGGAGGTGTTACATACTATATGCCATATTTACATATTCAGAAATCTGAATTCTTAAACCCTTTAGATTCCTAGTGATGGTGTGCTGGAGTCAGCTTTTGCCTCAGTCAATCATATGCTTTTCTTCCCCACTTCATGTCAGTGATTCCAACTTCATAACTTGAAATTAGCCAAGGTTGGAGTATTTATACAGGAAAATAGGCAAATGCTGTAAATCAGGAATTCTGTGTGTGTGTGTGTGTGTTCTGAGAACTGGTTTTAAATAGTTACCACCATACCACTGCCCCAAAGGGTTCAGATAGGGGATTACATGCCTGCGTCCCAACTTGCATGGTCTATGTGAGAATGAATAAGCTATAGTCCCTGACCTTGAGGAGTTCACAATCCAGTGAGGAACTGTGGTTTCATAAATAAATTTACATATCTATAAATGTAATATTGTTCCATGGTTTATGCTCCTCTCAAAGTGGCTCTTTCATGACAGATTTGTGCCTACTGTCCATTGTGAAATAGATTACACCTGCATGTGTGCGTGCTAAGTCGCTTCAGTCATGTCTGACTCTCGGCAACCCTATGGATAGAAGTCCATTAGGCTCTCTGTCCATGGGATTCTCCAGGTAAGACTACTGGAGTGGGTTGCCATGTCCTCTCCTGGGGATCTTCCCGACCTAGGGATCAAACCCACATCTCATAGTCTCCTGCACTGACAGGCATATTCTTTACCACTAGTGCCATCTGGGAAGCCTTAGATTACATCTAGATCAACTCAATTCAAGAAATATGCAGGGGCATAAGACCACGAGATGCTTCAAAGGATATACACAGTAAATCACATAGGAGATTTAACTGGAATGTAAAACCACACGTTTTACTGAGTAATAAATTGTGATAAGGGCTAAAAGCTTCCCTTCAAATATTGATGTCTGGAGAGAAACAAATTACATAATTAAAACACAATGTATGAATTTCCTATTTACTTCACACTGTGAACATTAACATTAGTCTTGTCTTTAATGGGAGATTCTTTCATATAATAAGACATATTTCCAAACACTATGTGTCCAGCACTTTGTTAGGTATCAGAGTTTCAACAATAAATAAACGTTGCATTCTGTCCCTTAGGAATTTTGTTCTACTGGAAAAAGATAATATAAACAAATAATCCTGATAATACTCTATCATGCCTGATATAAGTACTAGGCTGAATACAGAGAGAAACAATTGTCTCTGTGAGAAAGAGCTGGGGAAATCATTTCAAAGAGATGGCAGTACCATTAAAGAAGAAGATTTTGTCAGAGAAATGAAGAAGGACATTCTTGTCAGAGGGAACAATATACACAAAATTCAACACACACAAGATAGAGTTCTTTAGGAAAAAATACAGTGAGTTCAGGGGCTTCTCTGGTGGTCCAGTGGTTAGACTTAGCCTTCCAGGGTAGGGGTTCAGGTTAGATCCCTGGTTGGGAAGCTAAGATCCCACATGCCTCATGGCCAAAAAACCAAAACATAAAACAGAAGCAATTATTGTAACACATTCAATAAAGACTTTAAAAATGATCCATAGTAAAAAAAAATCTTAAAAAATAGATGGGTTCAATAACAGGATGGGGGTTAAGATTTCTGAATATCTTCAAGAAAGGAGACAAATGACCTTACTTTTAAGCTATAAGATACAAGGCTTATCTTGTACGTAAGGATTCTATTAAGCAGAGAAGAATAGGAAAAAATAAAATTTCCTGGCTATACAGGTAGAGAATGCAGAGGTTATAAGCTTCCTGAGCTGACCTGAAGTCTCTAGAGAGTAAGCACTTCGAGGAGAGGAAACATTCCATATTATTCATACTTTAACTTCTGGACGTAACCGAAACATCTCACACATGGCAGACAATCATTAAATAACTGGTGAACTGAAGAAGGGAAAAATCAACACAAAATCGTGGTCATTCATGTTCTATTTTTCTTTGCCTGCTGCGGTATGCTATCTGCATTCTCCAAAGTGATGGAATTCTCTCCCGTCTTGGTCTACTTGGTTCTGATCGCTCTTCCTGTTGAATGCATCTCCTACCAGTCTCCCTGTCCATCCTTGGAGCCCTCCTTGTTCTTCCTGAGCACGGCAGGGAAAGCCCCTTCATGATCTTTCCCCTGAGGACGTTTGTATTTCCGTTCTTCCTGCTGGAGTGGCTATCGTGATCACCCGCTCAAAAATAGCGCTCTTATCTCCCAACCCTCTCTAAATCCTTACTATGTTTTATTCACCACAACTTGACATTACATTGCAGGTTTATTTCCCCCATTCATACACACGCCCCCTAGTGGCTGACACTGTGTATTGCTCTCTCCTAAATTCTAGCACCTAAATCAGTGCCTGGCACGTGAGGTTCCATAGCAGATTATTAAGTGAGAAGAATAAAAGGAAAAATTGCCCTCTTTGATGATGCTTTTATGAGAAGTTTCCTTGTATTTTTTGAAAACTAACGCTTTATATTAATAAACGTTAATCAAATCAAATCAAATAGAAAAAAATCACAATTGAATTGTAAAGAGACTTTAAAGGATATGAAAAAATGCTTCATATTATAGGAAGTAAATATATTTTAAACATTTAAGTACTAAGGAAAATCAACAAACTACCAAGAGACAAAATAAAAGGTTCATTTTAAATGCGCTAGCTGTACACAAAAGGCCATCTTCCTCTTCTTCCTTAAAATTTTAGTTCTGGTTTGGAGGCTACACTGAGTTCCAAACACAAGATTGCACTTTCCAGAGTGTTCTCTACCTAGGTATAGTTATATGATTAAATTCGAACTAGATGATATATACATCAATGTGTCCTATAAGAATACCAAGAATTATGTTTTAAAGGAATAAATTCAGATTAGAGATGACCTCAAAATTTTCTTCCTCTTATCTTCCTTTCTGCTTCCCAGAATGTGGACATAATGGCTAGAGCTTCAGCAAACCTCAAGGACTATACTTTGATCTTAGGCTGAAAGCCTTGTGCTAAAATATTGGAGCAGAGCCAGAGAAGAAACCTGAATCCCTTATGCCCCTGTATAGCCCTCATACCAACTTTGTATTATTTTCTGACTTTTCTATGAAACAGAATAAGCTTTGTATGCTGAGGTCACTGCAATTTTTAGTTTTCTTCAATGTTCATGAAATTAAGTTCATATTTTATGTAAATATCTTAAAATATCCTTAATAGTATGTTTATTGGCCAGGGGTGCACTTACCAGGTTGGGCAGTAAATGTAGAAAAGATGCTTACCAGACTCAGTAGTGAGTCTGAGTGATCTAAGAAAGTACTGTTGTTGCATTATTGTTCTGACTGCAACTGTTGATATATTCACCACCTGTTTAGGTAAGGACACCTGTCAATTTTCATGACTTCACTAAGTCCTGAATAAATATTAATTAAGCACAATAGCTCTGAAAAACAAACTAAATGCTTCTTATTGTGGATTTAGGAACAAAGTGCTCAGGGTAATTACATGCTTAGATTGGAAACTTCTTGTAGTTTGTGAAAACACACAATTCTTACATGGCCTAAGCAAGATAAACATAAGGAAAAGAAAAGAATTATAAGAGCATTACAAAAAAAATCTCTTAATCTACTAGGAAGCTAAACATTTGGGAATTAAAATGATTTGTCATATCTATTCCAGTATGTGCAAAGAGTTACATTGAGGATTTGCTTGCAATGAAAAGGTAATAATAATAGCCAATACTTCTAACAATAGCCACTGTGTGTGACATTCTAACAAGCTCTTTAATGTTTTAAATGTAGATTACATGTAGGCTCTTTACAAATGGTCAATGATGAATAAATGTCATAGCAGCCCTATGAGGTAGATACTATCATTATCCTTGTTTTTCTGATGAGCAAGTGGAGGTGCAGAGATGTCATAACTTGCTCAAGGTCCCACATCTAGTAAACACTGAAACCAGGATTGGATTCCAAGCAAGGAAGCCACAGATTCAGTGTGCTTAGCCATCATGCTGTGCTACCACTGCAGGATGGCTGTGAAGAGACCACAGCTCAGGGAGCAGCCACTGAGAAATTCTAGTGAGGTGGCTGAGCTGGCGATAGCACTAACTAAAGGAAACTAGACGATGACACCCGCACCATAGAGAATGAGATTTAAATCTAGAGGTTTAGGCTCTACATCTTGGAATCAGGATGCCCACAACACCTGCCCTGTTCTGTTGATAAAAGCTGAATGTCCCACAACACTTAAAAGCTAAACTCAACTTAGACCAACCATTCTCAACCCATTTCCCAAAATACCACTGGACTCCTATGTTGAGTAGTGTCTCAAGTAACTTGTTATCATATGTATCTGAGTAGCAAAGTTTGGAAAAATGTCTTCATTCTTTTTTTCTTAATTTTTGATCGGAAGTTTTAGAGCAGTATAATTGCTTTACAATGTTGTGTTAGTTTCTGCTGTACAGTAAAGTGGATTGGCTGTATGGATCCATATATCCCCTCCCTTTCAAGCCTTTCTTCAACCCCTCCCCCCGCCATCCCATCCATCAAGGTCCCCACAAAGCACAGAACTGAGCTCGCTGTGCTATACCGCAGGTTCCCACTAGCTCCCTATTTACACTTGGTAGTCTACATAGGTCACAGCTATTTTCTCAATTTATCCCAACCTCCCCTTCCCCCAACCTGTGTCCACAAGTCCGTTCTCTATGCCTGCTTCTCTCTTCCTCCTCTACAAACAGATGCACCAGTACCAATCTTTTAGACTCCATGTATGTGAGAGTTGGACTGTGAAGAACGCTGAGCACTGAAGAATTGATGCTTTTGAACTGTGGTGTTGGAGAAGACTCTTGCGAGTCCCTTGGACTACAAGGACATCCAACCAGTCCATTCTAAAGGAGATCAGTCCTGGGTGTTCTTTGGAAGGACTGATGCTGAAGCTGAAACTCCAATACTTTGGCCACCTCATGCGAAGAGTTGACTCATTGGAAAAGACCCTGATGCTTGGAGGGATTGGGGACAGGAGGAGAAGGGGACAACAGAGGATGAGATGGCTGGATGGCATCACCGACTCGATGGACATGAGTTTGGGTAAACTCCGGGAGGTGGTGATGGACAGGGAGGCCTGGCGTGCAGTGATTCATGGGGTTGCAAAGTGTCAGACACGGCTAAGTGACTGAACTGAATTGATGTGCATTATAAAATACAGTGTTACAAATGGAGGCTATTCAAGATTGTGCCCAGTCACTGCTATTCTCGTTAACTTTTTTAAAAAATTTCTTCACTGAGTAAGAGCAAAAGGAATGGCATTCTGGCTAATGTGATGAAACTGGGCACTGCCAGAGCCTATGGGGATATGTCCATGAGGATCATGTATGCACAAAAAGTTGGAAGAACTAGTGTAGTGGAAAGAACACCAGACTGAGTCAAGAGGCCAGGAATCTTGGCTCTGCTGTTTAATAGCTGAATGACAATAAGCAGATTCTCTTGAACTATGATGACCTCTCTTTGCTGATAGGCAAGAAAAAAAAAAAAAAAAAGACTGGAACTAGATCAAGCTAGTACACCTTGATCCCCAAGGTCTGCTTCCTCTCCTAAAATCATGATGTTCTGATATCTAAAACTCCCACTCAGAAAGCTATGAGCAAAGGCAGATCTCACCCCACGTGACGGTTGCAGCATTCGATAAATAAATAATTGAGTTTCCCTGGTAATTGAGCTCAGCTGGTAAAGAATCTGCCTGCAAAACAGGAGACCCCAGTTCGATTTCTGGGTCAGGAGGATCTGCTGGAGAAGGGATGGACTACATACTTTAGTATTCTTGGCTTCCCTGGTGGCTTAGATGATAAAGTATCACTTGCAATGCATCAGACATGGGTTCAATCCCTGGGTTGGGAAGATCCCCTGGAGAAGGGAATAGCTACCCACATCAGTATTCTAGCCTGGAGAATTCCATGGACAGCGGAGCCTGGCGGACTATAGCCCATAGGGTCACAAAGAGTCAGACACAACTGAGTGACTTTCACTTTCTTACTTCTTTTCTACCAACTGTTGCACTGACCAAGCGTCTAATATATGCCAAGTTTTCTGCACTGTGCTTTATATGTGATTTATATGCTTTGTGCTGTGTGCCGTAGTCGTGTCAGACTCTTTGTGACCCTGTGAACTGTAGCCTGCCAGGCTCCTCTCTCCATGGAATTTTCCAGGGAAGAAAACTGGAGCAGGTTGTCATTTCCTGTTCCAGGGGCTCTTTCCGACCCAGCGGTCAAACCTGTGTCCCCTGCATTGACAGGCAGATGTTTTACCACTGCACCACGTGAGAGTCCCATGTTTTACACATTCAGTAATATTTATTACAGCTTATGTGGTAGATGACATAATCTCAAAGGAGAAAAAAACGGATCTCAGGAGAATTTAAGTCCTCACTCAGGCTCAAACAGCTAGAAAATAGTGAAAAGCCCACAGTTCATTAGTTGGAGGAAAGGGTATTTAAACTTGGACTAAACTCCATGTTATGGACTGAATTGAGTCCATGACCATAAAAATTGATATGTTGACACCCTAATTCCCAATGTGACTGTTTTTGAATGTGAGGCCTTTGTAGATGTAATTAAGGTTAAGTAAGGTCATAAGGGGTCTTCCCTGGTAGCTGAGTGGTAAAGAATCTGCCTGCAACTTAGGAGACCCTGGTTCGATCCCTGGGTCGGGAAGATCCTTTGGAGGAGGGCATGGCAACCCTCTCCAGTGTTCTTGCCTAGGGAATCCCATGGAGAGAGGAGCCTAGCAGGCTACAGTCCATAGGGTCGATACAGAGTTGGACCTGACTGAAGCTACTAAGCAGCAGCAGCAGCAAGTTCATAAGGGTGGGGTCCTGATCCTACAGGAACAGTGTCCTTATAAGAAGAATCATACACATTCTCTCCCTCTACCAGGCAAGAACACATGCAGGAAGAGGGCCATTTGCAAGGCAAGAAGGCCGCTCTCATCAAAACCCAACATGCTGGTAGCCTGATCGCAAACCTTCAGCCTCCACAACTATGAGAAAATAAATTTCTATTGTATAAGCCACCCAGTCCACCAACACCATATACACTAAAATTTTTCTTTGCCATTTTAATTAAGCAATGCATAGTCAGTGTATTAAAAACTGTCTGCAAAATAAGCAGAGGAATAGCGGAGGAGTTGGTGAGCTGATATTTTATATTAGATGGCTGTTATTGATGCTTCTTGGAGTTGTGCTGGCATAGCCTGCATGGCCTTACCCCAAAACCCTTGCTACCATCTGCATAGTTAACACTAACTTGGGACTTGCTTGGTCATCCAGTGGTAAAGAATTCACCTTTCAGGGAAGGGGACAGGACATGGGTTTCATCCCTGGTCAGGGAATTATGATCCCACGTGCCCTGAGGCAACTAAGTCTGAGCACTGCAGCCAGAGAAACCTACACTGCTCAAAGACTTAACACAACCAAAAACAAAATAATAATAATACTAATTCACATGAACTAATAAACATGCCACTGGGTAACAAATGCTTGAACTATCACCCTCCAGGACTACCACCATTCGTGCTATTAATACTCGTTCTGCTGTTGTTTCTATTCTCTGTCCTCCACCCGCATCTCCACATTGAGTCAATCTTTACAAAGGCTTTAACAATCCATCTACAACTAAAATTTCCACACTACCCCCATGATATAAGTATTATATCCTCTTAGGTGGGAAGTTGAGAGAGCTGCTGAGTTACCAATCAGTGGCAAACTTAAAACAATGTCAGGTCCCTATTCAGTGTTCCTGACCTATACCCTCTAAAGGTGCCCATATAGCCACCTTTCTTACTGAGCACTTTCACATCCACTATTTTTTCATGTTTTAAATGTATTTTCCAGATGCCTAATACATTTCAGGATGGCAGGAATTATTTCCAGTTCATGCCAGGAAATTTCAAAACATACTCCACCCAAAAGCCCCCAAAAATCCATACACAGTCAAACTAAATTCAGCCCTGGGAGTCACTGATTAGACACAGATTCCATTAATTGCTATCCAGATAGCTCTTGGAGTTACCATAGTTGTTGAACAATTTTAGGAAAATTCATTAGATTGATTAGTTCAATTAACTCAGAAACCAACGTATTAAAACAAGCAGGAAACCCCTGCTGTGTCCAAGAAATAAATAATAGACACACCCCAGATCTTGACTGCATGTGGGGCCCATGTAAATTTACCCATAAAGTAAAAAAAAACACTAAGACAGTCTGGGAAAAGACCAAGCTCAGGACTGGTTCAAGAATAAATAAATAAATAAATGAAAGAATTAAGAAACTGCTAGGAAGGCAAAAAGACTAAGGAGAGACCTCAAAGGACAGGAACTTTTTGGTAAGCCCAAAGATCAAAGAACTAAGACAGAAGTTCTTAGTTTTCAAGCATTCAAGAAAACCAAGAGGGAAAAGGTCTATGAGTTGAGAAGCATGGCCTTCTTTGTTCAAAGCTGGTAATGGAATGAATCTTTTTTTTGTGAGCAAATGGACCAAATAAGAAAAATAAGAAGGGGAAGTCCTCTTGTTAAAAGTACGTATTCTTTTAGAACTAATAGATGTTTTTATGTATGGCTGAGTCACTTTGCTGTGTACCCAAAACCATCACAAAATTGTTAATCAGCCGTAAGAATGAAATATTGCCATTTGCAGCAACATGGATGGATATAGAGAGCACTAAACTTATTGAAGTCAGAGAAGACAGCTGCTAATCATATCACTTATACATGGAATCTAAAAATACAGCTGAGTCTTTATACAAAAGAGAGACAGCCTCACAGACATAGAAAACACACAAGGTCGCCAAAGGGGAGCGGGGAGGGAAAGACAAATTTAGAATAGAAGATAACAGACACAAATTACAATACATAAAATAGACAAGCAACAGGGACTTACTATATAGCTCAGGCATTTATATTTCATATCTTGGAATAACTTGAAATAAAATCTGAAAAAAATAACTGAATCACTTTGCTGTAGACCTGAAACTCACATGGAATTATAAATCATTTATACTTCAGTTTTAAAAAGTTACTATTCAGTCGCTGGTCCCTTTAATATATTATCTTGGGGTGCCATTCTCATTATCCATTGTTTTGGGTAAAGTTTTTACTTAAGTATGAAAGTACAGGCTTTATCTCTTTCTCTTTCCCTTGCATTTCATTTAGTTTCAAATGAATGGTATAACTGCTAAAACTACAGATTTATACTATGACTAGAACCCCAGATCCACTGTGACTTTTATATTTGCTGCTAAAACTTACATAATGAAGACAACCCTGGCCATTTTATTTGTGGTGGAGGATGGATGGGTGTTCTTATAGCCATCACAAGCCCTTATGTCCTCAGGGCTAAAATACCCGCAATACTTTCCAAAGTTAGCCAGCCAAAAAGACCAGGATACCAACAGAACACTGATGTCCCTTATTCTCTCCCTGATTTTTCCTATTTTCTGTGGATCAGCATTTACCTAGGAGGTACAAAGTAGCACCTTCCAGGATTTTACTTTCTGTCCCACTGGGTTTCTTTTCCAGAAGGAAGACAAGGTTTTTATGATACCAGATGGATCAATGAATTAGAACAGACCACCTCTCTTCTAAAATGAGACCCATAAGTGGACGATGGTAGACAAAGGAGCAGGGAAACACAAAATGAACATGAAACTTTGAGAAAAGGAGCCAGCAAATTCCCAGAAACTAGAACAAAGATAATATCTTTCTGTGAATATCCTCAGTTATGAAATAAAAAGTGGAAGTGAAAACAAACTGCATCATCAACATGCCTGTCGATGTTCTGCACTAAGTTGTCCTTGGTTACAAGTCGTTCAAGTAATGGGAAGACCTCAGGTTCTTTAGAAGTGAGAGGATATGTGGATAGACAACAAGATGCCAAAGTCAATCTTTTTAAAAAAAACTGATTACAGGCAGACAGCAGTCTTTACAAGCATCTGAGGAAATCCAGAATCATTTTCAGTTCTGGGGAAGGAAGTCATTAGGAGGTTAATCAATTTTCCTGTTAGCTCATTAATAACAGTATCTGGTTGCATATAATCTGTAAATTATGGAAGTTCAAAATTTAGGAGTGGTGTGGTTGGAAAGACTGAAGGAGCATAAGGTTTAGAAAATCTATTTTATTATACCACATGGAATTAATATGCCAAATAACATCTTCCATTTCCTGCTTACACATGCAGAAACATTGATAAAATGATTAATGATAGCTAGAATTTATGAATAATTCCTCTGTTCTAAGCACTTTGTTGCACGCTTACATGGAACATTTCGTATAATACAGCAACTGTGGGGCATATTTAATATTAATATACATCCCCATTTTGATTAACGTTTAAAGTTTTTCATTTTTAAAATGGAGGTTAAATATTTTAAAATAATTAATAAAATAATCAGTGTACTATATACTAATTGTCTAGATCCAGGTCCTAAATAAATCTTAAGTGAATGCTAAAAACAAAAATCTCGATTTTATAGCCAAGGAAATGAAGGGCTAGCAAGAATAACTTTTGTAAGAAATAGTTAATTTTTTTTGTTATTGTTTTTCAGTCACTAAGTCATGTACAACTCTTTTGTGACATCATAGACTATAGGCCCCCAGGCCCATCTGTCCATGAGATTTTCCAGGCAAGAATACTGGGGTGAGTTGCCATTTCCTTCTCCAGGAGATCTTCCCAACCCAGGGGTTGAACCCTTGTCTCCTGCATTTTCTGGTGCATTCTTTACCATTGAGCCACCAGGGAAGCCCTTAAAAAAAACTGAATACAGATAGTAAATAGCAAAACTAGAATGTAAAGATATTATTTTATATATTTTTCATATATCAATAACTGGAGACAGAATATGATGGCAAGAACATAGATTTTACAGTTAAAAATGATCTGGATTGAGTACTGGTTCTATTGTGTACTAGTGTGCGTTAAGACATACTTTACATCTCCTTAATTTTCTTATTTTCAAAATACAAGCAATTTTAGATACTTTGCAAGTTTGGTACGCAAATGAAATGATATAATGCATGGATAGTGAGTAGTATATATCTATAAGGAAATAATAACAGACTTTCTTCATTATTTTGTCCATATGATAAATTTACTGAGTATCACTCAAAAATAACAGATAGCATTACTATATTTTCAGACCCTGGCACATAGTGGGCACTCAAACAATATTAATGTCTTTTCTCATTCTTTCTCATCTCTCTTTATGCAACAACTACACGTTCCTGACATAACTATTGAGCCAAACAGATTAAATAAGAAAACAAATTTAAAAAGCAGCAATTTTAAAATACCAAAGATTAATTGAATAAAAATATGACCCTGAATATACATTTTAAAGGGTTTCCCAGGTGGCTCAGTGGTAAAGAATCCACCTGCCAATGCAGGAAATGCAAGAGACCTGGGTTCAGTCCCTGGGTGAAGAAGATCCCCTAGGGTAAGAAATGGCAACCTACTCTAGTATTCTTGTTTGGAAAATTCTATGGACAGAGGAACCTGGTGGGCTACAGTCCATGGCGTCTCAGAGTTGAATGTGACTGAGTGATTGACTGACTGATGGACACTATTTTTAATTAAGATGAACTTTGGATAACTACCCTTACAAAGCAATTAGGATCCTTTTAAAAATAAACTCATAGATAAAGCCAAAATCTAAGATAAAAGTTTGCTATATGGCAGCTAAATGCCAAGAAGGTTAAAAATGTGACAGATATTACAATGAGATGAAATTCAAGACAAATTTCTACCATCCTGTATAGTTTTATGTGATAAAACCTCTAAATTCTAAAATGTTTTGCACTCAGATCTCCTTCTGTGCCACAACCTATAACTCTCATTAATTTTACAGAATTGTCTGCCTATAAAAACTGGCATGTTTTCATCCACAACACGTTTCCATTAGATTTAAATTTTAAAGATAAACTCAGTCAATCCCAAGGGGGAAAACAAATTTGCTGGGGTAAGGAGGGGCCTAAAGAGGGTTGTGGTCATCAGTATTACTCAGCATGGAGGGGAAATGCATGTCCAAGGGTTACTTAGAGAATTGCTGAATATTTAAAGTTCTAGACTCAATTATGAAATAAAAATGTGACCCAGTAAAATATTCTAGCTGACCTACAGGTCCACAAAGGACTTTGGAGTAACCAAGAGTCTCTTGTGAGTTTTCAATCTTAAGTCTTCAGACTAAGAATTTATACATATTCATCCATGCATGCTTGCGTGCTAAGTCACTTCAGTCGTGTCCAACTCTTTGCGACCCTATGGACTGTAGCCCACCGAGATCCTCTGTCCATGGGATTCTCCAAGCAAGAATACTGGAGTGGGTTGCCATGTCCTCCTCCAGGGGATCTTCCTGACCCAGGGATCAAACCTGCATCTTTTATGTCTCCTGCATTGGCAGGTGGGTTCTTTACCACTAACTTCACCTGGGAAGTCCCACATATTCACACACACGTAATTAAAAGTAGTCTAGAGTTCCTGATACCTTATCACATCACCACTTTCTGCCCACATACTCACTCTCTTGCACCTACAGTGGTCTACATTCTTCTTTCAAGACACATAGCAACCACTTGAAGGTCTTAGCAGTTCCCACTTGCTATGTCCAGGAAAATTTTCTTCTAAATACCTGCATGACCTATTCTTTCACCTCTTTTTTCACCAACTGTCTCTTCAAGATGTGTTTTCTTACCACTCTATTTATAATTTCCATTACACCTCTACACCCTGTCCACCTCTTCATATAGGCTCTGAATCCTCAAACTACCTAGACCTTTGCTCTCCGATATGGTAGCTAGTATCCTATGTGTTTAAGCTTACATTTGAATGAGCTAAAGTGAAATAGTATTTATAATTTAGCCCTTCTTTCAAGGGTTTAATAGCCACTTGTGGCCAGTAACTATCATACTGGACAGCAAAGCTATAGCATATCTGATAATGAAGAAATTTCTATAGACAATGTTGCTCTAAATGTGTGTGTATATATATATATATATATACACACACACACTTTATAAAGATTACTTTTATACTCCCGTCTACCAACCTACCCATAAACATCCTAAATTGTAAGCTCTGAAAAAGTCAGTACCTATTGTCTGTTTTGTTGATTGCCTTATTCTCAATACCTAGGATAGTACTTGGTCCAGAGCAGATATTCAATTAATATTTGTTGGGTGAATAAATGGATTAAATCATAACCACTCATTGTGGTCAGTAGTCATGTCTGACTCTGCGGACATTACTCTGCCAACAAAGGTCCGTATAGTCAAGGCTATGGTTTTTCCTGTGGACATGTATAGGTGTGAGAGTTGGACTGTGAAGAAGGCTGAGCACCGAAGAATTGATACTTTTGAACTGTGGTATTGGAGAAGACTCTTGAGAGTCCCTTTGACTGCAAGGAGATCCAACCAGTCCATTCTGAAGGAGATCAGCCCTGGGATTTCTTTGGAGGGAATGATGCTGAAGTTGAAACTCCAGTACTTTGGCCACCTCATGCGAAGAGTTGACTCATTGGAAAAGTCTCTGATGCTGGGAGGGATTGGGGGCAGGAGGAGAAGGGGACGACAGAGGATGAGATGGCTGGATGGCATCACTGACTCAATGGATGTGAGTCTGAGTGAACTCTGGGAGTTGGTGATGGACAGGGAGGCCTGGCGTGCTGCGATTCTTGGGGTCGCAAAAAGTCAGACACGACTGAACGACTGAACTGAAGACTGTAGCCTGTCAGGCTCTTCTGTCTGGAATTTTTCAGGCAAGAATACTGGAGTAGGTTGCCACTTCTTACCTCAGGGGATCTTCCTGATCCAGGGATCGAACCCATGTCTCTTGTGTCTCCTACTTTGACAGGCAGATTCTTTATCACTAGTGCCACCCGGAAGCCCAATCATTCATTATTCCCGTTAAAAAAGTCAGAAATTATAGAGTAATTGCATCACCCCTCCTTGGAGGGAATTTTAGCATGTCAAATATCCCTTGGCTGCATTTCACCAGGACCACTTTATATACTGTTTATAATTGTCCAAACACCACTGAATGTTAAATCTTTTAAGACTATGGTTTCCTGTAATCACTTGTCATTTCTGCTGGAGTGAGAATCACTGAAATGTGTCTGGATTTATGACAGAAAAGTCTGTCAACTCCTAAGCCTGCCAAAGACTGTTAAGCATCATAAAAATTTTAGGAATTGAGCATTTCATTTGAATAGGTTTATCATATCCATACCACACCATGGAACGTACATGTAGATTACTGATGGATGGAGACCATTAGTCAGTCTATTTCATTTCATATTTTAAGTATGCATTTTCCCTGTAAAATTCATTTTTTAATTCCTGTTTCTACTTATTAATGAAAGCCTAAGTGTGAGTGATCACGTTCTTCCTTGGGTGACCTTGCAAAGAACAAAAAGGACTCCTGAAACTCTAATTCATTACTGCCAGTACTGTACAGGATCATTTGACAATCCTTATACTAGTCAAAGCAACATCTTTAAAGTTGGATCTAAACTTAAACAGCTCTTGATCTGTAGGTATCAATTTTTTTTTTAAATTTTGGAGAACTGAGTTTATCATATTTTCTTTACTCTAAACAAAACTTAGCTCAGATGGTAAATAATCTACCTGCAATGCCCAAGACCAGAGTTTGATTTCTGGGTTGGGAAGATCCCCTGCAGGAGGAAATGGAAACCCACTCCAGTCTTCTTGCCTGGAGAATTCCATGTACAGAGGAGCCTGGTGGGCTACAGTCCATAGGGTCTCAAAGAGTCAGAAAGGACCTCACAACAAACACTTCACTTCAAACAAAATGGAACTTCACAGAATATTAAAAAGCACACAAAACATTTAAATAAAAATACTTAAAAGAAAACTCACACATAATCTCACAACCAGAATATAATATTTGTTAATATTTTGGCATGTTTCTCTGTTGTTTGCTGTCTCCTCCCATCCCTGTTTTTTAAATGCATTCTTAATTCTATGTATCTCTAATTGACTTTCAGCTTTCCTCTCTTAACACTATAATAGCCCTTGGCATTCATGTGTTCAACTGTTGTTACTTTATTTCAAATTGCCCTGACCGGTAATGATTTGTATTTTCTAAGACACAAATTTGAATCACGCAGGGAATGTGAATAATTTAAGCTGATGAATGAGTCTATTAGATTGCCTATAATTTGAACCTCAATGTGGCTCTATTGCTCTGTCTTCATTGCTGGATATGTAATGACTTGCATTCATGGTGAAGCTGTCATCGGGAGGTGGAATACAGTGAAGATAGCCAGTCACATTTGGGTTCAGATACAACTTCCATCCTTCCACTGAATCTGTGGATATTCACTTAACCAGGCATGATACCAGCATCTGGATAGACAGACAGCTGATTCTGACTAGAGCTTTCTATGCTTCTGGTGTTGTGGTCATTCAATCCTCACAACCAGTATTATCTCTGCTATATTGTTAATAAAATAGACACAAAGTGAAAGCAAATAATTTACAAGTGATGAAGCAATGGCTCTAACTCAGGCATTCTGACTTGTTTCCCTCCTCTTAACCATCATTGCTTCATTGGAAGTACTCGGTCTTGGAAAACTTATTTAACTGCGTTGAGCCTCAGTGTATTTTTCTGTATTAAATAAGATGCAGGGCAACTCAAGATGCCTTCGCACATTTTGAATAATTCATAAGTATTGGCTATTATTATTATCCTCTTAGTAAAAATGTAGACACCTTCGAAGGGAACAGGAAGAATTCCCTGTAGACATCAAGAATTTACTATATATAATCATCATTTTCCCACGGTATTAAAATCTCTTTGTAAGCCTTATTTTAATGACGACAGCATAGCCCACATATGGATGTATTATACACATTTAAACATTTCCTTTACCCCTAGGCATTTATATTGCTTCTGAATTCAGTTTTCACTTAAGCAATGACTAAAGCAAAGGATTTCAGAGACATAATCTATGTACATTCAATAAATATTTATCCATCATCTCCCATGTTAAAAACTCTGTGACAGAAACTTCAGGTACCACAGTGAGGGCTCACAGTGGGTTAAAATGAGTCCACAGGGAAGACGCCAGGCAGTGTTAAACAGGCTGGAAAGAGGGTGGGACCTCATTTACCAGGGAAGACCAAGACCTGTTTTTAGGAGATGATAGAAGAGTTCCAACAAGTTAGAAAATGCAAATAGAGGAGAAAGAGCACAAGGAGTATGGGAAGTGATGGTAAAGGCAGAGGAAGCTCTTTGAACAAAAGCTAGACAGTGGCCAAGAATGAGCCCAGTTTCACGGATAGCGAGTGGTCACCAGACTGACTGGAGCAAAGACGATGGAGAAAAAGGGTAAAAGATTTAAAAACGAAGATAAAAGAAATTTTAGAAAGTATTTTAAAAGGTAAGTAATATGGACTGGTTCAGTGACAGGAAGACGAATCCATTATTTTGTTTGCAACAGGGAAATCATGATAGATTTTCGCTGAATACAGTGGGTACAAGTTAAAACAGCACAAACAGCATCATATAATGTCATTAGAAAAACCACTGAGGCCTGGACCAGCTAGGATGCAAGAGATGAAATACACAGATAAATCTTTTTTTAAAAAGTAGGAGAGAGAATACCTGCATTTGCATAGGCATAGGGCACCGGACCATGAGTGCCAGGCTGACCCAGGGAGTCAGAGTAAACAAACAAAATATCAGGCCAGTTGAATGGCTCCTTTCAATCTCATACTCTTCTCTTTCATTGTTAAATAAAGAGAATCCAGGGATATTAGACAAGATAAAAGGCCTCATAAGTATTTAACTGTTCAGTCATGTCTGACTCTTTACAACCCTATGGAGCCCATCAGGCTCCTCGGTCCATGGGATTTTCCAAGCAAGAATACTGGAGTGGATTGCCATTTCCTTTTCCAGGGGAGCTTCCTGACCCCAAGATCCAACCTGTGTCCCCTGCATCTCTTGTATTGGCAGAGCCACCTGGGAAATCCAAAGAACCCCAAATTCCAAATTAATAGAGATCTGGGTAACTACTTCTGTCATTTATTTTTAGACCTCCGTAAGAAGGGACTAATCAAGACTGGGCTCAGTGTGTCCAGAGTGATGTGTCTGAAAGGTGCCTTGCTCATTTGCAATATTGGACAATCATTAGAGCACACACTATTCCAAAATGTCACCCAAGAGAACAGACAAGATACCAATAAGAGGGGTATCTGCAGAATGAAATGTGCCAACCACAGTTTTATCTGCAGTGCCTTTAGGGAAATTAATTCTTTGCTTCCTTTCCAAGACCTTCCATTCATGTATCCCTTTGCAAAACTAATTATTTTTAAATGACTGCATGTTTTCCATCCAACTGTAGGCGTCTTTAGTTTCTCCAACTTATTCTACAATTTTTTAGTTTCTACCTGAAATTGATTTTTGGAAAGGCTTTCTGTTCTAAGTTTTATACTTACTTATATTAAATTCATTATTTCAATACACTGAGACATGCAGTTTGTAAAACTTAAAAGTTGTTTTGAATGTGTGTGTTTGTGTATGCCTTTAACACAGAGGGAACATCTTGGAGATCAGAGATATATTTTATCCAATTTAGCTTTATATCCCACAAGTGATTCAGCTTCCAAAATTTCCATGAGATGACTTTCAAAATCCAATAGCTTTTTATTCTATGAAGGCTGCCAAATACTCAATAGCCTCAGAATTTATTAAAATCCTTATTGCACAATGTTGATCTGGGTTATATATAATTCCAGTTTCATTTAGCATTTGTATCTTTCAACATGTGTGTATTAATCCCCTCCCCATAACTTGGATTTATTTAATAACCACTCATCTCTTAATGTCTTGGTCCACCAAATCCTATTCTTTCATTATTTCCCTGTTTTTTCAGCTTTTTGCAACTTGCACTTTTTAAAACTTGTAGTGTCCATGATAAATGCAATGTGATAACCACAATTTTTAAAGACAAGACAACATAACCCAAAGATCATGATCTTTGACTTAGATAAACCTGATTTTTTGTACAATACTTTTATTCATTTTCTTAATGCATATTAGAAAATAACCTACTGGTTCTTATAAGCCTGTATTTATTAATTCATCTATAAAATTTAAAAAAATAAGTTTTACCTACGGGTTTTTGGGGGATTAAACAAGTTAATGTGTGGAAAATGCTTAGCCTGCATGGAATAAATATTCAATAAATTACTATAATTTCATCCCAAGGCACCTTCCACATTTCCCATTAACAAATAGTCCTTCCTTTGCTACGACTTGTCTCAACTCTAGTGCTTAGAGTCTGCTTTGTTCTTTGTTATGCTCTCTTAGTAGTTATTTGAAGGGCCACCTGAAAGCATAATAGTTTATGCTCCATGAGTACTGGAGTGACTGACAAAAATGGCATGGAGAAGAAGCAAAGATCTCATACTCTTCCTTCAGTCTTCCTCCCTTAGCCAATCTCTTCTTCCCTAAGTTTTAGTTTAAGCACTATATTTTTGAGACATGATTCCACCTCAAATGTAGTTAGAAGAAATTAACAGAATAATTAGTACTGCATTGTATCCACCACACTAAAATACAGGTCTCTTTCCAGGTCCTGTACCCACAAAGATGGAGCTACTTCATATGGAGAACATGTTTCAACCCATTTTGTCTCTTCACCTCTTAGGAACAATGTGACATGAAATAGGCACTGAATTAATAAATTGTTTTGAATGGGAGTCACATATAACACAATGAGACTCATGATATCCATTCACATACTTTTACTCATCCTACTTCTAGAGCTTTGTAATATTGAAATATCCTCCAGATGTTATCTTATTTGTCTCCCATCATCTGGTCAGGCAGAAACCCATCCGGGCAATGTCAGAAAGATGGTGGTTGATCCTATCCTCTTAAAATAAGATGGAATCACCACAGTAACCTATAAGAATCTGTTGTATAGACCATGATTATTGACAGAACATAAAGCACTTGTAAAATAGAAAAATACCAACAAAATCTGATGTGTAAATGAATCCCTATAATTTGCCTGTGTAAAAAAAAACATGAATTGGCCAGTTGAAGCTGAAATAATGGCCTACGTCTATTGCTCATATAAAACAGATATAATCTATTTGAATATCTAAAACTTTTGTCATGAATTAGTCTAAACTTCTGTAGGGTTCGAGAGGAAGACAGAGATGAATGTTGTTTAGGATTAAGTGATTAAGCTTACTTTGTTGTCAACATAACTTAAAAAACTTAAAAACAAAAAGAAGATGTCATATATATATATACATAGAATATTACTCAGCCGTAATCTAGGACAACCCAGGGGGTGGGGCGGGTGGGGCGTGGAGGGAGGTTGGAGGTGGGGTTCAAGATGGTGGGACACATGTACACCCATGGCTGACTCATGTCAATGTATGGCAAAAACCACCATGGTATTGTAAAATAATTAGCCTCCAATTAAAATAATTTTATTTTTTTAGCTTAATACCTTTATTGGAAAAATAAGCTAAAAAGAAAAATATTAGTTGCTTTGAAATATATCCCTAAAATAAATAAAAATTCAAAAACAAACACAACTGTGAAGTAATGCCTTTTGCAGCTACATGGATGGACCTAAAGACTATCCTACGCAGTGAAGTAAACCAGACAAAGGGACACAAATATCATGATGTTCCTTGTATGAGGGATCTAAAATGACAAATGATATAAATGAACTTACATACAAAACAGAAATAAACTCACTGACATAGAAAATAGATTTATGGTTACAAAGACTTCCGTGGTGGCTCAGGGTAAAGAATCTGCCTGTAATGCAGGAGATGCAGGAGACTTGGGTTCGATAACTGGGTAGGGAAGATCCTCTGGAGGAGGAAACGGCAACCCACTCCAGTGGAAGAATCTCATGGGCAGAGAAGCCATGAGGCCACACAGAGTCGGACACGAAGGAAGCGACTAAGCACCGTGCAATTCAACTTTACCTGAATTAACTTATAGAATTTCCCCCAAAATACATGATCTAGAAGCTGTTCTTTGATTTTTTAAAAAGGGTACCTTGAGGCTCAGAGAAATTCAATGATTTACCAGAAATCATGTGGTTATTAAGGGAAATGTTGACTCGGGTATTTAATTTCAAGTCACCTGACTCACGGTTCAGCACTCATTCCTTTATGGCCCAGATGACTAGCCTATCTTACCAGCAAAAAAATTTAGGCCAGGTCAACATTAGACCGATAAATTAACTCCCTCTTTTGTTCTGATATATACAGCAAAACTTTATGTATTTCCTATGAGCAGTTTTCAGCAATGCCTCACATCCACCACAACAATGCATTAAACTTCATTCGATTGTGAAAGGTGGTTGCCGCCCTGGCAAATGATGTGGATTGTGGCCAGTAGCATCTCCCTAGTACAGAGTTAGCTCCAAGCTTATATATTCCCCGATGCCCAATGGGATGGAAAGTCATTTATGATCATTCATGTAACAGTAATAATCCTGCTTATGCTTGAAAATAGTTAAAGCCAGTCACAAACCATTTCTCCTTAGTTCTTAGTCAGATTCCATAAAGTCTACATAGAACATTTATGGGAGTCAGCCTTGTACGTTCCACAGAGCAATGGATCTAAGAAGTCTGGTTTCCAGTTTGGTATCTGGTCCTAATTAGCTCTATGATCTTGGGAAAATTCATTTCTGAGCCCAGTTTTAAAATATATAATATAATAGCCTAAATCCCCTTCCTCCTGGAATATAGTTTATTTCACAGGCACACACACACACATACACAAACAGGGCTTCCCTGGTGGCTCAGACAGTGAAGAATCTGCCTGCAATGTGGGAGACCCAGGTTCAATTCCCGGGTTGGGGAGATCTCCTGGAGAAAGGAATGGCAACCTACTCCAGTATTCTTGCCTGAGAAGTCCCATGGGCAGATGACTTGATGGGCTATAGTTCATGGGGTCACACAGAGTCATACACAACTTAACAACTAACACACATACACACACACCACACAAGCTATACATATTGCATTTGAATAGTTATTTAAATTCCTATTAACTTATCAGGTATTTATTTATAACTAAGTTCTCTGAGTTTACAGTCTTTTATCTCAGGTTCTGGGCTTCCCTGGTAGCCCAGGCAATAAAGAATCAGCCTGCAATGTAGGAGACTGAGCTTCGATCCCTGGGTTGGGAAGATCCCCTGGAGAGGGAAATGGCAACCCACTCCAGTATTTCGCCTGGGAAATCCCTTGGACAGAGGAGCCTGGTGGGCCACAATCCATGAGGTCACAAAAAGAGTCAGACGTGACCTAGCAGCTAAACAACAGCAACAACCTCAGGTTCTGGAGGATCTTCTTTATTAACTGAGTCTCACATCCCCCATTCTTGAAAAATGAGACCTCAAAAACTGTTTTTCTGTTATTGCCCATATGGTGCCATAACATGAAATTAACATTGGAACATAATGCACTGAGAAGCAACTCAAATAAAAAGTGTCCTTTCTGAAAAAAAAAAAAAAAAAGGCTAAACAGAGGACACACAATGCAAATGAACTGAATGGGGATTCTGGGAGGGAGAGCTATGTAATTTTTATGGTGGGCTCTCTGGCAGAAGAAGTTGGTTTTAAAATTGAGTATAATTTAAACACACAGTAAATCAATGGTATCTCCTCCTCTCTCTCTCCTCCTAATGGATTAGCAGAGCCTATAAAACTCACCTTATATTTTTCTCTTTTAATCCACATAAGCAGGTGATGCTTTTTCAAGGTGATGATTATGATGATCACAGTTTTCAGCCTGCCTATATCTCCATTCTATCTTCCCCAAAATACTGCTTCTCTGTAAAGTTAGAATTAGGTCAATGAGTTTATGTCTAATAGTGCTCTCCTCCCAAATATTTATGTACATATCTGGTTCAAAAGGACACAGCGGGGGAAGGAGAGGGTAGCATGAATTGAGAAAGCAGCATTGACATATATACACTATCATGTGTGAAATAGCTAGCTAGTGGGAAGCTGCTATATAACACAAGGAGCCTAGCCTGGCGCTCTGTGATGACCTAGAGAGGTGGGATGGAAGCAGAGGGATGCTCCAGAGGGAGGGGATATATACATAATTCTGGCTGATTGGAGATGTTGTAGGGCAGAAACCAACACAGTATTGTAAAGCAATTATTCTCCAGTTTAAAAAAAAAAAAAAAAAAGCCACAGAGCTGAAGCATGGGTTTGTTTTTTTTTTATGGAAGGAGACAGGGGAATATAAAGGTATAAAGTCTTAGATTGACAGAGGGTTTGCAACTTCTCATTTGAATGCAGGATCATTTCCCTGCATTCTTGAGTCAATTATTTCTTGTTGAGAGCACAGGGTTACATAAACTGTAGAAACAACGGGTGTTAAAAAGAGAAGAATAGAGTGTAAGAATACTAAGCGAAAAAAGGGCCACAAAATATAAAAAATTTCTAACCATGGTTACTGAAAATCAAGAGACCTGAAATATAACATGAATTTTTAATTCCTAAGAAAATTTAGGTATCATACAATAAGGAGAAAAAAAAAGCTACCACTCAAGGTAGACCTGCCACTGCAAGGTAAAGAGCATGATGAGTCATTTGGTACCCCATGGCTTTCCCTGGTGGCTCAGTGGTAAAGAATCTGTGGATTTGATCCCTAGGAGGGGAAGATCCCTGGAGAAGGAAATGGCAACCCACTCCAGTATTCTTGCTTGGGACATCCCATGGACAGAAGAACCTAGTGGGCTATAGACTATGGCGTCTCAAAAGAGACATGTCTTAGCAACTAAACATCAATAACAATAATCCAGAGAGCAACCGGTATGATAGATTTATTAAGGTGCTGTTTTATAAAAGAGAAAATTGAGGCAGAGAGATGTGGTAGGCAAAAGAAGAGGAAGGAGGATGTGAACCCAAGTCTTTTTGACTCCAGAATTCCCATGCTGCAAACCAGAAGCTCTCCCTTTTTCCATTAACTCATAACTCCCAGCTCATTCTTCTCTTCTCTCCTTCAACCATCTTTTCAAAATAAAGTACTATTAACCCATCTCAACTCAGCAATATCAGAAAGGTTATCATATTTAATGGGCAACCTCCACGTGTGAAGCATTTCATTTTTCCATGGGGCAAATCTAATTGAATTTTGATCCCCATATTTGCCCACGTGTGTGTGGCTTCCAGACAAATTGGCAAAGCAGAATAGACTATAGTTTGGACTTCATTCCAAGGAAACTACAACATGCATTGTGACTTGCAGCCTTTTTATGAGAGTCTTACTTCAGACCATCTCAGGGACGGGAAAAAAAAAAAACAGTTAATGCTTCCTTTACTTCCATACTGAAAGCTATGGTATACAAACAAGTCTACATTAGTCTGATTTATAGAAATCAGAATACGTGCAACACAATAATTAGCAGAAGTATGTTCCTAAGTGCTTCTTTATGAATTATAAGTAGCTCCTAACAATGATTCTTTGCTTATGTGATGATGCTCACAAATCATCCTTTCAAATATATGACTCTTGTCTGCACTTGAGAGGTTTGCATTTGTGAATTACAAGCTCTTCTTTGGTCCAGTTTTTCCTTCTCCCATGTTATAAATATGATAACACATTGCTCAAGGATGAAGTAAGTTCCATTTTCCCCTTGGCATACTGGGAAGTGATCTGTAGGGTGTCTGCATAGACCAATAAATATGTATTTAGCAGTGACACAACTGTTTGGTAACAATGCTGGGCCATCATAGCAGGTCAGGACACACAGGTGAAAAAAGGATGTGAAGTATTAAGGCACACCAAAGTTTCAATTCTTTTACAAATAGAAGGAAAATATAGTCATTAGAGAAGTCAGGATATAACAATCCATTAACTTAAGAAATATTCAAAGCAAATGGAATCTTCTCTCTTTCTACCCCTTCAAAGTGTAACTGTCTTCTTTAACTATTCCTCCCCCTCAAAGCAGTCTTTTCCTCTGTACCTACTGCACTATTCCATTTAAAACCACACATTTTAAAGACATAGTTAAACTTTTCATTTTCACTTATAGTTCATATTTGGCAGGATAAATAACTATTTAAAAATACATTTAAAAAAATGAATGAAGGAAAAAAGAAAACAATTATAGTTATTTTCCCAAAGATTTTTCCTAGAAAATTAGAAACACTTTCCCAAGTTCAGGGAGGTGTAAAACTCTAAATGCTCACAATTTTTTTTTTTTTTTAATACAGCCTACAAGGGAGAAAAGGATTCATTGCTTCCTATGGACCTACTATATATTCCAGATGCTTTTACACTTATGCTCATGAATTAATAAATGGCTTTTCAAAGAGCATGGAGCAGGGACTTAACTGGTGATCCAGTGTCTCAGACTTCGCCTTCCAAGGCTGGAAGTACAAGTTTGGTCCCTGATTGGGGAACTTAGATCCCACATGCCTCAGGGCCAAAAAAACCCCAAATATAAACCATAAACAATATTATAACAGATTCAATAAAGACTTTACAAATGGTTCATATCAAAAATATCTTTAAAAAAAATAAAATAAGGAGCATGGACCAGAAAGAAATTTCAGGAACAATCGGAATATGATAAGGGCCAACTTGTGATATCTTTCATTATTGTAACGTTGATTGTATTTTCAATGACTAATAACAATGAATAGCCTACTTCTTCATAAATATGAGCTGAAGTATGAATTCTCCATCCATATCTTGAGCATTTGGACATTTGAAAAGGACTCTAGGATTCATAGCTAGAACTACCTTTAGAAGCATGAAATGTCAGTGATGGGAAGGGAACAGAAATTCAGCAAGTATACCAATGTGGAAATGTGTATGAGGATGTTTTTGAAGTTCATAGATCAATAGAATTTAAAATTAGTATTCTGTGTTAAAGAGAAACATTTTATACTCACAAGGAAAGGGACAACTTTGGGATAACACTTAATAACGAAGGCACTGACTTAATTTTCTGAGCTTTCTCTTTAAGCACTGCTGCCTAGCAAGTTGAGATTGTTTTCTTATCCTACTAATTTGGGACATAAAGGTTCTGTGTGCATGTGTTTACCTAAGGGGAAAGGAAGAATATTGGCAGATGATGAGGAGTCTTTGGTAAAGTATAGGTTGTGGCCTGTAGACAGGCAGGGAACATTGACTGAGGCTTTGAGACTTCACTTGGGGTGATTTCATGGGTGATCATACAGTTAACAAGAATTAGACATATCTAGGAGGAAAATCCATTTTTGTGAGAGGAAGGAACATAATGAATTTGTTTTAAGCAGAATGAATTTGAGAGATCTATGGAACATCTACCAACAGATTGCCAAAAGTCAGATGAAAATAGGATTCCATTCTGGGGTAAGAAAAAGCGATAGCAATTACTGATAATCATTTGGTTGTCTTTAGTATGTAGGTGGTAGATGAAGACAAGAGGGTGAATAAAAATAGATACTTAGAAAGAAATGTTCCTTTAAGTTTCCTCTATTTAATTTCTATCCTTTTCTGTTTAGTTTAATGGTACGCAAATATGTACATAATAATTAACCAGATGTTATCTAGGAGAATGAATACATTCTTACTTTAAAAGAATGTACTGCACATTGTTCACATCATTTTTATTGCAATTACTTGCTTTCTGGTTTGTTCTCCTAGCAGATTGTAGTATTCTTAAGGATAGGCTGTAGTTGTTGGCACAGAGTAGAAACCTAATCAATATTTGTTTATATAATAAATAAAGGAATAAGTGAGTAAATGAGAGAGATCAGGATATACAAACTGCCAGAATCTCAACACATGTGAGGTCATAACTTCAGGGCTAACATTCAACTTTCAATTTATAAATAGATTGCCAGACTAAATAACCCACTCTCCTCCCCTCCAAAAATGCAAAAGCAAACTAATTTTACCAAAGATGTCTATAAGGATATATGTAATTTTGAATATCACTGTACAACCATTGTTGTCATAATGCTATGCTAAGTCACTTCAGTCGTATCCGACTCTGTGTGACCCCATAGATGGCAGCCCACCAGGCTCCCCCGTCCCTGGGATTCTCCAGGCAAGAACACTGGAGTGGGTTGCCATTTCCTTCTCCAGTGCATGAAAGTGAAAAGTGAAAGTGAAGTCACTCAGTCCTGTCTGACTCCTAGCGACCCCATGGACTGCAGCCCACCAGGCTCCTCCATCCATGGGATTTTCCAGGCAAGAGTACTGGAGTGGGGTGCCATTGCCTTCTCCAGTTGTCATAATAATCAATAGTAAATTTACTGTATGTAGGGCTTCCCTGGTGGCTCAGATGGTAAATAAACTGCCTGCAATGCAGAAGATCCAGGTTTGTTCCTGGGCTGGGAAAATCTCCTGGAGAAGAGAAGACTACCCACTACAGTAGTCTTGCCTGTAGAATTCTAAGGACAGAGGAGCCTGGTGGGCTACAGTCCATGGGGACGCAAAGAGATGGACATGACTGAGCGACTAACACACACAATATACTGTATGTATGTGCTTGTGTGTATATTTGTATCTGTCCTCCCAGATGTCAATAGTGGTAAAGAACCCACTTGTCAAAGCAGGAGACATAAAAAACACAGGTTCGATCCCTGGGTTGGGAAGATCCCCTGGAGGAGGGCTCCAGTATTCTTGCCTGGAGAATCCTATGGACAGAGGACACTGATGGGCCACAGCACATAGGATCACAAAGAGTCGACACAACTAAAGCGACTTAGCACACACGTGTACATATAAACTTATGTCACATTATCAATCAAAATGTATACATTTGTAAAAATAGTTAATGTGTGATAATAAGCTTATATCTAAATTATACATACTTCCCTGGTAGCTCAGATGGTAAAGAATCCACCTAAAATGCAGGAGACCCAGCTTAGATTCCTGAGTCAGGAAGATCCCCTGGAAAAAAAAAAAAAAAGGAAGATTCCCCTGTAGAAGGGAAGGGCTACCCACTCCAATATTCTTGCCTGGAGAATTCCATGGACAGAGGAGCCAGGAGGGCTACAGTCCATTGGGTTGCAAACAGTCAGAAAAAAACTGAGAGACTAACACTTTCACTATTTTCATTTGTTATATATATTAAAAATTATGTGTTAGGTGTTAAATCAAGCACTTTGTCTAAAAGAGTTCATTTTATTCTCTGAGACATCCCATGAGAAAGAAAGTATTATATTTGTTTTAGATACATAAATTAGAAATATACATATACAGACCACTGAATAAGTTTTATAGATGCATTTTTATAGATTCCAAGTATATGTGTTAATCTAAAATATTTATGTTTGGCTTTCTGATTTCAGTCTGTATGATGGATTCTAGGTTCATCCATGTCTCTACAAATGACCCAGTTATTGGTCCTTTTTATAGCTGAGTAATATTCCATTGTATATATGTACCATATCTTCTTTATCCGTTCATCTCTTGATGGGCATTTGTATTTTTTAGCAGAATGGTAATAGTTAAAAAACAAGAACTGGTAACTCAACATTTTTATATCTTCCCTATAGTGCTAAGAACAAAATGGAATTTTTAATAGTTTTTCTCCTGTAATTGAGATCTAATCTTACTGCATTGTGGTCAGAAAAGATGCTTGGAATGATTTCTATTTTTTTGAATTTACCAAGGCTAGCTTTATGGCCCAGGATGTGATCTATCCTGGAGAAGGTTCCATGTGCACTTGAGAAAAAGGTGAAATTCATTGTTTTGGGATGAAATGTCCTATAGATATCAATTAGGTCTAACTGGTCTATTGTATCGTTTAAAGTTTAACTCCAGAAAAATAAATGACCCAATCAATAAATGGGCCAAAGAACTAAATAGACATTTCTCCAAAGAAGACATACAGATGGCTAACAAACACATGAAAAGATGCTCAACATCACTCATTATCAGAGAAATGCAAATCAAAACCACTATGAGGTACCATTTCACACCAGTCAGAATGGCTGCGATCCAAAAGTCTACAAATAATAAATGCTGGAGAGGGTGTGGAGAAAAGGGAACCCTCTTACACTGTTGGTGGGAATGCAAACGAGTACAGCCACTATGGAGAACAGTGTGGAGATTCCTTAAAAAACTGGAAATAGAACTGCCTTATGATCCAGCAATCCCACTGCTGGGCATACACACTGAGGAAACCAGAAGGGAAAGAGACATGTGTACCCCAATGTTCATCACAGCACTGTTTATAATAGCCAGGACATGGAAGCAACCTAGATGTCCATCAGCAGATGAATGGATAAGAAAGCAGTGGTACATATACACAATGGAGTATTACTCAGCCATTACAAAGAATACATTTGAATCAGTTCTAATGAGGTGGATGAAACTGGAGCCTATTATACAGAGTGAAGTAAGCTAGAAGGAAAAACATCAATACAGTATACTAACGCATATATATGGAATTTAGAAAGATGGTAACAATAACCCTGTGTATGAGACAGCAAAAGAGACACTGATGTATAGAACAGTCTTATGGACTCTGTGGGAGAGGGAGAGGGTGGGAAGATTTGGGAGAATGACATTGAAACATGTAAAATATCATGTAAGAAACGAGTTGCCAGTCCAGGTTCAATGCACGATACTGGATGCTTGGGGCTAGTGCACTGGGATGACCCAGAGGGATGGTATGGGGAGGGAGGAGGGAGGAGGGTTCAGGATGGGGAACACATGTATACCTGTGGCGGATTCATTTTGATATTTGGCAAAACTAATACAATTATGTAAAGTTTAAAAATAAAATAAAATTAAAAAAAAAAAAGAACAAAATGGAAGACCACCGCCACTAAATTTTAACTTTCTCTGTAAGATAAAACAAATAAATTTTTATATTGTACATGATGGCTTATTGAGGTAGAAATTTTGTATTCCACCAATAAATTAAGGTGCATCAACTTAGACCAAAGTCCTGGAGAAACGGCAGGGGGGGTGGGGGTGTAAAAATCACTTGTTAGGAAAATTTGCTGATTAAATGCAGTAACATACTTTTTAAGCATTATACAAATAAAATTTAATTTCTGTACCTTTGGATTTTTGCTCATTTGGAAATAGACTATTCATCAATTATAATCCTCTGGAATGTAGCCAAGAACAAAGTCGAAGATAAATAAGCCAAAAAGGCCAAAATAAATCTTTCCAAGTCTGAAAACTAAACATCCTCTTTCCTGTCACAGAGAAATTTTAGGTTTTATTTCTCAGACTGTTCACTTCCACTAGATATACAATTTGCATGGCTTTCATCATATCTTGACTGGACCACGGTGGTAGCATTCTAACAGGTGTCTCTGCCTCCATCCTTTCCTGCTTTTTAGCCATTCCTCAGATGAAAATCTATCGTATCAACAACAAGCTTAAACTATCTAGTGGCTCATTATTGCCTATTAAATAAAGTCAAAATTTTACATGCTTTCAAAGACCATATATGATTGAGACCTTGACTATCTTTATCAGTTAATCAATACTCCACCAACCTGGACATTTTTTCAGTCTCTAGCCATACTGAGCTTTAAAACAATGCCTTCATTTAGTGCCATGCCTTTTCCAAAACCAGGAGCTTTACACACGCTATTGCATCTGCTCGTAAAGCTTTTTCTCTTTGCCTTGCTAATGCCCACGCACGTTTCAGACTGTCACCTGATGATCAGTTCCCCATGAAGGCTTATCTTATATCTCATGCTAAAAGGGTTTGCCCCTAAGTATAGCAACAGATACTGCTCAGTCTCGGCATGGATCATATTTGAATTAAATAATTATTTAACTGGCATTATTCTTTAATGTTTTCCTCTGCTAAATCATAAACCCCAAGAAAGGATTGCTTAGTTTGGGTCACTAATATATCGTAGAGAGCATAGCACATAGTGTGTTCAATAAATATTGAGAAACTAATCAAATGCAATACTTAGAAAAGTCAAGAAAAGGTAGAAACTATAAGAGTAAGATAGTGGCTATTTTGATAGAAAGGAAGCAAAAAACAATATTTAGAAAAAGTAGAGAAAAGAATGAAACAGTCCAGCAGCCTACAGTAAGAAAAATCCTCATACACCAATAGTTTTAAAAGCTTCATATGTCCTAATCCAGTATAAGAAACAAAAGATTGATGACAAAGCTCCTGACTGAACAATGAAATGATAAAGAGTATTTAGTCTTATTTTTTTTTAAAGCAAGGGACTTCAAAATATAACTTTAGAGCAATTTTCATCACTCTGTTTTTGTGGGCTTGTATTTTAAATGGTAAGGTTTAGTTACTTAGAAAATGAATATACATGTTATGCCTTATCTAACAATATTAAGTAAATGAATAATAAGTGTTAACAACTGTCTGCTTCTAAGTCATAGACACTGTTCTAAGTACTTTATCTTTATACTATCATTTAAACCTCTAAACTCTAGAAAGTCTAGAAGACACATACTCCTTATACCCTCATCTGATAGATGCAGGAACTGAGGCACAGACTTTTCTAAGGCATTTGCTCAAGATCACCCAAATAAGACTTAAAACAAAAATTTGCCTGATCTAGAGGCAGTTCTTTCTAACACCTGGTCAACAGCAATCTTTGAGGGTCTCAAAATCTCAATAGTCTCTTTGGACTGTTTAACCAAAGTTCATCATTTTTTCAGCTAAAATGTTTGATCATCAATGAATGCCAGAGATGATGCTAATCACTTTGTATATGTTCTCTCATTTCATCTTCAGAACAATCTGTAGGGTAAGTATTATTATTTCCAATTGATAAGCAATTAAACTAAGGCATGTGCTGTGCTGGGCAGAGTCACTCTGGCATGTCCAACTCTTTACGACTCAATGGACCATCGCCAGCCAGACTCCTCTGTCCATGGGATTCTCCAGGCAAGCATACTGGAGTGGGTTGCCACGCCCTCCTCCAGGGGATCTTCCCAACAAAGCTTGAACTCTCAAGGTCAAGCCTTAAGCCAGAATTGAACCCCAGATCTACTGACTCCAAAGATTGAGGTTTTAGTCACATAAGTTCAGTTATCTAATAAGAGAGGACTCTTTTGTACAAGATCAACCTTGGTGATATGAAGTTTTTGGTCTGGATAATATCTGTGTTGTCCTATGCATTGCAGGATGGTTAGCATATCTTTACCACTCCTCTCAGTCTTCCCTGGTGGCTCAGTCGGTAAAGAGTCTGCCTGCAATGCAGGAGACTCAGGTTCAGTCCTGGGGTCAGAAGGATTCCTGGAGAAGGAAATGGCAAACTACTCTAGTATTCTTACCTGGAGAATTCCATGGACAGAAGAGTCTGGTGGGCTATAGTCCATGGGGTCACAAAGAGTCAGACACAACTAAGTGACTAACATTTTTCACTCAGTCATGGCAACAAGGTATTTCCAGACTTTGCCAATTATTCCTGAGGTGAGGCAGAATAATGGAGTGGGTTGCCATGCCCTCCTCCAGGGTATCTTTCCAACCCCGTGATTGAACCCGTCTCATGTCCCGCATTGGCAGGCATGGTTTTTACCACTAGAGCCACCTGGGAACCCAAAACTTCCTGTTAAAATGGGGCTAATAATGGACCCTGCCTCTCATAATTATGCAGACTAAATGAAAAGGTACTTGTGAAACACTTAGCCTAATACTTAGATTATAAATGAATGCCCAATCAATGTTCATGATTATATTATTATCATTATTATTTGTGTAATTGTCATAGTTTGCTTTTCTAGTTTATCTTCAAAATCTCAAAAGTCATCACAGCTCCTCTCCAGATTGATTGAAAATATTTACTTAGAGACCCTAACAAAAATCCCTTATATGGATATCACTTAAAGTCAGTGAAAGTTCAAAATCAAGGCACAGAAAGCAATTGTAGAAAGGAAACATTTGACAATGAAAATCCAAATATTTAAGTCTACAGACAAGGAACCTAACAGTATGAAGCAGTTACAAACAGTAAACGTTGTTCTCACCCTAATGAAAACTTTCATAAAACAGTACAGATTCTTATTCTCCCTTTCCTTATACATCAACAAGACATGAATATTTTGGCTTTCAGTTATTTTTATGTAAAAGAGTTCTAAGAGAAACTCATCACCAAGCCAAAAAGAAAGTATCTAGACTTCCCGGCAACATGTCATCTTCAACCCAACACCATGGACCATTCATGCTTTCACATCTAAACATACTTGCATGGCCTTATTTGTATTTTTTATTTTTTCTAATCTTATTTCTCTTCATGGTATAGATCTCTCCTTAAACCTTGTTGTTTGTATAATATGGTTAATGCCAGAAAATTGTAACTATATTTGATGATTCGAGTCATAAATGTTGGGATACTTATAAACAGCAACTACCCAACAGCAACACCAAAAGAGCCATTAGGGTGCATGTCTTCATTCTGTCCTTCCTGGTTTCCAGTAGCAAGGAAATAACAATTGGCATGAGCCCACTAGTTCCATAAAGGAATTTTGAAGACCCAGGCTTAATTTTTAAACACGTTTTGACCTCTATTGAAGAAAACAAAGTGAACGGTATGAAGACAAGAGAACACAAGGAAAATTTTAAAATCCCAAGTTAGTTATTTCAAATGAAAAAGAAATTCTCCAAAGGGAACCAGCAGCTGCTGGCTTGAGCCACAGGCTCTGCCAAATTGTAATACGACCCTAAATATTCCCCTATAATTATTGTTTTCCTCATAGAACTGCACAGCTCTCACTGGAGATGACTTTAAAAATGTAATCTGTGTTCTATCGGAACTTGTGATATATCAACAGCACTCACCAGTATCTATTAATTCTTTTCTTTCTCAGACATGAGAAGGCCAGACCTCTGATCTGCCTCTTTGCCACAGTCCTCACAGTTAGGCAGGGCTGGATGACCTCCACAAATGGATACACTTATTGATATCATGTATAAAATAGATATGGCACTATGTATAAAATAGATAACAAATGAGAACCTCCTGTAATAGCACAGGGAACTCAGTACTCTGTGGTGACCTAAAATGGAAAAGAAGTTCGAAACAGAGGGGATGTATGCATAACTGATTCACTTTGCTGTACAGTAGAAACTAATAGAATGCTATAAAGTATAGCAACTCTATAGTAAAGCAACTATAGTCCACTAATGTATAGATTTTATACATACATATATATATATATATATATATATATATATATATGTAACTTTGGGGAGGGGAGGCAGAGAAAATCCTCTCAAGGAACCTGGTTCTTTTTTCCCTGTGATAACAATTTGGCAGCCACATGTTGAGAAGGGGAAGTCATAAGGTAGAAAAGCAGACTGGGCACCTATCACAGCACTTGACTGGCCTGTCAAGAGGTTACGGTAACAGGAAGGCCCTTGGAAACGAAGATCATGGCATCCGGTCCAATTACTTCATGGGAAATAGATGGGGAAACAGTGGAAACAGTGTCAGACTTTATTTTTGAGGGGGCTCCAAAATCACTGCAGATGGTGACTGCAGCCATGAAATTAAAAGACGCTTACTCCTTGGAAGGAAAGTTATGACCAACCTAGACAGCATATTCAAAAGCAGAGACATTATTTTGCCAACAAAGGTCCGTCTAGTCAAGGCTATGGTTTTTGCAGTGGTCATGTATGGATGTGAGAGTTGGACTGTGAAGAAGGCTGAGCGCTGAAGAATTGGTGCTTTTGAACTGTGGTGTTGGAGAAGACTCTTGAGAGTCCCTTGGACTGCAAGGAGATCCAACCAGTCCATTCTGAAGGAGATCAGCCTTGGGATTTCTTCGGAAGGAATGATGCTGAAGCTGAAACTCCAGTACTTTGGCCACCTCATGCAAAGAGTTGACTCATTGGAAAAAGACTCTGATGCTGGGAGGGATTGGGGGCAGGAGGAGAAGGGGACGACAGAGGATGAGATGGCTGGATGGCATCACTGACTCGATGGATGTGAGTCTGGGTGAACTCTGGGAGTTGGTGATGGACAGGGAGGCCTGGCATGCTGCGATTCGTGGGGTCACAAAGAGTTGGACATGACTGAGTGACTGAATTGAACTGAACTGAAGACCCATGATAACCAAACCAAACTTTTGTTGTGTTCATCCACTGGGATTTCAGGGTTGATCTATTATCATAGCAGAGTTCAGACCATCTTAATACAACTCTCAACACAGTTTCTAGTACCTAGTAAGTGCTTAACATGAATCTCTTTAAAGAATGATTAGAAGTAAGTCAGGGGAAAACAACTATCATATGATAGCAGTTAAATGTAGAACCTAAAACAATGATACAAATGAACTTATTTATACAACAGAAATAGACTCACAGACATAGAAAACAAATGTTATAGTTTACCAAAGATGATGGTGGGGATAGGAGAGAGCTGGAGGAGAGATAAATTAGGAGATTGGGAATACCATATACACACAATTATACACAAAATAGGTAAACAAAATAGGTAAAAATACAATAAATATTGTATAGCAAAGAGAACTATATCTTCAAAAACCTGTAGTGGAAGAAAACCTGAAAAAGAGTATATGCGTATATATATATATATATACCATAAATGTATACCTGAATCACTTTGCTGTATACTTGAAACTAACACAGCATTGTAAATTACACTTTAAATTAAAAGAAAATAGCAAATGGGCAGAACTAAGAAAACATTTTACTAATAATACCTACATCTAGATAGGGAATATAAAAAAAAAAACATAGTCATCTTGATTTATTTAAAAAATCAATTCCTGCATGTTAAGCATATACAGACTCTCTATCAATAGGTTAAACAGCTCAGGGCTGACCTAGCACTGTTCTGAATTGCTGAGTAAGGAACAAACAGGTCATATTCATGTACAAAGAGAATCATTCCCATAACGCAGTCCATATATGTTAGGTTCAAAGCCTGAAAATAGATGAAGGAAATCTGATTTAAAATGGAGTCGGGAAGCTATAAAGGCAGATATCTCGCAGAGGTACATGTTGCTGCCAGTAAGAAATCACCACAACCCTGAACGCTCCTTCTCCCCAGCAAACAACCCTCCTCCATTTCTTCCCAGACCTAATAAAAGCTAGCCTCCCCTTTGTTTCTTTAAACTCACCTATGGCTCTCCATAATTTGTTTGTCCTGAATTGTAATTTCTCTGCTATTCCTAAATAAATTCATCTTTGCACTCAATAATTGCCATTCATTTTGTTTATGGTCAACAAAATGAAAGAAGAGAATAATCTGGTTGGAAGGGAGTGGAACTTCAGCTTGACTCAGTTCTCATCCTTTCTCTGCCTTTTATCTAAATGGCTTATCTTGGCATGGTTCAAACTACTCTGTGAACAAAGAAGGATGGCACTTTCCCCACAGCCACCAGTGTCCTTTGTTTTCAGCCTGGTGGTAGAGAGCAATTACAGATCCAGGTTCTGGGCTCAGCTCTGTAGGTGGCCATCTGGATGACTTTGATCTCTACCTGGCTTACTCTCTCTTTACCCACTGATGTCCCCAGTGCAAGATGCAAGGTCATGGCAAGGATTGAGCATCACCATGTATACAACGGAGCTAGCAAAGTGTTTGCTACATGTTAGTTTCATTTCCTCATTACCTTTCCCTTATTTTCACATCCCTCTTTTCACCTTCTGCCATAATTCCTTTCAAGTCTTGTTTGTGTGCTTGTTTAACCTCAAAAACAAAGGGGATGGATGCTTCATGGTACTCAAAACAACTCTCAGTATGAAATACCTATGCCTTTGACATTTGGTTTTTACCTGTAACTAGAACTGAAACAATGATATTTCATAGCATCAGCATCAGAATGTGAGAAGGAGAGAAGAAAAATTGAAGAATAAAGCAATGGCATAACAAATGACAAAAGATGCAAAGTAACCTGTAAACAGCCACAGCAGAATGGAGTTTTTATAAAACAGAGTTTCCTAGGGTCACCCTTGTCTATTGTTCTCTTGGATTTTAATTCAGATAAGTTTAGAACACTTTTTAACACCGGTGGTATATCACTTTGCTCATGTGTGCTAAATCGCTTCAGTTGGGTCTGACTCTGCGACCCTATGGACTGTAGCTGCCAGACTCCTCTGTCCATGGGATTTTCCAGGCAAGAATACAAGAGTGGGTTGCCATTTACTTCTGCAGGGGGTCTTTCCAACCCAGTGATCAAACCCTCATCTCCTGTGGCTCCTGCCTTACAGATGGATTCTTTACCACTCAACCACAGGAGAAGTCCATCACTTTGCTCAGTGAAATGCAAAAGGATCTGATGTTTATAGAGTTGACCCTCAGTATCCATGGGAAGATTGGTTATAGGACCCCCAGTGATAACAAAATCCTCAGATGCTCATGTTGTTTATATAAAATGGTGAAGTACTTGCATATAACCTATAGGCATCCTCCTGTATATTTTAAATCATCTCTAGATTATTTATTATACCTGATACAGTGTAAATGCTATGAAAATAATTGTAAATACAATGTAAATGTTATATAAACAGTTCTTAGAGTGACAAATTCAAGTTTTACTTTTTGAAACTGTCTGGAATTTTTTTTTCTGAATATTTTTGACCCATAGTTGGTTACATCTTCTGATGTGGAACCTACAGACACAGTGGGCTGATGATATAACAGCCCCAGCTTCACATGTTCAACTGTGCTCTGAAGAGAGTATTTTCAATGGGTGGGCAATGTGTGTGCTCAGTCGCTCAACTGTGTCTGACTCTGTGACCCCCATTGTCTGTAGCCTACCAGGCTCCTCTGTCCATGGGGATTCTTCAGACAAGGATACTGGAGTGTGTTGCCACAAACTCCTCCTTTTCAACCCAGGGATTGAACACAGGTCTCCTGCACTGCAAGCATATTCTTTACCATCTGAGCCACAAGGAAAGCCCAAGAATACTGGAGTGGGTTGCCATTCCCTTCTCCAGGGGATCTTCCTGACCCAGGAGTTGAACTGGGGTCTTCTGCATGGCAGGCAGATTCTTTATCAGCTGAGCTACCATTTTCAAATACTTCCTTGTTGCTTTAAGCCAATCTCAGCCAACATAATCAATAGCCAGTAAGAACAAAACACCTCACACTATAATTCCTCTGTTCTATCTAACTGTTTCTTGATATGATCCTGATGACTTTTGAATTTTCAGTGTATTTCACCTCCTGTGGCCCCAAACTTGCTCCTGGATTTAATAATGGCTATTATTCTTTGATTATCCTCACTTCTGTCTGCACTTGATCCTCACATGGCACTGACTATAGTAATCTGAGATAACACCCCGATCCCATTCTATCCAGGCAATGATACCAGCTAGGGCAATTAGCAATCAGACAAGGGTTGTAGAATTACTATTTTAAATGGCTAAGTGCCAGCATATCAAAGAGATACAAAAAGCTTCTTCTTTATGACCAACAAACACTTTAAAGTAACTATCATAGCAAAATTCATTTACAAAGGAATTTAAATTCACACAAGTTAGAGAAATGAACTTGCTTATCACATGTGAGTGTTACAGTTGTACAGAAGGATCACTTAATGGCTAAATGACTTGATATAGCAACACATTTTAAAGGCAGTTGGAAATCCTTTCTCTCCCCTCTCTGACTCATGTACCTTCTGAAATGCCATGTCCCTAGGCTAAGGGGAGGTATTTATATAAAAAGTGATCATTTCTCCTGAAGTTTCCAACAAATTAGGCCCAATGGAGAAAAAAAAAAAAAATCAAAGTTTGAGAGAAGCAACAGCTAAAACACAGCACTGCTGTGTTCTCCCTCAAACAATCCCATTCAAATTTTAAGTACTAGCCTGAATTCCAAAGAATGAAATTTTAATCTCATAATTTGACTCTGCTAATCAAATTACACTAACCTATGTCTCTTTGTTTTTACTCTCCAATGTATAGACCTACCATGTAATATTGAGTTAGTCTCAAACTGTCCACTGGCCTCCATGTGCAAGTGATCTTGTTCCAAATTCTTCCCTTCATGAAGCCTTCCTAACTCCCTTCCCAGCAGAGCTGATTTCTATTTCTTTGAGATCTCTAATATGGTATTTCCAGATCTAGGATGTTTAAGCTCAGCCTGCCTTGTACTGGGTTGGCCAAAAAGTTTTTTCAGGTTCATAAGTTGCTATGGAACCATCCAAATGAACATTTTGTCCAGCCCAATACTTGGCTATTATGCCTCCCTTCCAAATCAGTTGGTCTAAAGGAAAACTGAGGATTCCTAGGACCAAGTTTCCTGATCCTTATGCTCCTCCCAGAGCATGGTCCACTACTTTGTAACCTAGTACTTTAGTAAATGTTTATTTAATTGTGTCGAATATATCAAAAAGAGAGGAATATCACACATGATTTATTTCTGTTTCATATTTATATTTAAAGAAGTGGGTGACTCAAATCAATGTAAATATACAACATGCCAAGGGAAAGTAGAGAGTTCAGACAACCAATTACATATCTGATACTCTTAAGGTGGAATTCAGTGACCGCTGAGACAAGGCCTGCTAACGGGACAGAAAGAACTCAACCACATTGCTAATGTGCTGGCTCTCTGGATCTTGTTTATTCCTAATTGTGCTTGCATAAACCTCTCGCTAGCTGCTATCTTTCAGCTAGAAACCTCAGCTGATGGAAACAGAATCCTTTGTCAACACTTAATAATGAAATTGGAAAAATTCGGAAAGTGCCTATATTGTGTGGCAAGGTGGGGGACCTTATCCAGGCTAGATGGTATTCCCTTGATTTGTGAATCCCAACAAACATGTGAACAGATTGATTTATTTTCCCGTAACATACTTAGTTCACTTTTGGCTATGCATATTACTCTGATGGGGGGTTTCCCAGGTGACTGAGTGATAAAATATCTGTCTGCCATTGCAGAAGCAGCGTGAGATATGAGATCAATCCCTGGCTTAGGAATTTCCCATGGAGGAGGAAATGGCAACCCACTCTAGTATTACTGCCTGGAAAGTTTCATGGACACAGAAGCCTGGCAGGCTACAGTCCATGGGTCACAAAGAGTGATAGGATACAATGAATTATCAATCATATTCCAAAGCAGGGTACATTTTCAAAATGTTTAATCCAAGTCCATATGCTGTACTGAGGTATGTATCTGTACGCAGTGCAAAATATTAACTAGAATTTCAGTCTTCATCAGAATGTTTGAACACCATTATGTAGACACCAAAAGGCCTCATTTTTGCAAAAACTTCTTGATCATTGCAAAGTGGAAGTCACATTGGAAGTTAAGAATCTAATATTAAAAATTACATAAGTCAACTATTAAAATAAAAAGGAACTGTAGAGAAGTAGTGTAGATCTACCCCTTGTTGCTGTTCAGTTGCTGTCATGTCTGACTCTTTGTGACCCCATGGACTAGAGCAAGCCAGATTTCCCTTTCCTTCAGTATCTCCCAGAGTTTGCTCAAACTCATGACCATTGAGTTGATGGTACCATCCAAACATCTCATCCTCTGTTGCCCCCTTCTCCTCCTGCCCTCAATATTTCCCAGCATCAGAATCCTTTCCAGTGAGTCTGCTCTTTGCATCTGGTGGCAAAAGTATAGGAGTTTCAGCTTCAGCATCCCTTACTTCCATTTTATAGATTTGCAAAGAGAAGCTGAAAGAGGCCACACAAATTGCTACAGGTTCCCCTGTTGTCTGTCACTCACTAGCTGAGTAACTCTGGGTAAGCCCCTCTCTCTCACTCTCAGTTTTGTGACTGAAAAATGAGATGATTAGATTCAATGATATAAGATCCCATATAGCCTGAAAATGCTATTATTCCACACAATGAGCAGTTAAATCCTAGAACATCCCTGCCTTCCAAAAGCAACATACAGGATGATGAAAAGATACCTAGGTGGCACTGGGCACTGCTGGTGTGCCAGCCTGTAGATACTGTTTCTTAGCTGGCACCTTCAGAACCTCAGAGCTTGCTGTGCCCACCACAGACAGACAGATCAGGAGAGAATGATTGTTGGCATATTCTTTGCTTGAAAAGTGTTGCAGCTGTCCAGAGTGATGGGAAGTCTATCCCTTCCCACTTCTGAGGATCTGGTGACTCCCTCTGTCTGGGCTTTGCCTCAGAGATTTCTTGTTAAGGTTCTCTGGAGTCCTGGGAAACCTGCTCTTGAACTAACCTCAGACAAAGATGCATTTCCTCCCGGAAGAATCCCTGACTGAAAAGTCATTCAAAATTGACCTTAAAAGGGACTTTAGGCTCCAGGGAGCTGCATATTTTAGCATCTTTTAGTCAACTGTCTGGCTTTGTCTAGTCTGTAGTGAAATCTTTTTTTGTTGTTACAATTCTATTATGCTAATAAACAAAGTATTGATATGCCCAGTGAAAAGGGCAAATTCAATCTTTGAATGGAGGACCTGTTATGATGATTGGTCAGGCTTTAACTATTTTTGCTTATTTTCCACCCTTCATTATTATATAAGGGAATATCATTGAAATTCCTTCTATTTACTTTTTACAATGAGTTTCAATCTTTCTCTTTTTTTTCTTTTTATTACTGCTGTTTTCTAATGTGCAATCAGAAAGTCAGGCAATGGTTTAGGCTTTTTAAAGGACATTACATATAATCACTTAACGAGCCAGAACCCAGTTACTGTGCATGCGAAAGTGGGCACTGCCAATGACCCTATCAACGAAGTCAATCACTAAACCAATGTTCAATTGATTTGGCTCAATTTAATGAGGTACACCAGTGAACCTGAAGCATTGTGTTGTATTAGCAGTACACATTTAAGGAAAGCTAGTATTTACAACTAAACACTGTGTTAGTCGCTCAGCTTTGTGCAACTCTTTGACCCATGGACTGTAGTCTGCCAGGCTCCTCTATCTATGGAATGCTCCAGGCAAAAATACTGCAGTGGGTTTCCATTTCCATCTCTAGGGGATGTTCCTGACCCAAGGATGAAACCTGTGTCTCCTGCATTGCAGGCAAATTCTTTATCATCTGAGCCATCAGGGAAGCCAATTATAGACAAAATGTGGTCAACCAAGAGAAGAAGAATTCCATAAATAAAGCTAATCCAGTAAACATCAGGTTGGCCAAAAAGTTCATATGGGCTTTTCAATATGATGTTATGAGACATCACATGTATAACATACGGAAAAACCCAAATGAACATACATAATATCATATGGTAATACCCAAAGAACTTTTTGGCCAAGTCAGTATCTAGTACTATTGCTATCATTTGTTATTTACAGAACACTTATTATGTGTTGGTCACATTCCTAAATACTTTACATGATTGTCCTTTTCTGACCTCACAGAAACACTGAGATGTTAACTAACCCTGTCAGAAGACTTGGTGATGAGAAAGGGTCAAATAGTGGCCTCAAAGAAGTGTTACCTTGTTGAAAAATATGATCATAAAATTTTAATTGGCCTTATTAGGCAAAACCAAGAGTGAAAGTTACAGGGAAATCTAATTTGTCTCAAGTCCCAACTGTTGGAACTCAACAGCAGATATTCCTTGCCATCAGAGAGCCTGTTTATCAGTAAAAGTACTCAGAATCAGGGTTCTACAGCTCTCAGGGATGCTATAGAAAGGGATTCTAGCAATGGAAAGTATTGAAAGGGTTCTAAGGACATGTCAGCTTGGGAATTCTGGATAAAAATAATATTGTGAACATTGAGAGCATAGCTGTACAAATAAACAAATGAATCAATACATGGATGAACAATCTTAGAAATTTATCCTTGTATGTGTCTCAGTTAAAGTACTCATTCTACCTTGTGTGAATTCTATGCATGGCCTTTCATTTGCATTTCTATTAGATTAGAAGTTTATTGAATCTTGACTCACCATGTACTAAATATTAACCTTGGGAAAAGTGCTCATTTTCCTCTTCTGCAATAATGGAACATGTCCTACAGCACTGCCATAAGGAATACATTGAATTGCACATGTAAAATTTAATGCCAGCCCAGTGCCTAGCATGGTAAGCAGCAAATAAAATTAAATAGAGCTTTCAATTAGTATAAATATTACTACTATTATTTACTACTGTTATTATTGTGATTATTACTAAGTCACAGATAAACATCTCAGGCTCAGTATATTTTTATTTTAGAGCTTAAAAAACACCAACCAATAGCCATCTTTATATTTCAATAGATCAATCAAAGCAGCAAGATTTTATCTTCCAACCTGCCAATCTAACTTGTCATATATCCAAGAGTTTATCAAAGAAGAAATTCAACAACATGGTTCATCATGCTGCTATCTTAAATAAATAAAGAATATGGAGTAAAGAAAAGAGAGAAATAAAATATTTTATTCCAATCTCTTAAAAATTATTATTCTTTGAAGCTTGTCTTATGCACAACAGATGAACATACATTTCTCTCTGTAGTAAAGGACCTATTATATGCCTTTGCAATTAATTACTATCTCCAACATTCCTATGAAATTAATGTCAAATTCATTTGAATGTGGCTTCTGGAGTAGCAGGACCTCTTCCTCATTTCCTGTGTTACTATAATAACAGCAGGATGGACTTTTAAATTGCATGTGTTCAAACTGATTTAAAAAGGCAAATTTCCACACTGCAATTTACACCAATATTTTAGCATGGAGCTCTTCCTTTTAAAGAATATTTTAGTCGCAACATAATCTAAGGCACTTTAGATACCTATCATTGTCTAAGAAAATACTTCATTCTTGTGGAAGTACTAAAGTTTGAAGAGTAGAGTTTGAAAAGTAGGTAGAAAACCAACCATAAATCCAAATACCTTATATTACTGATGAGAAAAAATGAATCCCCAAAGGGGTGCGGAGTGATTTGACTATGTCTCACAGCTATTTAAAGGCAAAAGTTAGGACTCACACATTCATTCAACTCATGTTTATTGAAAGCCTTCCCTGTGCTCATTCTGTACTAGGCTTCCTATATATCTATCACACTAATTATTTTTAAAAATCATTCAATTTTCATTTGACAACAGGTCATTTGGTATCTACTAAGTGCAGACACTGTGTTTGGTACAGTGTGCTGAGGCTTAAGTATAAAGAACAGTTGCTATCTGCCTGGAGCATTTTAAATACTAGTTGGGAGTATACCAAGTACATAAATAGAGTAATTGGTAGAATGTAGGGTTTCCCTGGTGGCTCAGATGGTAAAGAATCTACCTGCAATACTGCAGACCCACATTCAATACCTGGGTCGACAAGATCCCCTGCAGAACAGGGATCAAGACCATCCCCATAGAAAAGAAATGCAAAAAAGCAAAATGGCTGTCTGGGGAGGTCTTACAAATAGCTGTGAAAAGAAGAGAAGCGAAAAGCAAAGGAGAAAAGGAAAGATATAAACATCTGAATGCAGAGTTCCAAAGAATAGCAAGAAGAGATAAGAAAGCCTTCTTCAGCGATCAATGCAAAGAAATAGAGGAACACAACAGAATGGGAAAGACTAGGGATCTCTTTAAGAAAATCAGAGATACCAAAGGAATATTTCATGCAAAGATGAGCTCAATAAAGGACAGAAATGGTATGGACCTAACAGAAGCAGAAGATATTAAGAAGAGATGGCAAGAAAACATAGAAGAACTGTACAAAAAAAGATCTTCACGACCCAGATAATCACAATGGTGTGATCACTGACCTAGAGCCAGATATCCTGGAATGTGAAGTCAAGTGGGCCTTAGAAAGCATCACTATGAACAAAGCTAGTGGAGGTGATGGAATTCCAGTTGAGCTGTTTCAAATCCTGGAAGATGATGCTGTGAAAGTGCTGCACTCAATATGCCAGCAAATTTGGAAAACTCAGCAGTGGCCACAGGACTGGAAAAGATCAATTTTCATTCTAATCCCAAAGAAAGGCAATGCCAAAGAATGTTCAAACTACTGCACAATTGCACTCATCTCACATGCTAGTAAAGTAATGCTCAAAATTCTCCAAGCCAGGCTTCAGCAATATGTGAACCATGAACTTCCTGCTGTTCAAGCTGGTTTTAGAAAAGGCAGAGGAATCAGAGATCAAATTGCCAACATCCACTGGATCATGGAAAAGGCAGGAGAGTTCCAGAAAAACATCTATTTCTGCTTTATTGACTATGCCAAAGCCTTGGACTGTGTGGATCACAATAAACTGTGGAAAGTTCTGAAAGAGATGGGAATACCAGACCACCTGATCTGCCTCTTGAGAAATTTGTATGCAGGTCAGGAAGCAACAGTTAGAACTGGACATGGAACAACAGACTGGTTCCAAATAGGAAAAGGAGTTCGTCAAGGCTGTATATTGTCACCCTGTTTATTTAACTTATATGCAGAGTACATAATGAGAAACGCTGGACTGGGAGAAACACAAACTGGAATCAAGATTGCCGGGAGAAGTATCAATAACCTCAGATATGCAGATGACACCACCCTTATGGCAGAAAGTGAAGAGGAAGTAAAAAGCCTCTTGATGAAAGTGAAAGTGGAGAGTGAAAAAGTTGGCTTAAAGCTCAACATTCAGAAAACAAAGATCATGGCATCCAGTCCCACCACTTTATGGGAAATAGATGGGGAAACAGTGGAAACAGTGTCAGACTATTTTGGTGGGCTCCAAAATCACTACACATGGTGACTGCAGCCATGAAATTAAAAGACGCTTACTCCTTGGAAGGAAAGTTATGACCAACCTAGATAGCATATTAGAAAGCAGAGACATTACTTTGCCAACAAAGGTTCGTCTAGTCAAGGCTATGGTTTTTCCTGTGGTCATGTATGGATGTGAGAGTTGGACTGTGAAGAAGGCTGAGCGCTGAAGAATTGATGCTTTTGAACTGTGGTGTTGGAGAAGACTCTTGAGAGTCCCTTGGACTGCAAGGAGATCCAACCGGTCCATTCTGAAGGAGATCAGTCCTGGGATTTCTTTGGAAGGAATGATGCTAAAGCTGAAACTCCAGTACTTCGGCCACCTCATGCAAAGAGTTGACTCATTGGAAAAGACTCTGATGCTGGGAGGGATTGGGGGCTGAGGAGAAGGGGACGACCGAGGATGAGATGGCTGGATGGCATCACTGACTCGATGGACGTGAGTCTGAGTGAACTCCGAGAGCTGGTGATGGACAGGGAGGCCTGGCGTGCTGCGATTTATGGGGTCACAAAGAGTCAGACACGACTGAGTGACTGATCTGATCTGATCTGATCTGATCAATATTTCTTGCCTGGAGAATTCCATGGGCAGAACAGCCTGAAGGGTTACAGTCCATAGGATCCCAAAGATTCAGACAGAACTGAGAGAGTAACAGTTTCACTTTCACTTGAGCTAATATCATAAGAAAGAAAGAAATTTTGGCAGGAGTTAATGTAATACTTTTCTAACCATTTATATACATTTTAAAACCCTCTATCCAATAACCAACCTTTAAATCAGTATTCATCACATATGAAAAAACTGGAAATGTGAGTAGAAACATTCAAGAGCAACTAGAGTTTACAATCTGCTTAATTAGCTGAGATGTACTAATAAAATAATATTTTTAAAAGTTAGGAGAATAGTTAAGTGTTAAGTGTAGTGAAGCTAGTTTCATATTAGAGAACTTCTTAAAATATAAAAGTTCAGTGTAAATTGACTTTGAGACTCAAAGAGGGCTTCAAGGAAGAGGTAGAATTTGACCTTAAAATATTTATTATCACCATTTATATTACATTAGAAGCATTGATGTATTCCATTGCACCTAGACTTCTTAACACATGCTCATTGGAATAACTAAAATACCAGACTTTTTCTAATTAGTAGCTCATGACTAACTAGCAAAACATGGAATTATAATATCAACAGACACCTAAAGAGTCACCTGGTAGTTGTTGAAAAAGTGAAAGCATTTCCCCTAAAGTCAGGAACAAGACAAGGGTTCCCACTCTCACCACTACTATTCAACGTAGTTTTGGAAGTTTTAGCCACAGCAATAAGAGAAGAAAAAGAAATAAAAGGAATCCAGATTGGAAAAGAAGAAGTAAAACTCTCAGTGTTTGCAGATGACATGATCCTCTACATAGAAAATCTTAAAGACTCCACCAGATAATTACTAGAGCTAATCAACTAATATAATAAAGTTTCAGGATATAAAATTAACACATAGAAATCCCTTGCATTCCTATACACTAACAATGAGAAAACAGAGAGAAATTAAGGAAACGATTCCATTCACTATTGCAATAGAAAGAATAAAATACTTGGGAATAAATCTACCTAAGGAAACAAAAGATCTATATATAGAAAACTATAAAACACTGATGAAAGAAATCAAAGATGACACAAATAGATGGAGAAATATACCATGTTCATGGATTGGAAGAATCAGTATAGTGAAAATGAGTATACTACCCAAAGCAATTTATAGAATCAATGCAATCCCTATCAAGCTACCAACGGTATTTTTCAGAAAACTGGAACAAATAATTTCAAAATTTGTATCTAAATACAAAAAACCTCGAATAGCCAAAGCAACCTTGAGAAAGAAGAATGGAACTGGAGGAATCAACCTGCCTGACTTCAGACTATACTACAAAGCTACAGTCATCAAGACAGTATGGTATTGGCACAAAGACAGAAATATAGATCAATGGAACAAAATAGAAAGCCCAGAGATAAATCCACACACCTATGGACACCTTATCTTTGACAACGGAGGCAAGAATATACAATGGAGAAAAGAGAATCTCTTTAACAAGTGGTGCTGGGAAAACTGGTCAAACACTGGTAAAAGAATGAAACTAGAACACTTTCTAACACCATACACAGAAATAAACTCAAAATGGATTAAAGATATAAATGTAAGACCAGAAACTATAAAACTCCTAGAGGAAAACAGGCAAAACACTCTCTGACATAAATCACAGCAGGATTCTCTATGACCCACCTCCCAGAATATTGGAAATAAAAGCAAAAATAAACAAATGGGACCTAATTAAACTTAAAAGCTTTTGCACAATGAAGGAAACTATAAGCAAGGTGAAAAGACAGCCTCCAGAATGGGAGAAAATAATAGCAAATGAAGCAACTGACAAATAATTAATCTCAAAAATATACAAGCAGCTCCTGCAGCTCTATTCCAGAATAATAAACAGCCAAATCAAAAAATGGGCCAAAGAACTAAACAGACATTTCTCCAAAGAAGACATACAGATGGCTAACAAACACATGAAAAGATGCTCAACATCACTCATTATCAGAGAACTGCAAATCAAAACCACAATGAGGTACCATCTCATGCCAGTCAGAATGGCTGCTATCAAAAAGTCTACAAACAATAAATGCTGGAAAGGGTGTGGAGAAAAGGGAACCCTCTTACACTATTGGTGGGAATGCAAACTAGTACAGCCACTATGAACAGTGTGGAGATTCCTTAAAAAACTGGAAATAGAACTGCCATAAGAACTAGCAATCCCACTGCTGGGCATACACACCGAGGAAACCAGAATTGAAAGAGACACATGTACCCCAATGTTCATTGCAGCACTGTTTACAATAGCCAGGATGTGGAAGAAACCTAGATGTCCTGCTGCTGCTGCTGCTGCTAAGTCACTTCAGTTGTGTCCAACTCTTCACGACCCCATCGACTGCAGCCTACCAGGCTCCTCCATGCATGGGATTTTCCAGGCAAGAGTACTGGTGTGGGTTGCCATTGCCTTCTCCAACCTAGATTTCCATCAGCAGACAAATGGATAAGAAAGCTGTGGTACATATACACAATGGAATATTACTCAGCTATTAAAAAGAATGCATTTGAATCAGTTCTAATGAGGTGGATGAAACTGGAGCCTATTATACAGAGTGAAGTAAGCCAGAAGGAAAAACACCAATACAGTATATTAATGCATATATATGGAATTTAGATGGAGAAGGCAATGGCATCCCACTCCAGTACTCTTGCCTGGAAAATCCCATGCATGGAGGAGCCTGGTGGGCTGCAGTCCATGGGGTCGCTAAGAGTCGACACGACTGAGCAACTTCACTTTCACTGTTCACTTTCATGCATTGGAGAAGGAAATGGCAACCCACTCCAATGTTCTTGCCTGGAGAATCCCAGGGATGGGGGAGCCTGGTGGGCTGCCATCTATGGGGTCGCACAGAGCCAGACATGACTGAAGAGACTTAGCAGCAGCAGCATGGAATTTAGAAAGATGGTAATGATGACCCTATATGCAAGACAGCAGAAGAGACACAGATGTAAAGAACAGACTTTTGGACTCTGTGGGAGAAGGCGATGGTGGGATGATTTGAGAGAATAGCATTGAAACATGTATATTATCATATATGAAATAGATCACCAGTCCAGGTTTGATGCATGAGGCAGGGTGCTCAGGGCTGGTGCACTGGGATGACCCAGAGGTATGGGATGGGGAGGGAGGTGGGAGGGGGGTTCAGGATGGGGAACACATGTATACCCATGGTTGATTCATGTCAATGTATGGCAAAAACCACCACAATATTATAAAGTAATTAGCCTCCAATTAAAATTAATTAATTAATTTAAAAAATAAAAACAAACAACAACAACAAAAGAGTCACCTAGTAGTTGAACAGTTCATTCTTCAGTTACTTTGTGACTTCTGTTGTGTCCATTCTGATTTTTTTCAACTGCTAACCTAGTAAGCTTTTCAGAATTGATTAGATCTCCATCAGTTTCGGTGGATTGTGAGACCACCTATGAAGTGTTCACAATCTTGTCTCTTCCAAAATTCCCTTACCAATTCTCAACCAAGTCAAATTTCTGTCTCCCTCCTCTGAACAATGTAATGGTCTGCATTTTTCACTTGAAAAATCTTTACATTTTTTAATAAAATTATTTATGTCACCATATTGTTTACAAATAACTTTTTTCTCACCTATATCAGAAGCATAACTTATACCTAAGTATAGTGTTTTGAGGAGCCTAGCAGGCTACAGTCCATGAGGTTGCAAAGAGTCAAATATGACTGAACAAGTGAATACATAGTGCTTTACAAAAAAGGCTCTTAATAAATAGTCAATATTGTACTTTGATTGCAGTGGATAGGCCCACATGAGTTACAGACACAATGTAGTTCACAGCCTACAACTTATTTGAGATGCTTTATTCATTTAATCCCTCACTCCTAGGAAGAAAAAAAGAAGAGAGGAAACAAAAACAAAGAAAATCACACCACTTAACCCTATATAGTCAGAGAAGGCAATGGCACCCCACTCCAGTACTCTTGCCTGGAAAATCCCATGGACGGAGGAGCCTGGTGGCTGCAGTCCATGGGGTCGCTAAGAGTCGGACACGACTGAGCGACTTCACTTTCACTTTTCACTTTCATGCATTGGAGGAGGAAATGGCAACCCACTCCAGTGTTCTTGGCTGGAGAATCCCAGGGATGGCGGAGCCTAGTGGGCTTCCATCTATGGGGTTGCAAAGAGTTGGACATGACTGAAGCAACTTAGTAGTAGCAGCAGCAACCCTAAATACTAGGATACCCATATTCTACTCTCAAATATGCCACTAAGTAGCTATGCCATGTTGGATCAGGGTGTCTACTCAGTCTTCCCCATATAGTAACTATACAGAATTGACAGTTGGCTGAAATGTTGTATAAGGGTCATTCTTTCAGATCGTTAGATACTAAATGACCTAACCAGGAACATGTACAATATGAAAATTGTATTTATTTTGTTTTGTGTAATAGATACATAGGGTGAAATATATGAGCAAAGTATGCTTTACAGTAGTTGTTCTAAAAACTTTAGTTTCATACCATATCTCCCAGTAAGAAATCTTTCTCTTTCTCCCTCTCTTTCTCACTCATCACTATCTATGTCTTTTTCTTTCTACCACTCTCAAAATTGAAAGTAAAGTCTCACCAATCACATCATATAATAAGTGATGTACTCTGGCTGAGAGAAATATCAATAAGCTCAGACATGTAGATGACACCCCCCTTATGGCAGAAAATGAAGAAGAACTAAAGAGTCTCTTGATGAAAGTGAAAGAGGAGACTGAAAAAGTTGGCTTAAAGCTCAACATTCAGAAAACTAAGATCATGGCATCTCGTCCCATCACTTCATGGCAAATAGAGGGGGAAACAGTGGAAACAGTGTCAGACTTTATTTTCCTGGGCTCCAAAATCACTGCAGATGGTGATTGCAGCCATGAAATTCAAAGACGCTTACTCCTGGGAAGGAAAGTTATGACCAACCTAGATAGCATATTCAAAAGCAGACACATTACTTTGTCAACAAAGGTCCATCTAGTCAAGGCTACGGTTTTTCCAGTGGTCATGTATGGATGTGAGAGTTGGACTATAAAGAAAGCTGAGTGCTGAAGAATTGATGCTTTTAAACTGTGGTGTTAGAGAAGACTCTTGAGAGTCCCTTGGACTGCAAGGAGATCCAACCAGTCCATCCTAAAGAGATCACTCCTGGGTGTTCATTGGTGGGACTGATTTTGAAGCTGAAACTCCAATACTTTGGCCCCCTGATGCGAAGAACTGACTCATTTGAAAACACCCTGATGCTGGGAAAGATTGAGGGCAGGAGGAGAAGGGGACAACAGAGGATGAGATGGTTGGATGGCATCACTGACTCAATGGACATGGATTTGGGTGGACTCCTGGAGTTGGTGATGGACAGGGAGGCCTGGCATGCTGCGGTTCATGGGGTCACAAAGAGTCAGATATGACTGAGTGACTGAACTGAACTGAACTAAGTTTTTAATTCTGTTCTATTTTATTTCTATCCTACTCCATCCTATTCCATTCTGTCTTACTTTATTCTATTTTATTTTATAAATTGCAGATCTGTTGAACAATTAAATTGATTCCATCACCTTCTCTGGATGCATGAATTCAATAACATTCTTAATCTATTCTAAGGAATATTTTCTTCATTTGTAGAATGTGAATAATAATTCTCTTTCTCTCCATTAGTATTTGATTTATGTATTTGGGTGCTCCTATATTAGATGCATATACATTGATGGATAAACCACAGAATCCTACTGTATAGCACAGGGGACTATATTCAGTATCATGTGATAAACCATAATGGAAAATAATATAAAAAAGAAATATATAACAGAATATAACAGAATACTGTAAAACAACTATACTTAAATATAATTTTTAAAATTCTATTTAAAGGGTCATTGTTAGAACTAAATAAAATACTGCTGCTAACACTGTGCTTTGGGTTTAGGATTCAATATTGATGTATTATTTTTATAGCTATTATTTTAACCATTTTGATCATTCTAATACTATTATAAACTCTAAGTATTTGGAGACTGTTAACATGTTATGCTTCCCTGGTGGCTCAGTTGGAGAAGAACTGCCTGCAATGCAGGAAACATGGGTTAGATCCTGGGTCAGGAAGATATCTGGAGAAGAGAATGGCAACCCAATCCAATATACTTGCCTGGAGAATGGACAGAGAATGGACAGAGAAGTCTGGCAGGTTACAGTCCATGGGATCACAAAGAGTCAGACATGACTAAGCGACTAACACTTTCATGTTCAGTATATGTTATGGTTCTCACGTATATGACACAGATTAAAGCTAGGAAATTCTGAACTGTGGAATATGGATTTCAATTTCAATAGTTAGAAAAAATGAAATTAAAAAATGAATAGAATTGTTCCATACTTGTTCCAGACATTGAATACTCAATATTACTTTGGTTTTGGCTAACTCTGCAGACTTTTGATTTAGTACTTAATCTCCATGGTGATTAAAGGATGTGGAAAATGATAACATTGCATTTCATTTATAGGTTTCTGTGAGGTGACATATATGACAGATTCATTCTTCTAACTTAACAGTGTTGAAAATCATCTCATCTCCTATTAGCAGGAGAAATATGAGCAGAAGCGTGTGGTTCCTTCACCACTAATATTTGTACCAGGGGGAAAGATATTAGCTAAAGGAAACTGAAATCCATCTTCTGATATTTTAATAATCCTAGTTTGCACCCTCAAATCACTGTTTACATAAGGAGCTATCTGTAGAAGTATTATATTTTGATTTCTACCTTTTTTAGGTTAGAACAGGTCATTCTTTAATGATAAAATTCACTATTTAATGAAATTTTAAACTAAAATATAAACATTAGAAACAAAATGTATGTATGTGACATATATCTTCTATGCTCACAAGCAGCAGAAAATAATTTGTTTACCATTCTTGCCATAACTTATTAGGAATCTGAGCAAAGAGGAAAAATACTAGCTGCTCAGCAGGAGATAAGTGATAACCATTTCCCCAGGAGGACTTTATGGTTGTCTTTTAATCACTCAAGAGACTGAATTTTTTTTTAATGTAAACTAATCTTGCTTGCTTTCAACTTTACACCCCCACCCCCCTTCCAATTCTATAATTTCCTCCTTTTTGATACCAACTGAAATATGGAGCTTTTAACATCACCACTAGTGTCATCAGCACCAATAGTTCAAATACATCTTCAGCGTAACCACTATGTGTACCACATTCCCTTCATTTTGTTAACTGAACAGTTCTTAATCTCATTATCTGCCCACAACACTCCACATTTTCCTATTATAAAGCCATTCCTTTGCAATGTCTCCTCTACCAACCAGGAAGGCTAAAATCTTGCTTCAGATCCCCATGTTTTCACAGCACAATGGGCAGAGTGAAAATAATTAATACTGAGTGCCTACTACAAGTCAGGTGATAAATGGTACTGTATTTAATCTTCAACACAATCTTATGCTACAGATATCATTATACGCATTTGAAGAAGAAAGTAAGAGTGAAAGAGATTCTGTTACTTATCAAAAGTCACACAAGGGCCAAGTTCTTGAGGAGAGCCTCTGAGAGCCCACACTCTCGGCCATTGCACAGTGCCAACTGGACTAAGCAAACATTGAATTATTCTCTGGTCTTTTTCTTTTCTGTCAGAGAGCCTTTTGAAGGTCTTAATATTCTAGATTTTCCAGATATTGGAATCAAGTGAACTCTCAAGGGGCTCTAAGCTGTGTAAAGCTCTTGTCCAGAGTTCAAGTTCTAGAACATTTTGGAAGAGAGAAAGAGTTAGCAGTCAGTCTATAAACACACCAATTGCACTATCATAAAACTGAAGCCAGGATGCCCAGAAAGCTTCCTCCTGCTAGTAGAAGATGATTTTTATGCCTTCTCTTCTCTTAAGAGGTTTTGAATATACAGCTGAAAAGCCACATTTGAAACAAACAAAATCTCTACCACATAGAGTTATGGCATTACCCTGGTCTGCATATAATCATGAATCAAAGTCTGTCTCAGTGGTGACTGCATACAGCTAAAGCCTTGTGGCATGATTAATTTTCTATGTTTTGCCCATCTTTGCCCCTCTACCCAGAATGACTCTCTGCCTTTCCACACTCCCTCAAGGAAACCATTCTTCACTGTTCTGGGCCAAGCACCAATGTCACTTGCTTCACAAGGATTTTTTCAACACCTCCCTACCTCCGATTCATCTCTGAGTTCCCCCAGCACTTCATTCATGTCTCTAACATAGCATTTGTCATAGTGCATAATATATTCCTCTACCCTACAGACAAGGATTTTCAACCTCAGCACTACTTTCTTTGGGGCTATATAAATAATTTTTTATAGGGCTATACTGGGAATTGTGGGATGTTTAGAAGCATCCCTGGACTCTAGCTATTGAAAGCCAGTAGCATCTCCCCTTGAACTGTGATAACCAAATTTGTTTCTAGATATTGTCAAATGTCTTCTGAATGATAAGCAGCATTCAAGCACCCTCAACTAACAACCACTGCTTTAGCTCACGGGGACCACATGAACAGTGACTGTCCGTTTTTTGTTTTTGTTTTTTTTTTTAGCCTCATATACCCAGAAGTATCAGACCTATCACAAATAGTTAATTAAATCTATTGGTTGGAAACAAATTAGTCTCATTTCCCAATAACTGCATACATTATTGGAAAATGCACTGAGTTCATGCTCTTTCAAAAGTGAAACAAGAGCTCAGTTGCTTATTCGGGCCCAGCTCTTTGCTATCCCATGGACTGCAGCCTACTCGGCTCCTCTTTCCACGGGGTTTCCCAGACAAAAACGCTGGATGGGTTCTAATTTCCTCCTCCAAGGGATTTTCCTGACACAGGGATTGAACCCATGTCTCCTGCATTGGCAGTTGAATTCTTTAACAGTGAGCCACCTAGGAGGCAACGTGACTGCAAATTACATTCTGGATTCAAAGAAAGTGATACTGAAAGTCATTAGATGTCAAAGTGAAAAGACATATTTTCTCTACATATTTAAGAAATCAAAAAATTATATATATACTACATATAGAAATTATATATATTAATACATTGTTTACATATGTATACACACACACACACACACACACACACACACATTAATGACCTTCCCTGAAAAACTGCATTCAGAAAAATAAATAAAAGCAATCTGGTATCTCTAAATACATCATATTTAAAATGCTTTGTTCACTAAAATATGCAGTGCATTTCTAGCTTTTTCCCCCCTCAAAGATCCATTCATGAAAAAAGTGATGCTTATTTTGAAATTTCCAAATCAGAGCAACTTGATTAAATAAACAGCACAGACAGTATGATATTGCCTTTCTTCCTGACAAGATATTCATCTCTTCCCAATTTAGTGCAGAACAATTTAAAGTCATCTGACTTTGCTTATTTCTGTAGACTAGTTAGCTATTTATCTGAATGGAAAAAACAGAGCCACTGTGATCTTAACATCAAGTTGTGATGATGAAAGACTTTCTCACCTCTGAAGTGAACTGGCTCTGCCTATCTCCATTTATTTCTCTGCTTGAGGTTTTAGTTAATAGATTTGTCTTTTTAGGTTTACGTAGTTTCAAAATCAGATACTTTCATTGGGATAGTACAAGCAGGAATGGTGCATCTGGCAGGTCAGGAATCTTCATAAGAAAGAAATACAAACATAAGACCAGCCTCTCCAGAGTAGTTACAAAGGAGGTCACTCAGAACCAACAGTCAAGTTCTGCAAACTGGAGAATATCATCATCTCAGTGGCCATATTTTATTGGTTGTCTCTTTTTGGTTTTAAATACATTCATTATACTTTTCATTATAATACTAGGAGCAGTGATTATCCTTGCTCCTAGAAAGAGCAAGTAATTAAATATCAGGGCAAGCAAAAAAAAAAAAAAAAGTGCATGATGCCATTTAACTATTCAGTGGGTGAAGCAAAATTTACCACACGGTTCTTCTCTGATAACAAAAGGCAAGGAACTCAGTACATAGCATTCGGTTGTGCAATCAATCTTCCTCCAAACATCAGCCACATTTATATTCACACTTATAACCAGAGGCATTTTCAAACCTTCTCACTCCCTCTCCCCCTGGCCTGCCCTCAGTCAGGGCCCCCCACCACCCCATCCCCCACCCCACACCCCCACTCCCATCCTCAAAGGCTGCAGCAAGGAAGGTAAAAGTTACTGAATTTCAGGGGAACATGCATGTGTGGAAGAGTTCATTCAGGAATTGAAGGGTCTGTATACCTGAGGTAAGAAACAAACAAACATAACTTTCACCTCCTCGTTTCATATCAACTGGTATCCTTTTCTCTGATTTCAATTTAAAGAAATTCCTGGCTCCAGCAACTTATAGAACTTTAATTTAAAAACATTTACTTCCTGCCTTAAACAGATTTCAGTTCTTAGGATGCAAACAAGTTATTTTCTGATATTCTCCCTGCGATATTCTTCAGTGAATCATTTATACTTATGTTTAACTTATTATCTCTCTATATGTATCTATCTATCTAATCTCCTATTTCAAATAAGTGAGTGAAAAGTGAAAGTTGCTCAGTCGTGTCCGAATCTTTGCGACCCCATGGACTGTAGTCCATGGGATTCTCCAGGCCAGAATACTGGAGTGGGTAGCCTTTCCCTTCTCCAGAGAATCTTCCCAATCCAGGGATTGAACCCAGGTCTCCCGCATTGCAGGCGGATTCTTTACCAGCTGAGCCACAAGGGAAGCCCGTTTCAAGGAAACTGAAGAGTAAAATGAAATGCTCTACGTAGCATTGTGTGAACCGCAAAACATTATTCACATCTAGCAACCAAGCAATTGCACACACACACACACAAAAACACACATACACACACTGTCAAAGGGAACAGATAGCTTTCAAGACAAATACATCTTACCACACACTTTAAGGTTCCAAGTCATCACAGACAGTCTTCACTGTATCTTGGTAGGGGTGAAAACGTTAAGCGTTGACTTAGGTTTCCAGGAGGAGAGGAAAAATAAAAGGCTCTTTCTAAAAATTTTTACTCCATTTTGCTTTCATTCAGGGTTTCTGTGTGATGCAGAGACCGTTTGAAATCCACAGGATGGCAAAGATACAGTAGCCCAGCTTCTAAATGTGTACTTAGTATCAATTTTACTTGTTCTTATGACCCATAATACACAATATGGAAAGCTCCTATATTGTGGCAGTAGAGGATATATGACAAATGAATGTCAACAATCAAAGCTTTATATAATCCATATATTAAAATATATGAAGTTTATCCACATATACAATGTTTTATTGAAACACTTTTATATAGACACATCACTGCACAAAACATCAATATTCTCTTTTTGAGAAATAGAGACTCGAGACTCATTTTCCCAGACCTTAAGTGCTTCTCTGCTACTAAATGAAGTGTTTACACAAACACTTTAGTGATATCTGGGTAAAATTTTAGAGATGACTATGACCATGGAGAGAAAAGATTTTTGGATCCGAAGAAATTTCACCTAATCCCCAAGTGTATAGAATGCTATTTGGCCTTTATACAAATACAGACAAGTTCTAAATATCATTATTATGGTTGCAGAAGCATTCTAGGCTGCATTCCAAAGTTATCATTCACCTAGATTCTCAATCTATACCTTTATGTTCAAATATCTAGCTATCATTTTTGGATTCTGAAAATTTAAAAGAGTTGTAAACAATTTTAAGTCTCTGGAATATATTTGGTTTTATGAAGTTATTATTAGAAAACAGAGTATACCAGAACACAATGAAAAAAACAATCTTCTGTTTGTTTGCTTGTTTACTTAGTATTTTTGTTTAAATATCAAGCAAGGAAGCAGGTCAGTACACAAAGCTGGTATAGAATCACTTACATCTTGTTTTGAATCCCAGATATGATACTTTGTAACTGAGAGACCTAAAACTTATTCATTAATCTCTATAAATCACAGTTATCTATAAAGTAAGAATAATGGTAACTATCTCAAAATGTACTCATGATGTATAAATTAGATTACCAAAGAAAATTACCTCCTTTGTTACCAGGTTCCCACTTCCCTTCAAAGGATCAGAATGGACAGGGTTTGTCCTAGGTAAGGAAGCTGATGGAAATAAGCTGATTTATGAATCATTTAACTTAACCTTGAAGCTGCATGACAGCCTAGTAGCTACCCATTGACTTGGGTTCAAATCATGGTTTTAATACAAAACAGCTGAGGGACGGTGTATGAGTCATTTAAGCTTCTGCCTGCGATTTCCCAACTGTAACCTGGGAAAATACTAAGATATCTTATTGTCTTATTTTAAGGTTTAAAAGAGTAACTATGGAAACAACAAACTGTGGAAAATTCTTAAAGAGACAGGAATACCAGACCACCTTAGCTGCTTCTTATATTCCTGAGATATCTGTGTGCAGGTCAAGAAGCAACAGTTAGAACCAGACATGGAACAACTGACTGGTTCCTAATTGGGAAAGGAGTATGTCAAGGCTGTATATTGTCACCTTGCTTACTTAACTTATATCCCAGGGATAGAACCCAGGTCTCCCACACTGTACACAGATTCTTTAACCAACTGAGCCAGAAGAGAAGCCCTATATGCAAAGTACACCATGCAAAATGCGGGGCTGGAGGAAGCACAAGCTGGAATCAAGATTGCTGGGAGAAATATCAATAACCTCAGATACACAGAAGACATCACCCTTATGGCAGAAAATGAAGAGAAACTAAAAAGCCTCTTGATGAAAGTGGAAGAGGAGAGTGAAGAAGCTGGCTTAAAACTCAACATTCAAAAAATGAACATCATGGCATCTGGCCCCATCACTTCATGGCAAATAGGTGGGGAAACAGTAGAAACAGTGAGAGACTTTATTTTCTTGGGCTCCAAAATCACCGTAGATGGTGACTGCAGCCATGAAATTAAAAGCTGTTTGCTCCTTGGACGAAAGCTATTACAAACTTAGACTGCATATTAAAAAGCAGAGACATTACTTTGCCGACAAAAGTCCATATAGTCAAAGGTATAGTTTTTCCAGTAGTCATGTGTGGATTTGAGAGTTGGACCATAAAGAAAGCTTGCCGAAGAATTGATGCTTTTGAACTGTGGTGTTGGAGAAGACTCTTGAGAGTCCCTTGGATGCAAGGAGATCCACCCAGTCCATCCTAAAGGAAATTAGTCCTGAATATTCATTGAAAGTATAGATACTGAAACTGAAGCTCCAATACTTTGGCCACTTGATAGGAAAAACTGACTCATGGAAAGGATTCTGATTCTGAGAAAAATTGAAGGCAGGAGGAGAAGGGTATGACAGAGGATGAGATGGTTGGATGGCATCACTGACTTAATGGACATGAGTTTGAGCAAGCTCTGGGAGTTGGTGATGGACAGGGAAGCCTGGTGTGCTGTCATCCATGGGGTCACAAAGATTCGGATGTAACTAAGAGACTGAACTTACTTTTTAAGTATTCAATTGGTTTGGTAAGTATTTTTAAGTATTTCATGTCTATTTTTTTTCTTTTTTTAATTTATTTTTCTTTTTTAACTTTACAATATTGTATTGGTTTTGCCATATATCAACATGAATCTGCCACAGGTATACACGTGTTCCCCTTCCTGAACCCTCCTCCCTCCTCCCTCCCTGTACCATCCCTCTGGGTCGTCCCAGTGCACCAGCCCCAAGCATCCAGTATTGTGCATCGAACCTGGACTGGTGACTCGTTTCATATATGATATTATACATGTTTCAATGCCATTCTCCCAAATCATCCCACCCTCTCCCTCTCCCACAGAGTCCAAAAGACATGTCTTAAAATTTCTTAAATCACACACATTTATACTTATGTGCTTTTCATTACCTACTCCACAATATTCACTGGAGGCCTACCATATGCCTTCTAGGACCTGGGGATGCCTGGTGAATACCACAAAAAAAAACTCACAGAAAACGCCTTGCCTCTTAAAATTCACACTGAAGAAAGAACTAAACTCTATTATATCTAATATGATAAATACTTTGGACAAAATGTGGCACTAGTGGTAAAGAATATGCCTGCCAATGCAGGAGATGCAGGAGACATCAGATTCGATCCTTAGGTGTGGAAGATCTCCTGGAGAAGGAAATGGAAACCCCTTCCAGTATTCCTAGAAAATTCCACGGACAGAGGATCTTGGAGGCCTATGGTTCATAGGGTCCCAAAGAGTTGGACAGGACTGAGCATGTGCTCCCATGCCAATCAAGGCAAAAGACTAGAGGGGCACAATGATTGTACATCAGTGAAATAATAACCAAAGATTGTATATCAATGGTCAAGAAAATCCCCCTGATTAGGTGACTGACATTTGAGCACAACTCTGTGGCAATCTGGGCTATGCCATAAAGCTGCCTGCTCTAGACCATTTCGAGCAGAAACAGCAAGTTCAAAACCCATGTGTAGGGAGCAGGCCTGACATATTTGAAAAACACAAGAAATTTCCTGAAACTTTCATGATAATTTCTAACTATTACTCTGAAGTGTCAACATAGCAAGTGTGATAAATACTCAGTTCTCTGATATATCTGTCCTGATACTCTAAATATACGAAAACCACCCGAACATTACTTATAATCTCTGAGAGAGCTATTTTTTTAGAATTATGCAAAGTAATTTGTTTAGCACAATAATGGCTAACCCACAGAGTGTTTAAGCAAAGGGAAGGAAAATGAAATGCATCTGCTCTTGCCTGAGCTGTAGACTTTGTGCAGGCTATTTGGTCTCTCTGAACCTCAGTCTCCTCGTTCATACAATAGAAAGAGTGGACTCTGTTCCATGCTCGTCACTAGTGTTATTCCAGTCTTGGATTGGAAGGCACTTTATAACAAATGACTTGCCACACACATGCAAAATATTTTGGTAAAATCTCAAGGCCATTTGTCTGTCAACTTTACTCATATGAGAGATGGCTAAGTCTTTATAGGGAAGCCAAAATGTCCAGTAGAAGACAAATTGATATTACATCATTGATATACCACACTCAAATATTTCACTTCTAGAAAGGCTCAAAGACTCTCACTTTAGAGTCCATTTATTCATTCCTTAAGCATAAGTTTAATATTCTTGAATACATAGGATTCTATTACCACCACTAGTTGACTTCAGCATTAAGATGTGTAACTCTTTCCGTTTTGTTGGGTTGGCTTGGATCTGCTCACAAGTTCTAGGGAGCTAGTTCTATGAATTAATAATAGAGAATTATTAGTAAGGCTATCTGGGTATCTAGATGTCAAGGTAAATTTGTGATTAGGGGAGAAAACAATCTGATTCATGATGGAAAAATTCTAATTGTGGAATGCCATAATTCTGGGTTCAAAGCCAAGATCACCACTGCCAATGAGAATCATATTAAATTGTGAACTTAATATCCAAGCCTTGATATTCTGTTCCAGGAACTGGCAGTAGTGATTAAAGTCCTACAGAATAGTAAGGAGTGCTAGGAAGGAATTATGTTGAGGTGATCTTAGTAGAGTGCATAGTATAATTCCCTTCACTTCCTCCACTACCCTACACATGACCCAAACCTAGGACCTTGGCCTCTGCAAACCCTAATGTTCCCAGCACAACATTATCTGGAAAAAAGCAGCTACCCCTTAGTAATAGCATGAATGTATGAATGAATCAACCAATAAATGAATGAAGAAATTTATAAAATTATCAATTAACTGCATAATAATAGCTCCCAAAACTCACAAATCATGAAGGCAGATACCTCTTCATCATATCTTCTCTTACTAAATACTAAATGGTATAGTATACTAAATGGTATAGTATTCTTGATAGATAATCTTTCTTATCTTTACCGCCAGGATCCTAATTTAGAAGGCACAAAGATATCGGGCTGAGAAATGTGCTCCTAGGCACTCTGGCAGAAGGCAGGAAGTCATTTTCTTTAAACCACTGCTTTAGCTTCAGCCACAGTTATTCATTCTCTTTTAGAAGGAGGAATTCATTTATGTCTTCAGGAGACAGATGTATCAAGCCATCGGGTGTTTCTGCCAATCACCTCCTGCCAAAGCCCTGATGTTTTATTTCATTAGTGCAGGCACTTTCCATTAATTTAGATACTGTTTAAGAGTGTTAGTTCCAAAGGACATTGTTTCTTGGCTTTTCAATTCTGAAGGGCTATTTAATACATTACTGCAATGAATTGACCCTTTGCCAAGAAAGAAGCAGTGGCCACCCAATTCTAATCAGTTTCTGACAATGTGATTCTAATGCTTGGCCTGATGATATATTTATTGTGCTCTACCTGGAACTGGCAGAAACAAGCCAGAAGATTTCTACTGGCTGAGCAGTAAGACTAAACAAAGCACATTATATGAGTGCTTTCTTCTTTCCTTCCTTCCTCCTTCCCTCCCCTTCCTTCCTTTTTTCCTTCTTTCTTTCTTCTCTTCCTTCCTTTCTTTCCCCTCTTCTTTCTCCCTTCTTTCCTTCCTTTCTGTTTTCCCTCCTTTCTCTTTTTCATAAAAATAAGAACACAAGAGTACTCTACTACATGCCAAGTGTAAGAGACACTGTTGATGCCTAAAATCATATATCCTTATCCCCATTCTTTGTCATTGCTAAATAAACCTCTGTTTTATTCAGCTCCTCCATGCACTCTCCATGAAGATTCAAAGAATGGATCTTGACTCATCTGAGACATCACGGTTTCCTCATTTCCTTTGCTAGTGATTGGTCTGAGTATACAATTCGAGCCAATAAAACATAAACACAGGCTTAATGGAGATTTCAGAGGAAGTTTTCCTTAATCTTAAAAGACTCAAGAAAGAGCTAAACTCTTTGGTCCTGGCCTATATCATGTCTGGATATGATGTTTAGCAAAGAAGGGGATGACAGAGGGTGAGATGGCTGGATGGCATCACCGACTCGATGGACATGAGTTTGAGTGAACTCTGGGAGTTGGTGATGGACGGGGAGGCCTGGTGTGCTGTGATTCATGGGGTTGCAAAGAGTCGGACACGACTGAGTGACTGAACTGAACTGAACTGAACTGTTACAATGTCTTGTGACCAAAGGAGGCATTTAACTAAAGACAAAGGTGACAAGAACACAACAGTAGAGCAAAATGATGGAAAGATGTTTGTCCTTGATGCTGCTGTTGATCCAGGGGGATAAACCAGAACCACTCTTTCCCTGAACTTCATGTTCTATGTGAAAATACAGTTCTTTACTTTCTGAAAGTGAGCAGACATTGTTAAGCGCTATACTAGGCCATGGGTGAAATATCAACAGAGTATAAGATTCTGTAATCGAATTAGCCCTTCAAGAATGCTGGAATTACAAAGTGAGCTACTCTGTATAGTTAAATATTACAGCAATGTGCTTGTCTCTTAAAAATAGCAAAACTGAGCATTATGATTTATTTAGATCATGCTCATGGTCTGCACATAAATCTGACATTACCACAATTATAGTGAGGAGGATGTTTTACAGTGATGCATCCAACTTTCTGGACTGCAAGTCTGCACTTGGACCCAATCAAAATGTTTAGATACTTACATGAACTTGTTTCACAAATAGTTGGAAGCTTTGGAAAAATCCACCTCAAAAACAATTTCTGTCTAAACTTCTCAGTTCTTTCAACTCATTTTGGTTCTCAGTTTTTTCAATATGTGTTTGGAGAATGGTAATTATTTGAACTATCTAATTGCAATGCCTGCTGCTGCTGCTGCTGCGTCGCTTCAGTCATGTCCGACTCTGTGTGACCCCATAGACGGCAGCCCACCAGGCTCCCCCCTCCCTGGAATTTTGCAGGCAAGAGTACTGGAGTGGGGTGCCATTGCCTTCTCCAATGTCTATAGATATATAAATATATACATATTATACATTTACTTAAATATATTTACTTATATAGTTATACATATAATTTCTTCACTTACATATAAATGTATATGTATACAATTTATTTCATATGTCTTAGCCTTTTTCATGGTTTCCTCATTTCCTTTGTTAGTCATTGGTCTGGGTATACAATTTGAGCCAATGAAATATAAACTTAGACTTAATGGATTTCAGAGTAAGTTTTCCTTAATCTTAAAAAACTCAAGTAAGAGTTATACTCTTTGGTCCAGGGCTAGATCATGTCTGAATATGATGTCTAGCACTATTTCAATCTTATGTCTATATTCATTTTGTATCACTTGGGGACAGGTTCGATGCACAATACTGGATGCTTGGGGCTGGTGCACTGGGACGACCCAGAGGGATGGGATGGGGAGGGAGGAGTGAGGAGGGTTCAGGATGGGGAACACGTGTCTGCCTGTGGCAGATTCATTTCGATATATGGCAGAACCAATACAATATTGTAAAGTTTAAAAATAAAATAAAATTTAAAAAAAGGAAAATAATAAATCAATAAAAAAAATGATCAGTTATACTTTATGACCAGTTAAGTTACTGAGTAGATATGGCAAATAACAATCTCAACACACTTTTCCTTCTACCGTAAGTGTTGAAACCTGTCTTTTATTAAGCCTATAATAACATTTTGACTCTAACCAAAATCTATTCTGAATAGTAAGAGTAAAAAAAAAATTCAGATTCTTCAAACTATTCTTTGCTTAAAATCCTTTTGGCCATCTGAGTATACTTAAACCAGTGAGGAATAGCTCACTTGCTGCATGTGAACTTCTCAGTGTCAACAAACCAATACATCTAGAATCAAAATATGAACATACTGATAATAGCATGATTATTAACCAAGTCCACAGAAAGACAACAATGAAGAAAATGATGACAAACAGCTAAACTGTATCAGTTGCTTACCATATACCAGGCACTCGTACATCCATTTAACTTCTTTAATCTTCACACTAACTCTCCAAGTTTCAGCCTATTGTTATCCGCGTTTTGCAAATGAAGTAAAAAGACACAGAAAGAGCACTGATTTGCCCAGGGCTTCACAGCTTACAAGTTGAGTGGCAAAGACAAATTTAGGGAAGTGGGCTGTTTTACCTTAAAAAACCACCAAAGTGGTCCACCCCCAAAGTGTCCTCTTCTCCGTGCAATTAAGAGAACTACAGAAATACAACAAGTACTTGTCCAAGGAGCTTTCTTGAGAGATGACAGGACAAGCATCAAAGACCATCATTCCTGTAACCAAATTTTCATCTGAAAATAACATACAGGTATAAAGCACTAACTGGGGTTAGTAGATTGGATGCAAACTATTATATATATATAGGATGGATAAACAAGGTCCTATTGTATAGCACAGGGAACTAGATTCAATATTCAGGGATAAATCATAATGGAAAAGAATATCTAAAAAGCATATATTTGTATAACTGAGTCACTTTACTATACAACAGAAACTAACACAATACTGTAAATCAACTTTACTCCAATTTAAAAAACTAAAAAGGAATAAAGCACTAATTCACTAACAAGCAATCACTGACATTGCTTCTCGGCCTTTTGGCGAAGATCAAGTGTAGTATCTCTCCATATATGGCTATTTTAAAAACTAATCCTGCCTCTTTCCAAAAGATAAACAGAAAATGTAAAGTGCATGCATACACAAAATGATTGCCAAATATATATAGAAGAAACAATTATTTTAAAAAAGAAAAAAAAGGAACAGTGAATGTTCTAGTAAAAAGGAAAAAAAAAATTGAGTCAAGTAAGAATTTTCTCCCTCTCTTCATAAAGTTCCCCCAAAATGTGTAGGTTAGAGTTATATCTTATCAGAAAGGAGAACCATTTGGTGTGGCTGATATATTTTCCAGTGCTAAGGAGAACGGATTCTTCAGTGGGGTAGCAAATATTGTCTTTACTGGAAGACAATAGAAACAACTTTCATCTTGCCTAACTGACAAGGTTATAAATCTGGGCAATAAAAATGAGTTCAAAATTTATGAGATATGGGAAGGGTATGACACAAATAGCCAAGTTCAATTATAAAAGCACGTATCTTTAAAACAGAGAACATAACCACTTAACACTAGAAACAAAAGTTACATGCACTGATGAAGCTGAAGAAAGGACACTCTTTGGCCAGAATTTGAAATTTTTAACATACACTCAGTGAATCGAGCTACCTCATATCCCCAATTGGGAAAAAAAAAAAAAAAAAGACACATACAAAACCTCTACAAAATACTACACAACTCCCTGAATATAGTAGGATCTTACTAATTTTGATATATTAACTGTACCTAACTCAGTGGTAAAATAATCTGCCTGCTAAACAAGTAACATGGGTTCAATTCCTGGGTCCAGGAGATCCCTTGGAGAAGGAAATGGAAACCCACTTTAGTATTCTTGTCTGGAGAACCTCATGGACAAAGGAGCTTGGTGGGCTACAGTCTGTGGGGTCATAGGAGAGCTGGACACTACTTAGGACCAAACACCACCACCACCAATTACAAAAATAGCTACAAGATCAGTTTCTAAGGCAGAGAGGAACTACAGTAGTGTTTAAGAGCACAATTTCTGTGCTAGATTGCTTGGATTTCACACTGTTCTGGCTATAGGATCAGTAATTTTAAACAAATGTGATTGAGTTGCCTATAAAGATGAAAATAACCCTGGTAGGTCATTTTAAGGGTTAAAGAGGTTAATACATCATGACAGAAAATGCTCATTGTCTTCCCACATCCACTCTCCCCTGCTTCCTTTTACTACTTTCCAAACAGGGCTGTTCTGCAGACCAACTTCAGCATCACCATTCACGTTATAACCTATAGGAATGGCAATCCCAGGAATCATGCAATACGGCGGACTCATTCCCTTGTTGCTCAGTCATATCTAACTCTTTATGACCCCATGGACAGCAGCACACCAGGCTTCCCTGTCCTTCAATGTCTCCTGGAGTTTACTCAAATTCATGTTCACTGAGTCAGTGATACCATCTGACCATCTCATCCTCTGCCTCACTCTTCTTTTGTCTTCAATCTTTCCCATATTGGCAGAATAGAAGGCTACTAAGTTCTGGATGACAAAATGTGAGTACAGGTGATGTATGCTGCTTCAGGGTCAGGTTTGTAAATGAAGCTACTTGTCCTACAGCCTGATATGGGGGCTTGGTTTTAGACATCCAGCACTACACAGAAGAGGATCCAACCCAACAGCATGAAGGAGGAACCTGGGTGCTGGGAGGATGTTGTGGACAAGCGCATCACTCCTACCTAGGCCATCCACCTCTTTGTTGTTAATGTGACAGATAAATGAAATCTAGATCCATTGTACTAGGTCTCTGCACTCTAACAGCTGGGTCTATTGCTTATTAAACACTTCTGCATAAAAAAAAAAAAAAAAAAACTTGGAACTGTGCTTGGCACATAGTAAACTCTCATTAAATGTTAGCTACCATCTCAATAAGTGAAAGAGCCAGTATTTGAAAATGGAGAACACTATGTACATCCAAAACCCATGTTCTTTTCTTTCCGGGAAAGAACACTGTCTCCAGCGCACAGACTGAAAAGGCAAAATTATTTGCTATAAGCACATCAGTTGGCAACACTTTAAAATCACTTACAGTAGGAGAGGGTTTTTTTCCCCACATTCCCCAAGCTTTAATGCGATTCTCAGTTCAAAATCGCTTTTTTAAAAAGGTATTGGTTTTAAAGTTAGTTTGGCGAATAATGAAATTATCTGCTACTTGTGCTTTGGACTCACTCCTCTTAGTCATCCCATAATAGGTAGAGTGGTGAGACATAAAAGCGCCAGAAAAGAGCTACCTGCATATTCTTCAAGTCAAATTTTCTGACCATTAGACATACAGGATTTGCTTTCTGTGGGCCATAAAAGATTATTTTCCCTCTAACCTGAAGAATGCATCCAGGCTCTCCTTGAAGAGCCATGTCTGCAACCTGATTTGGATGAGAATTCCAATATTATCATTCTGCCTCTCCTCCCAAACCTTTATCCTGGGTAGAACTGCCAAGAAGAGGGATCTCATCTTCAGGATCAGCTGTGCTTATTATTTCACAACCTGCTCTCTTTCCCCAGCACAAAAGACGGGGAGCACTTTCCACATCTTCCAGTCTCCCAGTTGCCTGTCTACCCACCTGCTAAGAAATTCACAAATTTGAAACATACACAGACAAGGAATTCCTTGGTGGTCCACTGGCCAAGACTCCTTACTCCCAATGCAGGAGGCTAGGATTCCATCCCTGATAAGAGGACTAAATCCCACATACCAAAACTGAGTTTACATTCTGCAACTAAGACCTACGGCAGCCAAATAGCTAGATAAATATCTAAAATATTTTTTTTTAAAGAAAAGAAACATATACCATCCATTTCTACATACATGGCATTTCCACATATATGACAAATGGGCTCCTTCAGGGAAACAGAGAAATCCGTTGTTGCAGGATCACTTTACAACACTGAATTAAATAGCTGAAGGTCAGGGTCTCGTGCCATACATTTAAAAGGTCAGACTAAGTGTTTTGTGCTGGGAATAACTGAAAAATCTGCTGTTTTGATGGCAACAGAGATTTAAATAAAGCTTTCTCTTCTTATCTTCATTCCCCTCCCATCTCTAGCACAATTAATGTTGCTTCCTTCTGTTTTCCCATAGCACTTTGTGCAAAATTCTATCAACATCTCTTCCAGCGTGCTATAAATATCTGCTTCCATGCCTTTTTTCCCTGAGTAGACTCTGTAGATCTGCCTTTCATTATCCTCTTGGCGTGATTGATCTCATTACTTTGCCCTTTTACTTTACCTCATGTATTTCATGTTCGTGCTTTCCAGTGCCGTTTTATTATTGCAGCTGTTGAAGTAATTTAAATATGCTTTGAGAGTATACATAATGTTGGGAAACTTATTTTTCAAAGTGAACCTCACAGATTTAGACATTTTAAAAGGGCTTCAATTTTGTCCTTCTTTATAAATCCTCCATAGTCTAAATACTCCGTTATCTCCTTTTGCAACCCCAAAGTGTCTTAAATTAAAAACCACACTTCAACTAATTCACAACCAATGAAGAAGATCGGATTGTTCTCTTTTCTGGAGGATAGACACAGCAGGTATTGAATATTTCCGCAAAACTCAACTCCTAACAGCACTAATCGTGCCATTTGGCACTAATGTGTTGTCAGGAATTAAAATCTGATCAGCAGAGTTAGGAGCAAGACAAAAAAATATATCAATAAAAATTAGCTCAAGCAGACAAGTATGTGGTCTGCATTTGATGGACGGATTATATGCATACATAAATAAACCATTATAATCCTCCTGCCAAGAGTCTGAACAATTCATGATGATTCGAGCTGCTGAAGGGGCAATGGCAAATCTAAACATAATTTGTTTGTTTGCAGGATGAGAAGGAAGAATTCGACAGGTTTTGAACACATGGAGATAGTCCATTTCTACATTTGTAGAATAGCTAATATGGTATTTCAGTAAAATCGTGGAGCACGTTTTCCAGTGTGACTTTGTAAAATAAATTTTAAAAATATAAACTGCTATGGTCAAGTCCTATTCCAACAGTTCCCAAGGCACCATCTAAATACTTCATCAAGTTTATCATGTATTATAGTGAATACAATATTGCTAAAGGTACTGAGAGTAGAAAAGGAAGTCACAGACACTTATGAAATCCTATGCTTAGGTATATATGCTTGGGGCTTCCCTATTAGCTCAGTTGGTAAAGAATCTGCCTGCAATGCAGAGGACCCCTGTTCGATTCTTGGGTCAGGAAAATCTGCTGGAGAAGGGATAGGCTACCCACTCCAGTATTCTGGCCTGGAGAATTCCATGGACTGTATAATCCATGGGGTCACTTCTCTTTGTGAGAGACATGACTGAGTGACTTACACTGTCATGCTTAGGTATTTTATGAAATCCTTACGACTCTCTAAGGCAAGTTTATTAACCTCATTCAAAGATGAAAAAAAAAAAAAATTAAGAAAGGCTTTGAATCTTGCCCCAATGGAATATGATTGAGACAGAATTCAATGGAAAATTGCTTTGGCACTAACATCCATCTTCTCCCATTGCCTTACACTGGTTGATATAAAATTCATTTAAAAATGTTGGATTTCAGGGCATGAATTACCTCCTCTCTATTCAACACACACATATGCATCACTCTTAATTTCCTCTCTGTCAAAGGCCAATTTAAATTTTGCCTTTATCCTAAAACCTTCCCATTTTTGATCTCCAATGGCATGCACAGCTTCTATTACACAATTCCAATCCTGGGAGCATACTGTCGTGGCATGGGGTGGGGGGAGTTGAGTAACTAATTATTTCTCAAAACTTGTTATGTATCATCAGATAGATTATGATAATTCTCTTAACCTAAGAAATATGTCCAACTTCGTATCTAAATTCAACAACATATATCATCTTGGCCCCTGATAAATATATATCAAAACTTGTTCAGAATTATTATAACTCAATTATTATACAATATTAGTGAGTGGTACTTCATACATTAAAGTTGTTTCAATGTAGTCAAGTACAAACATGATCTCTAGGAAGCCATTGTGTTTAAATGAAGTGCCTATTGGGACCTTGTGAGGAACTTTTTATGTAAAACTAATAATCGTACCTTAAAGTTTAATATGTGCAAGTCTGAATTTTCATCTATTAAGTTTGCTTCCAATGGGAGTACAACTGCAAACTGAAAAGAAGGTAGGGGAATATAGAATGAAGTTCAATAAAAAAAAATAAATAATAATAATGGTAGGTCTGTATACTAGAAAGTGTAATAGACTCCCTGCTATCTCCTGGAACATATTTAACTTTCTGTAATCACTGCTTTCATAAACTCCCTACTCAAACCATCATTGCTTTCTCTGTTCCTCTTCCATCTGGAGATGAAACTGCATACAGACAGCAAGTCAATTGAAAGAAGAGAAATTCAATCTTTTAAGAGAGTGGTATGAAGGTCAGCAAAGGATCCTGCCCCTTACTGTATCACTGATTTTCCATACAGTACAAGAAAGGGTAAGAATGCCTTTCTGGGGAGAGAGTCTTTTATACTTGGTTCCATCCTACCAGATGGTGAGGTCCTTCAGACACAAACAGTGCTTTCTACTTGGTGAGTGAATTGTTATAGCATCTATCTAGTCCATGTTTTTCTACAATGAGAAAATAATACCATTAACTATTGCAGCCTAAAGTACTTGCAAATAAGATACAGGAGGGTCATGGGTTCACATTCCATCACAGTCCTTCAACCCAAGAATAGCTGAAAAAAAATCATGATGCTTCCTAAATTAAGTACAAAGCAAATCATTTTGTGATTCTGATATTATAGAAGAAAAGATGCATCTGATTGTATATTTTTATGATTTTATGACAGAGCTTTAAAATTCACCCTGAAATTATATTATTTTTCTTTTCTTTTTTTTTTAATTTATTTTAATTGGAGGTTAATTACTTTACAATATTGTATTGGTTTTGCCATACATCAACATTAAATTATATTAAAATATTATGTATTTTAAAAATGAAAACATAAATAAGCATTCTTTTGGAAAAATGCCATAAATTTTCACGACTGATTTAGAATTTATATAACTTACAATTGTGGCACTGGCAAAGAGATCAGTTGAAAATAAAAAAGGTTAAAAGTACACCATTTCACACAGGACATTTTGGGACCCATCTGGGGAGTCTATTTAGAATTGTGATTATCAACACAGGCTGTATGCACTTCAGAATCACTAATCGAGCTTTTGGAAATTTACTCATCCCTGGAGAGTCTGAATCAGCGGGTGATGCTCCCATATTGATAACTTTAAATTTCTTCAGGAAATCCTGATGCACAGTAGGGATGAAAACCACTGATTTAGAGACTCTAGGTAAAGTCATTTAAGTATCTTACCTTACCAAGCCCTGTTGATTTCAGCCCCTTTGAAACCTGGTTTGAATTCTAAACTTTTCAGCTTTCACCTTCTGAAGGATAAAGCTAATATTAGTACTTAAAGGCTCTGTGTTTTAGATAGAAACTTAGCTTTACAGGCTTCAAATAGGATTACTTTGAATTTATTTAAAATGTACAGCTGATGTTGCTATCTCAAGGACTTTCCAGTCTCATCTCATCCTAGCAATAAACAGATATATTTCTCATAATAAGGGATAATCACAATGATGCCTAACAATCAGTCAACATAAAATGTCTGTTTAACTTAAAAACTGTTCCACTGAAAGAATATGTTGAAAGTAAATGCCATAAAGAATAATAGTAGTTAACATTTACTGATTTCTTTCTATGTGACAGTTTAGGAGATGCCTACTCTTTTCCCTTTAATGACAACAGTGTATATTACCAGTATTCTTTTTTACAGTGACTGTTACTATGCCTATTTGCTATTATTTCTATGACAAGGAAAGCAATATTTAGGAAACATAAGTTCTAAAGGAGATTATAGTGATAGCATCCAACCGTGACAAAGTTCAAAGTCTATTTTACTTGCTCATAAATATCCCACCATACCACCCCCAATTATTACCACTGCTGTACAGCAATAACAAAATCAAACTAACAAACTTTCACTTTTTCTTTCTCCTTTATTTAATCTGAGCTCTGTCTTCCTAAGTACCACACAGTAAATAGTAAATCCATACGAATAGTGAATAGGTTGTTGATAAATAGCCTTGGTTTTGTGTATTCTTTTGTGATAAGATGTACATTTCTTATCCCTGCCCCACTTCAGGAGGAAAAGATCCCTGCAGAGCAAGTTTTAGGAACTCTAAGGAGTCTCTGAGATGATCTTTATTTGTGGGGCAGATCCTGGTATATCTGGCTAAATAATACTCTTTTAGAATTTGGAATTCCTTCTTAGAATCTGTATCTCCTGAAAGAACTGCTGAATGGAAGGAGGTTATATCACCCAGTGAAGTGAAATTCACTCGGTCAGGTCTGTCTCTTTGAGACCCCAAGGACTCTAGCCTGCCAGGTTCCTCTGTCCGTGGAATTCTCCAGGCCAGAATACTGGAGTGGGTAGCCATTCCCTTCTCCAAGGGATCTTCCCAATCCAGGGACTGAACTCAGGTCTCCTGCATATACATAAAGCTAACCCCCCATGTGCGGTTTCTTAGGTTAATGCAAGGATTCTCGTAAAAGAGCAAGTCTTGTACACTTTTCCTCCCATTCTGGTGGACAGTCGGACTGATGGTCTATGCTTGCTAGAGGTGATGATGAGAGAATCCATTCTTTTGATAGATACATAAATAAAACAATTTTTCTAGTAGGATCGCCATGGCTTACCAATCCAATTAAGGAAAACGCTATGTATCCATTTGCTCAGGCTGCCATCACAAAATACCACAGTGACTTAAAATACCACGGAAATTTGTTTTCTCACAGTTCTGGAGGCTAGAAGTCCAAGGTCAAGTTACCTGCAGTTCTAAGTTCTGAGATCTCTAACTTGCTGCCTTCTCACTGTTTTCTCACAGCTTTTTTCTCTGTGTACATGAAAGTCTGTGTCCACTTGTCCTTTTTATAAGGACAGCAGTTGTTTGGGATTAGAAGTTGCCCTAAAGACCTCACTTTAACTTAATTACCTCTTTAACAGCATTATCTCCAAATACAGTCACATTCAGGGACACTGGAGGGTCAGAACTTTGAAATATGAATTTTAGAGGACAAGATTCAGCCCATAATGCTCACTCGTTCTCTTAAAAAAAAAAAAAAAAAAGGCAGAGATAAATATTAAGACTTAAGATTCTCTTCAATTTTATATAAAAACCTCTACATTTTCAACCAATCTAAGAACCCAAATCCTTCTTCTGATGAGACAGAGGTGAAGAAAGGAGAAGAGGAGGAGTATTGACTTTCATTTTAACACAGTTGCTCCTTGCACAGTTGATTGGAACCTGGAAATTCAATAAACAAAGATTTCCGCTCCCACTGGGTGTACAGCTGCAACTAACAAGATCATTGACTGTTTATAGGCAGAACGAAGTTGAGCGTTATCATGCGTATCTGGTGATTTTGATCACCATAGTGTACACAAACAATCTGGATAAGCCAGCTCTAATGCTCTTTTCTATTTTTCCTTCTTCAATAATGTGGCTACTGGGAAAAAGGCTGAGCATAATGACGCTGGAGCACCTACTGTAAGCCAGGTGCTGCCATGGAGATGTAAACTCTCAATTTGAGTAACCTGTCAAAATTCATAAGAGGTTTTCAGGCACTAAAGGGTTGGATGCATTTTATGCATCCAAAAATAATTTTCATCAACATTTTAACTCCCAATTCAACCCAGATGTATATCCTATCTAAAGAAAAACAACTAGCCCTGCCATTCAAAAACCAGTCCCCAAGGGATCCCTTCCTTTCCAGTAGACTGGAAAACCAAGGCTTTTTTAAAAAAATATATAAATTCTGTAATTTCCTCTGCTTTGCCATCTGTTTCTCTATCTTTTCAGTAGCACTAAATGTTGGAAAGACAGCAGAACAGCTTCATTTTACAGATCAGGAAAGAGAGCTTCAGAAGGGTTAAGTAACTTTCCAGAAATGGTGGAACACAAAGGCTGGTAATGAAAGTTAAATTTGTTTCATTACTAACTTTAAAACTCTATGTAATCGAGAGGATTTCCTAACTAGCATACATTGGTAGTGGCTAGCATGTTACAAAACAGATATTTGATAATCTGTTTTGCACTGAACTATGTCAGCTATGCCCAGGTCCTGGCTCTGGCTGAAATGGACTCAATGAATACGAGTTGGGGCTATTCCTTGCCCCCTTAAACTACTAAAATAATATTTCTGTTCAACCTTAAACTTCTCATAGGTGTTTGAAGCATTCATTCTTCACTCTCATCAACTTTGCAAGTAGATTCCCTTTGGCTATGTGGGTGAGGGCACGTGAGGGACTCTTTCAAGACTGGTACATATGGATAATCTGGTGGACATCAGTGGTTTCATTCTCAACTACATCCCAGACCCAGAGCATCAGTGATAGCATTTTATTTTATCACATCCTATTATTTGACAAACTAGAAACAAATCACAGAGTGCAGGCCACTTGCTTTATCTCCTACCTCATTCAGTTATTGATATAATTCCAGTCAGACAAGCATTCAGTCCTATTCCAAAAGGTTCTATCTGAAGTTCAGTGCTATAAAATATCATTAAAAATCTTGCATGACACATTCATCCATGTCTGCACATTGCAATGGGCGGTCTCCAAATTGACTGTAGCCAGAACAGACATATACTCAGGAGTTCTAGAAACCTGAAAGTTTTCATTGAGTTGAAGCTTTTTGAAGAGGTGGAACCAATAATGGAAAAATATTTTGAGATTTCCACGAGAAAAGAGTTATTTGGTGGCTTTCTTGGAGCTAACATTTTCCTCCAACAGCCTCAAAAATGAAAAAGCAAAAGCAAACAGAAAAAAAAAATCAAGACAAACAAAAAGCCGCAACAAAACTCATTCACAAAGAGCAGGCTACAACAGATGCAATACTGCATACTCAAGAACAAGATAAAATGAGTAACTGGGACTATAATGAATTTCAACTTTTCTTGATTCACTCATGTTTGATTCAGAAATTGAAGGCAATGATAAATACATAAGGAAATTGCTATGAGTTCTAGATTGGTAGATGACCCAGGTAAACCTATTAATAAGAATTTCATCTATGAAACAAGAACCATGATCCATGGAAGAGATTCTGTGAACCCCTTGATATAATTGAAAAATTGTGTGTATGTGCAGAGAAAGGTTAACGTCCTATGGAGAAACAACAATGGTCCTCAGACTCATTCAACTTAGTATATCCAAAAAAAAAAAGTTGTTGTTAGAAATCATAATTTCAATAAAACATTTAGTTTAAAGTCCCAACCAAAAATCATGTTGGAGGAAAACAAGTCTTATAAAAACATTAATTAAATTATCTAGACTCTATGAATAGAGTGTAAACCTATGATTCATTTTCCTTTTTGTGCCACTGCAAAAAACACCAAATGCATTACTGCTTCAAAAGGCAAAGAAGAATCCTGAATTTATCATTTAAAATGCATGCAAATTCAAATTCTTCACTCAAAATCAATAATCTATATACACTAGCTCTCCTACCTTTAGTCACAGATCCTACTTTGTGGAATGCATGCACTTCCCTGGAGTCCAAAATTATGTAATTGTATCAAAACTAGCCAAAGTACCCAATACTTGGTGAAACTCTTATTTTAATCAGTTATTATAGCTTAACTGTAAAAACATGTTAGGAGCTAAAATTTAGCAGCAAGCAAGTTCTCAAATGGAAATCAATGTGAACATTTGTATAATATTATTATACCAATTATTATATAAATATAATATATATAAAACATATTATATAAATTATACAAATAATTGTCTTACTTTTAACTTTGTAGTCAGGCTATAATCTTTGTTCAAAACTGTTAAAACAATAGTATCAGGTTTTAAAAGGAGTGTGATTTTGAAATAATATTTTCTTGTATAATTTATTAAATGAACCACAACTATATTACACTAAATTCCAACTATATATAATCCCTTTTATAATGAAAATGAGGTCATTCCTGTACAAATGCAAAATCACCCTCCATTAATCTTATCTCCCACATTCTATTCATAATTTTAATGACAGCATAATGCCATTAACATTATATCTTGTAGGTAAAATACTGAAATTAAGACCATACTTCTAAATTATGATCTACTAAGGAATATGTATGCATATCTGTGGACATATACATACATATTTATATGCACGGGCATATGTACATATATGCCTATGTTTATAAATTAATACATATAAACACACACATATATACATTTCAGATATTATCAAATTAAAATATTTTTGAATTTGAATGCAAAGATTAGGCAAAACTCATACGTTTGGTTTATACCACAGGATTTTGGAAGGGATTTAACAATTAACAGTTTAATTTGACCTAAGATAAGCTATTATCACCTTAGATTTCTTCACTCTGTCTCTGTGTTTTTCAGAACAAACTTACAAATATAAAATAGTTACACTATAAAAAGTAGAGCTTACTGATTATACTGGGAACTTTTCTTTTTCCTTGATAAACATTATTGGATAACTTAGTTAAAACTAGTTAGTTCTTTGAGTTATATTGATTCATCATGTTTTTAAAACCATGTGTAGATATGTTTAAAGACCTAAAGTAGTGTCCTAAAACATAAAGGCCTAGAATAAATTTAATAGCACTATTAGATAGACTAATTCAGAATATCATGATATTGAATGTTACAAATGGGAATTTTACTCAAATTTAAATTGTATTGCCAACAGAGGGATCAAATCTTGCTCTAAACAAATTCTAAGCTTCAAGTGTTCACTATTCTATTTATTTTTTACAACATTGATTATCTGCTATGTACCGAAGAGGTACATGAAGAAGTCTGGCTCTTACACAGGAAAAACTCAAAATTATGTGGGGAAGATAGATAATAAACATGTAATTACTAAACAATGTGATAAGTACCACGGTCAAGGTGTGTACAACAGAGGTTGTGCTATAATAGAAAGTTAAGGTCAATTTATGTTAACAACCAGTGCACACAATATACTAAATGGAACAAATAAAGTTAACTGTTTTAAGGCAAGAGCACAGTTCAGGACTTCTAACAGACACATGAGATAAAGAAGGTATAGGAAAGCAAAGAACATTTATTTAATACATTATTCTTCTAGTCCATTTGTTTTAGACAAGTAACTGAACTGTCTGGATGGGCTCCAAGAAAGCCTTCTTTTACAGTGGAAACTACTGTATTACAAACCACGACGTTCCATTCCATTTTACCATAAACATATTTTTTTTCATTTAGATCCTTATTTGTTGGGATGTGAAAGGAGTTGTGAATCCCTACACAAATCAAAAAGGTAAATACAATTCTGTGACAAATGACCACTGTAACTGTTATTCACTTGTGGTTATTATGGGCTAAAGCACAAAAGAATGACACACGATTTGATTGTTGAAAACAGAAACAAAACCAGATTTTAAGTGACTCCTTTTTCTGAAAACCAGTTGACGGTTCTAATGCAGGGTATGGAACCCTAACAGCTTCTTACTTGAGCTCTTTTTGATGGCAACGCAGTGAACGTTTCAACCAGGTCTGCAGTCCTCCTTTCTTCTTGGGGTTGGGGGTAGGTGGACAGTGGCTGGGTGGGCATCTGACATGGAATAGACATGCCTGAAATCTCAGTAGGCATCAAAATGAAATTCTCCAGATATCAAAATGGCAAACCATTCCAGAATTCTTGCCTAGAGAATTCCAGGGACAGAGGAGCCTGGCGAGCTACAGTCCAGGAGGTCACACAGAGTCAGACAAGACTGAAGGACTGAGCACACACGTACCCATAACAAAAGTAGAACTGAAGGCACAGCAGGAAGCTTACAGAGAAGGAGAAGAACAAGCAAGGATTGTTGCTGTAGTCACAAAGAATGGAATTCCTGTCTGATGCTGCTTCGGTCATTTGGCTGCTCCCCAGATGCATGAATACTTCTGAGAAACAGCGAGATTGCTATCTAGTGTGGGAAGTCAAAGGAAATTTCAGGGGGAGGGACAGATTCCCGTCAAGCCTCTGGCCATAGCCAGGGCTTCCCTTTTAATGAGTTAATATAAACAGCAAACCAAGTGCTGAATCAATGAATTCACCTACTTAATTTTGTAGTTAATTAGTGGAAGCAAGTCTAAAATGAAGTGCTTACCCTGCAGAATTGCCACACACGCAAAATAGGCAACTCTAATGCGAAGAAGAACTTGGCAAGAAAGAGACAGGAGAAGAAAGAAATAAATTTGACAAGCATGATTTAAAAAAAAAAAAAAAAAGAAAGCAACAGAGAAGGGCAAGAAGATGTAAAGAAAGGAAATAAGCTGGCCAGAATATCTGAGAAAAGGAACAAGGGAAAGGCATTTCCATTCTCTCTGGCAAATGCAGTCTTGTTACCTGCAAATAGTTTTGTGAAATGCCTTAGACTCTAGAAAGAGAGTGCTCAAAGGAATACTACAGAGCATCTAAATCCAGCTCCTCATTTTACAGGTACTGAAGGATACAAACAGGAAACTTGCTTGGAGTCCTGAGGCCAGGGAGTAGCAGCATCAGGAAACTTGCTTGGAGTCCTGAGGCCAGGGAGTAGCAGCATCAGTCCTGGAAAAAGTTCTACTTGAAAACAGCATTCAGCAGTGGGAAATGACCATTACCAAGATGCTGTTGGGGAAGCTGCAGAGATATAGGCTCACTTTCCTGTTTTACCCAGAACCACCTGCTCCAAGTTTTTTCTAGGGCTCTAATGTTTATATCTTATGGCAGTGTTCTAGACTATTGAACTATTGAAGTTAACTGAAGTTAATGACAGATACAAGAGTCATTTGTCACAAACCAATGAACCCACACAGACACAGTAACTTATCTTGCCAACTATAATGAAATTAGCAGAATATTTTTTTTAAATACCATTTATTACCATAATCATTCACCTTTGAAAATGTCATTTGGAACCTAATAAAATGACAAGAAATTTAAAAAGAATAAAAGTCAGTTTTAAAATCATATCAACTTAATTTTGTGAGAAACTCACTGCATTCGGCTTCTCTTTCACATTTGTTCTTGCAAACTTCAGCATCACACCTGCCCATTTGGTGGATTCTCAGGAATCAATGTCATGTATAAGAATAATGTGGAAATATGGCCAGGAGATGTAAAATGGTCAAACTTCTTTGTTATGCTCCTTGTAACTTTCATAGCACAGGAAGCTGGGAAAAAATGACATCATAAATGTGGACCTTGATTAAGCCTGGGAAAGCCATCATCGTGTGAACACTACAGAAAAATGAAAGCTAGTAGACCTCCACAGAAGACACACCTGTCTCTGCCCACAGAAGCACATTGTTTTGACTTTGTACCTTCACATCCCTGCTAAGCAAACAGCCACAGGAAACCTGAAGCTCTGATCTACTGCTCTTCAAACAATGGTTCTCTAAGGGTACCCCGCAGAAAGCTCGGCAAAAGAGAATTTCTCTTATGTCAAAGAAAGACACTGTCAGATGGGGTCCTCTAATAGAAAAGGTTGCCTGTCCCCAAGTAGAATCTTTGAGGCTCTTTATTAAGAAAATTAATGAAAATCTATTAAAAACAAAGCACTGCTCTCTAAAATGTTGTTAGATCACCAATTAGAAGCTTATAAAGGAGAAAAAAAATTTTTTTTCAATGGCAAAGTATATACTGAGCATGTCTTATAGGTAAGGCTTGAGGTGAAGACACAAAAGTAACGGCCAAAGGACTGACCTCAGAGAGCATTCAGTCTAGGTGGGAAAACAGATAGTAGGAACACAGAATGATTACCCATACAGAGCAGGATATGGGGAATGAAAACAGTACACCCTGGCCAGAGGGACCAGAGATCATACTGCCAACATCTGCTGGATCATGGAAAGAGCAAGAGAGTTCCAGAAAAACATCTACTTCTGCTTCATTGACTGTGCCAAAGCCTTTGACTGTGTGGATCACAACAAAGTGTGGAAAATTCTTAAACAGATGGAAAAATTAGACCACCTTACCTGCCTCCTGAGAAATCTGTGTGCAGGTCAAGAAGCAAGTTAGAACCAGACATGGAACAATGGACTGGTTCCAAATTGGGAAAGGAGTACATCAAGGCTGTATATTGTCACCCTGCTTATTTAACTTATATGCAGAGTTCATCATGTGAAATGCCAGTCTGGATGAAACTCAAGCTAGAATCAAGATTGCCGGGAGAAATACTAATAACCTCAGGTATGCAGATGACACCACCCTTATGGCAGAAAGCAAAGAGAAACTAAAGAGCCTCTTGATGAAAATGAAAGAGGACAGTGAAAATCCTGGCTTAAAACTCAACATTAAAGAAACAAAGATCATTGCATCCAGTCCCATAACTTCATAGCAAATAGATGGGGAAACAATGGAAACAGTGACAGACTTTATTTTCTTGGGCTCCAAAATCACTGCAGATGGTGACTGCAGTCATGAAATTAAAAGATTCTTACTCCTTGGAAGAAAGCTATGACCTACCTAGATAGCATATTACAAAGCAGAGACATTACTTTTCCAACAAAGGTCCAGCTAGTCAAGACTGTTTTTTCCAGTAGCAATATATGGATTTGAGAGTTAGATCATAAAGAAAGCTGAGCTCCAAAAAATTTATGCTTTTGAACTGTGGTGTTGGAGAAGACTCTTGAGAGTCCCTTGGACTTAAGGAGACCCAACCGGTCAATCCTAAAGAAAATCAGTCCTGAATTTTCATTGGAAGGGCTGATGCTGAAGTTGAAGGTCGAATATTTTGGCCACCTAATGTGAAGAACTGACTCATTGGAAAAGACCCTGATGCTGGGAAAGACTGAAGGTAGGAGGATAAGGGGACAACAGAGGATGAAATGGTTGGATAGTATCAATGACTCGATGGACATGAGTTTGAGCAAGCTCCAGGAGTTGGTGATGGTTAGGGAAGCCTAGCACGCTGCAGTCCATGGAGTGGCAAAGAGTCAGACATGACTGAGCAACTGAACTGAACTGACCTGAATACCATAGCCAAGATACAAACTGAAATTGAGAGGAGAAAGAGTTGAGAAATAGAGTCCCTCTGGCAAAATGCCAGGTTTCGGGGTCCAGCACTTATTTCATAAGAGAGGCTTTACTAGTAGGAGAATGACACAGAAGCAGTGCCTTTGGAAGATAAACAACTGGTGATAAAGATAGACAGGACTGAGAAGGCTAAATCAGGACATGATTATAGTTATCTGGGCCTGATAAGTGCTAAAAGCCTGAGTTAGGTTAGGAAAGGGGCATATTCTACATAGAGTGTAAAATAAGAGCCGACTCTGTCTTGCCAGCCCCAAGGGACAGGAAGCAGTGGTTCAGATATTATAAAACAGTGATTAGCCCAAGCCTCTTCTATTTGTTTTTTAAAAGGCCTTAGAATGGGGGATAAGAAGCCACAATTGATATTAAAACCACTTTATATTCTTTGAACAGAAGATATTGGGTCAAATACATAGGAGGCAATCAGGAGAATATTTCTCAGCTGTCAAACCATGCCCAGAATCCACAGTCTATTACCACGTACATAGTTCTTTCTCTTTTTATCTTGAGCCCTAGAGAAAAATAAATGACACATGTCTCTAGAAGGTCCTTCAGAAGTCAGGTAGGAATTCAGGACACGGAGGTGAGGCTCTGGGGATCATGTATGTGCATCTGTATGTGTGTACACGGGCACTAAGTGAGCAAGCATTAGTGTCCCCAGCTCCTGCCATGATAGAGCGTTGTGCCTGCTTTCCCTGTTCCTGCAGGGTCTGTCTCATAAGCAAAAGAAAGGGAGGTATGCTGAAGGAGTAAGAAAACTGATTTGGGGCATTGCCTCCAATCTGGCCTGATGCCCAGATGAGCTGAGAATAGCAATTTTGTTGGGTAGCTTCTTGGGAACGACAGCAAAAACAGTGTCTCAGAGCTATGTCCCCTTCTGCCTCTCCCACGTACCATCCTCGTGGGGAAGAGTAAAGAGTCTTAGGAACCACTGAGGAAAGGGCCAAGTGTTCCTTTTCTATCTATGGAAGAAGACGTCTTCTGATGGTTACAGCTGAGTAAAGAAATGCACGGCACAGCCTCATGCAGCCAAGCTTGTGATTATTAGTATCACTGCATCTAGAGGAAGAGGGCCTGCCAACCACTAATATCTGCAGAGGTATTGAAAGTTCAGTTGCCAGTAGACCATTGAGAGATGAAAGGTTTCTTCACTTTCCCCAACCTATGACAAAGAAGAAGCCCTCCTAAAACACCTCTTAGGTTTGCGTGTGATGATCTCGAACGGTTATATTTAACATAAATGGGGAAGGTAAAGCTTTACTCTTACATCTAGAGTTGTGGTGGGGCAGCTGCCCTGGGTTAAACTAGAGGCTGAAAAATACTATAATGGATTGTCAAAATGGAGACTACCTAAGAAAAGAAGGGGAGGGGAAGGCAGAACAAATAAAAAGCAAATGAAGTTAAAGGAAAGACTTACTTTGGCATTTCAGTTTCTTGAATCTTAAAAAAAAAAAAAATTAAGATTTTTTTGTTTTTGTTTTTAGTTAAGTAATCTCCTGTAAGAGGCAGCATAGCAAAGCACAGAAACTGCAGGTTTGACCCGAAGTTCAAAAGAGAACTGCTATTTATCAGTTCTGTGATTTGAGGAAGTCATTAAGCCTCTCCAAACTTTCCATTCTTCATACTAAAAAATGCACTTATTTGCCTGTGGGTTCAATGTTGTTACAAAGCTAAAGCATATGGAATAGTACCTACACATAGTAATTACTCAATAAATGTTCCCTATTATTGGTTTCTTTTTAACCATTGGATGCTTTAGAACTGTGGTGTTGGAGAAGACTCTTGAGAGTCCCTTGGACTTCAAGGAGATCAAACCAGTCAATCCTAAAGGAAATCAATCCTGTATATTCTTTGGAAGGGCTGAAGCTGAAACTGATGCTCCAATACTTCGGCCACCTGATAGGAAGTGTTGACTCATTAGAAAAGACCCTGATGCTGAGAAAAACTGAAGGCAGGAGGAGAACAGGATGACAGAGGATGAGATGGTTGGATGGTATCACTGACTGATTGGCCATGAGTTTGAGCAAGCACCAGCAGATGGTAAAGGACAGGGAAGCCTGGCTTACTTCAGTCCATGGGGAACTGGACACAACTGAGTGACTGAACAGCAACAACAAATTATTGGTTCCTGATACTATTGTTATTATTATTGAAATTTTGTAAGACTGTGAGATAAAATATGTAAAATAAACTACTACTACCATATAACAGGTAATCAAAAATGCCCATCTTCTTTTAACTTTCTAGGCACAGCCTCTTCCACCAGTAATTTTCTCTATGAGAAGCATATGAACATGGTTTGAGTCTCAAATCACTGCATGACAGAAGCATGTCATTGCATAAGTATGAATATAGTACCTATACTATGCACTAATATGTCCCCTTCAGAGTGTGAAGACTACAAAAGAGATTGTTCCCAGTCCTAGAAACTTCTGAGCAGTCCTCTGCTTTGAACAGGACTTCTCCACAAATATCAGTATTTGAAGCCCAGACACTTATTTCCTCTAACTCACCCATTAAGAAGCAAAGGATACTGTGTCATATTACCTGAGTCACCATCCCTGGGTGGGCAGAATGGAGAATTTAGGAAAGGATGGCGTGACTGCTGAGATCTTTGCAGTGGCAAATTCAGTGAAACCAAAGCTCGGTAGAAGCACACCCATGGCTGGTGCAATTGACCAGGAGTTTGGGTATTTGAAATTATTTAAAACCTCTACCAATAAAGAGAAGAGGATTCTTTTGTTTTTGCTTATGTTTCCTCACTTCCAAAAAAGCCTGTAAATTCCCTTTCAAAAGCAAGCACTTGTTCCTAAGAGATGAGAGGAGCAATGCAAAAATAGCATGAATGCAGATGAAGTTGTTGCTCTGAAAAATTGATAACTAGAGCCAGATGATTGCTGGAAGAATAGAACTCCTTCAGTTTCAGTTTCACTTCAGTCGCTCAGTCGTGTCTGACTCTTTGCGACCCCATGAATCACAGCACACCAGGCCTCCCAGTCTATCACCATCTCCCGGAGTTCACTCAAACTCACGTCCATCGAGTCAGTGATGCCATCCAGCCATCTCATCCTCTGTCGTCCCCTTCTCTTCCTGCCCCCAATCCCTCCCAGCATCAGAGTCTTTTCCAGTGAGTCAACTCTTCGCATGAGGTAGCCAAAGTACTGGAGTTTCAGCTTTAGCATCATTCCTTCCAAAGAACACCCAGGGCTGATCTCCTTTAGAATGGACTGGTTGGATCTCCTTGCAGTCCAAGGGACTCTCAAGAGTCTTCTCCAACACCACAGTTTAAAAACATCAATTCTTTGGCGCTCAGCTTTCTTCACAGTCCAACTCTCGCATCCATACATGATCACTGGAAAAACCATAGCCTTGACTAAACAGATCTTTGTTGGTAATGTCTCTGCTTTTGAATATGCTGTCTAGGTTGGTCATAATTTTCCTTCCAAGGAGTAAGCGTCTTTTAATTTCATGGCTGCAGTCACCATCTGCAGTGATTTTGGAGCCCCAAAAGATAAAGTCTGACACTGTTTCCACTGTTTCCCCATCCATTTCCCATGAAGTGATATGATTGCTGGAAGAACAGAACTTCTTAGTTGGTTATTAAAACTTCAATACCTATATACAACATAGCATTACAGATAAGTAGAAACAAAATTAATCCTTGTAGCAAGTTACAATGTGAAACAAAATAACCCATCCTTCCTGCTTGCAACCATTGTGAAAGTCAAAGTGAAGTCGCTCAGTCGTGTCCGACTCTTTGCGACCCCATGGACGGAGGAGCCTACCAGGTTCCTCCGTCCATGGGATTTTCCAAGCAAGAATACTGGAGTAGGTTGCCATTTCCTTCTCCAGGAGATCTTCCCGACCCAGGGATTGAACCCAGGTCTCCCACATTGTAGGCAGATGCTTTATCATCTGAGCCACCAGGGAAGTCCTTTGGAACCATTAGACCTATGGTTATTTGTGATTATCTCTGCAGCTGCAAATTCCTCTTATCTCTCAAGAGCCTCTAAATTCCATCTAGGGATGTATTTGACCCTCAATTCCATTCCCTTCAAGGCCGTGATTGGTCCACAGGTGAGCATATGACCTAAGTTAGTCTAATCTCAGGATGCTTTCTGGGAATAATGGGATAAGAGTGTGAATCTTTTTTTTTTCTTTTTTTGGTGGAGGGATGAGGCAGTGCAAACCCAATAGCCTAAGGATGAAAATAGTCCATGTAAGAATACTAAGCCAAGAGAATTATAGAGAAAATAGAGCAAGAATTCCCATGACATTGTTAACATCTGGATCAAATCATAACTGAACTCCATGCACTGCAGACCTTTTCAATTGCATGTCAGTAAATTCTCTGTTTTTGCTTAATCTAGTTAGATCTTTTAGTTTTTTCCAATGTGAAACATCACAGCTGATACAAGACATCAGTTTCACACGAAAACTCTAACATGGTTGAATTTAAACTTTTGATCTAGAATGAATGCAACAAAAATCTATTTCAATTATCCTATCTATTCTTCTTTCAAACTGTAGAGTTATACCAAATGTATCAGGAATTTACCATTCCAAATTCATAAATTCATCTTCCAATATTATTTTTCCTTTTTTTCATTAAGCAATCTGCCCTTAACTATTTTTAATTTTGTTCTGCCTTGAGGCACATACCTAGTGATTATTTCATAATATTGTTGTATGAAAACACCTCTTACATTTTTACAAATAATAGCTTGAGTGTTTTCTACATGCAAGCATTCTGCTAAAAGCTTCACATGCATTATTTCAATTATAATTCGCCACAACTTTGTACTATATTAATTCTCATGCTGCACATGAGAATGTGAGGTTCAAAGCCGTGAGTAAATTGACCAAAGCCACAGATCTAAGCGGGGACAGGTCTCCAGTCAAACTGGCTCCTGTGTCTATGCTGTCAAACTTTCCATCTTACAGAATCATTGGCCAGTCTAAATAAGAAACATGCACAGTACCTGGAATACAGCATTTAGCATTTGGCAGCTACTACCAATGGGGCTATTGAATATGAATATTCACTGGAAGGACTGATGCTTAAGCTGAAGTTCCGATACTTTGGCCACCTGATTAGAAGAGCCGAGCCTTAGAAAAGCCCCTGATGATGGGAAAGATTGAAGGCAAAAGGACAAGCGGGCAACAGAGGATGAGATGGTTAGATAGCACCACCGACTCAGTAGACATGAATCTGAGCAAACTCCAGGAGATGGTGAAGGACAGAGGAGCCTGATATGCTGTAGTCCATCCAATCACAAAGAGTCAGACATGACTTAGTGACTGAACAAGAACAAATGCGGCTATGCTTTGGGAGATAAAATTTGATTCTAAAATTTCTAGTATATGAATCTCCCCCCAAAGCAAAAAGTTCCTCTTTATTTAACAATACAAAGTCTCTGATGACTCAGGGCTTCCCTGGTGGTAAAGAATCTGCCTGCTGTGCAGGAGAAACAGGTTCCATCTCTGGGTTGATAAGATGGGAAGATCCTCTGGAGAAGGAAATGGCAACCCACTCCAATATTCTTGCCTGGGAAATTCCATGGACAGAGGAGCCTGGTAGGCTACAGTCCATGGGGTCGCAAAGAGTCAGACACAGCTTAGCAATTAAACAACAACAACAATGCTAATGACTCATTTAGCCCTGAAATACCCATCATCTCTTTCAGGTGAGTATCTGGGCATTTGTGCCGGGAAGTCTAGAGACAACTTTGATGCCAGTTGTAGGGAAAAGAGAGGGGACCTCTGGGTGTCAGAACCCACTGGCTGCTCCAACCTATCTGTGATGCTCAAAACCCTTCATGTGTCCTTTCTACAAACACCTAGACGTGTTGTGCTTCATCCCGGCCCACACTGAAAGGCCCGGAGCCGCCTTACAATGAACAGTAGACAGAGAAGAATGGGACTGAAAGCTTTAATACAGACAGAGCCTCTGTCCCTTCTTGGCTGCAGCCAGCAGCAGCAGGGTTGGGCCTGAAGTGATGGCGCGGTGCCGGCAAAGCACTTTGGCACATGCCGGGATATGAAAGGCTCTAATGAGACCCATTTCACAATTCACTGGCCACGTGCATTCAGCAGGCAAAGATTTCTTCTGAACGTCCCCACAATATATCCTCCGGCCCAGGTCTGCAACGGGTCCCCCATCACCCACGAAACCAGATCTCTCACTGTCCCCTCACGTCTCTTTCTTTGGCAGTAAAAATCAGCTCAAGGAGAGGCAGCAGCCTTCCTTGAAAGAGGCAGGAGGCACTTGCAAGGCAGAGCTCTCAGGGTCTACAGGAACCTTCCTGAGACCTGCAATGCATGCTAATCCTTCTCCAGTTAAGAGAGTGGGCTCTGTCATAGGAAAGTCATTGTTCTTTCTAATTGTCAGAGACTGCTGCTCTGCACTTGCCTGCAGCGATCCAATTAACATATCACCACAACACCAACCCTTATAATATGTTTTGTGTCCTACCAACAAGGGAAAGCCCCAACCCTGCTTCCAGTCACAGCTTCCATCTAATTAGGTCTTTAATAGGTAAACACAAGAGGGAATACAGAAAGCCAGAGAGGAAGCTCTATGTCTGACTCACTCTCTGCCTAAAAGTGACTCCTGGACTTGGAATATTTTTGTGGCTAATAAGGAAAGAGTTGAGAAGGTGAGAAAAGAAAGAAAAGACAGACAAAAGGGAAATAAGGATGGAAAGATAAGGGCTAAGCATTCAGGGAGGTAGGGAAGGAGAGGGGGAGCATGAGAAGGAGAAGGAAACCCTGTTTGCTGCTTTGGGGAACTGAAAAACATGTAACTTCTGCTGGAAACGATTGCCATGGCAACGTTCAAACAATACAGAAAAAGCCTTCCTAGTTCCATTCTTGCCTTCCTGAACAGCACTGTGTAGACCTTAACTCTTTTAGGATGGCTCCTGACTTTCTGCCTTTTCAGTTAGAAGAAATCACAGTCCCCCAGTCACTCCCCATAATGCATTTGAATTCATTCACCACACCCAGGCTCTGATCCCTGTCCAGGGACCTGCTTCTCTCTAGAGATCCACTAACTATACTCAGACTTCTCTCCGCTCAGGTTACAACAGCCAGGCTCAGAACAGAGCGATCTCTCTCTCTCTGTGTACCTCCCTCCTTTCCTCCCTCCCTCCCTTTCTCTCCCTCCTTCCCCTGAGGTTGTATAAATCAGCACATTCTGAGATCGGCTCACATTCAATCTTAAACTATCCTAGAGAAGCACAATTGTTACATTTTCAAATGCTATGCACCTTAAAAAATGAAACTTTTAGTTACTGAACTTTCCAACATCATTATCAAGTCAATGGTTAAAGAAAACCAAGCTATTGTCTTGAGAATGAGTTCCTTAATACTATGATTCCTAGGCTCAAAAAAAAAAAAAAAAAACTATATGGACCATAGGATATTTATTAAAACATTGCAAATAAATCAAATGATTTGTTCTAGACAGGACCACATCTACAATTACAGATGATTTTAATAATTAGAGGGCAGTAGCAATCATCCTTAGAGAAAAAAAAATAAGTACTCTTTTTTAATCTATGAAACTTAACCACCATCCCTGATACCTATCTTATCAACAAATTATATATATATTTGTTGGCTAGATTCTCTTATATTCCCTCCACTGACTTGGTGAAAATTGATGGAATAAAACACATAGACCCTTCCCAAGCAAACAGGGTTGTCTTAGAGGTTTGCACTTTGGCAGAAGTAAGTATGCATTTGCTATTATTTAGTGGAGCCAATGCTGCACTTGCTTTCTCATTTTCTATGGCTATTATAAGTGAGTACTATTAGTATTATGAGAGATAATAATAGCAGCCCCTAAACGGGGAAGAAAACATCTAAAACTAGAAGAAAAACATGGAAAATATACTGAAAGAAAAGCATATGTTCCAATTCAACATATTCAAGACATTTGTATTCAAAGATTGAAGAACAAAATTAAACCGTAATTAAATGGGTCTTACCATTTAGCATTTTCACTTAACTTCAGTGTCTTCTGCTGTTTCTTATGAAAGAAAGGAGGAAGACTCCTTCTAAAGCATGAAACCAGAGCATCTCCTGTGAATATATATCTGGCTCCATAAAACCAGGTATTTGCATGTGAGCTGCAAAAAGTGACTGCAGCTCACCAAAGTTTTAATCCAGACACTTTTAGTAAGGAGAATATCTTTTTTTATTCTCCCATTGCATAAGCCCTTATTTGGGCATGACCCAAAATTAAAAGTCATGGTTCTTTCCAATAGTCATTGCTAACTAAGAAGGTCCCCTTTATACAACTGTGCAGCTCCTGTGATGCCCAGCTCCAAGTCAGGCCTTCACTTTTAGGAACAATATTCTTTGCAAACAATGCCATTAAGGAGCATGCATTGCCAAACTTGCACTAAGCCTATTAGCAGCTCTAAATTAGAGCATAAGATTAGCACCAAAATATATTTCCAGAACTATTTTAAAGACTGGAAGCCTCAAAGACAACTCTTATCAATATTTCAAAAAGCCAATTAGAAATCATGCATGTATTCCTATAATGGCATACAGTCTTTTGCAAAACATCTTTTGGCTCAGTTTATATCAACTCAAGGTCACAATGTTCAATCAGCACATTACAAGAATGGTGATGGGCATGCATATGTCTGTAATTAGGAAAGTGGAGGAACAAGTTGCAATGCATTTATTGGGAAAAGTTAAGTTTTGAAATATGGATCCCTAGAGGAAAAAGAATAAAAAGTTGATCTTAGTGGGGAAAATATTGGGAAAATAATGGCCTGCACCATAGACTGAATTCAAGGAAGCTCTTCACCCAAAGGATGTGTTAGATCAGTCCACTCCTTCGATGGCTCTACCAAAATACATTTGAATACTCCTGTGCACTAAATTAACTAGATGTGGGAGAGGATAAGCAGGTAAGATGAGGTTCTTTTCCTAAAAGAAGTCACAATCTAGCAGGTTTCAGCCAAGTAGACATTGATATAAGAGTAATCAGAGCTACCACAGCTCTATGAACAAAATGCTGGTGTAACAGAGACAAGAGGGTCTAGGAGAGCTGGGAAAGATTTTCCCAGAGGAAGTAACTGGCACTGAAATTTGACCTGTGAAGAGTAGATCCCAGGCAAACGGAGTAGCTTTCACAAAGTTGGAGCCAAAAACTCGCCTGGGATATCTCCAGAGAAATAAAACATTCAGTATGGCGGGGAGACCAGGTCGTATGGTGGTAAAGAATCCACCTGCAAATACAGGAGACACAAGATGCAGGTTTGATCCCTGGGTCAGGAAGATTCCCTGGAGTAGGAAATGGCAACCCACTCCAATATTCTTGCCTGGATAATTCCATGGAGAGGAGCCTAGCAGGCTACAGTCCATGGGGTCATAAAGAGTCGGACATGACTGGGCATACATGCATGCACCTCTGGAATGGCAGACAGACGAGAGGAATAAACAGGCTGGTCAGAGTGTGTATCATTAGGAGAAGAATCTGAATCTTATTCTATATTCATAGAATATAGAGGAAGGAATGCTCAGCTTTATTTCTTAGTAAGGTCCCTCTGAAGGAAATATGAATGATGGACCATATTGAAGAAGAGTTAGCATCAGAAAGATTAGTTAAGAAGGTATCTAGGAAAGAAACAATAAACACTGGACTGAGGGATAGAAAAGCTAAGTTTGAGACAGTGAGTAAATGGATGAATAATTTGATTAGTGGTTAAAGAGATATTGATATGAAACTGAAAATATATAGGCTTCTGGAGATAAAGCAGATTTATGTATACAAGATGGCGGAGGAATAGGACGGGGAGACCACTTTCTCCCCCACAAATTCATCAAAAGAACATTTAAACGCCGAGTAAATTCCATAAAATAACTTCTGAATGCCTGCAGACAACATCAGGCACCCAGAAAAGCAGCCCATTGTCTTCGAAAGGAGGTAGGAAAAAATATAAAAGACAAAAAAAGAGACAAAAAAGGGAGTCCCGGGAAGGAAGTCTTAAAAAGAGAAAAGTTTACAAACACCAGGAAACACCCTCATTGCTGAATCTGTGCTGAGCCTTGGAAGCACAGAGGGCAACATAACAGGGAGGAAAAATAAATAAACAATTAAAACCCACAGATTAGGAGCCCAGCGGTAACTCCCCAAGCGGAGAAGCAGTGCAGACGCCTGCACCCGCCACTAGCAAGCGGGGGCTGGGCAGGGAGGCGCGGGCTGCATGGCTTAGAGTATGGAGATAAAGTAATCAAGTACAGTAAGTGTATTAGGTTTGTGAGGCCTACAGAAGACCAGGTAAGAAAGTGAGATCTTGCTGGCCCTGGAGATTTAGGACTTGTCAGATTATGCAAGGTGGTTGAGGCCAAAGATTTGAGTATCATCTCTCCAAACAAGACCAGCAAACATCTCAGAGATGCAAAGAGACTGGGAATATAACTGATTCATAGAAGAGGCTTTCCACGTTTCAGGAGACAGCAGGAGGACAGGAGGAGGATAAAGTGAAATGAATAAAGGAGGTGATAGAAAATGGCAGATCAACCCCACAGGAAGAGTTTCAGAAAGCCAGTGGCACCAATGGTACTAAGTGCTACAGAGCTCAAACATCACAAGGACTGAGATCAGGTGATGGGGAGGTGGGCTTGCCCACAAACAGGAGTCCACCAGATTTGTAGGATGCCATTAACAAAACTCTGAACTTATTATTAGAATTGACCTTATTTTCCATACGATCATGAATTTCCAGATGATCTCACAGCATTTTGCAACAAAGTCTGACCAGTAGTTGTGTTGAGTGAGTTAGGACAATTTTTCTCCAAGTCTTTCTTAAAAGTTATCTCTTTCTCAGGTAGGGGCACACTTGGATATTAAAAACAGACTGACCAAAAGATAGATGCAAGGTATTCATAATCTAACATCTGATTGCAACCTTTGTTTCAGCAAACAGGAAAACTACAGATATCTGAGTCCCAATTAAGATATTCAGTTTGAGTATCAGGATAGAGGACAGTGAGCTGTCATGCTTATTTGTTACCAGGGCAACATGTTTGCTTTTACTGATTCTGATCCTGTTTCTAAAGTCCTGAAAGATGGAGCTCCTACCTCCAGCTTTATCACTTAGTTGTTGGATAACCTTAGACCAATTACTTATCTTCTTTATGTTTCAGTTCCCTAAGTGAGAACTTTGGAGAAAAATATGTTATATTATCACCATAGTGCCTAGTACATATCAAATGCTCAATAAATGGTAGTTACTATCATAATTATAAAATTACACCCATAACCTCATGAGTATTGAAAGCACCCACAAGCATAAAAAGCTGTCATCGGCTTATGCCTAAGTTGAAATAAGTTTGTTAATCTTACATAAGTTGTTCATTATTTTTAAACTTCACTATGAATCTGACATTGGAAAACATTATCAAAAATAACATTATCCACTTTGAGAGCAAAGTTGCAAAAGATCCTTATTTACATACTCAGTAAATGTAAAGCGAAACACTCACAGACTTTCGGTTAAATGTTCCCTTTTCTGTGGAAAATAAGCAAAGAATTCAACAAGAAGAAAGAAAGTGCACTAGCATTTACTGTGTACTCATCATGTGCCAAACATTTAGACATCTTAATTAGTGCTCCCAAAATAAATGCCAGAAAAATGATCTCCATTTTTATGGTTGAACAAAACTGAGACATAGCAAGGTTAACTTTCCTACTTAGGATCCTCCAGCTAACAAGGAGTGAAAACTATTTGAGATCCAGTGTTTGCCTACTCCAAGTTTATTCTATTTCCCCTTCACACGCTCCAGATGCTTTCTTTACCTTTTTACTCTACATATCTGTCATTGTGGCACAAATTCTGCCTTTCTCACAGAATACAATGCTGTTCTCCACGTTTTGACAAGCTGGGATCAGAGATTTTATATGTTTTCAACTCCTAGGAGTCTTGAATTTCTTGGTAGTCAGTTATGAATTCAAAATCCTAAAGTCTTAGTGTTTGAGAGATTCTTAGTTTTTAACCATTACTTAACAGGAAAGAATATAAGGCCAACCTAAGAGAGATGAGGTGATTTTATCAACCATTAACAGTCCATTATTGACAGCACTAAGATTAAGAAAAGTACACTCTATCACAGAGCTTTCAGATCTCAGCTTTTCCAACAGAAAGAAGCCACTCAAAGGGTGCTTAAAATCTCTCTGTGTGTGTGCAGGTATCACAAGACACATAGACAGAGCCATTACGCTCACTGGTATTTTCATTAAGCTTCCACAGATTCCTAAAGACCAGGCTTCTTATGTGTATACACCTGCATTTGAGTTCTTTGGAGGTGATTCTCTTAATTAAGTTCAATTAGACATTCAAGGAATATCTACTGCAGGCACGCCAGTTGTCAGGCACTCTTCTGAGGTGCTAAGGACACACCAAAGAACAGGTAAAATCCTTACCCTCAGAGAGCGTTACAAGCAAACTGTTTCTGCCACAAGACCTGCCCAATCAAGTTTCAACTGCCAAATTGACATTTCTCCAGAGAAATCATTTTGAAGAAACATGCAATAGACTCTTGATCCCTTGGAAGCATCTTCTAACACACTGTTTATAAGCTATTATTTTGTATGCCTATATTATAAAATACTTGTCAATCTAAAGTTTACAAGGACAGACAGTACATTTTCCACAATTCATAATCTTTCTTAAAGAAACAGCATTCACTAAAGCATTTCCAAATATGTTTTGAAAGTCTAGGACCTTACCAAAAACAGTTAAATCTATTTGTGTTACTCTAACCTTGTCTATAAATTTTTCATTTTTTAATCTATATCAACAAGAATTTATATGAACAGCTTCCCTCAAACAAGATCCTATCTGTTTTTTGCAAACTGTGTGCTACCTAAAGTAAAATCAGTGATGCTCAATTTAAATGTGCATTTTTTGAACACGCTGTGCATGGCATATGACAGCCTGATTCCATCTTCATATCAGTCAGCCCCAAGAGGTTGTTGTTTTTACCTCTCTTTTACAGACAAGCAAACAGGCTCAGAGAGGTTAATGGCTCACATAACACATGGGACCCAGTGGAAACCTGAGTATTCAAATCAAGATGCTGGAGTTTGAGTTTACTCAATTTCTCAGTCACCTTTAAGAAGCACACCAAAAAGTAAAATTAGCAAAATGGTAAGAACGTTCACAAATGATTTCCAGCTCTTTTTAAGATCAGTGAAAATAGTTAACTTGGGGATGCTTTTCCAAAGCTAACATAGAATTCAAATTGCTTTCCTAATTGAAAAGAAGCAGTGCAAACATCCAACGGGCAGCTCCTCAGCCTGACTGTTTTATCCGCAGATGAGACATCAAGAATACTAATAATTAAAATAGTAGGATTCTTTTTCCCTCAGAGGGAGAACAGGTTTCCAGAAGCATATTGAGGAAATGGACAGAACTTTTGGCTGCTGATGTAGAGAATGAAATTATAAACTGTGACCCTGACTGACAGTCTCAGAAAACTACTGGCGAGTTGGTGTTGGAAGATTTGCATGTGCAAACAATAAGACACATATGTCCACATGAAATCTTGATCCCATAGAGTCTAGTGAGTCTTTATCCTTTCACAAAATGAAGATATATAACTAACATAGGGGATTCATTACAACTAGGAAGACCGTGAATCCAAATTGTGGATTTGGGTATCTTAATATTAGTAATGTAATTTTAAACCATCTAAATTAATCATATGATTGCCAAGAAATCTGCCTTTACTTTGTGCATTCCACATCCAGGTAATGTAATATGTAGCCAAAATTATACCATTAATATATAACTATCTTCTGCAACTTTTAGACCAAAAGAACATAGAACACAAGAATAGCAATATTTTCCCCTAAAATCTCATTTAAGTATTACTTTGGCTGAGACTTATTTTTCTAAGAAAATCTTGATTTTCAATTTCCAGCTTGAAGCAATATTTCATATCTAAAATGATATATCACAAAAACTCTCTCCTCATAAGACCTCAAAAGAAGAATCTGGCAACTACTGTAGGGTAAGTTGCACATTTGCTGGTTCTTAAGTGTAGCCATCAGAACTTGTAAAGTGCTTGGCCAGCCTGTATTCATTCCTGGGAAGTTAATCCAAATTAATCCGAGAACAACCATAACAAACAGCTCTCCTTAGAGAGCCTATTAGGCTGGGGCTTTGCATACCATTACTTTAAATTCACACGACCGTTCTAATTTGTTGAAGTCCAATTTGTTAATATTATTCCCATCCCACAGTTGAGAACACTGAAGGCCAGGGAAATTAAAGGTATTGCCTGAAGCTCATAGCTGTTAGAGGAGGAAGGCATTTGAGAAGGTAACTTGAAGCCCTGCAAAACTTGGCAGCTTTGGGGCCTGTGGTCTTCAACAAATTCCAGTATACAGTTACCCTGCTCACAAATGTCACTCAGAGGGTACCAACTTCAGTCCTGAAAGAAGCTCATGAACTAAGTTTCCAGATCTACAGTTGGCCACAGTTCTTTCATCAGTCCATGAGCAAGTTGCCTAAAATACAGAGCCAACTCTGATTGCCAAACCAAAGGAACTAAACCCCAGTCTGGGCAATGCATGTCCTGAAATGTTGTACTGGTGACGTGATTCACCAGCCTGAAAAAGGATGACATCCTTAGATGTTCCATCATCTCCAGATTTGAAGAACAGCTTCAAGCGGAGGTGGGTGGGAGGACACATTCCAGCCCACGATGTTAAACACATTCATATTTTCTCTCTCTATCCCCCGTCCCCTTCCCCCTCTTTCTCAGTAAAGTTTGCATGTGGGTGTAAATGTGGAGAGGGGGTGAAAATGTGAAGGGGAGGGATGCACGTTGAATCAGAGGAGCAATGAAGAAATTTTGAAGTCAATAAAGAAGGAGAGAAAAAAAGAAAGAAGGCAGGGAGGGAGGAAAGAAAGAAAGATAAAATGACAGACAGAAAGGAAGAAAGAAAGAAAGGAAGATAGAAAAATCCCCTTTCCTGATTGGCTGATTGCATGGCTGGGTTTCCCATGTGAATCCCAGAGCTGAGCTACGCAGCAAAAATCCTCAGAGTACACTTTTTGCTTGTCCTTTTTTCTTTTTTATCAGTGGTGCTAAGTTGCAACTGAGTAGGAACTTGACAAAACTGGTGTCAATCTATGACCACCACTGATGACTTAACAGTGGTCACATAAAAACAAAATAAACATGAAAAAATATCTGCAAAGAATAAGATATGCAGAAGCCTACAGGGATCTCAGGGGGGTGGGGGGACAAACACAGTCCTGTAAGATTATTTTCATGGGTCAGTAAATGTAGTGCCTGAGCTGTGTCCCAATTGGAAACATGTGCCCAGAAAAATAAATTAGAGAAGTGCTCAGCTGTAGGCTAGTTTAGTTAGGGGTAATGAAAAGGATAAGAATAGATGATGTGAGTGAAAGAACAGACTCAGAGGCTTTTAGCAGGGAGTTTCTGGTTTCCATTATCATTCTCTAATATAAATCTAACTCCACAGTTGTTTAATGACTCTCCAGGGACCACCACTCACTGGAATAAATGTGCCCAACACCAAAAAGGACCCAGAAGACTGCTGCCTTTCATCTCTTTTAGGATATGCCAGCAACATGGATCATTTTTTTTTATCTTTTAAATAGTATTAAGGGGAGGGTTATCTGAGTTCTTCTACTAACTAAAAAAAAAAAAAGACTTAAGAAAAGATATGAACACTAGAGATGGACTACCTTTGAGGTCTGGAATGTCAGGAGTTTACTGCAAGCTCTCAGGATAAGTACCTTCCTTGACCCTTCTAGATAAACATGGTAGCTTTGGGGAGAGAAGTCATTCCTTCCAAGTATGACTGGTTCCTGTCCAGTTTGGATCCTAAACTGACTTTCATCAGCTCTTGTGGGAGTCACCTGTTTCCTATGATCTGGCCATTCACCAAAGAGTTATGGCTTTTCCAGGCCTCAGTTTCCTTTTTTATTGGCATGAAATCTCTGAGGAGTCTTCTGGTTCTAAAGTTATGTGAGTCTATGATTCCAATAGAAGGCCCTGGAGAGAAATACCAGAAGACTGACAGGCAGAGTTCTGTTATAAAATAAAACTAAAGAAAAGCCAGCTCTCTGACCCTGGCAGCGATGGGGGACGGAAGAGATGAAAAGGGAGATCTTTCAGACCCTCAGGCTCTCTAAGCCTTTTCAACCTTTTTAAAAAATTTCCTTCAGTGGCCTCTTTCCCCCAAGACAAAGCTGGCAGAGGAGAAGCAGTGATGCTCAACCCTCAGACCTTTATCTAAGTTGCCACAGGACACTAGATTTCTGCCTCTTTCTTAAAAAGAGCCCTTACCTGATCATGTTGGGAAGGTTTCTGGCAAAACTGAAGGCAACTAACTGTCCCCAGGCACCTTCATGGACAGCCTCTCTGTTACTCACAGAAGTGGTTAGAAGGGGGTGGGGTTGAAGGGGGTGATCCTCTCATTCCTAGCACTGGGGAGCATCTAGGTACCTTCCAGCTTGTGTGTGCAAGAGAGATGTGCAGCCAGCCAGCCGCTGCTCTCCATCACTTCCTCCCCCATCCTACCCCCCCTCCCTCCACCCACCCACCCACCACCGGACAGAAGCCATCCTTCATCTGCTGGGTTTATTATCATATTTTTGTGTTAATACATTCTGTTGATCTGCGATGTCAGGTTGGATAATGAAATTTAAATTGGGTCCCTTCGATTTCCAATGGCTAAACATCTGTGAATCTAACTCTGGAGCTGCCAGGCAACTTAAACGCATTCTTGAGTGTCAATCACACAGCACAAGGCACCCCACACTGCAGCGGCTTTCCTGGGGAAAAATTTTTTTTTTCCTGATGAACATTTGCAAAGGCGTTTGCCTGGGTTGCAGACAACCTGCATCATTGTAGCAAACCAGCTTATCAGTGATCGCAGCCCAGCAGCCCAATGGAGCAATCGTGTGGGCCACCTTCTCCCTATTTTCTGGCCTCCCACAGCCAGGTCTTTAGAAATCACACTCAGGGGGTGAAGGGATAAAGGAATCAGGGATGCTAAATTCATGGCCATTTTCTTCACCAATACATAAGAAAAAAAAGGTTCACTCACTGTATTTCAGACTGATCACAGCAACATCCAGATGGATATCCAGGTGGTTAAGAACAAGCGGAAAAACGCATGATCTTGACACCAAAAAGAAAAAAAAAAGGCGGGGGTGGGGGGAGAAACGAGGTTGATGAAGAAAAATCCAACTGCAATTATCCGTCAATTTTAGTCAACATAGGCACAAATCCAACTGTCCTCTGCTGGCTTCTCTCCCCCAATCAATGCCTCATTCTGCCGCGGTCAACTTTTCTTCTCCGAAATTTCTTTGCAGATGTATTATTAATTCCCTCTCCTCTTGTGGGAAATTCAAAAAGAAAACACCACCATATCAAGTCTTTACTTTCCTAAAAAAGCCCCAAACTTTTCATTCCAAAAATATCTCCTTGGCTTACTTTCTCCTTTATAGAAAAAAAAAAAAAAAAAAAAGCACATACTTTTGTTTGTGAATCCACGGTTCTCCATTTCCAATCATCCTTTTGGGGAGGGGGGATCGCTGTTTTTATGGTTAATTATTTATGTCAGAATACATCAACCCCCGCGGGTCTGACACTGGTTTATTTCATTTTTCAATGCTCCCTGTGTGCACATATACACATGTGTGTTAAGATCCAGGTCTCACAAGAAAAAGCTTCATTCTTCCTTCTCTCTTGCACAATCAGTTTATCCACTGCGTTCGGTTCCAAGAGATAGCTGCGTCCCGCATCCTTCATTTTTGCAACGCACCCAACCGCCACCGCCACCAAAAAAAAAAAGTCTCGTTTTACATCGCCGATTCCTCTCCCCAACCCCCACCTCGAAGAAGAATTTGGGGCTCAACTCCCCCCACTCGCCACCCTTCCGGCCGGCCCCTTCTCCAAAGATCTGATTAGATTTCTCATCACAACCCAGTGCGCAATTGGATTTTTGATTTCAGCCACCCGGCCAGCCACCTTCCCCTCTCCCTCCAAACTCTCTGTTATATCCTGTCTCCTTCCCTCCACCGCCTCTGCAATTTCATAATCTCACGTTAAATGGAGTGCGGGGGGCGGGGGCGGGGGTAGGGGCGGAGGTAGTGGAGGAAAATTTCAAGGCTCCGTCAGCTGTCAAGAAGAAACCCATTCCTTCCCCCAGCTACTTCGTTTTCTTCTTCTTTTTTTAAAAGCTCAGGGTGGCTTGCGCTTCCTCTGTCCCCGCTCCCACCCCCGGCACCCGGTCCAGATTCTCCAGGTGTAGCAGAACTCCACGGTCAGGGCTGGGATCACGGGGGAGACGCGTGACGCTGTCCCTCGCCGGTGGCCCCTGCCAGCCACCGGGTCCCCTTCTCATCCATCAGCGGGCTGCGAATCCAGGGGCGCCGCGACGAAAGAAGTTCAGATTGGGCTTTTATTTCAAATAAGGAGGGCGAAGCGAGGGGCTCCACGGGGGTGTGAGGCAAGTGAAAAAAATAATAAGGAAAGAGGATAGAAAATGGAACGAAGGCGGTTAAAAAAAAAAAAAAATCCTTAGTCGCTGGCTCCTCTCATCCTTCTCGAATGAAACTGCAGCTCTGATCTCATTTCCAGCTGCGTCGGGTACATTTTGGAGCCACAAGTTGGTCCCTCTTCTCGCAGACCTTCCCGACGCCGGCTAGTCCTCCGCCAAGAGATGCGTTACCGGGAGCGCAGCTGCTCCGCGCGGTCCTTAGCGCCATCGCCCCGGCTCGCGGCTCCCAGCGCGGCATAAACCCCAGTCCCCTTCCATCCACTTCGGCTGGAACTCTCTGCCTCCCCCGCCCGATCCTCTCTCCCCTCTTTTCCCTCCGATATTAAATGCGCTCCCAGGGCGGGCGGCAGCTCCTTTCTCTAAGCCAATGCCACGTCCCGAAGGTTTGCGTCCCCGCTCCCCAAATCTCCTTTCGGACTGCGGTCCCCTTCCCTCTGCCCCTCTTTCTTTCCCTTTTTCCTTTCCCTTTCTCTGCTTGTGATCAGTAAAATACAATTACCCAATTACCTCCCATCATCTTAGCACTGATTGGTCAATTGCATTAACACTTGAAGTCGGGGACGAGGGGATTGGAGCCTCTGCGGTGTGGCACCGCTGCCACCTGGAGGGCAGAGCCGGAACAGCCGTGTTTCAGAGCCACCCCCGCGCTTGGAGGTTAGTAATCAGCAGAGAAACTCAGGGGTGGTGGTGTGGGAGAAGTTATCTTTTTTTGTTGTTTTTTTTTTTCCTCTCAAAGCCTGGCTGTTTTCATCCTGAAAGCCAGGAGTTGGAGCTACAGAGGGGAAGACATAAAAATCAAATCACCATTAGCATCCTGAAATATCAATTACACAATGCTATTGCTTTCATTGAAAGCTGAACACGAGCTTCTTCCCTCCCTAGGTAAGGAGGCTGCTCACAAGGTAAGGATTAACACAGTACTGTTACCTAGGATGTACTAGTCGGAATCTAGGAGGAGCTGAAAAGCGGCCAAGGAGGGAGCGTGTGGTCCTGCAGGATAAAACACCAAGAGGAAACACGGTAAAGGCGAGACAGGAGCCTTCAGCCTATGCAGTGTTGCAGTAAATTGGCCTCTTCAGTTTGCACAAGACATCCAGGACAGTTTGACAACTCAATTCCAACATCCCTCTCTCCTGGTTATGGGCTTTTCCATCAACTTATTTTAGGGGGAGGGGCAGGTGGCATATTTCAACTTCACTGCATCTTAGAAAGATGGAAGGGCCCACATAATAATATGATTAATAACATATTTATGTGGATTTCTTTCTCCACTATACAATTGTCAGAGGCTTTTTCTGTAAGCTATAGTTATATTTTATGCCATTCACATATGTGACCTTGAGATTTGAAATAGATAAAATGAATGATAATTCAGACAATAAAGCATTATATTCATTGGGAGAGGAAGGGAAATAACTATTTCTTTGTTTCAGGTTGCATCATCAATGATTTCTGTTCTGGTTTACTTTTGAAAAGTCAGAATATGTACTTGGCTTGAAAACAGTTTTAACAGGCAGTAGACCACTGACTTAGCAGCAGCCGCAGCAGCAGACCACTCTATTCCCATGGACCGAGGAGCCTGGTGGGCTGCAGTCCACGGGGTCACTAAGAGTCGACGTGACTGAGCGACTTCACTTTCACTTTTCACTTCCATCCATCTGAGAAGGAAATGGCAAACCACTCCAGTGTTCTTGCCTGGAGAATCCCAGGGATGGGGGAGCCTGGTGGGCTGCCCTCTATGGGGTCACACAGAGTCGGACATGACTGAAGCGACTTAACAGCAGCAGCAGCAGACCATTCTATTAAAGCACATTATATACTTAACATTTGAGTCTTTATGTTACAAATCATAATGAGTAGGGACATTCAACAGAAAGGGAGAAAAATTTTACTAAGGAAACATTAAAGGCATATCGAAATTCACACCAAATGTTACACATTTTTTCCTATTCCCTTTATAGTACATGGGTATTTCCTCCTTTGAGGTCTTCCCAAGTGGCTCAGTGGTTAAGACTTCACCTGCCAATGTAAGAGACACAGGTTCCATCCCTAGGTCGGAAGATCCTCTGGAGGAGGAAATAACAACCCATTCCAGTATTCTTGTCTGTAAAATCCCATGGACAGAGGAGCCAGGAGAGCTACAGTCCATGGGGTCGCAAAATAATCAGACACGACTTAGTGACTAAACAATATTTCCTCATTTAGAGTTAAAAAAGAACTACATCTGTATATTTCTTTGGGTACTAAGCACATATTCTAAAATGTATTACTGATGTCAGCACCTGCAAGAAAAAAAAAGCCTTTCTTTACACATGGATTGTAATTTACTTAATTTCTCTGTTTTTGGATAACTTTGATATAGTTATGAATTGCATAAAAGGTGAATTTGTTCAGGGGTAACAGCATTGCTTCTATTTTTAAAAGACAACTGTATTGACTGATTCAAAACTCTAGTGGGCAGTTGACTGTAAGTTTAATCTGTTTTTTGAAGCTCTTATCCTTATATGCCAATTACAGTTTACCAACTAATAAACCATTAAAAAGTGCTTTCACTAGCTGCTCTAGATAGCTTCAAAGGAATCTACCTTCTGGTTCTGAACTAAGCTAGAAGCCATTTGAAATGAAAATTTTCCTTTTAGGGATTTTGACAGCAAGGGAAAGGCCAATGATTTGTTTTTCAAAGATGATTATCAGCTACCTACCAGATATATTTAAAGCCTTTCAGAATGAATTAATCTATCCAACAAAGCAGTGGTGAAGGATCAGTGTTAGTTAACCAACAAGCAAAAGGAAGATCTTCCCTTTTCTATTTACCTTCCCATTCAGCAGCTACAATTTCTTTTCCTACTTCAGTTGCTCCTTCACACCATATGACCTTGAATTAGTCATTTGGCTTTCATTTTTTGATTCAAACTCAACACAGTGTTTTGGGGTCATCCCTATGGCATGGTTTTCTTTTGCTGACTTCTCATATACTTCAATCACTCACCTTATTTAAAACTCAAAACAACCCCTTGAGAGATTTGTAAAGATGAGGAAAGTGATGAAAAAGCTACATATTTGGTAAATATGTGTTTTCAAGACATAGGCAAGTCTTGAACTCACATCTACTCAATTCCAGTTCTTCCAATTTTGCTACAGTTTCTAGATTTCAGGGACATATCTAAGACAGTCATAGGTGTGCACACTAACAGCACTGAATCCCAGAGATGCATTTGTAACTCCATGGGGGAAATTGACACATTTGTCTCAGAATGATCTTACTCAAAGAGAATTGAAATAAGTAGTCCACATGCTAACTGTCATACAAATGCACACACAAACTAAATTAACTAATGACATAAATACAGATATTTATTAAGTAGCAGTAGCCAGATACTGTCATTGATGACAGCATATGTGTTTAAGTAAAATTCTTCATGAAAGTTCTTTTACAGGAAATAATTGCCCAAAGAGTAACGGATTGATCATGTTGTCACACTTCCAGTTAGTTCGTTTAGTTATCAAAAGCATGGGCAGGACAGATGCCATTAAAATGTGATGAAATTAAAGGAAGAGGAGCACCATGCTTAACTGGGCATGTTTGTTCTATGAACTTTGAGAAGTCTAGGTTAATTCTTTCCTAATTTGTAGGCATTTGGTTGGGGAAATAAAATTATGTTATTTCACTATGTGCCAATGACTGTACCTGATATCATCTTTAGCAAACAGCAGAGGACAGCATCTTGTAATTGAAAATACAAAATAGCAAAGAGAATGAACTTGCTAACTTTGCTTTCCAAATAGAGAAAACAAATGCATTTATTAATGTATTTATTAATTTGATTTAACAGACTGTACGCTACCCTACTCAAGCACAACACATGAGATTTGAGCCTTCATGTTAACACATTCTGGCAATAGATACTCTCTTTTCACTTCCAGTACGATTAAAAGGGACCAGAATGTCCTGTGGGATAGTAGTATCAAGCTTGTCTCTGTCGTCAGGTAAAATGAATGGCATGTGAATTAACTTCATTAGACCAGCTTCTTCTGAGAACTACTTTAATGATCAAATGCCATATTTAGTGGGAACTTACTGTATGTATTAGGTTATACAATATTCCAAGAACATTGTAGTACACAATTAGAAGATATCATAATCATCGTCTATTCCTTGTTCCTTGAAATATACTGAAGATACCAAAATCCAAGTAGATTTGTGAATTTACGGTTTTTCAAGTATCTCCTCTACTACCCCTCCACTGAATCTGTACCCTCTATAGTCTTACTTCACTGTGCCTTCATGATTTTAAATTTTTAAATAAAAAACCAGCCACTTAATGGTTGCGTATGAGTATAAAACACAGTTCTAAGTGTGTTACAGATGTCAGTGCAGGCAATCCTCCCAACGACTTTATGAAGTAGGTACAATTACCATCCCCTTTTATAAAGAAAATGGAATTGAGGTTAAGTAAGGTTCACCTAGGAAGTGACAGAAGAAAGGTGTCCAACTAAGGTTATTTTGATTCAGAGATCATTAATAGTTCCTATTACTACTTATTGCAATAGATGCAAATCATTTGCTCATCTATTTTCCCACTAAACCATGGTTGATTTCATGAGAGCGCTTTCTTGTGTTTCTTATACTGTACACCTAGTTGAATAGATGAATATCTAAGATTAAGACATGGCTTCTCAGGTGGCTCAGTGGTAAACAATCCACCTGCCAATGCAGAAGATGCAAGAGACATGGGTTCAATCCCTGGGTTGGGAAGATCCCCTAGAGTAGGAAATATCAACCCACTCCAGTATTCTTGCCTGGAGAATCCCATGGACAGAGGAGCCTGGTGGGTTACAGTAGCTCTTCTGTTCATGCTGCTGTAAAGAGTTGTACACATCTAAGTGACTGAGCATGCACGCATGCAAGATTGACATTAGGAAAGGGCTACATTTTTTGTCTCTTACTGACTATTCTTCTTACTGCAGTTCACAGAGTGTTAGTAATAGGAGATGTTTAGTGCAATTGTTAAATAGAAAAACTTAGAAAACATGCCACCAAATGAAGTCATTTAAACATAGAATTATAACTTCTTTAACACTTAGCTATTGCTGCATAATAAACCATTCCAAAATTGGTAGCTGAAAACAGTAATTATTTATTATTTCTCATGATTCAGTAGATCAGACAGGGGATTGGTTAAATGGTTCTTCTGATCTTGACTAGGTTCACTGAGAGCTGATCTAGAATAGTCTCAGCTAAAGTGGTCGGGATAACTCAACTTCCTTCATCAACGTAACCCAAGCAAATTTCTTGGCCAAAGCAAAAGTTCAAGAGAACAAACAGAATTTACTTTCTCAAGTTTCTGTATGAATCAAATCTACCCAATTCCCACTGGCTAAAGCAAATTACTTGGTGGAACCCATCATTAAGGAATTGAGCAGATCACGCCGCCTACAACGGGAGGCCTCTGTAGAATTACATGACAAATGAGTCAAGAATCAGAGTGATCATCACAATGTCTGTTCTTTACAAATAACACATTTCCCTAATGATTACTGGGCTTTGCAGGAAAGAAAATTCCCTGCATTTAGCCAGTCACTTACTTATTGCAGCAGATGAGTATTAACCTCCCATTATGTGCCAGGTACTATGGAAATTATCACTGCCTTCCTGGACTGCCTTCACATTCCTCATCACATCTGTTGATGCTAATTCAGGAATGACTCATTCATCTGCCCAGTTCTCTCATTGTATTATGTTACTAAGACCATTCTCAAGTTCCTCAGCTGACTTTTGCACTCGTCTTTCTTCTTATCCATACCATCCCCTCTCTAGTACCTGTTAGTTTCCGAAAAAGAGACTGGTGAGAAAGTTTAAAAGAAACAGTAAAGAAAACATATGTATAATAACAAAAAAATACCAAAATACAAGGAAAACCATTTGCAATGCAGAGAACAAAGGATCCATATTCTCAGTCATAAATAGTTCTTAGGAATAGCTTTTAGAAATAAAGGAGAAAACCACAAGTAACCTTCCAGATAAGTGGGGAAAATACACTACTAATCCATTTGCAGAAGTACTGGAATTGAAGACTTATTGGTACCTGCATTATTTAGCACACTGCCTAGCCCTGTGGCATCCAAATACATTTTGATCAGTTGGATGAATAACTGTTTACTTGGTTTGGGGAGGAAAGTAGGTAGATAGTAAGTATGGTAATTATAAGCAATGGTGGTATAATAATATCTGGTCAAAATTTTACCAGAAAGAAGTGCAAAGGGACAGCAGAGGTGGCAGTAACCACCTCATTATGGGGGCAGTCACAGAGGACTTCACATAGAAAGAAACTAAAGGTGTTCAAAGCTTCACGAATGTTAGACTACAATCAATGGATGCAGACTCGCAGCCAGAGGACAGAGAATGAAGTTTATTCTAAGGAAAACATAATTTGTGGCCCAAAGATTGGTAGGGCTAAAGCTTAGCTAAATGATATGCTTAGTTACAGGAGGTGTGGTCAACTAGATGAAATGTAGAGATCAAGAGAGTCTAGATTTGGAAGGTAGTTGTAACATGCTTTTTCTAGAAGTGTACCAAGCACAAAGGACATCTGGGAAGGAAGAGCATGAGTGAAGGGGGGTCATCCTGAGGGAGACTGTGTCCTTTCTCAGACCACCCTAGGCAGCATGACACATTCTAGGACTTTTAACGTAGCAAGAAGAAAGCAGAAAGGAACAATGCACAACAATTTGGAAACCAATTCTACATCAGCTTCGACCCAATTACATTTTAGAAATTCTTTTTCTTAAAATTTTATATTAGGATATAATTGATTTACAATGTTGTATTAGTTTCAGAGGTACAGCAAATGATTCAGTTATACACATGCATGTATCTATTATTTTTCAGAATCTTTTCCCATATTTGTTGCTACAGAACATTGAGTAGAGTTCCCTGTGCTATATCTTAGGTCCTTGTGGATTATCTATTAATATCTATTTTGTATTTAATAGTGTGTATACGTTAATCCCAAACTCCTAATTTATTTCCCCAACTTTTCCCCTTTGGTAACCATGTTTATTTTCTAAGTCTCTGAGTCTGCTTCTGTTTTGTAAATAAGTTTATTTGTTTCAGTTACACACATATATATATATATATTCCACATATAGGTGATATCACATGGTATTTGTCTTTCTCTGTCTGATTACTTCGCTTAGTATGGTAAATTCTAGATCCATCCATGTTGCTGCAAATGGCATTATCTCTTTAAACGGTGCCCCAAGCTCTTGAAGAACACAATCTCCTTTATCAAATGTTTCTAAGAAAGTTGGTACTTGTGCAGAGAATCTGCACGGCGGCATCTTGGTACTGTCTAAATTAGGAGTCTTTGCGCTGAGAAGAAAATTGCTTGTAAAGGTATCTTTAAAACTCCACCAGGAATTAGTAGATGGTGTGAATCCAGTTGTGTAATTTGGGAAGACAGCTGCATTTGATCTCGCTAAATCAGCACTTGATACTAAACAACTCCTAAAGTATGTCACTTTATTTCTGCATTAGCCATGCAGTGCAAATTCAAGAAATGATAGCCTTGTTTCCTCCACCATACTACTATTGTGTTTTCAGGAAATGAAGTGCCTAGACTTCAAAATTCAGTTCTCTGCCCATTGAAGATACATGAGTACATCTGTGATTCTAGGCCTCCAGCTGATTTAGTAGTACATGATTCAAAGAATGCTCAACCATCTGCATTTTTAAATGTCCAGGTTTCTAAAATTCACAGCATTTTTGAGGGAAGTAAATGACTGTCTGGGAAATATTGCAGACTTTTAAAAAAAAATAATGTACTGTATTTACACAAAAATTGGAAACACCTTTATCACTGGAATGAAATAATTCTCCAAACACTATAAATAAGCATATGTAAGAGATATATATCTCTTTCATAATATATAGAAGATATACTGCTCAGAGTGACTTTGAAAATGAGGAAGGATCTTTACATTCATTAACATTATGTGAGTTTCACAGGAAATGAGCTATAAAATAAATATCCCTGTCGCAGGTGAAGATTTTGGGATGTGCATGGACTTGTGGTCCTTTGAACAGAGTGAACACTGGGGGACTGTGAAAGGACTGAGTGTTTGACTTCTACTTAAATCTAGCTGACAATCTTTCTGAAAAGAATGTTTTTCTGCTTTATTGACTATACCAAAGCCTTTGACTGGGTGGATCACAATAAACTGTGGAAAATTCTGAAAGAGATGGGAATACCAGACCACCTGATCTGCCTCTTGAGAAATAGGTCAGGAAGCAACAGTTAGAACTGGACATGGAACAACAGACTGGTTCCAAATAGGAAAAGGAGTATATCAAGGCTGTATATTGTAACCCTGTTTATTTAACTTATATGCAGAGTACATCATGAGAAATGCTGGACTGGAAGAAACACAAGCTGGAATCAAGATTGCCGGGAGAAATATCAATAACCTCAGATATGCAGATGACACCACCCTTATGGCAGAAAGCGAAGAGGAACTAAAAAGCCTCTTGATGAAAGTGAAAGTGGAGAGTGAAAAAGTTGGCTTAAAGCTCAACATTCAGAAAACGAAGATCATGGCATCCGGTCCCATCACTTCATGAGAAATAGATGGGGAAACAGTAGAAACAGTCTCAGACTTTATTTTTTTGGGCTCCAAAATCACTGCAGATGGTGACTGCAGCCATGAAATTAAAAGACGCTTACTCCTTGGAAGGAAAGTTATGACCAACCTAGATAGCATATTAGAAAGCAGAGACATTACTTTGCCAACAAAGTTTCGTCTAGTCAAGGCTATGGTTTTTCCTGTGGTCATGTATGGATGTGAGAGCTGGACTGTGAAGAAGGCTGAGCGCTGAAGAATTGATGCTTTTGAACTGTGGTGTTGGAGAAGACTCTTGAGAGTCCCTTGGACTGCAAGGAGATCCAACCAGTCCATTCTGAAGGAGATCAGCCCTGGGATTTCTTTGGAAGGAATGATGCTAAAGCTGAAACTCCAGTACTTTGGCCACCTCATGCGAAGAGTTGACTTATTGGAAAAGACTCTGATGCTGGGAGGGATTGGGGGCAGGAGGAGAAGGGGACGACAGAGGATGAGATGGCTGGATGGCATCACTGAGTCAATGGACGTGAGTCTGAGTGAACTCCGGGAGTTGGTGATAGACAGGGAGGCCTGGCGTGCTGCGATTCATGGGGTCGCAAGGAGTCAGACACGACTGAGCCGCTGATCTATCTGATCTGATCTGATGCATTTTAATAGAAGTTTATATTTTCATGAGGATAGCAGCTATGTCACAGTGCAGAGGACTTGAACAGATATTTTTCTGAAGAAGACGTATAGATGGCCAACAGGGATGCAAAAAGACGTTCAGTATCACTAATCATCAGGGAAACGCAAATCACACCCGTTAGAATGGCCATCATCAAAAAGGGCAAGAGTAACAAGTGCTGACAAGATTATGGAGGAAAGAGAACTCTTGTGCATTGTTGGTAGGGATATAAATGGGTGCAGTTACTGTGGAAAATAGTATATAGTTTCCTCAAAAAATTAAAAATAGAATCATCATGTGATCTAGCAATTCCATTTCTGTGTGTGTGTGTGTGTGTGTGTGTGTGTGTGTATGGAAAAAATGAAATCAAGATCTTAAAGAGATACCTGCACCTTCCTGTTCACTGTAGTGTTATTTATAATAGCCAAGATGTGGAAACAATCTAGGTGTCTACTGACAGATGAATGAATTTTTTAAAAACAATAAAAAATAATGTATCATATACTTGAAAGTTTCTATGAGGGTAGAACTTAAATGTTCTTACAACACACACCCAAGTAAAATGGAATCAGATGAAGTGATAGAGGTGTCTTCTTATTTTGGTAGTTATTTCACAATACATACATGTATCAAATCATCACATTACACAGTGTTATATGTCAATTGTATCTTAATAAAGCTGGAAAAATGACTCAAGAATACTTAAAAATAGTATGCTATGTTAGAATTTAATTTCTTACTTTAATTCTTATTAATGATGCCTCCATTTTTTTTTTTTTTTTTTTTTTTGCCATTCTTATTGATTTTAGTGGCTGTGTTTAAAAGGCAACCGGATTTTCTTTTTCTATTCCTGTTTCTGCTTCTTTTACCTCAGGATTAGAGAGTGATAAAATAATGATATTGGAAGAAAGCTTATCTTTGGCAAGTTCCACCCCCCTTTTTGATGTCTTTTCCTTTTTATTCTTTATAGAAGCCTAAGGCCCCATCTTATATATTTTTCTTCTCCAGTAAGAAAGATACTATAAAAATAAATTTCCATGTAAGTACTAGTTAACAATTTAGCCCAACTCAATCCAGTCCATTTATTTATTTAATAAAATTTTATCAAGCACCAAATTCATTGAGTTCTGTATGTACAGACAAAGGATTAGGACCTTTCCACTATTTTCCAAGATGCTTACATTTTCAGAAAGGATTCATGTATATTCACAAAAAAGGATATGCTTGATCCAAGGAAAGAGCATGGAGTAGTGCCTAGAGCAGTAAGTTTAGAATCACACAGACCTGAGTTTGAATTTGACAAACATTCATTGTTTGTACTTTAGGAGAACTGCAAATACTTTAGGGCTGGAGCTTTAGGAGAAAGTGTAGCAGGGAAGGGGATGAAATGCCAAGAAATGAACTTGTGTAGAGCAGGCTGAGAAAGGATTTTTTTTTTTTTTTTTAAGAAGTTCATTCCAAATATCAGTATCATTTATCACTGAGGGATGTTAATTTAAGGGGGAAACATGGTAAGTCTGGGAATTTCGAAAGGCATTCCAAAGGACATTATGCAAATAAATTGCAGAAGAGGAGCAACTTGAACACAGGAGAGCAATTAGGAAACTAAAGGAGGTTGTGAGAATCCAAACAGGGCACCAGCTTTGGAGCAGGAGAGAGGAGAAGGGTATTAAAAACAAGTCAGGTGTTAAAATCTGCAAAATGTTACCAATCTGCATGCTTACTATTTGCAAGTGTGTGTGTGTACACGTGTGACGTTAGACCTTGCGCCTGTACGTAGCTCCCGTTTCATGTAATCAAGTACTTCCTGAAAATATAGCTTTCTTCATGCGGAAGGAGCCCTTATAAGACTGTCCTTGGAGTTGTTCAAGCCTATGCTGTAAGTTGTGTCTGAGTCCTTAAGGCAGGTATAGATTATATAAGCAATTTCCAAACATCATCCCTGATTAAATTTCCACTAGTCCAGCACAGCAAACTGAGTAGAGTAAGGCCAATGGAGTGGGTTCGTCTTGTAAATTAGTCGAATTGCAAACAAAAATCTTCAGTTGGTGATGAATTTTTTCTTATATTTTTCAACTATGATCTCCTTTCTTATTTTTATTTAGTAACATTTTAAAATGTAAATAGCTGGCAAAATCCAAAGTTGGGGACATTTTGTCAAACCACTGTATATTTATTCCTTTTAAAGACATGAAAGGTGTTAAAGACTGAGACTTGCTAGACTGATGACTTTTATGGGCCCTTTGGTCTCTTAAATTGTATGCTTTTATCAGAATATGTCTGCCTGGAGAAGCGCTTTCATGTAGATCCATGGAATGCTGTGATCGACATTATTCAACCTTTCATAAAACGAATCGGTTTGTCTCAGACAAGAACTGCAGAAAATGCTCCCAATGATTCCAGCCCTTAGAGAAAGCCAAATTCTAAAGTGAAATTGATGACATCTTACAAATCCTCACTCAAATGTCCCTTTCACAGCAAAATAACGACATTGGAAAAATGTTAACTACCAAATTGCCAGTATCAGTCACCAAAGTGGAGTATTTTGGTTCTTCCCGCATACAGACCTACAGACCTGTGCCAAACCATCTTCTGTATGTAACCACTGACCTGAGGGGCCTGGCAGTTCAGACTCTTTTGACTTGAGGTGCTGCTGACAAGCAACACCATTAAACTCAGCTTCAAGCCATAGAAGGGTGCCTCGCAGGGCCTGTGCAGTCAAATGCCACAGGATTTCAAATGAAAATGACATGAATTAATTTCCTGAGAGCAAAAAGAAAAGGAAAGATCAAGAAGAAAAGCAGCTTCTAGGAGCGCAATATGTAGATTAATGGTACCCACTGATTGATTGAAGTGTCAAAAACACACCTTTCAGATATAAATGAAACTGCTGAGAGTTTGGGGCTCACTCACTCTCTCTTATTCATATGAAATATTAACTGATAAAGACAAGGTAAAATTAAGTTTTTCTTGGTATCTTTAACTTTTTATTGACCCTGAAAGCTAAACTTTTGGACACCTGTCCCTGGTAACAAATGATGAGGTCTACTCAAAGGGGATCTCGTTGCATGAGGAATAAAGTGAAAAATCCTTCTGCCTTTCTTCAAACGTATCTTTCCTCATCTCTTTTCACACCTTAGCTTCTCCTTCTGGAAGGGTCTTCTTTCTGTGTAGACCATAGAGTCTTGACACTAGCTATTCCCTGGAGTAGGAAAAGGCAACCTGCTCAGTATTCTTGCCTGGGAAATCTCATGGACAGAGGAGGCTGATGGACTGCAGTCCGTAGGGTCACAAAGAGTCAGACACAATTGAGAACTCATGCACACGCTAGCTATTCCCTCCACCTAGAACATTTCCTCTCTGTTCTTTGCAGGTACTGATCTTTTTGATCCTCCGAGAGATGTCATTTCTCCCAGGCATCTGAGGTAGCCGCCTAATGGCTATCACATCCCCTTATTTTAATTTGGGGCAGAACATTTAATCTGACTTTTTTTTTTTCTATTTGTGGAGTTGTTAGTCTTCATCTGCTAGAATGGGTTGTCCGTGGGACTAAGGGCACTGCCTTTCTTGTTCATGCTGTATCCTCTACTCAGAGAATCCACAGGGAAGATGATGAGTTTAGATTTTTACAAGAAGGGCTAAGATGTAAAAAGTGAGGTTCAGAAGCCAATTGTACAACATTGATAAGGAATAAAGGTGGGGATTGAGAAAGACATCTGTTGTCTCTTAAACAATTCTTCTTACAGCTCTCCTTCAGTTCAGTTCAGTCGCTCAATCTTGTCCGACTCTCTGTGACCCCATGGACTGCAGCACGCCAGGCTTCCCTGTCCATCACCAACTCCCAGAGCTTGCTCTAATGCATGTCCATCTAGTTGGTGATGCCATCCAAATATCTCATTCTCTGACATCCCCTCTTCCTCCTGCCTTCAATCTTTCCCAACATCAGGGACTTTTCCAAGGAGTCAGTTCTTTGCATCAGGTGGCCAAAGTATTGGAGCTTCAGCATCAGTCCTTCCAATGAATATTCAGGACTGATTTCTTTTAGGATGGACTGGTTGGATTTCCCTGCAGTCCAAGGGACTCTCAAGAGTCTTCTCCAACACCGCAGTTCAAAAGCATCAGTTCTTTGCCACTCAGCTTTCTTTATAGGTCAACTCATATCCATATATGACTACTGGAAAAACCATAGGTTTGACTAGATAGATCTTTGTTGGTAAAGTAATGTCTCTGCTTTTTAATATGCTGTCTAGGTTGGTCATAAGTTTTCTTCCAAGGGGCAACATGTTTTAATTTCGTGGCTGCAGTCACCATCTGCAGTGATTTTGGAACCCAAAAAATTAAAGTCTGTCACTGTTCCCATTGTTTCCCCATTTATTTGCCATGAAGTGAAGGTACGGGATGCCATGATCTTAGTTTTCTGAATGTTGAGTTTTAAGCCAAATTTTTCACTCTTCTTTTTCACTTTCATCAAGAGGCTCTTTAGTTCTTTACTTTCTGCCATAAGGGTCATGTCATCTGCATATCTGAGATTATTCATATTTCTCCTGGCAATCTTGATTCCAGCTTGTGCTCCATCCAGCCCAGCATTTTGCATGATGTACTCTGCATATACATTAAATAAACAGGGTGGCAATATACAGCCTTGACGTACTCCTTTCCTGATTTGGAACCAGTCTGTTGTTCCATGTCCAGTTCTAACTGTTGCTTCCTGACCTACATACAGATTTCTCAAGAGGCAGGTCAGGTGGTCTGGTATTCCCATCTCTTTCAGAATGTTCCACACTTTGTTGTGATCCACACAGTCAAAGGCTTTGGCATAGTCAATAAAGCAGAGGAAGATGCTTTTCTGAAACTCTCTTACTTTCTCGATGATCCAACGGATAGTGGCAATTTGATCTCTGGTTCCTCTGCCTTTTCTAAATCCAGCTTGAACATCTGGAAGTTCATGGTTCACATACTGTTGAAGCCTGGCTTGGAGAATTTTGAGCATTACTTTGCTAGCATGTGAGATGAGTGCAATCGTGCAGTAGTTTGAGCATTCTTTGGTATGCCTCTCTTTGGGATCGGAATGAGAACAAACCTTTTCCAACCCTGTGGCCACTACTGAGTTTTCCAAATTTGCTGGCATATTGAGTGCAGCACTTTCACAGCATCATCTTTTAGGATTTGAAATAACTCAACTGGAATTCCATCACCTCCACTAGCTTTGTTTGTAGTGATGCTTCCTGAGGCCCAATTGACTTCGCATTCCAGGATGTCTGGCTCTAGGTGAGTGATCATACCACTGTGGTTATCTGTGTCATGAAGATCTTTTTTTTGTATAGTTCTTCTGTGTTTTCTTGCCATCTCTTCTTAACATCTGCTTCTGTTAAGTCTGTACCATATCTGTCGTTTATTGAGCCCATCTTTGCATGAAATGTTCTCTTGGCATTTCTAATTTTCTTGAAGAGATCTCTAGTCTTTCCCATTCTGTTGCTTTCCTCTGTTTCTTTGCACTGATCCCTGAGGAAGGCTTTATTATCTCTCCTTGCTATTCTTTGGAACTCTGCATTCAAATGTGTGTATCTTTCCTTTTCTCCTTTCGCTTTTGCATCTTTTTTTCTCAGCTATTTGTAAGGCCTCCTCAGATACTGATTTTGCCTTTTCCCTTTCTTTTTCTTTGGGATGGTCTTGATCACAGCCTCCTGTACAATGTCATGAACCTCCATCCATAGTTCTTCAGGCACTGTGTCTATCAGATCTGTTTCTCACTTCCACTGTACAATTGTAAGGGGTTTGATTTAGGTCATACCTGAATGGTCTAGTGGTTTTCCCCACTTTCTTCAATTTAAGTCTGAATTTGGCAATAAGGAGTTCACGATCTGAGCCACAGTCAGCTCCTGGTCTTATTTCTGCTGACTGTATAGAGCTTCTCCATTTTTGGCTGCAAACAATATAATCAATCCAATTTCATTATTGACCATCTGGTGTTGTTGTAGGGTTGTCTCTTGTGTTGTTGGAAGAAGGTGTTTGCTATGACCAGTGTGTTCTCTTGGCAAAACTCTGTTAGCCTTTGACCTGCTTCATTTTGTACTCCAAGGCCATATTTGCCTATTACTCCAGGTATATCTTGACTTCCTACTTTTGCATTCCAGTTCCCTATAATGAAAAGGACAGTTTTGGGGGTGTTAGTTCTAGAAGGTCTTGTAGGTCTTCATAGAATCGTTCAACTTCAGCTTCTTCAGCGTTACTGGTTGGGGCATAGACTTGGATTACCGTAATATTGAATGGTTTGCCTTGGAAATGAACAGAGATCATTCTGTCATTTTTGAGATTGCATCCAAATACTGCATTTCAGACTCTTTTGTTGACCATGATGGCTACTCCAATTCTTCTAAGGGATTCCTGCCCACAGCAGTAGATATAATGGTCATCTGAGTTAAATTCACCCATTCCAGCCCATTTTAGTTCGCTGATTCCCTTAGGTTGGGCTTAACTGAATGACAACTCTGCAGTCAGTCTGATATATTTATTCTGTCAAATTATGAAACAAGGAAGCATTTATGTTCCTAATGCCTAGCACACATATGTGTGTTTGTGTGTGTGTGTGTGTGTGTTAGTTGCTCTGTTGTGTCCGACTCTGTGACGTGGAATTCTTTCCATGGAATTCTCCAGGCAAGAATACTGAGTTTGCCATTCCCTTCTCCAGGGTATCCTCCTTACCCCAGGGATCAAACCTGGGTCTCTCTTGCATTGCAGGCAGATTCTTTACCCTCTGAACCACCAGGGAATTCTAGCCATACATGTATAATAGTGTGTCAAAGCTTGGACACTTTCGTCTGAAAGCTGAGGTTTGAATACTGGCTTCACTACTTCCTAGCTGTGTGACCTTGGCTAAGTCAGTAACCTCTTGAGCCTCAGAGACCTCTTTGATAACTAGTCACATCTATTTCAGAGAGTTACGAGGATTAAAATGAAATAATGTATAAGGAATAGTCAGCACAGTTACTGGCATCTCATGAGCATTCATTAAGTATTAGTGATATTTGCTATTGTTACTAAACATATTTTACCCAGCTTTGAGTAACCCTGGGTCCCCTTATCTCTCCCACATATTGCTACCTGGCCGGCCATGTGTTTCAGTTTTATTGGTTCTCCCATAATAATGCAGCACATGTGACAGCAACAACAAAAAAATACAGAAACTCACTCCATGCTCTCTGGGGAGCTCTTTCTTGGTATCTCTATGTATCTCATTCAGCCAGAATGCCTGACTAGACGTTAAAGTTACTTTCATCTATATATATGTACATAGCAAAACAAACGTTAAAAATTTTTTTTTGGAAGCATATTAAAGGAAATGTTATTTTGTCCTTATCTCTCCAATAAAGACTTAGTTATTGTATCTTGAAAAAGGTCAAGCTTTTCTTCTCCCTATATTTCTAAAGAAAACTTCAAATGCTGTTGACCTTGAACTAATTGCTCTACCTTTCTGTGTCTCAGTTTGTCTGTTTGAAGTAAGTATCATCATTCCTAACACGGCAGCTGTTCCCTTCATGGTGGTGAGGTGAAAATTAGTTTCTCAGGTTCAAAATCAGAGTCACCTTCAAAACTCCCCCCGACACACACCCACACTTTCCTTCATTTGTCAGGATCTCCAGTTCCCTGTGGGTAACCATCTTTTGGCACGTGTCTCTTCCTGCACAGACCACCTGCTTTCACTCCATTCAGACTCCGAACACCCTGCCCTGGTCCCAGACTATTTTTCAGTACCTGGCCTCCCTGTCCTTCAGTGGAGCCCCCTCACAGCTGATGCTGCTCTGAAAGCCCCACTGGTCATTGAAAAGAGCAGGGAATGTTTACTGAGTGCTTACTGTGTGTCAGGCCCTGGGCTAAGCATCTGACCTGCATTGTCATGTAATTACAGCTCCAGTGACTGACATGACCACATTCAGAGACTCTCATCAGCTTCTTGATTATATATACATTCTTCATTCTCTAGATTGAGACCCTAAAGTTGGTCTGCCATTTTTCATTTAATGATCTCATGCAAGATGTGTACTCTCAAATGGTTCCATTTCCTCATCTGGCCAAATAAGGAAAAAGCAATACAGCTTCATAAGGTTATTGTAAGGTTTATTATCTGTGGCACAGTTTGGCATTTGGGGTCAGATGATTCTTTGGTGGGGGGATGATCTATGCATTCCCGGATGTTTAGCAGCATCCCTGGCCTCTCTCCACTAGATGTCAGTATCACCCTCCTGTCTCCGCCCCCCTAATCCCTCCCACCCCCATTTTAGAAATCAATGTGTCTCCTGATCTTCTCAGTACAAACATATTGAAAACTAGGGTATTGGAGTGAATAAATTAGATATTCTTTAGATGCTGGAGATAAACAGTTCCTTTCAGTCCCTTAGATCTTGGGAACTCCTTGTATGTTCCCTACTTCTCAGCTTAACCAGAGGACTTGTTGTTCCCCCTACATGAGTCCTCCATTTTTCTGCCTCCTTGCTTTGTGGCTCTTTCCACTGATGATACTCTCCTAACGCTGTCTTTACCTTGCAAACTCTAACCCATCCAGAATACTTCTGCAGAAATTTCACCTAAATTTTCCTAACTGAATTATAGTTTTCTCCCTAAAGACTTTTACTCTCTTTGTTCCTCAATCATTCTGCCATATTACATAGTCGTTGGTGTAATTGTAATAGTCTCCTGTTGGAACTGAAAACTCCACGAAAATGAGATTCTTTGTTGTTGTTTTTTTTTTTTTGCCCTTTTATCCACAGTAGAAGTGAACATAATTTCCGGCATATATTATTTGCTCGTTAAATGTTTGTTAAATTGAATTTAGAGCACAGAAGAAATAAATGATTGATTACAAGGCAACGCCTCCAAATGTTCAAGCAAACTAAAAAATGTTAGAGAAAAACTTAAAATTGTATCCAGATGCTTGTTCAAATAATCGGATAATTAAACCAATAGAGGTTTATTGTTTAAATGATTCATGCAGCTGCCTTGGCTCTCTGTTTCTCTTTGCACTTGTAGGAACAGCTGACAAAGAATTATAGTTGTCATTTGAAAACTATTAAGTGATTTGCCTACTGATGGAATCCATATTCTTCTGCTAGAAACAGAATTTATCAAATAAAGGAGGTACAAACAAATTTACATTACTGTTTTGTTAATCAAGGGGGAGGGTCAAGGAGTCAACAGCCTCTGTGGAATGATGCAAGGTGCAAAGCGAAATGGGGCTGTTTTTCTGCCTCTTCCTGTTGTCTTAAAACAAAGCACCCCCTCCCCATGCCCATCACAGACAAGCACACGTACACACACACACACACACACGTGTGCACAGAGCTTGGTAGATGAAATGGTAGGTGAAATTCTGTGCTCTCTAGGAATTTGAAACTTACACAAACTTATACACAGCCACTGGTATGTGATTCACTTGTGATAAAGATCCCACTGATCTTCACTGTGGGAAACATGAATTCAAGGTTACCATTCCACAGGACCACTTAACAGCACTGTGACTGTGTTAGGTTGAACGATGCCCACTCGCCCCTCCCCCCTCAGGAGTTCTACATCCTAATCCCCAGAACCTGTGGATATGTTGCCTCATGAGGTAAATGGCTCCTCACTGAGGGGATGAGTCAAGGAGATGATATTGGATTATCCAGGAGGGCCCAGGTAAGAGTAAGGCAGGTCAGAATAACAGAGAAGGGGATGTGAAGACATTATACTGCTGTCTCTGAAGACAGAACAGGGGCCATAAGTCAAGACCACTGGAAGCTAAAAAAAAAAGTCAGGAAATGCACTCTTGCCTGGAGCCTCCAAAAGAAAAGACACCTTGCTGACACCCAGATTTTATTCCCTGGGGCCTGGGTTTAGATTTCTGAGCTCTAGAAACATTTGTTGTCATTCAATTGCTCAGTCGTGTCTGACTCCCTTCGACCCCATGGAATACAGCACGCCAGGCTTCCCTGTCCTTCACTGTCTCCCAGAGTTTGCTCAGACTTATGTCCATTGACTTGGTGATGCCATACAACCATCTAGTCCTCTGTCACCCCGCTTTCTCCTCCTGCCCTCAATCTTTCCCAGCGTCAAGGTCTTTTCCAATGAGTCGGCATTGATGGCATCAGGTGGCCAAACAATTGGTGTTTTAGCTTCGGCATCAGTCCTTCCAATATCCAGGGTTGATTTCCTTTAGGATTGACTGCTTTGGTCTCCTTGCTGTCCAAGGGACTCTTGAGAGTTTTCTCCAGCACCACAGTTCAAAAGCATCAATTCTGTGATGCTCAGCCTTCTTTGTGGTCCAAGTCTCACATCTGTACATAAGATATTTGTATTGTTTTAAGCCACTAAGTTTGTGGTTCTTTGGTACAGCAGCCATAGGAATTTATAACAGTGAACTTGATTCACTCTTCTATTTCTTTAAGCCTCAATTCCTAAATTTCTAAAATTTGGGCAATATCTATGTAACGAGATTATTTGGATGACATAAAAATTTCAAGTAGTAGACACTGTTACTTTAGACATTTTACCATGTTTTAATTATTCTTTTGATACTGCTTCTCAGTTTTTGTTTTTCCAGGTCTTAAGGCTCAGACACTCAGATAGGGTTGACCACCTCATACAGTTATGCAGTAGAGTAGCCTGATGGGCTGCAGTTCACAGGGTTGTAGAGAGTCGGACATGACTTAGCCACTGACCATGCAGCAAATAACTTGACCAATCCATCAAAAGAATTGGTTGTGACAAGGCAGGTCTCTCAAGGCATGCCAACCACAAAATGTTTTATAAGGAGAATAAGGAAGGAACTTGATCCATTGAGGTTGCCAAAATAATGTAAAGCTATAGTTGTCTGGGGATTTCTTGGCCACCACATAGGAGAGACTGCCTGAGAAAAATGCTAGCAGTGATGAGAACAGAGTTATGAGATTAACAGTGATGGATTTCATATACTAGCTATGGAGTACCTAGATCTACCCATGCCTAAAACTACACGATGTTGGCTTTGGTGAAAATGTGCTAGATAAAATATGCATGAGCCATAAGAGAAAAAAAAAATTAGTAAATAGGACTTCACCAGAGTTAAAAGCTTCGACTCTTAAAAAGACACTTTTTTTTTAAAAGATAAGGGAAAGATAAGCTACAGAATGGAAGAAAATATTTACAAATCTCACAAAAGATATAACAAGAATACATAAAGAACACACAAAACTGAATAAGGAAACAGACAACTCTAACAAGAATAAAGGCAAATAAACCATAAGCCATATAGATGGCAAGTAAGCATGTTAAAAGATGTTCAACATCATTAGTGATTAGGGAAATGCAAGTTAAAAACCAACATGAGATACTACACACCTATTAGAATGACTAAGATCAGTAAGTGTTGGCAACAAAGAAAGGGGTCTAGAACTATCAATCATTGCTGGTAGGACTGTAAAATGGTAGGAGAGTTTGGTACCATATGATCCAACCGCTCTACCAAGTATTTATGCAAAAGAAAGAAAGTATGTGTCCATACAAAGATTTGTTAGCCAATGTTCATAGTATCTTTAATTGCAATAGCTAAAAACTGGAAATAATCCAAATGCACATCAAAACCTGAATGAATAAGCAAACTGCAGTATAAATATATAATGGAATATTACTCAGCAATAAAAAGCACTGCACTTTTGAGACAAAATGATGTGAATAAACATGGGAATAATTATGAAAAGAATGTGGATTTAAAAATTGCATACTGTATGATTCCTTTTACATAAAACTCCAGCAAATAAAAGTGAATCTGTAATGACAGAAAAAGATCAAGAATGGCTTGGGAGTGAGTTGGAGGAGGAAAGTCAGAATACAAGGAGGACAAAAGAGAACATCAGGAAAATTTAGGGGTGATGGATAAGCTTATTATCTTGATTATCATGATTGTGGTGATCATTTGACAGTGTTTACATAAGCCCAGGCTTATGATATTGCATTTTTTCAAATATGTCCAGTTTATTGTCTACCAATTTTACCTCAAAATTGTGGAGAGAAAATAAATGGGAAGGGAGAAATCAAATGAATAATGCAAGGAAGGGCACAATCGCAATCTGGGCACAGCAACCACTGCCATGCGTTCAGATCACAGAGGATGTAACAAGAGAGGAAGTTTGGCAGTAGTGTGTGAAGAGCAAGGTAGTTAAGAGCAGAATTCTGAAGTTAGACTCCCTAAGTTCAAACCCTGACTTTGCCACTTGCTAGCTGTGTGACCTTGGATGATTCATTTTTCTTAGTTTGTTCATACTAAAAAACAGAGGGGCTTCCCTGGTGGTCCAGTGGCCAAGATTCCATGCTCCCAATGCAGGGGGTCCAGGTTTGACCCCTGGTCAGGGGAACTAGATCCCACAGCCCACAACTAAGAGTTTGCGTGTCACACCTAAAGATCTGCATGCTGCAACGCAGGTCAGGCGCAGCCAAAAGCAAATAAGCATAAAGAGAGAGAGAGAGAAGAAAATGGAAATAAAAATGGTACCAGCCTCAGAGGGTTATTTTGAGGGTTAAATACATATGCAAACTTAATATATGCCAAGTTGAAACATATAAAATATCCCATGCAACATGACATGGTTATAATAATTTGGGCCATTCCTGTTATTGTTTTTTAACAGTTGTATTGAGATATAAGCCACATACCATGCAATTCACTCATTTAAACAGACGATTCATTTGTAACATTTTGTCTCCTCAAGAACCTCCTTACCCATTAGTGGTCAGGTCATTCCCATCTTCCTCCCTTGCCTCTGGCAACCACTAATCAGCTTTCTGTTTCTATAGATTTGCTTAATTTGTATTCAAATTGATATCGAAATACATCCATATCATATTCATATTCAACATTTCATATAAATGGAATCATACCATATGTCATCTTTTATGTCTGTTTTTTTCCACTCAATATAATGTTTTCAAGTTTCATCTATGTCATAGAATATAGCAGAACTTCATTCATTTCGTGGCTAAATACTTTTCCATTGTGTGGATGTAGCATCCTTTATTCCACTTATTATTATTGCGGAATAAAGTGTTTTTGACCAAAGGGAAAGGGAGAAGGAAGGAGCAGAGGTGTGATCTTAGTACTGCCCAGAAGCCCAGGAACAACAATTATATTTGACTAGAGAAAAGAAAGACTGGTGGAAAAAGAACATTGAACATTTCACAAACACATGTCAGAGACTCACACATTTCCTTAGGGCTGGCACCCCCAGAAGTCCAAGGAATAACAGGTGACTCATTTATTCTATATAGAGGCAACCTAAAGAAGAAATTCCTGCTTTCTTACTCCCTAGTTCTGTTAGCGTGGGCAAGTCACTTCACTCCTTGAAATGTCAGTTTCCCCCAGTCAGCTTCCCGCCCCTCCATTCATCCCCTCCAGCCGTGGGCTTCCTGCCAGCCCCCTTGTGAGCATCATATCTTATGAAGGTAAAAGTATTTTGTTAACCAGAACATATTTTTTAAAGTAAATACCTGCTTCCATAGTACAGTCTGCTAGAGGCATTTTGAAATGTTTTCTGATAACCAAAAAAATGCTCTATAGAGCCCTGAATTTCTTAGGAATTGATAGATTAGTAAAGAAGAAATCAGAAGACAAATCATGACCCAGCTAATCATTGCAGTTAGCTAAAAATGTTCTGATAGATGCCGACGCCCTGGAAGGTAGGACTCTATTCTCCTAAAGTTTATTTTGTACCACATTGTTTGCCACAATTTCCAGGATATGGTGACATCTCAATATACTTATTTTTAAAGAAAAAACCGAATTGCATATTACTGTGCATCAATTAATGTGTGCTTTATTTTTAATGAGACAGTAAAGAGGTATTATTGATAGTAACCTAGCTTATGTTTAATGAACATGTACTGTGTGTCTAAGAGCATGCTAAGTTCCTTACATGCAAAACCCTGCTGTATAGAGGATCTGAAGACAAAAGAAATAAGTAACTGTTTCAAGTTTTAAAAGTAATTTGCAAAGCTGGGGCTTCATCTCAGTTTGATTTAAAGCCAAAATCCTTGAATAGGAGGGTTCCCCAGGTGGAGCTAGTGATAAAGAATCCATCTGCCAAAGCAGAAGACACAAGAGAGATAGATTTGATCCTTGGGTCAGGAAGATCTCCCAGAGATAGAAATGGCAACCCACTCCAGTGTTCTTGCCTGGAGAATCTCATGGACAGAGGAACCTGGTGAGTTACAGTCCATAGGGTCACAAAGAGTTGGACACAACTGAACGGACTTAGCACACATTCATCCTTGAAAAGGATTTCAGTTTACTTTTTTTTTTTTTTCCCGCTAGAGTTAAGTGTAATCATTACATATTATCTCATGTACAAAGGGTTTTAGAGTCTAAAGAAAGGATCTGGAGAAGGTGTCTTGTTTTGCCTTTTGTTTAGACTCCACTTAAAAACATTCTGAAAAACACACACATCAACGCTGCAATCTGAACCTCCCTAACTGGTTCACCTGAGCCATCGCCTAATTCAAATTACACTCCTTGAAGACACTGAGGACTCTTCGAATTCTTTGTGTCATCCTCTCTGCCCAAATCAAAAATGTCTCCATATTCTGTGCCACCATACTTTATTCTGTCACTTTTCCCCCAAACTTTTCAAAACTCAATTCATCCATGAAATCCGTGATCAAAGCGGAAGCCACCCAGACATTCTGTTAATATCTTCAGTGTGATTGATATTTCTCTCCTGCAGCGTGGCAAGAAAGCATATGCGTATATGTGGGCAAGCATATATATCTTTATGTTAATGTACATCTGTTCCTCTCATCTTTACCATATACTATTAAGATATTAAGCTCCTCAGGTCTGTCCCTGCTTCCCTCCACAGAGGAGAACTTGAATTCACCTCGGTCACCATGGTGTCTAGCTCCCTGGCCTGATATACACGTTCAATAAACATTTACTGGATGAGTGACTGAGTGGGTGAGTGCTCCACATGGCAGTGACAACCTTGAAGGGAAATCTTACCTGGCACACAGAGAAAATAAGATCATGTATAAATTAACTGCAAATAGCCTGTCTTCTCGGGTGTTTTATTTTTAAGCATTCTTAGCTGAAATGTGCTGTGGAACAGCTGAGACTTCGCAGGTAATTTTCATTTCACCTCTGTTTTCCAAATAGTTACCACTTAGCAATTAGAGTGTGCTTTTCCCCCTTCAGGTACGATATTACCATACAATGCTATATGCTTTGGACACCTTTCCGTTTTAAAGCTATGGAGATCTTTCATACAATGTTATTAATATTTGTGTGTGTGTGTGTGTGTGTGTGTGTGTTGTGTGTATGCTCAGTCTATCAGTCGTGTCTGACTGTTTGTGACCCCATGGATTGTAGCTCATAAGGCTCTGTCCATGGGATTTCCCAGGCAAGAATATTGGAGTGAGTTGTCATTTCCTTCTCTAGGGGATTTTCCCAATCCGGGGACCCAACAGGAATCTCCTGTATCTCCTGCATTGCCAGGAGGATTCTTTCCCACTGAATTCTTTACCATTCTTTACTACTTGCTGGGAAGCCCCCAGCAAGTGCCTTTGGCAAGTGCCAATTTGTAGTTGACACCCTCTTTTGTTATTCAAAGAAGAAGAAGAATATTTGAAACATCCCAAGTCTGAGCCCTGTGGGCCTCTGGCTTGGTTAAATCTGATGTCAGTCTGATTTATTAATTAACAGTAATAATGTTAATTATCACTGTTGCTTCAGACAACAGTCACCATAAATAGACATTGTAATGTGTTCAGTTCTACACAGAGTCAGGAGAGCTGCCAAAGTTTAAGAATATTTGAATCATACAACCTAGATTTTAGTCCCACCTTCACCTCCTTTCTATCTGAATGGCCTTGAATATTTACTGAACTTCTCTCCCTCTCAATGTCTTTATCTTTGCAATAAAGGTAGAAAGAGTGCTTGAGGATTCATTGAGATAATTCCTATGAAGGAGCTTAGTTCCAGAAAGTCATTCCTCCATTACTGTTACCAGCCATTATTTTATGATAATAGTAATGATAAGATAAGAGGTTCCCATTCAAAACCTCTTAGCAGAGAAATTCCTAATCTTTCATGGCACCAAAAGAGCTTCATCCAAGAATGCTAAGTGGAAAGTGATTTCCAGGGAACTTAGATTTACAAGGTTCCTCCTGCCTTAGCCTTAACTGCAAAGGATGCCTTCTTTACCTCAGGATCACTAACTACTCCATTAAGGCAGTATGACAGTGGTTCTTGTGGACAAAAAAGTTTGTCTGCCCTTTTAGTACACAACAAATGTTGCCCTGCATCAAGCCGTCAGCCACTGCAGTCACCCCCAAATGGTGAACCCTTAGGGAAATTCAAATGGAGAAAAATAGAATATTGGCCTTAGTTAAAATGCATATCGAAGGGATAATTTTGATGAGCCCAGACTCTTGCATCTTCCTATACATAGAAAAGCATGGAAATCTTTTATTTGAGATATCTGATTTTTGTGATTAGCAGTAATCTCTGGATGATGAAATATAGTTTTTATTTTATTTTTTCCAGGAAAATCTCCTGTAGAACACTCTTCCTCCCCTATCTCTTTGGAACAGTTCCTCAGAGCTACCTGAGAGGCTGATTCCTAGGCTATAGTCCTCAGTAAGTTCCTCAAGTGAAACATCACTGTCAACTTTTAGATCATTTTTCCTTTTTGGTCGATATTTCAGTATTCTAGAAGGGGCAGTGTCAACAATTTGGATGAAAGGAGAGAGGGCTTAAAGGGCATTGACTGGAGCATTTAGTTGCTTCCAAATATTGGATAGTGATTCTCCAAGGGCTCAAGATCTCCCAAGCAGGACTCAGTTGGGTGCCCTTTCTGTGTACTTCACAAGCTTGAAGGATTGTGAATTGTCGTCTTCTTCACTGTCACCCATGCAGTCCTTTCACTGAGAATCAAGTAAGTTCCACAGCAGGATCACCTTGGCTTTTCCCTGTTACCGAGCACATGTATTGCTGCCTTCCTCTTTCAGTCATCCTCAATGCCTCTTTTCAGTCCCCTAGCCCTGGGAGGCATATCTCTCAGTCTTGTTTAGTCCTATTTGTAAATGACAACTGGTTTTGTTTAGTTTTAACTTCCCCTCCCTCATGCTTTTTAATCACATTGTTAGTGACTGCAGTCCCTCAAATCTGACATAGAGCAACAGTCAAGAGATGCTACCACTTAGAAACTAGGACAATCACGGCTCAGCCCATTTCCAGGAAAACATGATAAATCCACAGAGTCACGTCCTTTCAAGGCTCCCTTCTGGAGTAAAAGCAGTATGGATTATAAAGAGGTAGTATGTATGTATGGTTTTTTCATAGAGGTAGAGGGTCTTGTCTTACCCTTTGAAGAACTTTTCCCTTAATCTGCCATTTATTTTATTCTCTCAAATTGTATACTTACATGTCTATTTATTTCTATTAAAAACCAATATATAAAAAGAATAAGCCATAATCCTATCACTCAGATTCTTTTTATACATATACAGTATATAACATATATATAACATATAATTATTGATGTCACACTGGCATAAATTCCCGTAATCAGATTTTTAAATTGCTAATGTATTGTGAATATGTCTCATGTCTATATATTCAAAACAGCAGCATCATTGCTATTGACTGAATAGTGGTTTATTATATCAATAGGCCATATTATAATAAATTCTTTGTTTTTCAGACATTTGGCTTGTTTCCGATAGATTGCACCTATTTATATTGCTGCAATGATTATGCATGTACATATATCTATATTCATTTGTTCAGTGATTTCTTTAAGATAAGTCTTAGAAAAGAAAATATCAGGTCAGGGGCAGGCACATTTTAAAGACTTCAGACAACATGCCATGTTAGTCTCCAGAAAGAGACATCAAGTTACACTATCAACAATTTTATAAAACACTATTTCTCTACACTCTTGCCACTACTGGTGTTTTAACTCAATTTTTAATTTAAAGATGCTAGGAGGAGGCATCCCATAGGGCTTGAAATCTCCCTGAATAAGGCTACATCAGATTTATGGTGTAAAGATTTGTTAACCAGGGCCTGAGTCATGGGGATGTGGGCATGCTTTTTCTATAACCATGAACTCTGTGAGTCAGATCCAATAACTATTTCAGTCACGATCAATACTGCCCAAAGAGACAACCGAAACTGGAAAAAAACACAAAACAAAAAGCTATGTACTTTTTATCCAAAAATTCCCATGGATGTGACAATAGCAAATATCCTTCTAGTTCTCTTTAGATTGGGGCAATAATATTTTTTAACTTGAAATTACATATCTCATTTTAGACATGGGAATGTAATTTATAGATATATTTCCAGGAATAAGAGTAATTCTATCTGTTCCTATAAAAATGCCAATCATCAAGGAACAGACACTGTAACTTAACCCATGTAGATGTCTACTTTTTGTATATGAATCGCAAACCTGACAAGGCTATTTGGAAATTTACTTGTTCCAATCTGTTGCTCTGTTCATATAACCACCTTTCAGAAGACAATAATTCTCAGTCCTTCTATTAGCAAGGAGAAATCAGAAATGAGTACAGGTAGGCCAATTCTTAATAACATTTCCAAATGGACAAAAGTCTGCATGGCAGAGTTTATACACAATACATAGGGAAGAGCTGTGGTAGTTAATCAAAGGCATGGTTGGATTTTCTAATCTCCCCTAAGATTTTAATACGTTTTTGCAAAAGATTCTTGGAAAATTTCCCTAAATACTCAAAATTCCTATGGAACTCATTATCCATTAATTTTACTAACTGACTCAAAATCTGATTAGAAACTTCACAAATCTCAAGATACAACTAAAATTAGAATGCTACCACTATAATTGCATTTTATTTTGTTGTGATTTATTGGTGCCCAGGAATCAGGTAGCCTTGAACTTCTGAGATAAATTCTTTAAGATAAATCTATCAGTGATGGATAGTAGTTTCCTCTTAAATTAACTGTATCTTTTTGTTTTATGTTTTTTAATTTTGGTTTCCTAATACTATGCTAAAAGAATAATGTATATAGGCTTTGAAGATATGGAGAAAGGGGAGAAAATTGGTATTGATTCATTTAAAAACAGATGGTTAAACATGTGTATTTTGAAAAATTGTCTAATACATTGAAAATTAATTATTCATTCAATCTCTTTTTTTCAACTAACATTTACTAAATATCAAGAGTGAGTACATCTTTGGTTGAACTTAATCTGGAAGAATCTTGAGGTGTTAAATTAGGATTCTAAATTAAGATTTGCATTTGTTTCTTCTTGGAATAGGAAGCCTTACTGACCTAGGACTTCTTTATCCCTCTTTAAAGGTTTTTTTGTTTGTGAAAGATTCTTAGGTTTGGGTACCCCAGTAAATTTCATTTTTATATGTCCTTACTTGTTCTGTTCTCTCTTTAAGCATAAGATTTTTAATTCTGGGGGAACTACTTGATGTCATACATTCAAGCTTACATAAAACTTGCAGAAATACAACTTTTGAGTGTCAGGTTAAAAGGTTGATCAATCCGGTAGTCCCTTGATATTTTTAAGGGTATACCCAAGAGACATTTGCTAATTATCAACCTTCTAAATTTCACTATAGCACATACATTTTTGTAATTACCCATGTTAATAGGTGATACACCCTTTGTGCCATAAGGTGGTGTGTAATAAATATTACTAAATATAGACTCCTTCATCTGGAGGATAGCCCTATCTCATATTTGATTATTGTTAATTAATCATGATTAATTATTCTCCATGATATGTATTTTGGGTGGAGTGGCAAATCCAGAAGACCACTGTTCCATCATTGAAGATAAAATTGTCCAGTCCATGTGGGTTCTTTTGCTATTCCTATATAACCCAGGGGAGGACAAATCACTAAAATCTTACCAAATTGCATGACCAAAATAAATCAAAATTGTCTTGAATGATCTTGAATCTCAGATGAATGAATATCAATATGAAAGGAACAGGATTTGTTCATTCCAGAAGCACCATCCACTTGAAAATATAAGTGGGTACTGCTGCTAAGACCTTCCACAGATACTTATCTTGGTTTATGGCCCTATACTAAGTATATTATTTTACTTTTCTTCAAGCTTATGATTTTTTCCCTTTACTTTCAAGAAATTCCCTTTCCTTGGTTTTATTTTTACCAACAAATACATGCAATAGACAGATAATATATTAAATTATAATTACAATTCCCATTGATACAAGTCCACTGAAAAGTAGTTAAAAGCTTACTTACTACCTGGATAAACTATTTCCCTCATACCATCTTCACAGAATGATTAGAGAGTATGCCTAAAAAATTTTAAATTATTATATGCATGTAATGGGCTTTTTAAAAATAGCTAAAACCACAAATGCCGGCAGTCTATCATATTTGCTCTATGACAATACAGACCACGTGTCCATTGTACTTCTGATGTCTAATAGGCAATTGGCAAAACTTCTGTTTAGAATCTGGCTTGATTGTTAGAGCAAGCTTCTCCATCGCAATGCTGTGGCTACCTCCATCACTCAGGAGGGATTCTCTTAGTGTGCCACTAGGTTAAAAAAATCCTCATGCGAACTTTGAAGAGCCCTTCCTTTTCTTAGCAGGAGTCTCCTATTTTTCAATAATATTAGGGAAGGATACTTATTCTGTATTTCTACTTTATTTCTCCATGTGAAAAAAAAAAACTCCATTATCTTAGCTATTCTTACTTCTCTTTACTCATCTTACTCTCTCCTTTTTTGGTCATTAGAATTGCTTATGTGATTGGTGAGTTGGGAGCCAGATTTTATCAGTTGTACTTTAACACATTTTTTCACTTTCCTCTTTAGGACGGGATATTTACACATAGATGCACTCATGCCTGCTACTCCACACTGGAAATTTTATAGGGCAGGCTGCCATGTCAGGGGAGCCTGCAGTTGCCCCAGACTTCCTGGAATGGATGGGTAAATCTATTCAATGGTCGGGTTAAAGGTTAGGAATGTTTGTTGGACAATGAAACAACATTGATCCTCAGTGCAAAGCAATCAGTGCAAACATTTCATCAATGCAAAGAAATAGAGGAAAGCAATAGAATGGGAAAGACTAGAAATCTCTTAAAGAAAATTAGGGGTACCAAGGGAACATGTCATGCAAAGATGGGCACAATAAAAGACAGAAACGGTATGGACCTCATAGAAGATATTAAGAAGAGGTGGCAAGAATACACAGAAAGTGAAAGTGAAAGTGAAGTCGTGTCCCACTCTTTGTGACCCCATGGACTATAGCCTACCAGGCTCCTCCATCCATGGGATTTTTCAGGCAAGAATACTAGAGTGGGTTGCCATTCCCTTCTCCAGGAGATCTTCCTGACCCAGGGATTGAACCTGGGTCTCCCACACTGTAGGCAGATGCTTTACCATCTGAGCCACCAGGAAGTACAAAAAAGGTCTTAATGACCCAAATAATCAAGATGGTGTGATCACTTACCTAGAGCCAAACATCCTGGAATGTGAAGTCAAGTGGGCCTTAGGAAATGGCGCTATGAACAAAGCTAGTGGAGGTGATGGAATTCCAGTTGAGTAATTTCAAATCCTAAAAGATGATGTTGTGAAAGTGCTGCACTCAATATGCCAGCAAATTTCAGGTTTCATTTCGATCCCAAAGAAAGGCAATGCCAAAGAATGCTCAAATTACCACACAATGGCACTCATCTCAAAAGGTAGCAAACTAATGCTCAAAATTCTCCAAGCCAGGCTTCAACAGTATGTAAACCATGAACTTCCAGATGTTCAAGCTGGATTTAGAAAAGGCAGAGGAACCAGAGATCAAATTGCCAACATCCATTGGATCATCGAAAAAGTAAGAGAGTTCCAGATAAACATTTACTTCTGTGTTACTGACTACGCCAAAGCCATTGACTGTGTGTATCACAACAAACTGTGGAAAATTCATAAAGAGATAGAAATACCAGATCATTTTACTTGTCTGCTGAGAAATCTGTATGCAGGTCAAGAAGCAACAGTTAGAACTGGACATGGAAAAACAGACTGGTTCCAATTCGGGACAGGAGTACTTCAAGGCTATATATTGTCACCCTGCATATTTAACTTATATGCAGGGTACATCATATGAAATGATGACTTGGCTGAAGCACAAGCTGGAATCAAGATTTCCAGGAGAAATATCAATAACCTCAGATATGCAGATAACAGCAGCCATATGGCAGAAAGTGAAGAAGAACTAAAGAGCTTCTTGATGAAAGTGAAAGAGGAGAGTGAAAATTCTGTCTTAAAACTCAACATTCAGAAAACTAAGATCATGGCATCTGGTTCCATCACTTCACAGCAAATAGATGGGGAAACAGTGGAAACAGTGTCAGACTTTGTTTTTTTGGGCTCCAAAATGACTGCAGATGGTGATTGCAGCCATGAAATTAAAAGACATTTGCTCCTTGGAAGAAAAGCTATGACCAATCTAGACAGCATATTAAAAAGCAGAGACATTAATTTGCCAACCAAGGTCTATCTAGCCAAAGCTATGGTTTTTCCAGTGATCATGTATGGATGTTAGAGCTGGACCATAAAGAAAGCTGAGTGCCAAAGAATTTATGCTTTTGAACTGTGATGTTGGACAAGACTCTTGAGAGTCCCTTGGACTTCAAGGACATCCAACCAGTCAATCCTAAAGGAGATCAGTCCTGGGTGTTCATTGTAAGGACTGATGCTGAAGCTGAAGCTCCAATACTTTGGCCACCTGATGCAAAGAACTGACTCTTTGGAAAAGACCCTGATGCTAGCAAAGATTGAAGGAAGGAGGAGAAGAAGACAACAGAGGATGAGATGGTTGGATGGCACCACTGACTTGATGGCCATGAGTTTGAGTGAACTCTGGGAGTTGGTGATGGACAGGGAAGCCTGGCATGCTTCAGTCCATGGGGTCACAAAGAGTTGGACACGACTGAGTGACTGAACTGAACTGAAACAATATTCTCAGATATTAACTGTATCATTTATAGAAAGTGGAATCTGGCTCTCCATTTCTTTACTCTTTTGACTTCTAGAACATCACTTTTCCTCCTCAACTTTGTAAGTTAAAATGAAAGTTGCAAGAAAGCAGTTAGTGGTACCTGGAACTTACCTTATCAAAATTTCTCCACAGGTCCTGATCTTCCTGAGAAAATCCAAAGAGGTTAAAGAAGTGTTCTGGATTTCTGTAGATAATGTTTCTTTTATACCTGGAGGAAGATAACATAAATATCATATGTTTAAATCATACTGTGAAATTCAGAACAAACTGAGGGTTAGATATGCCAGCTTGTCATACACCCCCAATAGAATTTATTTCGTCATTCATCTTTTTAATATAGATAGACATTGATATAAACATCAACATATAGATGCAGATACAGATGTAGATATTTGCCTTAGCTTAGAAAAAAGAAAGTGAAGTTGCTCAGTCATGTCCAACTCTCTGCAACCCCATGTTCTGTAGCCCACCAGGCTCCTCCATCCATGGGATTTTCCAGGCAAGAGTACTGGAATGGGTTGCCATTTCCTTCTCCAGGGTATCTTTCCAACCCTGGGATTGAACCCAGTACTCCTACATTGCGGGCAGATGCTTTACCACCTAAGCCACCAGAGAAGGGCCCTTGTGTTGTAATATTGAAGTATGTCATGTATCATATGTATTTCATTGAAGAAGTTTTTCATCTATGAATAAATTTTTGTACATAAATCTTGAGAAACTTCTTACTTAAAAAAATGTATTTATGTATTTGCCTTTGCTGGGTCTTAGCTGTAGTATGCAAGTTCTTTGGTCTCTGTTGCTGCATATGAAATCTTTGGCTGTGGCATGCAAACCCTTAGTTGTAGCATGTGGGATCTAGTTCCCTGACCAGTGATCAAATCCAGGCCCCCTGTTTTGGGGGTGCAGAGTCTTAGCCACTGGACCACCAGGGATGTCCCAAGAGACTTCTAACTCTTCCCTCATCCTTTGTCATGAGCTCAGAGCAACAGAGATGATTATCTGTTTATTTTAACCCTAATAGCCAAATGGACATTAAAAAAAGTCTAGAAAATACACACTGTAATTTACAGATTTCTGTTTGATATATAAAAGAAAATAAGTAAATATGGGCATTGGAGTAATAATCAGAACTAGATTCAATTCATAACCCTACTATAATTAGCTAGGAAATTTTGGGCAAGTATCCAAACTTCTCTGAGTCTTTATCTCTCCATGTATGAAATTAAGAGCTTTGTGCAGAATTGCCTCCAAGTCCTCTCCCATCTTTCAAATCCTGTGATAATTTTCCTTCTGAGGATGTGTTGTGATGTAGGTAGAATGGTCAGAAAGAATTTATGGTTGCAAACCCCTCATGTTTAGATAAAGCCTGAATTTTTCAAAAATTTATTCCAGGTACTCAATTACTGGCTTCTATCTCTGCTGGACAATTAGTTTCTTGTAAGTGAGTGATACAAAGTTGACTGTAATCAATTATTTTCAGGTTTTTCTATTGAGTAAATCAACAGTGTATCTCATGGAGCTTAACAAAATTGAACTTTTAATTCACAGGATTCATAATCCTCTGGGGCCGGTGATTTAGCTGTCTGTCTTCCTGCTATTCTAACATTGAGAGAAAGAAATCTGAATTCTCTAGAAACTGGGAAAACTAAAGGCTACTTGTAAGATAGCTTATAGAATTTGACATTATATCACATGTTCCCTCCATCCCTGTCAGATATCTTCCAAAAGAAAAAATATTTTGGGGAGAAATATTCATATTTAATTGACGTTTCATGTATCATTGTCCTGCAAAAACAATAATTACTAAAATTGAGAATTGAGCAATAACTGAAATTACTATTTATAAGGATAACTTGAAAACTAAATCATGAACATTTTTTGTTGTTGTTATTAATGTATATTAATTTAAACTCTTTATTTTATAGATTAAGCCTTACAAGTACCCTATGTATCCTGAAATTTTTGATTTATGATTCTCACTTTATAGGTGAAAAAACTGAGGCATGAGTCAATCGCACAAAAAGAGATGATAAGTGGCAGACTTAGCATGCCTGTGTGAACCCAGTGCCTATAGTCCTTACTATGCTATATACTCTAGCTCTGCAACCTTGTTGCCTACCCCCGCTGCTGCTGCTGCTAAGTCGCTTCAGTCGTGTCGGACTCTGTGCGACCCCATGGACAGCAGCCCACTAGGCTCCCCCGTCCCTGGGATTCTCCAGGCAAGAACACTGGATTGGGTTGAGATATTTAATTTGAGTAGGTTCTCTCGGTCTGTTATTATCTGAATGCACTGGTAATATTCATCTCTTGACATATGGAGGTCTTGTCTGATTTCTCTCTAGGACTATGGTTTTTATATTTCATTTCTATGTTCATGGGAACAAAATGCTGCTTTCTCCATCTTAGCCTAAGTTTTCTGCCTGGCATTTAGCAGGTTTCAAAGAAATGTGTTGTGAGCAGAATGTTTACTTTGTCTGCATGTGCCTACAGAGAACTGATCTAGGTGGGGCTGCCTGCAGGGCCAGAGGCATCAGATGTGAAGAAACTCTGGAGTGGGTGTTTGTGAAGGGAAGAACCAGGCAGAAGGTTTGTTGATCAGAACAAAATGAATCATATCATTACACAAATTCACAGAACATGGGGCTGGAAGAGGCCTCGCTAATCAATTAGTTCAGATTTCACAGTGTGTAGGTGAAGGAGATAAGATACAAGGTGTTTAGGAACTAGGAACCGGGCTTCTGGATTTCTTCCAGCCCCCCAACTTCTCCATTGTGACACCAAATCCTTAATTACATGTTCATATGCATCTCTTCAGAAAGAAATCCATTATTCTAGGTCTGTATGTATCAATCCCACTGTGTGATTTAAGATTCAGCACACTGCTTATGAAAGCCTTTGAGGTGAAACCAACATGACTCCTAGGGCCAGCAACATCCCTTCCTGTTTGTGTAACTATAGGAAAGTGACATTCTCTTTCTGGGACAGTTTCCTAATCTGCAAAATGGGGCAAAGAGAGAAGCCCCCTCTCTGTGCTGCTTTGGGGACTAAGTGAGAAATCATTTTAAAAGACATTTTTATCAGGATCTAGTACAGAGTAAGAAAGCATATATAAAAATTTTCATCATCATTGTCATCAGCAGCATTATTTCTCTTATGTGATGTCTTAAGACATCCTTTGAAAAATGTGTTTTCCTTTTAAATAAAGAAACATCCCAATGAAAGGGGACTCTGGATGAAGAACTAAGAAAATTGACTGAAATCACCAGCATGATCACAGAGACTTTAAGTTTCTCATCAGTGAAATGGAAAAGACACCGATTTCCGCATATATTTGAAATTACATGTGCAATATTCTGAAATAATAGATTCAGAATTTGATCTTTTTGCTGAGGACTATCCAAATCAGTTGCACTCAAAGCCAGAGGTTCTCATATAAGCTAGACCTTATAACTAAAACAAATGATCTTATATGACAAAACAAGAGAGAGAAAAAGAGAAAGCCTTATTTTTCTCTTAATTATAAGTTGGTGTGAAGAGATGTCCATTTGGATTCTGCTGCTACACAGCTCAGTTATGCAATATTCATACAAAAATAGTTCCAAATCAATACAACATGTTTTAAATTTACATTAACATTTAAATTAATGAGAAGCTCAATATGAATTATGGAGTTTTAGCTGTTTAGGACTATGTTCCTTCTTGCCAACTTGGAACAGGGTCTATTGACTCACCTTCTGAGTCTCATAAACAGCTTCCAGACTTTATATGTTTTCAGTGCCAGAGGACTTTCAGGCTGGTGAAAGCTGCCATATTGACATCACCAGGGAATGAAATTGGCCCTCTCCACCAAAGACATAAAATGCTTCCAGCAACTACACACACTTTCCCTGAAAGGCAGATTGCCATACACAGTTGTCAAGTCTGGGAATGCCCTAAGATCGGTGCTTACTCCACAGTCCCTGGTCTCCATTCATTTATCTGACAGATATTTCTAGACCACCAACGATGGACATAGAACTGTGCTAAAACAACACAGATTCTTCTTCAAGGAACTCATCATCTATTGAAGGATACAGTCACCTATGTAAATATATAAACATTTTTAGGATGATCTGCCATCTTCTATGATAAAAGAAGATACACAGTGGGTGCAATTAGAGGCATTTGAATTAAATTGGAGGAGGATGAAGAACAGCTTTCTGAAGAAACAAGACTTGAAAGACAGGTTAGAATTAGACAAAAAAAAAAAGGAGACAATCTAGAAAAGACCTCGAGACTTTGCTTCAATGAACAAGAAGTTCTGAATGATTAGCAAGAAATGTAGGGCAAGGTTGTGTCTGTATGTGTGTGTGTGTGTATACATGCACACAAAGAACTGTGGGTGTTGGAGACTAACATGCATGGTTAGGCATGGACAAGCTCATGAGATATCTCACCTGCCACACTGAGAAGTGGGAACACAATTCTTAAAATGATATAGATATAGATGGTCTGTTGTATTTTTGTTTTGATAAGCACGTAGAGAAGTTTCAAGTTCACACAAAAATTGAATGAAAAATACAGAGTTCCCCTATTTTTCCTATCCCTAAACATGAAAATTCATTGGAAGGACTGATGCTGAAGCTGAAACTCCAATACTTTGGCCACCTGATGTGAATAACTCACTCATTGGAAAATACCCTGATGCTGGGAAAGATTGAAGGTGGGAGGAGAAAGGGACAACAGAGGATGAGATGGTTGGATGGTATCACCGACTCAGTGGACATGAGTCTGGGTGTACTCCAGGAGTTGGTGATGGACAGGGAGGCCTAGCATGCTGCAGTCCACAGGGTCGCAAACAGTTGGACACTACTGAGAGACTGAACTGACTGAAACTGGAAAAACCTCCCACACCATGGACATCCCCCACAACAGTGATACGTTTGTTACAATTAATGACCCTACGTTGACACATCCTTATCTACTGAAGTTTATAGTGTGCATTAGAGTGAACTCTTGGTACTGTATGTTTTATGGGTTTGGACAAAAGTGTACTGACATGTAGAGCTTCCCAGGTGGCACAGTGGTGAAGAATCCGTCTGCCAAGGCAGAAGACGCAGGAGATTTGGGTTCAACACCTGAGTCAGGAACATCCCCTCGAGGAGGAAATAGCAACCCACTGCAGTTTTCCTGCTGGAAAATTCCATGGACAGAGGAGCCTGGCAGTTACAGTCCGTAGGGTCTCAAAGAGTTGGACACAATGCACCTGAACACACACACACACACATACTGACTTGTATCAACCATTATAGTATCATACAGAGTGGTTTCAGTTCAGTTCAAGTTCAGTTCAGTCGCTCAGTCGTGTCCGACTCTTTGTGACCCCGTGAATTGCAGCACGCCAGGCCTCCTTGTCCATCACCAACTCCCAGAGTTCACTCGAACTCATGTCCATCGAGTCAGTGATGCCATCCAGCCATCTCATCCTCTGTCATCCACTTCTCCTCCTGTCCCCAATACCTCCCAGCATCAGGGTCTTTTCCACTGAGTCAACTCTTTACATGAGGTGGTCAAAGTATTGGAGTTTCAGCCTCAGCATCAGTCCTTCCAATGAACACCCTGGACTGATCTCCTTTAGGATGGACTGGTTGGATCTCCTTGAAGCCCAAGGCACTCTCAAGAGTCTTCTCCAACACCACAGTTCAAAAGCATCAATTCTTTGGCGCTCAGCCTTCTTCACAGTTCAACTCTCACATACATACATGACCACAGGAAAAACCATAGCCTTCACTAGATGGACCTTTGTTGGCAAAGTAATATCTCTGCTTTTCAATATGCTATCTAGGATGCTCATAACTTTGCTTCCAAGGAGTAAGCGTCTTTTAATTTCATGGCTGCAGTCACCATCTGCCGTGATTTTGGAGCCCCCAAAAATAAAGTCTGACACTGTTTCCACTGTTTCCCCATTTATTTCCCAAGAAGTGATGGGACCAGATGCCATGATCTTCGTTTTCTGAATGTTGAGCTTGACACCAACTTTTTCACTCTCCTCTTTCACTTTCATCAAGAGGCATTTTAGTTCCTCTTCACTTTTTGCCATAAGGGTGGTGTCGTCTGCATTTCTGAGGTTATTGATACTTCTCCTGGCAATTTTGATTCCAGCTTGTGCTTCTTCCAGCCCAGTGTTTCTCATGATGTACTCTGCATATAAGTTAAATAAGCAGGGTGACAATACACAGCCTTGACGTACTCCTTTTCCTATTTGGAACCAGTCTGTTGTTCCACATCCAGTTCTAACTGTTGCTCCCTGACCTGCATACAGGTTTCCCAAGAGGCAGGTCAGGTGGTCTGGTATTCCCATCTCTTGAAGAATTCCCCACAGTTTATTGTGATCCACACTGTGAAAGGCTTTGGCATAGTCAATAAAGCAGAAATAGATGTTTTTCTAGAACTCTCCTGCCTTTTCCATGATCCAGCGGATGTTGGCAATTTGATCTCTGGTTCCTCTGCCTTTTCCAAAACCAGCTTGAACATCTGAAAGTTCACGGTTCATGTACTGGTGAAGCCTGGCTTGGACAATTTTGAGCATTACTTTACTAGCATGTGAGATGAGTGCAATTGTGAAGTAGTTTGAAAATTCTTTGGCATTGCCTTTCTTTGGGATTGGAATGGAAACAGATCTTTTCCAGTCCTGTGGCCACTGCTGAGTTTTACAAATTTGCTGCATATTGAGTGCAGCGCTTTCACAGCATCATCTTTCAGGATTTGAAAGAGCTCCACTGGAATTCCATCACCTCCACTAGCTTTGTTCATAGTGATGCATCCTAAGCCCCACTTGACTTAACATTCCAGGATGTCTGGCTCTAGGTGAGTGGTCACACCATCATCATTATCTGGGTCATGAAGCTCTTTTTTGTACAGTTCTTCTTTGTGTTCTTGCCACCTCTTCTTAATATCTTGTGCTTCTGTTAGGTCCATATCATTTCTGTCCTTTATTGAGCCAATCTTTGCATGAAATGTTCCCTTGCTATCTCTAATTTTCTTGAAGAGATCTCTAGTCTTTCCCATTCAGTTGTTTTCCTCTATTTCTTTGCATTGATCGCTGAGGAAGGCTTTCTTATCTCTCCTTGCTATTCTTTGGAACTCTGCATTCAGATGCTTATATCTTTCCTTTTCTCCTTTGCTTTTCACTTTTCTTCTTTTCACAGCTTTGTAAGGCCTCCTCAGACAGCCATTTTGCTTTTTTGCATTTCTTTTCATGGGGATGGTCTTGATCCCTGTCTCCTGTACAATGTCACGAACCTCAGTCCATAGTTCATCAAGCACTCTGTCTATAAGATCTAGTCCCTTAAATCTATTTCTCACTTCCACTGTATAATCATAAGGGATTTGATTTAGGTCATACCTGAATGGTCTAGTGGTTTTCCCTACTTTCTTGAATATAAGTCTGAATTTGGCAATAAGGAGTTCATGATCTGAGCCACAGTCAGCTCCCGGTCTTGTTTTTGCTGACTATATAAAGCTTCTCCATCTTTGGCTGCAAAGAAAATAATCAATCTGATTTCAGTGTTGACTATCTGGTGATGTCCATGTATAGAGTCTTCTCTTGTGTTGTTGGAAGAGGGTGTTGCTATGACCAGTGCGTTCTCTTGGCAAAACTCTATTAGCCTTTGCCCTGCTTCATTCCATATTCCAAGGCCAAATTTGCCTGTTACCTCAAGTGTTTCTTGACTTCGTACTTTTGCATTCCAGTTCCCTATAATGAAAAGGACATCTTTTTTGTGTGTTAGTTCTAAAAGGTCTTGTAGGTCTTCATAGAACCGTTCAACTTCAGCTTCTTCAGTGTTACTGGTTGGGGCATAGACTTGGATTATCATGATATTGAATGGTTTGCTTTGGAAATGAACAGAGATCATTCTGTCGTTTTTGAGATTGCATCCAAGTAGTGCATTTCGGACTCTTTTGTTGACCGTGATAGCTTCTCCATTTCTTCTAAGTGATTCCTGCCCACAGTAATAGATATAATGGTCATCTGAGTTAAATTCACCCATTCAAGTCCATTTCAGTTCGCTGTTTTCTAGAATGTTGACATTCACTCTTGCCATCTCTTGTTTGACCACTTCCAATTTGCCTTGATTCATGGACCTGACATTCCAGGTTCCTATGCAATATTGCTCTTTACAGCATTGGACCTTGCTTCTATCACCAGTCACATCCACAGCTGGGTATTCTTTTTGCTTTGGCTCCATCCCTTCATTCTTTCTGGAGTTATTTCTCCACTGATCTCCAGTAGCATATTGGGCACCTACTGACCTTGGGAGTTTCTCTTTCAGTATCCTATCATTTTGCCTTTTCATACTGTTCATGGGCCTCTGAAGGCAAGAAAGTAGTTTAACTGCCCTAAAAATCTTTTGTGCTCCATCTATTCATCGCTTTCCCCTCTGACCCAGGGCAACAAATGACATTTTTTATTGTCTCCTTTGTTTTGACTTTTCCAGAACTTCAAATAGTTGGAATCATATAGTACATAATCTTTTAGGATCAGCTTCTTTCCCTTAATAATATGCATTCAAATTTCTCCATGTCTTATTTATGGCTTGATAAGTCATTTCTTTTTAGTATTGAATAATATTCCATTGTATAGATGTACAACAATTTATTTACATATTCACCTATTGAAGGGCATCTTGGTTGCCTCCAAGTTTTGGCAATTATGAGTAAATCCTCTGTAAACATCCATGTGCACGTGTTTGCAGACATAAGTTTTCAACTCCTTTGGGTGAATACCAAGAAGCTTAATTGCTGAATCATATGATACGAGTATATTCAGTTTTAAAAGAAATCACCAAGCTGTCTTCCAAAGTATCTGTAAAATTTTACATTCTCATCAGCAATGAATGAGATTTCTTATTGTTCCACATCCTCACCAACATTTGATGTTGTCAGTATTTTTAATTTTGGAAATTCTGATAGGTGTGTAGTGGTATGTTGTTGCTGTTTTAATTTGAATTCCTTAATGACATATGATATGGAACATCTCCAGATATTTAAAAAATTTTTGTATATCTTCTTTGGTGAAGTGTCTATTGGGTCTTTGCCCTATTTTTTAATGGTGTTATTTGTTTTGATATTGTTGAATTTTACATGTTACACATTTTAGATAACTGTCCATTATCAGATGTGTCTTCTGCAAACATTTTCTCCCCTTCTTTGCATTCTTGACAATGTCTTTCACCGAGCAGAATTTTTAAAATTTTAATAAACTTTATCAACTATTTCATTCATGGATTATACCTTCGGTGGCGTGACTAAATACTCATTGCCATAGCCAATGTCATCTGGAATTTCCTGCATATTAGCAGTTTTACACTTTTGCATTTTACATTTAGGTCTGTGGTGCATTTTGAGTTACATTTTGTGAAGGGTATAAGGTTTGTATCCGGATTATTTTTTATTTTCTTCCTTTTCTTTTTTTGCATCGTGAATGTCTACTTGTTTCAGCATGATTTGTTGAAAAGACTGTCTTTGCTCCATTGTATTGCCTTTGCTTCTTTGTCAAGACTATGTGCGTCTTTTTCTAGACTATTCTGTTGCAGTGATGTATTTGTCCATTCTTTCACCAATAGCTTCACTGTCGTAATTACTGCAGCTTTACAGGAAGTCTTCAAGTCTGGTATTGTCAGTCCTCTGACTTTGTCTCCTTCAATATTTTGCCTTTCCATGTAAATTGTAGAGAGACTTCTCAGTCTCTCCTGCAATGCAGGACACGCGGGTTTGATCCCTGGTTTGGGAAGACCCCCTGGAGAATGAAACAGCAATCCACTCCAGTATTCTTGCCTGTGAAATCCCATGGACAGAGGAGCCTGGTGGGCTATAGTCCATGTGGTCACAAGAGTCAGACACATCTTAGGGACTAGTGAAATTGGAAGTTGCTCAATCATGTCTGACTCTTTGCGACCCAAATCCTTGAGGCTAGAATACTGGAGTGGGTAGAGGTTCCCTTCTCCAGAAGATCTTCCTGACCCAGGAATTGAATGAGGGTCTCCTGCATTACAGGTGGATTTTTTTACCAGCTGACCTACCAGGGAAGCCCTTAAAGCAACAACAAATAAACGTTATGATTGTTTGTCATATAACTTGCTGGTATATTTTTAAAATCAGAATTGTCACTGAATCTATAGATTAAATTGGGAAGCATTGACATCTTGACATTACTGTGTTTTCTATTCATGAACATGAAATATTTCTCCATATATTTACTTCTTCCTTGATAATTTTTACCAAAATTTTGTAGTTCTCCTCATGTATATCTTATACACATTCTGTTAGATTTAAATGTATTTCATTTTTTGTGGTGCTAATATTGGGTTGACCAAAAAATGGTTTTCTATATTACAAAAAACCTGAATGGATTTTTTGGCTGACCCAGTATAAATAGCAACATGTTGTTAACACCAAATTTTATTTGTTTACTGCTTATATATGGAAAAGAGACTAACTTTTGTGTATTAACTTTATATCCTGCAACTTTGTTATGCTCACTTATTCTGGTAGTTTTTTGTTGATTCTTACAGATTTTCTATACAAACAGTGATGTCATCTGTGAACAAAGAAAGTTTTATTTCTTTCTCCCTAATCTGTATACCTTTTATTTATGTTTTCTTGTCTTATTGAATTATATAGGATTCTGATGTGTTTAAGGGGGCTTGGTTTAAGAACTATTGCTCTGGCAATATTGCAGAGATGGATGGAACGTAGCAGTTCCTTCTCCACAACAGATGTCCAAATAGGCCCCAGCAAGTCTTTGATTGAGTTCATGTGATACCAGATGCAAGACAGGTAGTTGGGAATGTCAGAAAGACTCAGCAATGCCAACCTTCATGGCTTTCTTTTGACTCTGGAGTGATATGGGTCAAGGAGAGAGAGAGGGAGTTTGCACTGCTTTCCCTGTGTTCTGCCACTCTTATTCATTTTGCAAAACTATATTTGTTGAACACCAACTATGTTCCAGGATATGTATTAGATTCTGTGATAGAATAATGAATAAGCCGGTCATTATCATTTGCCCTGAAAAAATTATATTTTGGTGAGAGATGAGAAAAAAAGAGTTAAATAAAAACATTTACAGATTATGGAAAAACGATTAAGAAATAAACAGAATGATGTTATTATACTAGGATGGGGTCAGACAGTGTTTCTTAACTGTCAATAGGGTGAACACTGGACTGAGACTCACTAGATTCAAATTCCACCTCTGCCACTTCCTCATTACGTTCTGTTGGCAAGGGTCTTTGTTTCATTTCCTCATCTGTAAAATGAAGGTAAATATTCTAATCCATAGGCTTTCTCTAAGGATTAAATTAGAGAATAAATATACAGTGATTAGCCTAGTACTTGATAAATAGAAATGCTCAAAATTATTTTAGTTGTGGATATCATTACTGTTCTATGCTTACTGTTACTAATTCTTTGGATAGCTTGGTCAGAAAAAGACTCTTTGAAAGGGTGACATTTGGGCTTTAGCCTGAAGGATGATAAGAGCTGGTATGTGTAGAGCTTTAGAAAGGGTGTTTTTTATACCATTTCCTAGACACTGACAACAACACTTGGAAAATTCTTGAAATAATGTTAAAATGTTTTCAAATAACAGATATTACTTCAGTGTTGATAGTATGATATTATATATTTCAGTTCCTTAAAATTTGACTCCAGGAATAAAAGGGGCTATCTGTTTCAATCAGTAACCCATAATCCAAAGGTTATCAGCTAGAATTATATGAGAAATTTCACATTCCAAAGATATCTACCAAAACTTTCTTTTTTAAAATTTCGTCAACACAAGATCATCAGCTAATTATCACAATTATTAGAAATAAGTAAACTGGTCTGGATACTTGGCATTAAATAAATGTCTTGATACTTGGCATTAAAAATTTATGGAAATGGGCCTTTATTGGTGAAATTAAGGGTATTCATGATATGTAGGTTGACCTACATATTCTAGGGACAATTCTCATCCATTTTTAAAACTTTGTGTTTATTATTATGGTTTTAGAATTGAATGAGACATGAAAGTTGCATTCTTATGTCAGATTATATACCTGAGGATTGATGCATAAATCATTCACTGCTAAGCCATGAGTTAGAACATTTCACTGGCTGATTCAACTAAAAGGATGTACTAACTCTGCCTCTGGAATGCTATCTGCTGAAAGGTGGCATTCAGAGCATCTAAAAGAACAAAAGGTGGATCTTAGTAGCATTTTTAGAACTCTTTTGTGCTTACTCACTAATGCAAGCATGCGCATCTAATAAACATTTGCTTGCTTGGCAAAATCAGGTCAGTGACTTTGATGTGCCATTACTTCGTACTGAAAGGATAGCTAATCCTTATTCAGCTCAGGCTTCTTTGCCTGCTACTATCTCTCAAAGCAAGGAATCCAGTGCATATATGTTGTTCAGGACCAAAACAACTTAGATCAATTTGCAACACTTAGCCTGTCCAAGGCAAAAACAAGAAACTGTTGCATTATGAGTGTGATAAGAAAGATACTGTTAGAAATTGACATTGGAGAGGTAGACAAGAAGGAAAAATGCAGGGACTTTTAGATTTTTGGATGATATTTTTGGATTTAATTCTCAGTGTAATAGAGAACATGTAAGATATATAAGAGAGTCTGATCTGCTTTACATTTTTAAAGATGATATTAAGCAATGTGTAGAAAATAGATTGTAAAGATATGATTGGGTACAGGGGGGGATGTTGAGGAACACTGCAAAAATCCAGGCAAGAGGGATAAAGGTTTAGACTCAGTGATAGAAATGGATGTGAGAAATGTGGATGGACTTGGAGACATTTTTTTGAAAGGAAGCTAAGTAGGATTTGTATGTGGATTGAAAGTGACAAATAGGACAAGGAAACACTTCCAGATTTGAGGCAGCTGGTGAGAAATCTTCAATGCTGAATGTGGCTACTGGAGAAGGTCTATGCTGGAGGTCAGCTTTGCTGCCAAGGGGTGTCTATAGCAACAGCAGAGGAAAACATATCATAAGCCTTCTGCTGACTTCTACATTACTTTGCTAGTGAGATGAGTACAATTCTGCGGTAGTTTGAACATTTTTTGGCATTGCCTTTCTTTGGGATTAGAATGAAAACTGATCTTTTCCAGTCCTGTGGTCACTGCTGAGTTTTCCAAATTTGCTGGCATATTGAGTATAGCACTTTCACAGCAACATCCTTTAGGATTTGAAGTAGCTCAACAGGAATTCCGTCATCTCCACTAGCTTTGTTTGTAGTGATGCTTCCTAAGGCCCTCTTGACTTCACATTCCAGGATGTCTGGCTCTAGGTCAGTGATCACACCATCTTGGTTATTTGGGTCATTGAGATCTTTTTTGTACAGTTCTTCTGTGTATTCTTGCCACCTCTTCTTAGTATCTTCTGCTTCTGTTAAGTCCATACCATTTCTGCCCTTTATTGAGCCCATCTTGCATGGAATATTCCCTTGGTGTCTCTAATTTTCTTGAAGAGATCTCTAGTCTTTCCCATTCTATTGGTTTCCTCTATTTCTTTTCACTGATCCCTGAGGAAGGCTTTCTTATCTCTCTTTGCTATTCTTTGGAACTCTGCATTCAGATGGGAATATCTTTCCTTTACTCCCTTGCCTTTTGCTTCTTTTCTTTCCTCAGCTATTTGTAAGGCCTCCTCAGACAACCATTTTGCCTTTTTTGCATTTCTTTTTCTTGGGGATGGTCCTGATCACCACCTCCTGTACAATGTCATGAAACTCCATCTATAGATCTTTAGGCATTCTGTCTATCAAATCTAATCCCTTGAATCTATTTGTCACTTCCACTGTACAATCGTAAGGGATTTGATTTAAGTCATACCTGAAAGGTCTAGCGGTTTTCCCTACTTTCTTCAATCTAAGTCTGAATTTTGCAATAAGGAGTTCATGATCTGAACCACAGTAATCTCCAAGTCTTGTTTTTGCTGACGTATAGAGCTTCTCCATCTTTGGCTGCAAAAAATATAATCAATCTGATTTGGTATTGACCATTATGTGATGTCCAGGTGTAGAGTCTTCTCTTGTGTTGTTGGAAGAGGGTGTTTGCTATGACCAGTGTATTCTCTTGACAAAACTCTGTTAACCTTTGCCCTGCTTCATTTTGTACCCCAAGGCCAAACTTGCCTGTTACTCCAGGTATCTCTTGACTTCCTACTTTTGCATTCCAATCCCCTATGATGAAAAGGACATCTTTTTTTTTTTTTTTTTTTTTGGTGTTAGTTCTAGAAGGTCTTAGACAGCACATTAAAAAATAGATACACTACTCTGCTCACAAACGTCCATCTAGTCAAAGCTATGGTTTTTCCAGTAGTCATGTATGGATGTGAGAGTTGGACCATAAAGAAAGCTGAGCACTGAGGAATTGATGCTTTTGAACTGTGATGTTGGAGAAGACTCTTGAGAGTCCCTTAGACTGCAAAAAGATCAAACCAGTCCATCCTCAAGGAAATCAGACCTGAATATTCACTGGAAGGAGTGATGCTGAAGCTGAAGCTCCAATACTTTGGCCACCTAATGCGAAGAACTGACTTATAGGAAAAGACCCTGATGCTGGAAAAGATTGAAGGCAGGAGGAGAAGGGGACGACAGAGGATGAGATGGTTGGATGGTATCACAGACTCGACGAACACAAATTTGAGTAAGCTCTGGGAGTTGGTGATGGACAGGGAAGCCTGGTATGCTGCAGTCCATGAGGTCGCAAAAAATCAGACATGACTGAGTGACTGAACTGCACTGAACTGAACTGACTTCCATATGGATCCATGCAGAAAGTCACTGATTTCTACCACAGGAATTTTAACACAGATCCTTTGTGGAGGGCACATGCCCTTTGGGCTCATGTGAGGTGTCTTGTTCACATAGGAAGAACTCTTCTTCATTTCTTTATAGAAAGAACAAAATGAAAAGTGTCAGTGTTTCAGATTTATTTCAAATTCATTGAGCTTTAGTGTTCTCTGGGAGAAAATGAATGATCAAGAAGAGAGCTTCTATCTTCATTTGCCATCATTAAGAAGATAATATTCATCAAAAGCTATAGAGCTTCAACATAATTCTTAGCTCTTAGTTCAGTGTGTGAGTATGTTTTAGTAATCATTGATTTAGTCAGTCAGTCCATCTGTCAGTTTGCTAGTCAGAGATTCACTGAATAAACACTTCCTATAAATTGGCCATGCACAGGCCAAGTACTGGAGATGAGTCTTACATAACTTCTCCTTGGTCTGTATATCTCCTAGATATTTAGTCTGCTAAGCACCAACAAAAAATATCTCAAATGCACTTTATTTATTTTAATTTTTATTGGAGCATAGTTGATTTACAATGTTGTTAGTTTCAGGTGTATAGCAAAGTAAATCTCTTATATGTGCACATATATTCACTCTTTTTTAGATTCTTTTCCCATATAGGTCATTACAGAGTATACAACTTCCTGTGCTATACAGGAGGTCCTTATTAGTTATTATATATATATATATATATATTAGTTATAATATATATTATTATATATTAGTGTGTATAGGTCAGTTGCAATCTTCTCATTTGTCCCTCCCTTCCCTTTCCTCCTGTTAATCATCATTTTGTGTTCTACATCTATAACTCAATATTTGTTTTATAGATAAGTGCATTTGTACCCCCCTTTTAAAGACTGCACATAGAAGTAACATCATATGATATTTGTCTTTCTCAGTACTCAGCCAGAAATAAAAGAATGAAATAAAGCCATTTGCAGCAACATCGATGGGCCTAGAGATTGTCACACCGAGTGAAGTAAGTCAGACAAGGCAAGTCAAATGCAATTTAGAAACCTGACTTCACTGCTCTGTATATTGACTTTGGTACTACTGTAAAAATTAAGGATTAAACAAACAATAAACTTGACTGCTTCTATATTTGATTTATGAAATCTTCACATCCTTTAGGAAATCAGATTTTATTTCATTTTATACTTCCAATTTCTAACTGTGGATATCTTTGAGATTCTTCTTTTTAAAAAATGTGATCAATGCATACAGATATACATATATAAGCAATTTCATAATCTTTACACATGTTGATAGGCATGTAATGTAGACACTAACTGGACTTATACACAAACTGCTCAAATTGAAATAATTTCACATATATTTTAAAATAAATTAGTTTGCATAGTAAGAACTAAAATGAGACCATTTACACCCAAACTTGATATTTTACTTTTCCGTGGCCTGTATAGCTTTGAAAAGAGACCTTTCAATATTCTGTGTCATAGTATTTCATCTAAAGTGGAGCTAATACCCTATAGCCACTTTAAAACTATTCTTATGTAACATGAGAATCAAGAGCTGCTGTCCAAGAAGTTTTGTAAGCTCTTTGGTTTTCAATCTCAAAATAAACAGAGCATATCATTACTATTATCTGTAGTAAATAGGTTAAGAAAGCAAGAGGTGAACTACCAAAAAGAATACATTCACATTGTTATCAGTTTAATGACATAGGACAAGAAGTCTACATATTGCAGTTTGTTTCATATATTTTTTTTAACCATTGGAGACAACTAAAGTAGTTGACAAGCTACCTGTATTTATCAAGCCATGAAATCACATTTTCTCTTGTACTTCTCAAAGGCAGGCAGTAAGAGTCAACTACTGGATTAACATTTAAAAATTGAGGTACAGGACATTTTCTGATGATTCATGACAAGACTGAAAAAACTGGTAGTCTCTGGAATTCCTAAGCGGGAACTCCTTGTTTAAAAATAAATTTTTTAGTTTATTTGTTTCACCAGAGATTAATAATCATGATGATTATTTCTGTCATAAATGAAAGATAGAAGAAAAATTATATCCATTCAAATATGAATTACTTTATAGGCTATTTAGCTTTTGGAGGGCTTGGAAAAGTAGTAATTTTAATTTAGACACTTCACATATATGAAAGAGGTTACTGAGTAGCACCATGAGGGGGAAACCCCCAAAACTTCCTGTTCTAAATTTTGCTTCTTTGCATTCAGAGATCTTAATGAATTTTAAGACTTTTTCATAACTCAAAAATAATGAACATTGCTACACATAGGTCTCTTTGTCGGCAAAGAGAAATTGAGACTTCTATGATGAGCCAAAAAGTAAGCTCGGTGAAAAGAGACTGTGGATGATAACAAAATGCTACTCTGTGAGTGAGGCTGCTTCTGTCCTCCATAGGCTCTCATGCTGTATTCTGCTAATGGCACAAGGAAGTGAAAATAACAATTCTGTAAGAGCCGGGTGCAACATTAAGATTTAATTAAGCCCTGTTTTACTTGGGCAAACTAGCCATACCGTGATTTCATGGGAGAACGCAGCCCACACTGTGCTGACTAGCAGCGAAAAGGCATGGAGCTGAAATGCCACCACACACAATCCATGTAAACAAGACGAGGGAAGCAACTGGAACGGGGCTGTCAGCTGAAACCACATCACAGGGGCCACGCTCTAAGGGCAGGGAGTCTGCAGAAAGCAAATAGACTCGCAGGATGCTGGCCAGGAATCAGGATCCCTGGGTTGTTCTGATAAAGTACAATGGAATCTATTTGGTGTGCCTCAAGGCACGGAAAAAACAAGAACCCTATTTGGTCATGACAGGAAATGCAATTTCAGCTTAACGTAGTGTCAAGGCCATCAAAACTATCCAAGGGTGGAATAGATTGCTTTGAAAGTAGTGAGCTTATTATCATTTGAGTATTCAAGTATAGACTATACAGTCAGTTGGTAGTTACTTTCTTTTAATATAGTGTCATTCTCTGAATCCAATGAGTTAGGACAGTTTGATATTAATAGAAGAGGCAGTTGAATTAAGAGCATATATGAATTGCCACTGATTGTGTGGTAGAGTTGGCGATGGGATTATCAGCATTGGCCAAGTGCCTTAACTTGTGTACGAATATTGGAGAATTTTTTCTGTTTTTAAAAATTACTGATTTGCCTGTGACAAGTCTTAGTTGCAGCACATGGCATTTAGTTCCCTGACCAGGGGTCAAACTCAGACTCCCTGCTTTGGGAGCACAGTCTTAGCCACTGTCCCACCAGGGAAATTCCCAGAGAAGTTTTTCTAATGAAGTTTTCTCTATATATGTGGCCTTTAAAAATCAAATGGACTTGAGCAGGGTATTAGTTTCCTGGGACTACTACAACAAAGTACCATAAAAAGGTTGGGTTTAAACAACTGAAATTTATTCTCTCACAGTTATGGAAGTCAGGAGCTCAAAGTCAAGATGTGGGGAGTGATGTAACATCAACAAAATGGCAATGAGACATTTCTCACCCATATTCTCCCCTTAGCAACAATGATCTGGCATCCACCCACAGACGAAACTGCCTTCAAGGGAGCTCTGGGACTCAGGAGGAGATTGTGAAACCGCTAAAGTCCAAGACCATGAAGAGCCAGTCAGATTTGCAAAAAGTTAACTGTGATCCTTTGAAACTGACTGCGATCCTGGCTGCAAAAACATAAATGTCTCAGGACCCCTGAGAACTTAGCAATAGCTTTGGGTCTGTCACCATCACTGTACACCAAGAGACCTGGAAAAGACCATGTCCACCTTTGCAGTGGGAAACAGACATATGGGCACTCAGTCCTGATCATGGACCCTGAAGTGTCCTTCGAACCAACTTCAGACCTTCTTGGTCGCTATCTGTTGAGTCTCTGAAAGTGGGCCCACCAAATTCAGTGGATCTGTCAGTTCTGAGAGTATCATATAACTAAGCTCCAGCCTGTCCCAGCCACAGTCTATGAATATTCTAGGTGACACAGGGACTTTGTAAGAAACACTCCTGTCTGCTCCTGCAAAGATCCTGAATTAGTCTTCTACTCAGCATCAGCTCCTGCTGAACTGCAGTCTCATGAGCTAGAAAATAGACACAGGATCAAACAAGAGAACTTCCCATTTGTATCTCCCAAGATCCTAAAAGGCCCCTATATGCTTATCCAGTTTCCTCATAGCCACAGTCAGCCAGTCTGGCAGCAGGAGTTATTCTCCTCTGTGCTCTTGGTCCTACACTCAGCTTCAACTCCTCCAGCCATTTCCAGAGATCAGTCCAGTTGACATAGAGCCCTGGCAGGAGACATTACAACTGATCCTACATAAATATGAAGGACTTAGTGACTCAACAACAACAACAATAACATAAAGAGACAAGTCATTGAATTTAGAGCCCACCCTAATCCAATGGGAGTTCAGCTTAATGTAATTACAGTTGCAAAGTACTATTTCCAAATAAAGTCACATTCACAGCTATCAGAGGTTAAGATTTCAACATGTGTTTCCGGGAAATACAATTCAGACTACAACAAGCAGTTTAACATCTTTTTCATCAGCAGCACCTATGTGTGAATTAAGGTATCTGATTTTTCCTTTTAATGGTCTCCCTTTCCAGGGTTCCAATTTCCAAAATCTTACCACTTTTACTTTACAGTCTAAAAAACTGAAGCACATCTAATTCCTTGAAAATATCATTTTCTTTCATATCACTGTTCATGGACTAGAGTTTCCTTCTCTGTCCACCTGACAACTCTTTTCTTGTTGTTCAGTTGCTTGGTCATGTCTGACTCTTTGCAACCCCATGGACCACAGCTCACCAGGCTGTCCTGTCCTTCGCTGTCTCCAGGAACTTGCTCAAACTCATGTCCATTGAGTCGGTAATGCCATCCAACCATCTCATCCTCTGTAGCCCCTGTTCCTCCTGCTCTTTATCTTTCCCAGCATCAGGGTCTTTTCCAATGAGTCGCTTCACATCAGGTGGCCAAAGTATTGGAGCTTCAGCATCAGTCCTTCCAGTGAATATCAAGGTTGATTTCCTTTAGGATTGACTGATTTGATCTCCTTTCTGTCCAAGTGACTCTCAAGACTCCTCCAGCTCCAGAGTTTGAAAGCATCAATTCTTCAGCACTCAGCCTTCTTTATGGCCCAACTCTCACATCCGTACATGACTACTGGAAAAATCATAGCTTTGAATACATGGACTGTTGTCGCCAAAGTGATGTGTCTGCTTCTTAATACACTGTCTAAGTTTGTTGTAAGTATTCTTCAAAGGAGCAAACGTCTTTTAATTTCATGGCACTGCTGAATTTCCACATTTGCAGGTATATTGAGTGCAATACTTAACAGAATAATCTTTTAGGATTTAAAATAGCTGGAATTCCATCACCTCCACTAGCTTTGTTCATTGTAATGTTTTCTAAGGCCCACTTGACTTCACACTCCGTGATATCTGGCTCTAGGTGAGTGAGCACACTATTTTGTGGTCAACTCTCTAGTTGTTCTTTAAATTTTAGCACCATCTTCACTTTTTATATCAGCTGGGAAAAATTGAATGTTCTTCTCCTTGTTTCTAATATACTGTATACACATATTTCCACTAAACCAATTATCAGACCCTGTATTATGAACATTTCTTTATTTATATATATATAATTTCTTCATATTATATATATATATATATATATATATATAATATCAGTTCAGTTCAGTTCAGTCACTCAGTCATGTCCGACTCTTTGCGACCCCATGAATAACAGCATGCCAGTCCTCCCTGTCCATCACCAACTCCCGGAGTTCACTCAGACTCATGTCCATCGAGTCAGTGATGTATATCAGTTCAATTCGGTTCAGTCACTCTGTCGTGTCTGACTCTTTGACTCTTTGTGACTCCAGGGATTGCAGCATGCCAGGCTTCCCTGTCCATCATCAACTCCTGGAGCTTACTCAGACTCATGTCCATCGAGTTGGTGATGCCATCCAACCATCTCATACTCTGGCATCCCCTTCTCCTCCTGCTTTCAACCCAGAATCAGGGTATTTTTCAAATGAGTCAGTTCTTCACATTAGGTGGCCCAGGTACTGGAGTTTCAGTGTCAGCATCAGTCCTTCCAATGGATATTCAGGACTGATTTCCTTTAGGATGGACTGGTTGGATCTCCTTGCAGTTCAAAAGCATCAATTCTTCTATGATCAGCTATCTTCATAGTCCAACTCTCACATCCATACTGGAAAAACCATAGTTTTTACCAGAAGGTCCTTTGATGATGAAGTAATGTCTCTGCTTTTTAATATGCTATCTAGGCTTATCATAACTTTTCTCCCAAAGAGAAAGCGTCTTTTAATTTCATGGCTGCAGTCATCATCTGCAGTGATTTTGGAGCCCCCCCCAAAATAAAGTGTGTCACTGTTTCCATTGTTTCCTCATCTGTTTGCCATGAAGTAATGGGACCAGATGCCACCGTCTTAGTTTTCTGAATGTTGAGTTTAAAGCTAACTTTTTCACTCTCTTCTTTCACTTTCATCAAGAAGCTCTTCAGTTCTCCTCTTTCTGCTGTAATGGTGGTGTCATCTGCATCATATCTGAGATTATTGATATTTCTCCCGGAAATCTTGATTCCAGCTTGTGCTTCATCCAGCCCAGCATTTCTCGTGATGTACTCTACATATAAGTTAAATAAGCAGGGTGACAATATACAGCCTTGAAGTACTCCTTTCCCGATTTAGAACCAGTTTGTTGTTTCATGTCCATTTCTAAATGTTGCTTCTTGACCTGCATATAGATGTCTCAGGAGGCAGGTCAGGTGGTCTGGTATTCCCATCTTTTTAAGAATTTTCCAAATTTTGTTCTGATCCACACAGTCAAAGGCTTTGGCATAGTCAATAAAGCAGAAGTAGATATATAAAACCATGTATATTTATTTATAAAATAAGACAAAAAATTGCTTTTTTATGTAGTTACTGCAGGTTTGGTGCTCAAGTTGAAAAAGACTAACAGCATTTGGGCATATTCTGTTTTAGTGTGTATGGAGAAAATTCCCCAGGGGATCTTGTTTCATTTTCTATGGAGGGACACCTATCATGCTTTTAAAAGTATTTTGAAGAAGATCCTTACATGAGTTTGTACCTACTGTGAACTTTCACTTATTACTCAAGACACAGTACACATTTCAGTGAAACTTTTGATAATCATTTCAGAAAATACTGTCAGGAAGAGCATGCCATCAGGTACCTTTTTCCATATGAATAATAGGATAGAGTTTAGGAAATAAGTTGAGGACATAATTAAATATTTTAAGAGCAGTTTGTACCAGTGCTTCCCAGTAATATACCACAAAATATGGGTAGTGAAGGAAGGTGGCAATATTTTATTTGGCTATCTACATGCTATCTCACTGGGAGTATGCACTCATAACTGGTTACTTGCAAGAATCCAGCATTACAAGCATATTAATTAATGAGCAAAGCATTAAGCAGAATACTGAAATCACCAGATATATACAAATATACATATTCTATGCACATATGTGTAAACATACATAAATAATCTAGCCAGCCAGTCAGCAGTTATGATAAAGCATTGACATAGTCAGCCGCTATGGAGAACAGTGTGGAGTTGCCTTAAAAACTAAAGATAGAGCTACCATATTATCCTGCAATCTCAATCCTGGGCATATATCTGGAGAAAACCATAATTTGAAAAGCAATATTGTAAAGTAATTAACCTCCAATTAAAATAAATAAATTTATATTTAAAAAAAACAGAAAAGCTATATGTACCTGTGTTCACTGCAGCACTGCTTACAATAGCTAAGACATGGAAACAACCTAAATGTCCATTAACAGATGAATGGATAAAGATGAGGAATATTTATAAATGGAATATTACATAGTCTTACAAAAGGATGAAAGTATGCCATTGGCAGCAACACAGATAGACCTAGAGATTATCATACTAAGTGAAGTAAGCCAAAGACAAATATCATGATATCACTTACATGTGGAATCTAAAAAAATGATACAAATGAACTTATGTATCAAACAGAAACAGACCAACCAACATATAAAACGAACTTATGGTTATCACAGGGGAAAGGAGGATGGGATAAACTAGGAGATTGGGATTAACATATACACACTACTATATATAAAATAAATAACCAACGTGGACCTACTACAGAGCACAGGGAAATCTACTCAATATTTTGTAATAACCTATAAGAGAAAAGAATCTAAAAAAAATAGACATATATAAGTATGTATAACTGAATCACTTTGCTGTAAACCTGAAAGTAACACAAAATTGGAAATCAAACTATACTTCAATTAAAAAAAATTAGAATTATCTATCACAAGTTTTTACTTTATTTCTTTTTTTCATTCTCTATCTCTTTCTCACTGCTTTCATTTCTTCCCTTTTTTTAAATTTCATTATCTTCTCTGTAACAGATCACCAGCTTTAACTCAGGAAAATATAATGTGAAAGCCTTGTCTAAAACATTTGCTCTGAGCTCACTCTTATGTATTATGGCTACTTTCATAAGTGGTAATTATATCTTGGCTATGACAATCCTTTGAAAATACTAGTGAAAGTACTTTTCATCTCAGCCTAATTTTGAAAGAATTAGATCTTTTCTTAGATGCAAGACTTTGAGAAAAGTCAATATTAGTGACATATAATTCGATGATCCCAAGTCCTTCTACATTTCATATCCTAAGCAAAATTATGAGAGAAAATCAGCAACAACAAAACAAAAAATCAAAATGACAAGAAATAGGCTAACAATGATTTGGGCACTGGAAATCATTGAGATCACAGACACCAATAAATACTGCTTATTATCAATGTTTTTTGAGAATTGTTAGTTAATGTATATCTGGTTGATCTATAAAATCCTATGTATTCATAACTTTTAAAATAAGTAGGCAACTATAGACTTCTCATTCATAAATATTGTGTTTTTTACTACTTTTTAAATATAGAAAAAATATCTAGGAACTGTATGAATGGAAAAGTTTTATACATTGTAGTGTCTTATAATTATTCTGGTTTCCTATGTTACATTTTTGGTGCAGAAACCATTACCATAAACATAGAAGTCAGAATGTGAACTGCATCTGTTCCAGAACAGACGCAGTTCACATTCTGACTTCTATGTTTATGGTAATGGTTTCTGCTATATATTGTCACCCTGCTTATTTAACTTCTATGCTGAGTACATCATGAGAAACACTGGGCTGGAAGAAGCACAAGCTGTAATCAAGATTGCTGGGAGAAATATCAATAACCTTAGATATGCAGATGACACCACCCTTATGGCAGAAAGTGAAGAGAAACTAAAAAGCCTCTTGATGAAAGTGAAAACGGAGAGTGAAAAAGTTGGCTTAAAGCTCAACATTCAGAAAACTAAGATCATGGCATCTGGTCCCATGACTTCATGGGAAATAGATGGGGAAACAGTGGAAACAGTGTCAGACTTTGTTTTTTGGGGCTCCAAAATCACTGCAGATGGTGATTGCAGCCATGAAATTAAAAGATGTTTACTCCTTGGAAGGAAAGTTATGACCAACCTAGATAGCATATTCAAAAGCAGACATATTACTTTGCCAACAAAGGTCTGCCTAGTCAAGGCTATGGTTTTTCCAGTTGTCATGTATGGATGTGAGAGGTGGACTGTGAAGAAAGCTGAGCGCCGAAGAATTGATGCTTTTGAACTGTGGTGTTGGAGAAGACTCTTGAGAATTCCCTGGACTGCAAGGAAATCCAACCAGTCCATCCTAAAGAAGATCAGTCCTGGGTGTTGTTTGGAAGGACTGATACTGAGGCTGAAACTCCAGTACTTTGGCCACCTCATGCAAACAGTTGACTCATTGGAAAAGACCCTGATGCTGGGAGGGATTGGGAGCAGGAGGAGAAGGGGACTACAGAGGATGAGATGGCTGGATGGCAGCACGGACTCAATAGACATGAGTTTGAGTGAACTCTGGGAGTTGGTGATGGACAAGGAGGCCTGGCGTGCTGCAATTCATGGGGTTGCAAAGAGTCGGACAGGACTGAGCGACTGAACTGAACTGAACTCAACTCAACACATATTTATACTATATAAAGAGGGAGATGGGTTTTTGTGAATGACATTTAAAGGCATATCACAAAAATAGATTTCTGAATTAAAATTTAGGCTTAACATTTCTCCTTCAGTCTATAAACCCCACACATAATTCTTCTATTATTAGGATGTAAAACAGAAGGTGAACTTTCTCATTAAAGGGTTTTCAAGCAACATTCCCTGTAAAATAGCAAAAAAAAGAAAAGAAAAATAAAGGAATTAAGATTTTTAATAAAAATGGAATGGATTCTAAGTGCATTTACTTTGCTACAGCATGAAATGCATTATGTGAGCAGGATGGGGAAACAGAGAATCTTAGATTGAACTTGGGATAATTGCTGAATGTGCCTAGTTCAGTTCAGTTCAGTTCAGTCTCTCAGTCATGTCCGACTCTTTGCGACCCCATGAACCGCAGCACACCAGGCCTCCCTGTCCATGACCAACTCCCAGAGTTTGCCTAGTTCAGATGTCTACATAGGGAGGAATATCTTTTTCATTCTTCTTATGTGATGTCATTCTGCCTCAGATAATATATTGGTGGCAAGGAAGAACTTACTTTTTATGAGGGTGCCCATCCCAGATAGAATGGATTTCATAAACTTTTGGAAATTTCTTGCTAGTGTAATTATTCATTCAATAAATAACTAGAATATCACTGTTTAAAGCAGTTAAGAACATGAGCTCAAGATCCAGATAAACTGAATTCATGTCTCTTCTCTGACTTTCACTATCTCTATAACCTCAGGAAACCCTGTCTCTGTGTTTCATTAACTTCATCCATAAAAAAACGACAATAACGGTACCTCCCATAGTTGGTCATTTTGCAAACTCATACTGACACGAATGTGATATTTTTATTTATTTAATTTTAGTTGAGTATGTACTATAAATCAGGCACTATCCGAGGTGATAGGGATATTATTGTTGTGTAGTTGCTAGGTTGTGTCCAACTCTTTTGCAACCCCATGTACTGTAGCCTTACAGGCTCTTCTGTCCATGGGATTTTCCAAGCAAGAATACTGCAGTGGGTTGCCATTTCCTTCTCCAGGGGATATTCCCGACCCAGGGATCAAACCCACATCTCTTGCACTAGCAGTTGGATTATTATTTACCACTGAGCCATCTGGGAAGCCTGATAAGGATGTATTAGTATTCGAACTATAATCATGTCTCATGAAATTTACCTTCTAATTTGAGCAATGTGGCAGAATCTAGGTAGTTATTTGCCAAACCCCTTTATTCTTCCTTCGTTAAGTAATTAATCTATTTGAGACCTAATTAACATATTAGCTTCAGGTGTACAACATAATGATTTTATATATATATGTATATATATATATGTATGTATGTATGTATTGTGAAATGATCACTACAATAAGTCTACTTAACATTCATAACCATGTAGTTATAATTTTTTTTCTGCTTTCACTGACAGCTGAACTACATTTACTTATCTTTCCAATGGTGATGTGTGTCCATAGGACTAAGTTTTAGCAAAAGGAATGTGGAAGGCAGTGATATGTACTGTCTTAAGGCCTGGTTCATCAATATTTTCCATATACCTTCCATTCTCTTCCATTGCCTGTTGGCTACAATGAAGATTCAGGATGAACTTGAGAGCAATGGGTCAAATGTGTCCATCTTCATTCTCGAATGACTTTGGGCACACCCTGAGTTCCATCTCCCTGCTGCCAATGACACTCAAATTTGTACAAACAGGAACATGATATGCTACTGTATCATGCTGCTAAAATCACAAGATTTATCTCTTGTAGCATTATTATTTCCATTACTATGAAGAGAATAGAAACAAATACAGGCATACCTCATTTATTGCATTTTGCTTTACTGTGTCTCACAGATATTGCTTTTTTCCCCCCAGAAATTGAAGGTTGGTGGCAACCCTGGAGCCAAGTAAGTTGGCACCATTTCCCAACAGCATTTGCTCACTGCATGTCTCTCTGTCACATTCTGATAATTCTCTCACTGATTCAAATTGTTGTTACTATTATATTTGCTATAGCAATCTGTAATCAGTGATCCTTGATGTTCACAATATGACTTGCTGAGGGTTCAGTATAATAGCATTTTTTAGCAATAAAAATATTTTAAAATAAAATATATTTTAATTAAGATATATTTAAATTACAATATGTACATTTTTTAAAGATATAATACTACTGCACAATTAATGTGCTCAGAAACTCAGTCATGTCTGACTCTTTGAAGTCCTCATGGTCTGTAGCCTGCCAGACTCCTCTGTTCATAGGATTTTCCAGGCAAGAATACTGGAGTGGGTTGCCACTTCCTACTCCAGGGAATCTTCCCGACCCAGGGATCAAACTCACTTTTCTTGTGTCTTCTGTATTGGTAGGCAGTTTCTTTACCACCAGTGCCACCTGGGAAGCCCCACACGCTTAATAGGTGACAATATAGTATAAACATAACTTTCATATGCAGTGGGAAGCCACCAATTTGTGTGACTCATTTTAATGTGGTATTCCCTGCACAGTGGTGATCTGAAACCAAACCACAACAGCTCTGAGGTATGCCTGCAAAGGTAAAACCTCAATCAGCTAGTACTCAGTGTTTGGTGGAAAAGCGATGCAGAGAGAGTAGAGCGTGGAGCAAATGGGTCAGGGAAGTTCTCATTTAGAAGACATCTGAAGAAGTCTTGAGTAAATGAAGGTATGAGACACATGCACAGCTACTGAATAAAGCCCTGCAGGCAATGGAAATTCTAAGATCAAAGACTCTGATGTAGGAGTGTGCTTAGGGTTTTGGAACCTTCATGAGAAAATCTGTGTGGGCTGGAGTCGAATATGAAATGGGCTCAGGAGCAACCAGGGGACAGATTAGTCATAGTTTACAGATCATGGTGAGGACTGTGGGTTTTCAATATGGAGATGATACAGCACCATTTACATTTTAAAATAATCACTCCAGCATTTGTGTAAAGGTTGAGTTAGGGGAAGAGTGAAAGCTGATATATCAGCTATGGAGCATTAGAGCAGCATTGAAGACAGTAAAATGACAGCCCCCAGCCTCCTCATGTCAATGTTTTTGACCCCTAGATGTTTCTGTCCATTCGTCATATAACAAAACTTATAGGTCATTCACTGTCCTGTTTATTCCTCCCCTGGAAGCTCTTGAATTTGACACTATCTTTCTTAAATTCACCCAATATTAAAAGTCATTCTCCACATATCCTCCACAACTCAGACCTGTCTAGAGCTAGACATTGCACTGCTGAATAGTTTATCAAACAATAGAAATTTGTTTTACATTTTCTACCCTTAAAAACTATCATATTCATTTTATATTTCTGTAATTAATATTATTTTAAAAGCTTTAATTAAAAAAAAAACAGAGCTAGTGTGGCTTAGTTATTAACTATAATTTCTATGTGAACATGTGGATGTTTGGGAACTTAGCTTGACTTCTTTGTGTCATAAAAATTTAGTTGAGGCCTTCAAAGAAACATGTTCTAACAGGAGTGCGTAAGTTTGATATGAAGAAAAGGGCCTCCAATCATAGAATCATTGCCCTAACAAAAGTTCATCAGATCCCATTTTAAGGGCAGTTTGGAGGATTTAAACCCTGATTTTATGCATTGTGACCCTTTATGAGGGGAGATAACATGTGGAGAATTTATCAAGCTTGACTGATTACAGAAGCCCCTCTTCTCCCTTTTTATAGAACATTTCAAAGAACCAATTTTACTGAATACATGCTACTGACTTTTAGAAGACAGTATAATGTTAAACAAAATTTAATTTACAGTTGTCTAATAGTGACTGATGTGATCCAAATCATCACTGAAATGAAGTAAGAATTAGTACTTAGCCTGCACACCCAATACTACCCATTCTTCAGAAGACGTGATAATATTATCATGATGAAACCATTTGGGAGATGATTTTTTTAAATGAAAATGACTCTAGGTAAGTAAATATCACCTAAACTTTCTCCAGAGATCTGTATAAAATGTACATAAATCTCACTCATTCAGAGTTATCTTCATTACAAATAAAAGTGTGTGGAGCCTGACAAAAGAAAAACCTGGATACTATTTCTAGCCACCAAATTATAAGGAGAGAAAGAGGCTCCTGTTATAGGGTTGCTACAGAGCAGAGATGTGGCTCATCCAGTAACTGAAGGGGCTGCAGAAAGCTGTGAACGAATATTCCTTGCTTGGTGTTTATATTCATCCTGTTCTTATTCTTGTTTCAAGAAGTGTAACTAGTTATGAAGGACCGGAGGGTGTTTTTGCACCTTTTCCTCCTCTTGATTAAGGTAGACTTCGCAGCCCAGTGTCACGGGTAGTGTCTCCATACACTGGAGTCCTCACAGGAACGTATTATCTATCTCTGTAGGAGCTGGAGGCTTTAGATTAGTTTGGGGTTGACACACACTATTTTGCCATCCACTGTCTTTGTACCCAGAAAAGAAAGTGGTGTCAAGTGTGTAATATTTTTCTTGGATAGTCTATAGGAGTTGTCTCAAACTACAGAACACCATACCTTTCAAAAATATAGTGGAAAATAGCCTGGGTTTTAGAATTAAAAACACCTTCAATTCCACATCTGTTAGTTGGAAAAAGTGCTCAATGTATGTGAGCCTGTTTCCTAGTCTTTAAAATGGTAAAAAAAAAAAAAAAGAAAGAAAAGAAAAGCAATCAACTCATTTTAAGGAGCTGTCATGTGAATTAATGTGTTTTACAATTTTTAATATTCTACAATATAAATCTGGAAAAGCAGGTACCTTGACCATATTTTCTCTCTCTTACCCCAAGGTCCTAGAGCAGCATTCTGAATAAAATAGGCATTTAATATATTCTTAAAACTGTACTGATTGAACATATTTGTAATACTTCACATTTTTAAACCCAGGTCCCAACAAAAACAGAATCACACAGTCTTACAATATGGTTTGGGGCAAAACCTTTTTATTCATCAGAAAGTAGTACTTTAAATATTGGAAGTACTTAAGGTAAACCAGCTGGAGAGTTGAAAAGAGCTTATCAATTATAATTTTATTCATTTATTCTCCTCCATTTTTATGAACCTTTTCTATAGAACAAGTAAAGAATAACTCCACAGCTTTGAATGATTATAAAATATAAAGGTAATTTTAATACTTTGATTTAAAAAAAATAAAAACTAGTATTTACTAAGAAATTTGGCATATGTGGTTCCAGGACAGTAAAACCTAAGGACTTTGTGGATGTATGACTTCTGTCAATCTTTCCTGCTGTGTTTTAAAATGAATAATTGAAAATTTTATTTGATAAACATTCATTAATATTTCTTATATTTTTTTCCTTTTAACTGATTTTTGGTTTCATATCATTGTTTGGAAATGATGGTTGGATATAATTTAACTCTTCTTGAATTTTTTGAGACATTTTGTGTGGCATAACATGTGATCTATTCTGGAGAATGCTTCATATGCACTTGAGAAGAATGTTTTTTGCTGCTTTTGCATGGAATATTCTGTATATATCTTTTATGTGTGTACAGTATCAGTTCAGTTCAGTCGCTCAGTCGTGTCTGACTCTTTGCAACCCATGGACTGCAGCACACCGGGCTTCCCTGTCCATCACCGACTCCCAGAGCTTGCCTAAACTCACATTCATTGACTTGGTGATATCATCCAATCATCTCATCCTCTGTCATCTCCTTCTCCTCCTGCCTTAATCCTTCCCAGCATCATGGTTTTTTCTAAGGAGTCAGTCCTTCGCATTAGGTGGCGAAAGTATTGGGGCTTCAGCTTCAGCATCAGACCTTCCAATGAATATTCAGGACTGATTTCCTTTAGGATAGACTGGTTGGATCTCCTTGCTGTCCAAGGAACTCTTAAGTCTTCTCCAACACCACAGTTCAAAAGCATCAATTCTTTGACGCTCAGTTTTTTTATGGTCCAACTCTCACATCCATACATGACTACTGGAAAAACCAGAGCTTTGACTAGATGGACCTTTGTTGGCAAAGTAATGTCTCCACTTTTTAATATGCTGTCCAGGTTGGTTATAGCTTTTCTTCCAAGGAGCAAGGATCTTTTAATTTCATGGCTGCAGTCACTATCTGCAGTGATTTTGGAGCCTCCAAAAAAGTCTGTTACTGTTTCCATTGTTTCCCCATCTATTTGACGTGAAATGATGGTATAATATATAGTTAAAAGCTGCAACTTATTTATTGATTTTCTGTCTAGATGATATACCCACTGATGTAAATGAAGTTTTAAATTCCTCTAATATTATTGTATTACTGTCAATTATCCCCTTTAGGTCTATAAATTATTGCTTTGTATATTTAGGTGCTCCTATATTAGATGGCATCACTGACTCGATGGACGTGAGTCTCAGTGAACTCTGGGAGTTGGTGATGGACAGGGAGGCCTCGCGTGCTGTGATTCATGGGGTCGCAAAGAGTCGGACACGACTGAGTGACTGAACTGATTTGATCTGATCTGATATTAGATGCATATATGTTTACAAATGTTATATCCTCTTCTTGGATTAAACTTTTTATCATTATATAATGCCTTTCTTTGTCTTTGTTACAGTCTTTGTTTTAAAGCATATATATATATATATTTTTTTTTTATACCAGCCTTCCTTTTTGTTTCCATTTTCATGGAATATCTCCATTGTTTCATTTTCAGTCTGCCTGTATCCTTATTTCTTCTGTGAGTTTCTTGTAGATGAGTCCTTTCTTTTTTTAGTTTATTCAGCAACTCAGTCTTTTCACTGGAGAATTTAGTCCATCTACATTTAAAGTAATTATTGACAGATAAGTATTTACTGTCATTTTGTTAACTTTTTTTCTAGCTGTTTTTACTGGCTGTTAGTTCCTCTCTTCCTTTCTGAGAGAAGGCATAATTTTTATTGAATGATTACCTTGTGCAAACACTCTGACCAAAGTGCATTGCAACACTCTCTCATTTAATTTTCTCAGTGTCACAATATAAAAAATTTTAACTTTATTTTACAAAAAAAGTATATTATAGATGAGAGAAGTTAACCCAGTTTTTTAATATTGTGATGCTAAAGCATAGCAGATGTGAGGTTAAGTCTCAGGTCTGTTTATTCTGGCTCCCCTTCACTAAGGACAAATGCGAGTCATTTTTCATAAACACAAAGAAAAGGAATAAAATTGCAAAAGCCTAAAATTAAGCCTGTATGATGACTTATCTATGGTGAGAGATTTAAAGATGGAGATTCTATCACTAGAGATAAATTCACAATTTTCTATATTCTTGCTGAATATGTAACATTTCAATGGTTGACACAGCATAAAACAAACTAATGAAACCCTGAAGCTTCCATGGATCCATTGCAAGTTGTCTGTTAGTGTCATAGGATTAAAGGCTGCTGGGAAGAAAATCAACAGTTGAAAACCCTAAAAAACAAGTGATAGCTGATGTTTCTCATTTCTTTCTTCAACTTAAGTATATGAATTGTTAAAAAAAAACTTTTAAATTTATATTAATTTGGTTGCCTTATCTTCTTACAGTGTTCAAAAGACAGAAGCAAAGACAGGCATCACAGTTGATACATCACTTTTCATATTTTGTCTTTTCTTTGCCTGAGTGGCAAGGTTAGAGTCCATTGCAAAAAGAAATATAAATTGATGTTCCTTGTGTTTGGAAAATATTGGAATGTCATTGAATATTTGAACCTTAATGTGCAGTCTTTTCTGAGGTTTTCTTCAAAAATCATAGCTCAGTATTAAGCTTTGGGTTCTGCTATAGAATATGTTATGATATTTTTAAAGCAAGACCATTAAATCATTCTAAAAGCAAATACGTAGCAGAACTTGTCTGTATCTAAGACATATATTTGGAAAATTCAAGAGCATTATTATGCAAAATTAACAACACTCAGATTTACCCATAATACATTAGAGCATATGGTGGGAGCAAATTTAATTCTTGAAAATTCAATTTAAGCACTCTAAAAAGTAAAGGGTCATACTTTATAAATCAGTGAAGGAAATACTTGTGACTCAATGGAAAAATGGGTGAAGAAAATGGAGAGCCGTTTGATAAATAAATACAAAGTTTTCAAAAACCCATGAAAAACTATAAAGCATCACTATTTCAAAGAAGTAAATGATAATGAAATACTAGCTTCATTTTAAGTTTTGTAACTTTCTTTTGGGTATGATCATTAAAGTCTCAGTTAAAACCACCTCTTCAAAGAGACTAGTTGTATTTAAAATGGCTCCCTTTTCCAAGTTACTTTGTTACCTTATCTATATATTAATATTGCTCATCATACCGCATAATTTCCCTTTTATATCTATCTATTCTCCATCATCTGCCCATCCATCTACCTTTTTATCTACCCATGTCTCCATTTATCCATCTATTTTTTGTAGTACCTATCTTTTGTCAGGTAGAGTGTGGGTTCCATACATTCTGCGATGTTTCCCTTACTTACCACCTCATCCCCTGCCTAGCATAGTGCCTTAAACTTAACTGGTGCTCACTAAGTGGTCATTGAAGCAATGAGTACATGCTACAGAGTAAAAAATGTGTAAGTAAACTGACTCACTACTTTTAGAAATGAATTAACAAAGCCTGGCATATATATTTTGATAGAGGTGCACAAGAATGAAGTTTTGTATATAGAGGAACACGTAATGCAGTAATATTTGTGACAGTAAAATTTGGAGTTAACCTAAATTTGTTTTTTTTTTTTTTTTTTACTTTTATGTTTTAGTTATTTATTAGGTTAAAAAATAAGTGAGCAAACAAACATTTGGATATAGTAAAGATAATCCTTTTTACTACAGTCATCCATTAAATATAAGATTTAAAATATAGACTTTTTCAGAACTGTAAGTAAAAAATCAAGCCTTCATATTTCACTTTCCTCAGAAAAACAAGTATTGATTATATATGTGTTTGTGAAAGTGTCTCAAAAAGTTGGAGCTTTTGAGAATCTGCCTAGACATTTAGGTATTAATTACTTTGTGATCTTTGTTTTTTTTTTTTTTTTTTATAATTTTATTTTATTTTTAAACTTTACATAATTGTATTAGTTTTGCCAAATATCAAAATGAATCCGCCACAGGTATACATGTGTTCCCCATCCCGAACCCTCCTCCCTCCTCCCTCCCCATACCTTCCCTCTGGGCCGTCCCAGTGCACCAGCCCCAAGCATCCAGCATCGTGCATCGAACCTGGACTGGCAACTCGTTTCCTACATGATATTTTACATGTTTCAATGCCACTCTCCCAAATCTAAGGAGGCAGAACAAATTTCTCGGTATGATGAGGATACAATTAACTATTAAAACCAATATGGTTATTTATATAAGATGATATGTAAAACACTCTAAGTTTTATTTCTCATTATTAGAAGGCTGGATGTAGCACAGTTTGTCTATAATACTTTTTTGTTTAAAACTTTTACATATGTGGGTAACATTTTATATATACACACACATATATGCCGTCTACAGGATCACACAGAGTTGGACACGACTGAAGTGACTTAGCATAGCATAGGTAGATACCTATAAGATATCTGTAAGAATTGGAATGTTCTGGAAGGAAAATTTATACATAATAGTTACATTTGGAAAGTGTGAGTTTGGGGAAGGGATGGAAAAGACACTCTTCATTCTGGATTGTTTTTTTAGTACTGTTAAGTGTGTTATTATGTTTATATGATGTTTTTCTAATGGTAATGCTGATGATAGCAATAAAATAACATCTGAAAAAAGTATAACACAGACCTACATCTGCTACTTAAAATGGTATTGTAACATAAGATTTAAGTAAAAAGCAAGTTGTAGAAAAAATTCAGTTAAGCAAAAGAATGCCAGAAACCAAAAGTAAGAAAGAACTCATATGCATAAGACGGAAATGTCTATTTAGAGATATATACTAAAATCTACCAGTCCTAGAAGAATGCCCACCAAGAGTTAACCACCATATATTTTGGAAAATTGATTGTAAGTGAGGAGGATGGAGAAAGTTTGATGTTGTCTTTACACTATACATGCTTGAATGTTTTCAGAGTGAAGATGTATATGTGCATTACTTTGTAACTGAAAAGAAAAAAAATAGAAAGGGAGGGATTAAAATCTCAATTATATATAAAAACCAGGTATTATCAGATTTTCAGTGTGCTATTTCTTTTTTGGAAATAAAAAGAAGCTACTTAATAAGGCAAGGTAAACTTGAGAGGTAAATATTAAATGAAACTTGGGGTCAGAAGTTCAAATTTAGTACTTTTATGGCTTCAGCCAGAAGTGAACAGTCTACTCATGTCAGATTACTTCCTATTAAACTAGGCTCTTTTAACTCTTGGGATTTATACTTAGCTAGTCTACCTAGAATTTCCATACTACCTTTTATATTAGGCACTAAGATGTCTCCATCTGATAATTCTGATAGATGTCTCTTGGTTGGTAGATAATGTCTCTACCAACAAAGGTCCCTCTAGTCAGAGCTATGGTTTTTCCATCAGTCATGTATGGATGTGCGAGTTGGACTATAAAGAAAGCTGAACGCTGAATAATTGATGTTTTTGAACTGTGATGTTGAAGACTCTTGAGAGTCCATTGGACTGAAAGAAGATCCAACCAGTCCATCCTAAAGGAGATCAGTCCTGAATATTCATTGGAAGGACTGATGCTGAAGCTGAAACTCCAATACTTGAGCCACCTGATGTGAAGAAATGACTCACTGGAAAAGATTGAAGGTGGGAGGAGACAGGGAGGACAGAGGATGAGATGGTTGGATGGCATTACCTATGCAATGGACACTAGTTTGAGTAAGTTCTGGGAGCTGGTGATGGACAGGGAAGCCGGGCGTGCTACAGTCCATGGGGTCACAAAGAGTTGGACGTGAGTGAGCAAATGAACTGAACTGATCTGATAATCTCTAACACTTAAGGGAAGAATTATTCATTCCATATTCTGGATTACTCCAGTATTTATTGCAGTTATCTATGCATGACCCTTTAGCTTTATGGTCTCTGAGTCTTTTGAAGTCAAGGACTATATGAGGAACCTCCTAAAATCCCCAGCTCACTGCAAAGTCTCATGTATAAGTTCTCAGTATTTATTTGGCTATGTTGTGTCTGATTCTTGACCTTAGAAAGTGAAGACTACCACGTGAGTGTAGCAGCCATGCTCTCTGCTCACAGTATTGACTTGCTATTTATTATTTGTATACCACTTCCTAGTTCACACTTCTTACATTCCATCATCATTTTCAAGTATCATCTCAAGACAGAAAAATAGGTATCACCACTCTTCACATTCTAGTGTTGAGGAAACAGACAGCATATTTATTTTCCCACCGGCCCCACAGCTCACAAGTGGCACAGCTGAGCCTGGCTCTCAGGTCACTTAAATCCAAAACCAACAACCGAATAATGTACAGTGGGTGATGAAAGGATAGTGCCCTGGAGCTGATGTGCTTTTGGGAGCTGAGACACAGCAGCCTTGTGCAGACATAAGTAAAGGTTGGTAAGAGCTCTCCACCACTGTCACTCCTCTCTTATAGACTTCTTTTCATTTGCAGCAGGGATGGGGACATTCCTACAAATGGCATGTCTACCCCAGCTCCCCACAGCTTAGACTATGGCCAGCGTTAAACTGTACTACTTCCTCCCTCCACTGAACCTTTTGCATACTGAAGAGACTTGATGATCCAAATTTGTAGCTAATTATTTCAATGTATTGTGTGAATAATAATACTGAATTTGCCAAAAAGTTTGTTTGGGTTTCTGTATGATGTTACAGAAAAACTCGAATGAACTTTTTGGCCAACTCAATAATAACAATAATAATAATAATATAGGTCCTGCCTATACACCCAAGGTCACGACCTGAGATTAAGGGAGAATTGGGGAGAAGAGAGAAAGAGGAAGATAATGCAGTGAGGGAGGTGCCTTTCTCAATGTTAATCATAGCTGACATTTTTGAGTACTTAATATGCAGTGTTTAAAAGACATCATATCATAATACAGAGGTTAAGTGAAGAAACTGGGAAGTCAGACAGCATGGGTCTGAAGGTCACCTCTTGCACTCACTATAACTCTTAAACAAATTGCTTATTTTTCCGGTGTCTTAGCTGTCCACTGGAGTTGATTCTAGTAGCCCCTGCCTCACAGGGTTGTTCAGTGATGTGGCATCTGCCTATTCCTACAGTGTACACACTGGTACCCATGCGTATTAGAAATTACCAACAGTTTGACAAGACAGCTCACAAAATTCTTGACTATTTAATAACTGGCTGTCAGGAGCCAGAATGAGGGTTCTAGCACACGCTTGTCATTATAATGATTAAATGAATTAATATCATAAGCATATAGAGGTCTGAGATCTAGTACACATTATATAGGTACTTTTAAAGAGACACTTATAACTTATATTAACTCTTCTATTTCTCACAATTATCCTATGAGATTAATGTTATTATTCTTGTAATTTCAGGGTAGGTTGATGAGATAGAAAAGCACTTCAATGTGTAGATGATAAGGAAAGAGTTGGGACTTGAGCAACCTGCACACCATATTGCTTTCTTGCCTGGGTCATTAGGAGATCACATCTTGGTGGGGATCACTCTGTCTATGCAAGAATTTGACTGTGATTGCTCACAGGTGAAAGAAAATTAGAGAATCTTTGTACTATTATACAATGAGAAGCGCCAGCATCAGCTCTAGAGGTCCAGTGATTTTTCTATTGTCTCTGAGGCAAATTATTTATCATATTCATACAATGAGAAAATGCATATTAATATAATAATGACAGCTTCCATTCCTTGAGTAGTCACTGTGTGCTTGACATTTTGTTTACCGCTTAAAATAAATTATCTTATGCAATAAAAATAGCAACCATCTAAAGTAGGATTATTATTGTGGATAATAATGCAGGTGAAGAAAGTGAAGTGTTAAGTAACTTGCTCAAGGGCACAAAGCAGTCATTAAACATCAGTTCTGTTTGAATCCTGTCTATGGATACACTGAAAACAATATGTTCAACTGCCATCTCTTAAATTCATGCTCCCCTGTCCATGGGATTCTCTAGGCAAGAATACTGGAGTGGATTGCCTTTCCCTCCTCCAGAGGATCTTCTCGACCCAGGGATAGAACACCAGTCTCCTGCAATGCAGGCAGATTCTTTGCCATTTGAGCTACAGGGAAGTCCCTTAAATTTGTGATGAATAACACAAAATTCTTTTCAATACCCCATATTGCCACTTATATGTGGAATTTAAAAGACTTAAACAAACAAATGAATATAAAAAAGCAGACTCATAGAAAACAAGCTAGTGATTACCAGTATGGAGAGGGGAGGGGCAAGATAAGTATATGTTATTAAGAGATATGAACTGCTATGTATAAAACAGATAAGCAATAAGGATATACTGTACAGCACAGGGAAATAGAGTCATTATTTCACAACTTTAAATGGAGCATAATCTATAAAAATATTGAAATGCTAAGCTGTATACCTGAAACTAATATAATATTGCAAATCAACTATACTTCAATTAAAAACATATTAATACATATATTTTGCTGTCAACATCCTTTTACTTTACTTTGAGTGTGTATATAGCTTTGAGGCTGTAGGAGGACAAGAAAAGAATTCTGTGCCTGTCAAAGAAAGTTATATTAGGAGACGTGTAAGGGTCAAATTCAGGCTACTCTACATTCTGCTTGGCACCTTCATTGTATTGAAGAAAAAAGAATTAATTAGCTCATTTAGTCTTTGACTTAATTTAGGCTTTTATTGTGCACTTCAGTTCTCACCCAAATGAACAGAGACAGTGCAAGAAACGGAACACTTTTAATGTGGCTCTCAAGACGCGCAGTTGTTGCTCTTGCTTTTTTAAGAGACACAAACCATTTACTTCCTTCTGTAAAACTCCATTACCCAGCAAAAAGCAGAACTACTTAACAAATGTATATCTTACCAGAAATGTAAAACTCATATCTTCTTATATGCACAGTCATGGACACACATTCACAGTGTATCTACACAGAGCAAGCCTGCCCACAAAGCATTCCCCACCTTTATCATGTTAAGGACATAATGTCCTGAGCATAAAACAGCATAACTATGAATTAGAAGTAGTATGGCCCTTAGCTCAAATTACATCTAGTCTTCCCATTTTCAGGATAAAGGAAGTGAGGCTTGAAGAGGTAAGGTGATGAAGCAAGTGGGTCAGGCAGGTGGCCATTGGGGAATACAAATCAAGCTCCCATCTCCCAACTCTATGTATAGCCTTGCCGCTCCTGTTCTAGTACATGCATGCTAACTTGCTTCAGTCACGTCTGACTCTTTGCAACCCTATGGACTGTACCCCACCAGGCTCTTCTCTCCATGGGATTATCCAGGCAAGAATACTGGAGTGGGTTGCAGTGCCTCCTCCAGGGGATCTTCCTGACCCAAGGACTGAATCCGTGTCTCATATCTCTTGCATTGGCAGGCAGGCTATTTATCACTAGCGCCACCGGGGAAACTCTCTCTTATTCTAGGCTTCTTGCTTAGTATCGATCATTGCCATGGTCCCAAAGATTGATCTCCTTCAAAGTTTCTTATCCAATCCTCTCCGAAAATGCATGTGCACTTGTGGAGAATCCCTGTCCCACCTTTCTGCTTCCACATAATGGGTTGGCCAAAAAATTCATTTGGGTTTTTCTAAACATCTTATGGAAAACCTAGAATTTTTTTTTTCCCCCAACCCAGGACAAAGAGTTCCCCTTCCCTTTTAGAAAACACATTGTGTTTCTCTTTTGGATGGTGATTATCTTCTGAGACCTGGCCTTGGGAAAGCTTCCCAGGTGGTAAAGAATTCACCTGCCAATGCAGGAGATGCAAGAGCCATGGGTTTGATCCCTGGGTAAGGAAGATCCCCTAGAGGAGGAAATGGCAACACACTCCAGTATTCTTGCTGGCAGAACTCAAGGACGGAGGAGCCTGGCTAACCACAGTCTGTGGGGTCACCAAGAGTCAGACACAACTGAGCACCTAAGCACACATTTGGGAAAACACCAAGAAGTCAATTTCATTTTTTTCCCCCCCAAACAAAAGCTCTCAAATATGAGCTAGTGACTGGTTTCAGTTTGTAGTGATTCTCTTGCACATATTTCTTCCCACACAAACATAAACACATTTCTTAACTCATGCTAATGATTTTCACCAGCTTAAAAAGCCAGTTTAATTAATCTTCTGTTTAACAAAAAACAATGCGATCTGATAAAATGTTTAGGAGAAAAACTAAAGCTGGTGCTTTTCCTCCAGGTAATGTGTTAGGTAGGCTTAAGGAAAGATGTTGGCAAGTGATACAGAAGAAGTAATTCATTATTGAAAAGTGATCTAGATATGTGTGACCATCTAGAAAGCTCAGCGTTCACTAAGTGGCCTTCATTTAATCACAAGTTGGCACATTCTGTAAGCCAATCATCTCATCTTCTGTGCCAAAGACAGAGCAGCCTCTGTTCTAGGGAACAGATCCAGGTGGTAGAAGTTCATGTCACAACCCAGTTGCTTGGGAAATAAGCTGTCATTTCATTTTGAACTTCTCAGTAATGTGAGTTCAGTTTTCTCAGTAGAGATAACATTTCCTCCCCCCCTCAAAGCCACCATTATTTACAATGGAGACTCAGTGTTAATTTCATTGCTTGTCAGTTAAGCTCATCCCTTAATTTAATTGGGATGTGTATACAAAACATCACAGTGCTAATTCTAGTCCTTAACTCATGCTTAGAATAAGCTATATGCTCCAAGCACCTTTTCCTCCAATCTTCCCATCTCAATTTATTTTGTGGCTGATTAATCCTCTTATGCATAGGTTTAATGAGATCATCCTGCCTCAAAATCTCCTGGAGTCCCACTCACTACAGAGTAGAATCCAAGTTCTCTAACAAAAGCAGTGAACGCAGCAAATGACCTCAATCAACCCACCTGACCAGCCTATCTCTCCTACATCATTTCCATGACTGCTGAATGCTTTATGTCACCTAAAACTTATTTCATTGAAAATTAAAGTGAAAGTTTTTCAGTCGTGTCTGACTCTTTGTGACTCCATGGACTATACAGTCAATGGAATTCTACATGGCAGAATACTGAAGTGGATAGCCTTTCCCTTCTTCAGAGGATCTTCCCAACCCAGGGATTTAACCCAGGTCTCCCTCATTGCAGGTGGATTCTTTATCAGCTGAGCCACAAGGGAAGCCCAGTGAAAATTAAAGCCAGGATTAAAAGAACATCTGACTAGTAGCCTTGCAATAGCCTCTTCCAATCTGATACAATAGGGCTCAAGAGACTTAGTGGGAAAAGTGACATGAAATTCACACCTCACCCATACCGAGTAGGACACAATTTTCAGAGCCTCCTGAATGACAGTTGAAGATAAATTAAAGCAATAAATGCTGAAACTTAAGCTAGCTGCTCTCTAGATTTAAAAAAAATAGTAAAAAGTATCCAAGATTAAACACTTTATGCATCCATAACAATTAAGAGAATTCAGCAAATAAAACTGAAGAAAGTATATGAAACACTGTTCTGTGGACTGAATGTTCATTTTCAACCCTCATTTCGAATTCTTATGCTGAAGCCTGATCCTCAGTGTGATGGTATTTGGAGATGGAGTCTTTGGGAGGTAATTATGTTTGGGTAAAATCATAGGGGTTGAGCCCCCATGATAGACGGTATTCTTTTAAGTAAAGGAAGAGCCCAGAGCTCTCCGTTCACAGTGTATGAGAGTACAATAAGGAAGCTGACTTTCTGCAACCCAGAAATGGGCTCTCATCATAACCTGACTATGCTACCACCCTGCTTTCAGATGTTCAGCTTCTAGAATGGGAGAAATGTATTTCTGCTGTGCACAACCACCCAGACTATGCTACTTTGTTATGGCAGCATGCACTAAGCCAAAATGATTTTCAGGCATTGGACTATGGACATGGACTTTATAAGACACAGACTTCTGAACGAAGCTCAAAGTAGTGAGATGATGCTTATGACTATCCTAACTGATCACTTGGAGAGAGACTCTAGGCCCCAGTGCAAGGAGAAGGAATTTAAACAAGCTTACTGTTTCTTCTGAGTTGAGGAGACAGTGTTCAATGTTTGGGGAGGCAAAAATGCCTAGAATTCAAGGGGTAGACTACAAGAGAGGAAAGATTAGTAGCATGTAAGAATCCAGAGATTTGATAAGATTTCCAATCAAGTCCTTAGATGACCAGTACACAACTATGAGGAAACTAATAGGTCTTGAAAAATAGAAAGAGGCAAGTGGACAAATCCCTGGTGCTCACACAGGATGTGGAAAATTTCATTTTTTAACCAGACTGAATGGAAAGACTTTCTAACAGATGGATCACTGAACAGGGACCTAAGATCACATTGCCTCAGTAGAGAGTTCAAATAAGATGTACACTAATGGCTGCTATGATTGCTAAACTTCAAAGAAAAATTCAAAGAAATTAAATAGTACCATGTAACTTAATTGTATACAAAAACAAAGATCAAAAATATTGGAAGAAACAATAACAGAAAGAATCCAGCAACCACTAACAGAAATTTTACAACATCTGAAATTTAGTTAAAAAAATCACCAGGCATGCAAAAAAGCTGGAACATATGGCCTACAATTATATATATATATATATATATATATATATATAAATTAATAGTCAGACTTTAAGTTGACAGAGTTAATAGAAATGTTTATTATTATAAATAAACTTCATATATTAAGAAAGTAGATGAAAAACATGAACAAGTTTAGAGATATAGAAAATATAAAAATGACCCAAATTAAACTTCAAAAGACAGAAAATGTATTGTCTTGGATGAAAAGTATACTGTTGCTGCTGCTGCTAAGTCACTTCAGTTGTGTCCGACTCTGTGCGACCCCATCAACGGCAGCCTACCAGGCTCCCCCGTTCCTGGGATTCTCCAGGCAAGAACACTGGGGTGGGTTGCCATTTCCTTCTCCAATGCATGAAAGGGAAAAGTGAAAGTGAAGTCGCTCAGTCCTGTCTGACTCCTAGCAACCCCATGGACTGCAGCCTACCAGGCTCCTCCGTCCATGGGATTTTCCAGACAAGAGTACTGGAGTGGAGTGCCATTGCCTTCTAGGCTTAAAAACAGATTAGACACTGCAGATGCAAGTATACTTTGAAGACACAGGGGAAAAAAAAAAAAAAAAAAAAACAACTATCCAGAATGAAACCTAGGTTTAAAAAGACTTGTGAAGAGCCAACTCACTGGGAAAGACCCTGATGCTGGGAAAGACTGAAGGCAAAAGGAGAAGGGGGAGGCAGATGGTGAGATGGTTAGAAAACATCACCAACTCAATGGACATGAATTTTAGCAAACTCCAGGAGACAGTGAAGGACAGAGGAATCTTGTGTGCTGCAGTTCACGGGGTAACAAACACCTGGACTTGACTACAGACTGAATGACAACACACTAGTTGCCTTACAATGTTGTGTTAGTTTCTACCATACAGCAACATGAATCAGCCCTATGTACACATATATCCCCTCCTTTCTGGATTTCTGTTGCATTTATGTTATCACAGAGCAGTGAGTAGAGTTCCCTATGATATACAGTAGGTTTTCATTAGTTATCTACTTTATGAAGTGAAAGTGTTGTAGCTGCTTAGTTGTGTCCGACCTTTGCAACTCCAAGGACTATAGCCTGCCAGACTTCTCTGTTCATGGAATTCTCCAGGCGAGAATACTGGAGTAGGCAGCTATTCCCTTCTCCAGGAGATTTTCCTGACCCAGGGATCAGACCCAAGTCTCCTGCTTTGAAGGCAGATTCTTTATTGTCTGAGCCATCAGGGAAACCTGTCTATTTTATACATAGTATCATTAAAGTTTATATGTTAATCTCAATCTATTAATCCATCCCACACACTCACCCTCTTTCCCCCTTGACAGCCATACTTTTTTTTTTCTGTTCATCTGTGTCTTCACTTCTGCTTTGTAAATGAGATCATCTATACCAATTGTTTTTTCAGGGATTTATTGAGGAAAATGCAAGTCAGAAAAAAGTGAAGCAGCGTATGTAAAGTATTAATAAGAGGAAAACGAATGAACACTGTCAAGCTAGAATTCTATAGCCAGCAAAATTATCTTTCCAAAGTAAAGGCAAAATAACATCATTTTCAGAAATACAAAATCTGAGAGTGTTGATCACTATCAGACAGGCACCACAAGAAATGTTAAACGATATATTTTAGGCAGAATGAAGATGGTACCAGATGGAAACCTGGACCTACACAATGGAATGGAGTATATAGGAAATGGGGGAAATGTGGGGAAATTTAAAATTTAATTGACTGTTCAAAGCACTGTAATCTCTCTAATTTATATACCAAAATAAATTATAATATTAAAATATAGAGAGTAAGATTTCAACCATAATCTAATCATCTTTTATGTTTTGCTGATTTCATCTCTATGAAAACATGTATATTAAAAATTTGAATTTAGGAGTCTGAATTCCCAATTCTATTTCCAATTATGTAAGCTTAGAGAAGGTGCTTTCTCATTCTGTGCCCCCATTTCTCATGTGTAAAAGAGGCATGAGCCTTTATTAGATCTGGGGATCTTAACACTCCATGGTATAACTTTCTTAATGTCTGTTGACAAACTCCTGCCACATGGGTTCTAAGAGAAAACTGAAGGCAAGTTTGGTCAGGAGTCTGTTGACAAACTCGCGCCCACATGGTTTACAAGAGAAAACTGAAGGCAAGTTTGGGGAATCTCAGAGGAGATTTTTAAGTAAGGTGATGTATTAATACATTAAAAAGGATGAGGGCTAAACTTTCTCTTTTCACAATAGTATGTTAAGAGATGAAGCAAATGTCATGGGTGATGACTCAAGCTGATGATTGTCAGATATTCACAATGCAGAACAAAAATGCCAATTTTGACATGGTGAGAACAATTAATTTCATTGTCATTGTGATTTTTCAAATATTTATTCTATTTAAAGTACCTGAGTGGGTTGTATGAGGTATAGACATAGCTCCATTTTACTTTTTATATCTGGCTTTGCAGGCCGATACATACTATCAGTAATATTTTAAATCAGTCTCAGTAGGAACATACCTTGCATACACTCTCATACATATAGTATAAAGTTCAGTTCAGTTCAACAAAATTTATTGAATAGTAATTGAGGAATTCAACATAGCTTATCAGAACTTTATGAGACCAGGATTCTAATCTCAATATAACCAACTAGCTTCAATACCTAGAAAAATATGTTATTTAACTTTGTGAAAAACTTTTGTCTTTTAGAATACAATAAGATTTAATTAGATTATTCTAATTAATTACTGAATTAGATTATTAAGGTTGTTTCTGGTTATAAACACTGCATATTCTATGTATCCATGTACTCACAAATGTACCAGAAACTGAGAAGGAATCAAACTAGTATAAAATGTTTCCTACCTTTGAGAAAATTATAATTTAATTGAGTAATAAATGGTGTACCTATTTAACTCAGAATTAATTATCAGATTGTTTATTATGTTCTAGGCTTGGTACAGTTTGAAATGATTAGAATAGGCTTACATTTTTAGAGAGATATTGCCAGTCAGGATTTTTGAAACAGCCTTGTAAAGAAGTTGAGATTTAAGATGAAATTTGTAGAATGAATGGTGTTAACCTAAGAATATTGTGAAAATATGCATCAGGAAAATGGTAAGTTTACAGAGAAAAACTTTTAAAAAAATTTTACCCATATTATATGTATTATATATACTATATATAATATGGGTTTTATATATATATATATATATATATATATATATATATATAAATATATATATAAAGTTTACAATAGATACAGAGATGGCAATGGCAACCCACTCCAGTACTCTTGCCTGGAAAATCCCATGGACGGAGGGGCCTGGTGGGCTGCAGTCCATGGGGTCGCTAGGAGTTGGACATGACTGAGTGACTTCACTTTCACTTTTCCCTTTCATACATTGGAGAAGGAAATGGCAACCCACTCCAGTGTTCTTGCCTGGAGAATCCCAGGGACAGGGGAGCCTGGTGGGCTGTCGTCTATGGGGTCACACAGAGTTGGACACGACTGAAGCGACTTAGCAGCAGCAGAAGCAACTTAAAATTATTACATGTGGGCAGATATGTACATATAAGTACATCCACACATATTTCTCAACTAAGCCAATTAACTATGAGAAAGGAAGGGAAGACAGATGAAATGGGATCATCTGGTACACATAGCACCCAGATGTTTTCAAGTCCAAACACTGCAACTACCGATGTACATCTCTGATTTTTTGCAAGTCTCTCTACATTTCTCAGCATTATTAGCTCTGCAATATAAGGATGGGCATTAGGCGGACTAGATGAGTTCTGACATCACTGCTACCTCTATCCTTACATACTGAAAATATAAACTGAGTTACTACCCACTGTGATCACTGCACTATATCTGTTTTTGAGATACAGAGAGACATGGGTCCTTCCATGAGATTCTTATCTGGTTTGGGAACCAAGACATAGAAATAAAATTGAAACTACAAATGTTCATTTAATACCTTACATCTTTATTATATACTTTATCTCCATTTAGGCAGCAACCATATCTGCTTTGTTTTATAATGTATTTCTAGTACTTAGCGCAGAACCAAGTACACTGTAGACAGTAACTTCTTCCATAAACCATGAATTAATAAATTTATGAGAAAAACACAAGATACCTAGTCCTGCATTTAGAACTTAACCAGCTGTTCATGTCTACTGACATAGAATGACACAGCTTCCTAGCAGCTCACACATACTCCTTTTTCTATCTTGTCTGCTTCATTTGCTGGAAACAACTTCAACTGTTAATCCATATTCAGTTCATAATAGAAGGATCTATTACTAAACCACATCACGTGCAACACATTGATATAACATTTTTTGAAAACATTGTCATCATTACTTCCATCTTTCTACATTGAAATGTACTGGGGCCATGCTGGCAATCTGCATAAGAACTATGAGAAGAACAGCAAAGTGGCATTAGCTAGAAAGGGACACATGAGAAGAAAGTACCATAAAAGACACAAAATTGTATTTAAAGTTCTTCAGGTATCTTTCAAGTCATGAAGTCCTTTTTCTTTTTTGAGCAGGTAGATATCCACATATATTGACTCCTCACCAGCTTTAGCACTTTCGTAACATGTCATATTATCAGGTGCCCTTCCTTCCCATTCTTATTTAAAATTGTAGTCATCCCTCCCCCCACTTCTCTGATTTCCTTTCCTTAATAGCTATTATTTTCTAGAATATTATGTGAGCTATAAAAGTATTTGGTTATTATGTGGCTTCTCCTACTGGATTGTAATATTTCTAAGGGCATAATTCTGTCTGAGTTTACATCTGTATCCCTGGTCTGTAGTATAGGGTCTTCTACACAGAAGAATCCCAATTCAGTTCAGTTACTCAGTAGTGTCTGACTCTTTGCGACCCCATAGACTACAACATGCCAAGCTTCCCTGTCTATCACCAACTATCAGAGCTTACTCAAACTCTTGATTGCAGTCACTCTTGATTGGCTTAATTCTGGTACCATGTCAAAGAAGATGATATTAATAGAGGTGGCAAGAAGCAGAAGACATTAAGAAGAGGTGGCAAGAATACAAGGAAGAACTGTACAAAAAAGATCTTAATGCCCCAGATAACCACAATGGTGTGATCACTAACCTAGAGTAAGACATCCTGGTGTATGAAGTCAAGTGGCCTTAGGAAGCATTACCATGAACAAAGTTAGTAGAGGTGATGGAATTCCAGCTGAGCTATTTCAAATCCTAAAAGATGATGCTATGAAAGTGCTGCACTCAATATGCCAGCAAATTTGGAAAATTCAGCAGTAGCCACAGGACTTCAAAAGGTCAGTTTTCATCTCAATCCCAAAGAAGGGAAACACCACAGAATGTTTAAACTACTGCACAATTTCACTCATTTCACATGCTAGCAAGGTAATGCTCAAAATCCTTCAAGCCAGGCTTCAACAGTACATGAACCAGAACTTCCAGATGTACAAACTGGATTTAGGAAAGGCAGAGGAACCAGAGATCAAATTGCCACCATCCGTTGGATCATAGAAAAAGCAAGAGAATTGCAGAAAATACTTATACTTCTGCTTCATTGACTACACTAAAGCCTTTTACTGCATGGATCACAACAAACTGTGGAAAAATCTTAAAGAGATGGGACAACCAAACCCCCTTACCTGCCTCCTGCCTCCTGAGAAGCCTGTATACAGGTCAAAAAGCAACAGTTAGAACCAGACATGAAAGAATAGACTGGGTCCAAACTGGGAAAGGAGTTTGTCAAGGCTGTATATTGTAACCCTGCTTATTTAACTTATATGTAGAGTATATCATGAGAAATGACAGACTGGATGAAGCACAAGGTGGATTCAAGATTTCAGGGAGAAATATTAATAACGTCAGAATTGCAGATGACAGTACACTTATGGCAGAAAGTGAAGAGGAACAAAAAGCTTCTTCATGAAGGTGAAAAAAGCTGGCTTAAAACTCAACATTCATACAATTAAGATCATGGCATCCAGTCCCATCATCTCATGCAGATAAATGGGGAAGCAATGAAAATAGTGTCAGAATTTATTTTCTTGGGCTCTGAAATTACTGTGGATGGTGACTACAGCCCTGAAATTAAAAGATGCTTGCCTGTTGGAAGGAAAGCTATGACAAACCCAGAGAATGTTTTGTAAAGCAGAGATATTACTTTGCCAACAAAAGTCCTTATTGTCAAAACTATGGTTTTTGTAGTAGTCATGTACGGATGTGAGAGTTGCGCCATAAAGAAGGCTGAGCTCCAAAGAATGGATGCTTTTGAACTGTGGTGCTGGTGAAGACTCTTGAGAGTCCCTTGGACAGAAAGGAGATCAAATCAGTCAATCCTAAAGGGTGTCAACCTTGAATATTCATTGGAAGGACTGACGCTGAAGCTGAAGCCGCAATACTTAGGCCAACTGATGTGAAGAGCGGATTCATTAGAAAAGACCCTGATGTTGGGAAAGATTGAGGGCAGGAGGAAAAGGGGCTAACAGAGGATGAGATGTTTAAATAGTATCATTGACTCAATGGACATGAGTTTGAGCAAACTCCAGGTGATAGCGAAGGACAGGGAAGCCTGGCATGCTGCGCTCCATGGGGTTGCAAAGTGCTGGACACAACTAAGCGACTGAACAACTGTCCTGAAGGTTGCCCATATGTTTCTATTAATTTATAGAGTGAGAAAAATAGATATTTTAAAAATCCACACACATTAATAAATAGTTGTAAACTGCACTAAAGTGCCACAAAAAATTACAGAGTATGATAAATAATAGTTGGGAGGCAATTTACATCAGAAAGATCAGAGAAGATCTTTTGAAAGTAATAGTTTCTGGGTGCAATCTCTAAAAGTAAGATGACTTTCTTATGGAAAGTTCATCTTCTTTTAATCCTAGTCAGTGACTCCTTAATGTTCAGATCTGGGCAAGTGAGATCTTCTGTGCAAGCCTGAATCATTTTTTCTTGTATCACTATGAAATTTCCCCTCAATGTACTTCATTCAGGGACACTTTTACATTTATTTGCATGCTTATTCAATTAATTCCTGTATTCTCACTAGCTTGAAAGCTTTATAAGAGAATGACCTCAGTTCCTGGAATCTCCCAATTCCTAGTTTCAACCTCCCCCGAAGTATGGTTTCTTATTTGCACTTGGGTTTCAGAATATAACTGTGTATTCTCATAATAAAATTTATATAATTATTTCATAAGTAAACCCAAGTGAGTTTCTGTTCTGTGCAAAAAAGAGCTTTGCAAGATACGATGTTTTGTTCTGCAAAGATAAGTGTGCCTTTAGGAGTGCTAATGTGAATGACACAGCTGTCTCATAGGCTCTGCATATAGACTAACCAGGTTTCCAATCTGTGTTCTAGCAATGAATGGGTATACACCTTGCACCAGTCTTTAAATCACTCTGAGCTACAGTTTCCTAATCTGCAATAGTGTGATAATAATGCCTATCTCAAGGGATGTTATAAGATTAATTAGACATTATAAATAAAGTATCTCCACTGTCTCGCAAATAGATGAGGCTCATAAAATGGTTAATGTGATAACAAGAGAGTGGTTAATGCATAATAAGAGAAATATACAGGGATGTTATTTACTACATTCATCCAATAGAAATCTATTGATAATTACTATACACCAATTTTGTACTTAGTTGTATAGTGGAACAGTCACAAACAGGACATAAGCCTGTCACCAAGGTGAAAACCAGCTAACTCCACATGAGAATGTGTGAAGACAAGAGTTGAAATCAGCTCTGTCTCCTGCTATGGAGTTGCTGGCCCTTCTCTTCAACTGCCAGGGAGCAATGAATTTTAAGGACTTAATCTACATTTTCCCTAATAGATCCTTTATTTTATGATGCCATTTTATTCTGTAATATATAAGCAGCTAGCAGAATGATTAAGAGGAAGAAAATACCAAAATGTCATTTCAGAAATTTTAATTTAAAACAAGATGTACATATCAAATAGAAAAAGTAGCAGACTTGCCAAATGTTTTTTAGACACTCCATAGTGATCAAGTTATTTCCACTGTTTATTGGAAAGAGAACATGAAGAAATTACTTTAAAACAAAATGGGACTATATAGGTTCCCAAAAGAAGACCTGCATTAGTAAGAAGAAGTTAAGAGAAGAGGTTACCTTTAGAATTCATAAATCTGGAATAGATAAAGAAGATATAATATATAGTATCTATATTTGCATACATACATATATATCTATATCTATATCTATCTATCTATCTATCTATATATATATTTGTTGTTGTTGTTTTTGTTGTCCAGTTGCTAAGTTATGTACAACTCTTTGTGACCCCCATGGACTGCAGCATGCTAAGGCCTCCCTGTCCTTCACTATCTACCAGAGTTTGTTCAAGTTCATTCTACTATATACAGTGGAATACTACACTCAGCCATAAAAAAGAATGAAACAAGGCCACTTTCAGCAAACTGAATGGCCCTAGAGATTATCATACTAAGGATATGATATGCTTATATGTGGAGTCAAAAATGAGGCAAATAAACTTATATACAAAACAGAAATAGATTCAGACATAGGAAACAAACTTATGGTTACCAAAGGGGAAAGGAAGAGGAGAGACACATTTGGAATTTGAGATTAACAGATACTGATTACTATATATAAACGAGATAGCCAACAAGGATCTACTGTATAGCATAGGGAACTACATTCAATATCTCATAATAACCTATAATGGAAAAGAATCTGAATCACTTTGCTGTACACTTGAAACTTTGTAAATCAACTATACTTCAATTAAAAAGAAAACATTAAAAAAAAAAAACCCAACCAAGCAAACAATAATAAAACGAATTCTTATATCTGAAGAAGGATGCAGGGATTTTATTTGCCCTTTGAGATAACTCTAGGCCAAAGGGATGCACAATTCAGTTCACCTCTAGATACAATGTTCCCAGCTGGCCAGGAGGTTTCACCAACGTTGGTCAGATGATTGGACTTGACAGACAGCATGCAAAATGCCAACCTGATGCCTAGGGTGGAAGCCTATATACCATCCGAAACACCTAAGATGCTCAGAGAAACCACTGCTGTAGATAGTATAGGCAGTTCTTTATCTCATCATCAGGGCTGATGACTAGGAAATATATTTTGAGAAAGTTTTATAGTTAAACAAATCTTCAGAAGTTATTTTAGGAAAAGGGGTAAAAGAAAGTAGAAAACAAAACAACAGCAATAAGAGTGCCTTTACTGAATAAGCATTATAAATGTTAACAAAAAAAAATGCACTAAAAATATCAAAGTTGAAAAAGTCCTCACAGCAAACCTGTTAAGACTGAGGGTCATCAAGCTGCGATTCAAAAAATGCAAGAACACAGAATCAAGCAACATATTGAGAGGGCTTCTGCCTGCCCACATTCTAGATCAAGAGGTAAAACAAAGCTGGCAAATATTTTAGCAAAATCATCCTAGCATGGGGTTTCAAAGGGAAAAAGAAATAAATACTACTCATCAAGAGCTTATTTTCCAAGAGATGGGAAATTGTTTCCAGAATAAAAATCTAAAAATCTGAAAATAAAAACTTTAGCATAAAAAGTTGTTTCATTGTTTCAACTCATTGCAGAATTTCTAGATGTTTATTGGCTCACCTTTTAAAATGAATCCCTTGTAAGCTGATTTTAGCAAATTCTTTGCAAAGTTTTAATGTGGGATGAGTCATATTTAATTGCCACTGTACATTGTCTTTTTGAAAAATCCTGTCTAAATACAACCCTCAGACACAGAAACACTCATTTTTGCATAAGAAGTGTTGCTTGCTAGATCACAACAACATGAATGAAAAAAATGTAGAAAATACATTATGGGCACTCCCTACAAAAACGGAGGCATAGGATTATTACTTTTCATACTTCTCATTTTCTAGCTTAAAAGTTCCATAGACAGTTGCATCTGAACTTGTTAATTTGGTTTTTTTAGTTTTTCAACTGCAAGGAATTCTCCAATATTATAAACTGCAGTTTACAGTATTCAAACTTGTCCAGCTGGGGTAATAAATGTTTTGGCTACACCTGCTCTGCAAAGTTGAAGAGATGGTTCTTTGCAGAAGGTCTTAACACTACGATTCTTACACCTCTGACAATACTATTGGCTGGGAAATTATTTCCTTCAGAGCCAGAGGTAAGGACTTTGCAGCTTTAGCTCAAGTAACAATATATTATTTTAATTATTTCTTACAAACTCCCAATTTATGAATTCCTAGTGTTAGTTGTTCAGTCACGTCTGACTCTTTGAGACCCCATGAACTATACTCACCAAGCTCTTCTGTCCGTGGAATTCTCCAGGCAAGAATACTGGAGTGGATTGCCATTTCCTACTCCAAATGGGTTGTCATTTCCTACTCCATTTCCTACTAAATTCCTAATTAGAGTGCAAAAGATGATAGACCATGGTGGACTCTTTCATTTTTGCTCTTAGGCCTCTCTGAATTAAACACTTGGACACATTAAACTGCCTCTTCATTTGATGGTTTCAAAGAAATTTGCAGAGAAATATAGAAATATGATCAGCTCTAAGACAGATGTATATGCAAAGTACTATGGGAATACCGAGATACAAATGGATCAGAACAAAGACACAATGAAGTTTGAGGCTCCCAACTGGAGGACATGGTTTAGAAAAATCTCTCTCTTTCATTGAAGCCTGATTAGCTCATAGAACTAATGGTTAGATAGGTGGGGAGGGGGTAAGGAGAGAAAGAGAAGGAAAGAGGATAGATTAAAAAACAGAAATACAAAAGTCTTAGAAGCATGCCTAGAAATCGAAGACCTATACAAAGGACATGGGCTAGGCTTTTGGCTTGTGGGATCAAATAGGCTTTTAAAGCAACTGCTCAGAGACACTTCCAATCAATCAGCAGGAAACAGGCTAAAGGACTGTTCATTTCTAAAGGAGGTCAAATTCTTCAATGCCCATTTCTGATATGGTCATGGAAGATAACAGAGGAGAAAAAAAATATTCTGGAATGAAGAGACAAGGACCCCAACCAGACAGCAACACCCGAGTCTAAGCAGAGGCTATTCAGGATCGTCTTCATGTCTGTCCAAGGGGAATTCAGGAATCCCTGTCAGAAAATGGGCCCTAGGCAGGGAAACACACGCAAGTGTGCTCTGGATCGCCACCCTATTGTTTCTCTCTGGAGCCGTCGTTTTGCTCTCATGGGCTTCGTGGATTACACGGAGCCCGTGCAGATAATCCAGGATCTTTGTTTTAAGGTTACTAATCTTAATTACATTTGCAAAGCTTCTTCCAACATGTAACAAAACGTGTTTATACTTTCCAGATTTTAGAGCAGAAACATAGCTGGTGAGCAGGTGGAGAGTGACGTGGGGAGGGGATGTATCCAGTCTACAATACCAGTAATACTGGACTTTGTGCTTGAGGCCATATGCCTGGATACAATTATTGGATTGTCTTCCTTAGAGAGAGAGAGACAGAGAGAGAGAGAGAGAGCGAGCTACATGTTGCTAAAAGAAGGGACAGTAAGCTTAATGTTTGGTGACCATAAAAGCAGACAAATTTTCATTAGACCTTTTTGCCAAGTATTTCTGACCTTTCAATTGCATGATGGAGTAGAATATTTGGCTCTTGAGTGACTGAATAGAGACATTTAAACAATTCTATCAGACATTTCCTGAAGACCCCAAATGGGATGACTTTAAGCCAGAGGATTTGGAAATTTTTTATTACAGTAGATTGAATGTGATTTTGCCATATGCAACAACTTGCATGGACCTAGAGGGTATTATGTTCAGCAAAATGTCAGACAGAGAAGGGGCTTCCAAAGAACCCGCTTGCCAATACAGGAGACACAAGGGATACAGCTTCAAACCCTGTGTCAGGAAGATCCCTTGGAGGAGGTAGTGGCAAACCACTCCGGTATTCTTGCCTTGAGAATCTCATGGACAGAGGAGCCTGGCAGGCTATAGTCCATGGGGTTGCAAATAACTGGATGCAACTGAAAGATTAAGACTTAACTAACAACAATAATACAAATTAGACCAAAAGGATACATCATTATCTCTTCACGAGGTTGCCTAAAATTTAAAAAAGATTTAACAATAAGCACTGACCAGGAGGTTAACCAATAATAATTCTCATCCATTGGTTGTGGGTATGAGAATCATACAAACGTTTTGTGGTAAGGAATGGAATGTGTTAATATTCATGAAAGGTACTAAATTAACATTCATTTTTGTGGTTTTAGTTCTGGTGATTGTGGTTGTTATTCTCAGGCTTTTCCTGACTCTTATGGATAACATTTGTCATATTCTTTCACTCAATATCCATTCATCATTTTCTATTTTGTGCCACATATTGTGGTAGATTCTAAAAATATAGAGATGGATGAAAAATTCTTATAGTTCCTGAGCTCAAATTGCATAGTGTTTAATGGAGTTAATCAGTTATCTTTTTTTTCTATTTTTGATCTTATTTCTTCATACAGTTTCATATCATAAACTTGCTAATATCCATAACTTTTAGAATAATTAATATGTGCCAGGAAAACAGAGAGGATGTCAGCAAAAATAAAAAGATTCTGGGAAAGCATAAAAGTTTAAGGATTATTAACAAGTTCTTCCATATTCCTATCACATTTTACTCTGAAATTTCAGACATTCTTTTTTTTGGAAGAGTTCATTTCATACAGCAAGCATAGCAAAACGAAGGAAAATCAGAAAGAAGGAAATTTGCTAAATCTCTCAAAGACTCCTCTTCATCCTGTGCAAAATACTACTATGATATTAATCAGGTACTATATTTACCTCTTTAAGTGCCTCATTTATCACCAGGCAATGAATTTCAGCATCCTTTGAATTTTAATGATGGGAGGAAAATAAAATCCCAAATACTTTAAGAGGGCTTCTTCATTCTAATGTTACAAATGAGAAAACCTGAAGCACAAGGAGGCTTAGTGGGAGGTCTGAAGTTACAAAGCTGACAAGCAGCTATGTTTAAACTGTTTGTGAGTGTGTGCCTACTCAGTTGTACTCTTTGCTATTAGCATGTACTCTTCACATGTCTGACTCTTTGCGATCCCGTGGACTGTAGCGCGCCAGGCTCCTCTGTCCATGGGATTTTCCAGGTAAGAATACTGGAGTCACTGGTTGCCATTTCCTTCTCCAGGGCAATTTTCCCAACCCATGGATCAAAACTATGTCTACTGGATGTCCTGCATTGGCAGGTAGATTATTTACAACGGGGCCACCTGTGAAGCCCTTAAACTCTATATGCATACATGCATGTTAAGTTGCTTCAGTTGTGTCCAACTCTTTGTAACCCTATGGACTACAGCCCGCGAGGCTCCTCTGTCTATGGGATTTTCCAGGCAAGAATACTGAAGTCGGTCACCATTTCCTTCTCCAGGGGATCTTCCCAACCCCTGGATCAAACCAGTATCTCCTGGGTCTCCCACATGGGCAGGTGAAATTTTTATCACTGACTCAACTGTGCAGCCCTTAAAGTCTTTGTACTCTTTTTGCTGATTTTTGAAAAATTGTAAGAATTATTCATATGGGCCCCTTTGACTGTGTGGATCAGAACAAACTGTGGGAAATTCTTAAAGGGATGGAAATGTCAGACCACCTGACCTGCCTCCTGAGAAATCTGCATGAAGGTTGAGAAGCAACAGTTAGAACTGGACATGGAACAATAGATGCATTCCAAATCAGGAAAGGAGTACATCAAGGTTTTATATTGTCACCCTGTTTATTTAGGTTATATGCAGAGTACATCATGCAAATGCTGGGCTGTTTGAAGCACAAGAATCAAGATTGGAATCAAAATTGCTAGGAGAAATATCAGTAACCTTAGATATGCAGATGGCACCACCCTTATGGCAGAAAGCGAAGAAGAACTAAAGAGCCTCTTTATGAAAGTGAAAGAGGAGAGTGAAAAAGTTGATTTAAAACTCAACATTCAGAAAACTAAGATCATGGCATTTGGTCCCATCACTTCATGGCAAATAGATGGGAAAACAATGGAAATGGTGTCAGACTTTATTTTCTTGGGGTTCAAAATCGCTGCAGATGGTGACTGCAGCCATGAAATTAAAAGACTTGTTCCTTGGAAGAAAAGCTATGACCAACCTAGATAGCTTATTAAAGAGATAAGACATTACTTTGCCAACAAAGGTCCATCTAGTCAAAGCTATGGTTTTTCCAGTAGTCATGTATGGATGTGAGAGTTGGACTATAAAGAAAGCTGAGCACCGAAGAACTGATGCTTTTGAACTGTAGTGTTGGAGATGATTCTTGAGACTCCCTTGGACTGCAAGGAGATCAAAGCAGTCAATCCTCAAGGAAATCAGTCCTGAATATTCATTAGAAGGACTGACGCTGAAGCTCCAATGTCTTGGCCACCTGATGCAAAGAACTGACCTGAAAAGAACCTGATGCTGGGAAAGATTGAAGATGGGGACGAGAAGGGGGTGACAGAGGATGAGATGGCTGGATGGCATCACCAACTCGATGGACACGAGTTTGAGTAACCTCCGGGAGTTGGTGATGGACAAGGACGCCTGGTGTGCTGAGTCCACGGGGTTGCAAACAGTTGGACGTGACTGAGTGACCAAACTGACTGACTGAGATTGCTAAGATATTTTCTTGTTGAGCAAAAGTTTCTGGTGATAGAATCAGGCGACAGATTGGTTTCTAAGCCAAATAGCTGATCAAGTTATTAAATATTAAGTCTCTGCTGTCTTACATGGTAACATACTTTTCATTTTATTAGCAACATATCATCCAAAAATGGAAAAATAACACTGGAAAACAGATTCCAATACCCCATCTTCAAGAGCAATAATTACACTGAAGTACAATAGCACCCCACTCCAGTAGTCTTACCTGGAAAATCCCATGGACAGAGGAGCCTGGTGGGCTGCAGTCCATGGGGTTGCTAAGTGTCGGACACGACTGAGCGACTTTACTTTCACTTTTTACTTTCATGCATTGGAGAAGGAAATGGCAACCCACTCCAGTGTTCTTGTCTGGAGAATCCCAGGGACAGGGGAGCCTGGTGTGCTGCCGTCTATGGGGTCGCCCAGAGTTGGACATGACTGAAGCGATTTAGCAGCAGCAGCACTCTCTGTAAAGGGGCTTCCAGGTGGCTCAGTCATAAAGAATCTGCCTGTGATGCAGGAGACACAGGGGATGTGGGTTTAGCCATGCAGGGAAAGATCCCCTGGAGGAGAAAATGGCAACCCAGTCCAGTATTCTTGTCTGGAGAATCCCATGGACAGAGGAGACTGGCGGGCTAGAGTCCATGGGGTCACAAAAAAGTAGGACATAACTTAGTGACTAAATAACAACAACACTCCCTGTAAATGAAATAGAGGTAGTGTACTTCATCCAGAGATAAGGTGCCAGGTATTTGGAGAATCTAATTAAGGAGGAAAGTGAAACTTCTAAAGAGGAATAATGACAAAGTACAAATCAACAAACCCTCCCTGACACTGCACAGTATTTGGATGAAATAAGTATAGCTCACAAAGTTAGCTTAATGACTTCATCTTTTTCCTTTTAAGCACAATATCTACTGTAGTAAAATGCAACAGTTTTGGCTAAGGTATGATATTCTCTGGTAAAAAACTAGGTTAGAACCATGTGGATATAGAAAATCAAGTTTTCAAATATGCAGCAGGTTCTTGTAAAATGTAAGTATTTCAGACATAATGTTGTATTATGACTCCACCAAAATAAAGTAAAATTTTTGGAATAATTTTGATCTCTCATGTGATCATGCATAACTGCACACAGAGACAGACCCACATGAATGCACAGAAATAGTCCCTATCCTCACCAAACTGACCATCACCTGGGAGCAGAGAGGCAGCATAGCATGGATGTTGAGTGGAAAATCTCTACAACTAAGAAGCTTGGTTTCAAATACCAGTCTTTACTCCTCAGCTATGAACATTAGTCAAATCACTTAATCTCTGGGTGCCTCAGTTACCTTTAAAATAAGGAAAATAAAAATAACTTGTTCAATGTTGTTTAATCTTGAATGATTTAATGTCTTTAAAGCTTTTAGGACAGTCCTAGAAGGTTGTTGAGTATAACTGTTACTATTGTCAATTAACACTCTTAAAGAGAGATATGAGACAAATAATATTAATATGACAAAGATAATTAAGGGTATGCTTTGTCATTTTACTTCTCACATCTATATTCATAAATATACTTCATCTGAAGAATCTCGGTTTAAAAAATATTCAAAAAAATTAAGATTAAAATAGTACAATATCCATTCATGATAACCTCATTTGTCAGCCTTTCAAAGGCTGAAATGGAGCTGTAGACAACAGCCTCAATCATAGTAAACACAGAAGTTTTCCAGGTCAATATATTATAGATCTGGTTCTCTGGTGCATCTATATGGAAACACATAAAGGAATAGAGCAGAGCAGAAATGAAATATGTTTGAATTTCTCTGAAGTGTGAGAAGACTTGAGAAATGGGAGAAACATACTCCAGCTTCAAAAAAAAAAATTATTGGAATTTAAAGACATCTGGTTTTGCCATATTTTTTATATGATTGTTAGTCATGGATTTAAACCAATAAACTCCCAGAGAGATTAAACAGCTTTGCAGCCAGATGCTGAGCTTGGTGCTTGGCATGTAGTAACTTGATGAAGTTACCAACTCCGAAGTGAGCAGGGGAGTCTGCTAGTATTCCTTAGCACCTAGAGACGAAAACAGGGAGAGTGTGAGTGTTTCAGTGCCTCTTGTGTGTGTGTGTCCATGTGTCTTATCATTTCTTTGTGTGTGTCTGGGGAGGGAGAGTTAAATATCTTTTAGCTACACAGTGTTTTGCATCCTTAGGCTACTGGTAATATAAACATGTAGCTAATGAAAGATCCACAGGAGAAAATTAGGAGATTTCTTGAGAAACAGAACAAATGCATGCTAGAAAGGTCATGGTTTCCAACTCATATATTGTGCTGGTTTGCTCTTGATTTTCCTTTTCTCTAAAATACAAATGTCATAACCACTGGACAGGACTGAAGCCCACCAGGCTTCTCTGTTCATGGAATTCTCTAGGTAAGACTATTGGAGTGGGTAGCCATTCCCTTCTCCAGGGGATGTTACTGACCCAGGGATTGAACCTGGGTCTCGCACATAGCAGACAGATTCTTTACTGTCTGAGCTACCAGGAAAGCCCTTATATTATTGGGTTGGTCAAAGGTTCATTCACATCCAGAATGAACCTTTTGGCCAACCCATATATTCATTAGGAAATCTTCTTTTCCAATATCACATTTACGGATCCTGACCAAGTGTCTAATGTTTCATAAATAGCACAGCACAGAAGAGGCCCATGAGAATGTAAGCCAATGAGAAGACATAAGAACAAAAATATAGAAGAGGTTGTTCAAATCATGGCTTATGCTAGAGCTGATGGACTTTGAGGCCAGTAATGTAGCCTTGATTTGAAAATTCTACTCAGTCTTCTGTAATAAGCTATATGGGGAAAAAATCTGCAGAAGACTACATGTGTGTATATGCATTATGGATTCACTCTGCTCTACACCTGAAACTAACACAACATTGTAAATCAACTCTGCTCCAATATAAAGTAAAATAAATAAGAAGGAAAATTCTTAGTAAAATTTAATGATGCACAACACCTGCTATCAGAGGCTCTTATTTTTACTCTTGACTGAGTCTCTCCATGTTAACAACCACACAGTAGGAAAAGGATGCAGCTCATTATCTGATCATGGTGATGACAGCAGGGTGTGTTGTACAGTATATATCATTGTGATGAGACATTGTTTGGCACTATCTGAACTGTGGATAACATGTCATCAACAATATTTCTCCCACCCATGTTTGGGTTACTTCCTGTTTTCCTTAAGGTTGGTGTACACTTCTCTGTGGGCCATGTATGTAACACTGCTCTTAAGCTGCATGGTGTGATTTAATCTTGTTATAGTTTGGAGAGAGCGAGGACTAAGGTGGTCTACTAAGTTTGATTATTTTCAGATTCACAGTTCTTATTTCAGTGAGATAAATCTAATGTTTGGCATTTTCTCTTTTGGAATAATCTGCAGACTAGAATATTACCATTATTTCTTTCTTCCGGGAGAAATTATGATATATACATCCGAAATATTCCCAGGAAAAGAAAGAATATATTGCAAAAAGTATCTGGAGGCTTTCTGAGAGGAAAGGAAACAAGAGGACCCACCACTCTTGAATAATTTTACCACCAACAGCAAACATGCTCAATGTTTGGAAACATTTTCAGTTATTAGGACTGGAGGAGTGCTGCTTTCCCAGGTGGTGCGGTGGAAGAGAATCTACCTGGGTGGAGAAGATCCCCTGGAGGCGGAAATGGCAACCCACTCCAGTATTCTTGCCTGGAGAATCCCATGGTCAGAGGAGCCTGACGGGCTACAGTCCATGGAGTCGCAAAGAGCTAGACACGACTGAGCACACAGTGCTGCTGACAGCTGTGACTAGAGGCCAGTGCTGCTACCAAACACCCTACAATGCACAGCTCTCAAAAGCGAGAAGTTTCTTTTTATAACATGTCAGTCCTATTGTGGTTGAGACACCCTGTTGCCATTTAAAGTTAAAAAAAAAAAACAAAAAAACCTGTAGTTCAGACTTGTCATGACATATAAGAAACTCAATTCATAGCAATACATGATGTTTTTGCTCATCTGAGCTTACTCCTTGGAAAGAAAGTTATGACCAACCTAGATAGCATATTCAAAAACAGAGACATTACTTTGCCAACAAAGGTTCGTCTAAGTCAAGGCTATGGTTTTTCCTGTGGTCATGTATGGATGTGAGAGTTGGACTGTGAAGAAGGCTGAGCGCCGAAGAGTTGATGCTTTTGAACTGTGGTGTTGGAGAAGACTTTTGAGAGTCCCTTGGACTGCAAGGAGATCCGACCAGTCCATTCTGAAGGTCAGCCCTGGGATTTCTTTAGAAGGAATGATGCTAAAGCTGAAACTCCAGTATTTTGGCCACCTCATGCGAAGAGTCGACTCATTGGAAAAGACTCTGATGCTGGGAGGGATTGGGGGCAGGAGGAGAAGGGGACGACAGAGGATGAGATGGCTGGATGGCATCGCTGACTCAATGGACGTGAGTCTGAGTGAACTCCAGGAGTTGGTGATGGACAGGAAGGCCTGGCGTGCTGCGATTCATGGGGTCACAAAGAGTCGGACATGACTGAGAGACTGATCTGATCTGATCTGAGCTTGTTAGGTTTTTGAGCCTTATATTCTGGATTCACTTGTTAAGGCACCAAGCTTTAACTCTAGACATTCCATTATAAAGTGTATCAATTCACATCATACACCAAGAAATGGGTTGATGCAAGACACATGGAAATATTGATCTTTGGATTTTCTTTTGAAAGTGTTTCATGATTGATGTATTTCTCCTAATTAATTTTAGGGGTAATCACAAAAAAATTCCAAATATAATTCAAGTAAGAGATCAAATTTCTCATTTCCATGAGCAAGTAAATTAGGACTTTTTGCCTGTAGGCATAATAAGGCCACATAAGGTCATTTCAAAGATGACATTAACTCAACTTTTAAAAATAGTCTTTGGGGTGTAGATGTTAAATGTATTTCCATGAGGTAAAACCAAAATTAAATGAGGGGGCAAGCTTTATAATATTAAAAGAAATATAGTGCTAGAATTAGTTATTGACCGTAGATCAGATCACTTTGCAGAGGAGTCTCATCTTATGCACTGTTTCTTCTTATTCATTGTCCAGTGACTTCAATCATATCCATCCTCTTAGGTGGTATACTTGGCTTAGGCAGCCAAAAATGTCCCTTCCAGTCTGGAGTTAATAATTCTGATTATATCTCTTAGTTGTGAGAGGACACAGAAGTCAGTAGCAGGCACAGAAAGCATGCTTATGCTATCATGAAAAGTGACAGTGTCAGCTGCTCAGTAATGTCCAACTCTTTGTGACCCCGTGGACTGTAGCCCAGCAGGATCCTCTGTCCATGGAATTCTCCAGGCAAGAATACTGGAGAGGGTTGCCATGCCCTTCTCCAAGGGATCTTTCCAACCCAAAGATTGAACGTAGGTCTCCTGCATTGCAGGCAGATTCTTTACTGTCTGCAGCACCAGGAAAATACTTGTGGATAACAACTAATTTTAAATCATCTGTCACAATTGCTTTTGCAGAATTCCAGGGAGGTCTGATATGGAATTGAGATTCATAAATATATGGAGATGGAAATAAAACGTGTTTGCGTGCAGGTGCGTGTGTGTGTTTCCCATTTCTTTACTGACAGGTATCTGACAGATACAAAAGTCTTTATTTTTAAGGCTATGATAAATGTGGAACTAAGCTTCACATTAATAGCAAGGAAGACTGTAAGACTTAGAGTCATAGTAAAGTGAAAATGACTAACATCAGAATCTTCCCTAAAAACTGGTTTGAACAGTAGAGGAGACTAAAAAATAGAAAGAACTATGGTAGTTCAAAGATAATTAGAGGTGAGTATGAAAGTTATAAGGCTCTCCAGGTGGTAGAGTGGTAAAGAATCGCCTTCAGTGCAGGAAATTTGGGTTCCATCTCTGGGTTGGAAAGATCCCCTGGAGGAGGAAATGGCTACACACTCCAGTATTCTTGCCTGGAGAATCCCTTGGACAGAGCAGCCTGGCAGGCTACAGTCCATGGGGTCACAGAGTCGGACATGACTGAGCACCTACACACAATGAAAGTCAGAGGTGATCCTCACACAGCATTTGAGGATGGACACATCCTTCTGGGTCTAAAGTGATGTGTACCCCATCAGTCATTTTGGCCACTGAAATAAAACATATCAATCCAACTTTAGTACAAAATGTGGAACTATTGAAGAACATCAATTAATTGATTTGACTTCATGTAGGCTCAGACAACTATTTTAAATCTAGCTTCCATTAAATTAATATTCAAGTCTAATTCCTATCATGTGATGTTTACTTCACCAAAATACGGCAAACAAATTAGTTTCTGTAATTTGGATAAGTACATCAAAGCACCTAAAGACTTAAAGCAGAAGGTACAGAAATCTGAAGCTCCTTTCTTCATTCAAAGCTAAAAGTTTGCCTTTCTACTTCCTAATCTCAGTTTGAAATAACTGATTAGGAAGATTGGAGAGACAGACAAAATCTCAAATATATTTTTGTGATTTCTTCTGATGCTCTAGTCTGTCTGAGTGGGAGTCAGTTTCATAGCCAATGGTTAAAAGTTCATTACTCGTTATACTAAAAACTGAGCATCAACTTTTTTCTGAGGAATGAAGGCCACAAAGTAAGATGCTTCTTTAACATATGTTTGTGTGTCAGCTGATACATAAGTGGTTCTCCTATTGTGGTCTGGGCCAGCAGTGTCAATACCAGCTGTGAACTTGTTAGAAATGCAAATCCGTGGGCTCCATCTCAGACCTACTGGATTAGAATCTCTGCGTGGCAGGGCTCAGCAATCTGTGTTTTAAAGAGTATCGGGTGATTCCAGTACGTTCTGAAGTTCAAGAACCATTGTGTTATACGGATTAAAAAATGGCCTCTGACCCCATAGAATCTACAGACTCTAAGGAAAATAATTGTGAAAGCATTTATGTTTCAGTGAAGCCATGTGCTAGATACAAGGGGAAAATAATACATTTTTCTTAGATCAGGAGAGACTTCACCGAGGATGCTGCATTTCAATTACAACTTGAGAGAGTAGGAGTATTTTTAGAAAAAGTACAACAGGCTTTCAAGATAGAGATAACTTTAATCAGAAGATCAGAATCTACAACAATTAGGCAAGGATTTTGTGGTGGTTGAGGTCCTACAGAATCTTCAGTAGAATCCTAGCTCTTGATCTAGTTTTCAGAACTTCATGTTTAAATGCGTATCTGTTTGAAGCATTGACTATATACTAGGAATATCTAGAAAACAAATCAGGGAAGCCAGACTCTATAGGAGAGCAGTATAATATAGTGGTTTAAAGTCTGATTCAGAGAAAGAATGGAACACAAATATTAATTTGTGTGCACTTGGTTCTTAATAGAGTGTATGTGCTCAGTTGTGTTGATTCTTTGTACCCCATGAACTATAGCCCACCAGACTCTTCTGTCCATGGACTTTTCCAGGCAAGAATACTGGAGATGATTGCCATTTCCTACTCCACGTTTCTTAATATTTAGGTATAATTAACACTTGTGTGTCCACAGATAAGTTGCTTCATTTCTATGATTTAATTTTCTTACATGTAAGTGGAAATAAGATTACCTCCACTATAGGGCTATGGCTGGATGGAATGGTTAATTGAGGTAATACATGCAAAATATCTGTCTTTTAATTTGTAAGACTCTCGGCTGATTTTACATTAGAATAAATATCTTCAATAATAGTATCTGTTACACACTTCATGGAAAAATTATCAAATCATTAAAACACAAAATAGTATCACTGTGAACAGAAAGCAGAATAATAACTTAAGGAAAATGAAATCTGTGTTCACATACACATATACATGCAAATACGTACACTCACACACTCACAATTAGTAATGCCCTTGAAAGAGAAAAAAGATCTTCTATCTACCTGACACAGATTTTACAAACTGACTGACAGTTATTGCATGTATGTGTGTGTGAGTGTGTGTACATGTAGCTCAATATTACAAAAGACTGGATATTCACATTGTTTTCCTGACAACCATTCAAGCATCGTCTAAGTATCCCATGGCTATGAATGATTGTACAATACATATTTAATCCCATGGTTAAAAGAATGAACATCCACAAGCCTGAATCAATGGATTAATTTGATTAGAGGGACGAATTAGTCTCTGCTGGGGAATGCATAACCATTTAGTAATGTGCTGGGGTAGTTAAAGCTTATTTTAAAAAGAAAATAAATAAATTTAAAAGTCTTAGTGATAAGGAAGTAGAAAAAATGTGACCAATCTGAGGGACACAATTGATTTGGGCAGTTCGTAATCATAAATTTGTCATAAACCTGTAGTGTCTTTCTTTAAGTTCTATTCCATAAACCTGCTATAGAACAACTGCCATCCAGGTGAAATTAAATGCAACAATATGTTTATTGTGAAGGTAGGCAATTGTAGCATGCTGAAATCTGCTATTAACTTTCAGCATTTCTTATACCTGTCAAATATACATTGGCTCCAGTCTTAAAAACTGACTGGATAATTTCATGTCAAAATAAGTATTTCATGACAGCAGGTAAAGAAGATAAGCAAATCTCAGTCTTTGGGGAATAAACTGATCATCTAGAGATCACAGAAATATGCCGTGTAGGGAGTAAGCTGCTGTCTCTGATCTTGGAAACCTGAGTCTGTCCTCATTTGCTGAAGACTCTTGAGAGTCCCTTGGACTGCAAGGAGATCCAACCAGTCCATCCTAAAAGAAATCAGTCCTGGGTGTTCATTGGAAGGACTGATGCTAAAGCTGAAACTCTAATACTTTGGCTATCTTAAGCGAAGAGTTGACTCATTGGAAAAGACTCTGATGCTGGGAGGGTTTGAGGGCAGGAGGAGAAGGGGACGACAGAGGATGAGATGGCTGGATGGCATCACCAACTCAATGGACATGGGTTTGGGCGGACTTCGGGGGTTGGTGATGGACAGGGAGGCCTGGTATGCTGCGATTCATGGGGTCACAAAGAGTTGGACACGACTGAGCGACTGAACTGAACTGAAACCATCACTATGGGGTTCTCTGGTGGTTTGGTTAGTAAAGAATTCGCCTGCAATGCAGGAGACCCAGGTTCGATCTCTGTGTCTGGAAGATCCCCTGGAGAAGGAAATGGCAACCTACTCTAGTAGTCTTGCCTGGGAAATCCCATGGACAATGGAACCTGGTGGGTTACAGTCCATGGGGCCATAAGAGTCGGACACAACTTAATGAATAAACCACCACCACCAACCCATCTCTATGGCAACAGTAGTTCTCTCTTGGCGATGCTGCTGTCTATCATGGGCCAGGCATTGTACTGAATCTAGTTTTTCTGCACAAATTCAGCCTTTGGAACTGGGATATTGGATTAAGGTCCTGCAGTCTTCAACAATATAAAATTAGAAATTATTCGTTGTGTCAATGATCAGTTTCTTATTCTACAATTTTAGAGAAAAAAATTAGTGATGCCCCAAATAAACTACCATGACATTTGGATAAAATGGTTCTCAGCTATTATGTGCTCTTAGAATTAAGTTACATTATCTGATGGGAATCTAGGAATATCTTTGCTCTATGGTGTTATGGGAATGTAGAGTGGGTGGCTGTGGAAACAGGAATTCTTAGGAACAAAATTAGGGGGAGAGGAGTGGGGGAAAAAAAAACTGCACAAAATCTTTTTGCTTGTTAAAATATTGCATATTACTATAGCTAAAATTTATTGGTAAATGCTAGAAATGATTTGATCTTATTTGATCTTGTCTTATGAAGTAGGTACTAGTTATCCCTACTACGAAGATTTAAAAAATTAGTTTACACAAATTAAATAGTTTTGCAAGGTCATGTCCCTAACATATAGGAGGATCAGGATTCGACGTCATGCCTGATGGGCCCAACACTCAAACTGTTCTTACTATACTATTCTGTTGGAAAACCATCTGGCAGGAACACTAAGATTCTCCTAAAATTAGACACCTCAGACCCGATGGAAAAATAGACTTCCTATGCTTGATCTTTTTTTTTTTTTTTTTTTCCAGCTCTTACATTTCTTCTCTCTAGAGTCAGACCATAATGGTTGGTATATTCTCAACCTTTCTTTCCTCTTTTTTTTCTTTTTGGTCACCAGGGATTGTTTTAATCAAATTAGAAATCCATTCCTGACAGGTTTATTATATTTTTCTATAAACAATTCATTACCTACTAGATTTCCACTGGGCTCCTTTTAATAAATTCTGGAAATTCCCAAGCAAAAGTAAGCCACCGGTGGCATACCCCCCATGTTAAAAACCTTAAAAAACAACAACAAAAACCATTACCACATTCTTTTGTATATTTGTGTATTACTTCATGTATTAATTAGGTGTATTTCTAAAAATTGGCAGCATGATACAGATAAATAAACATATTTAATTATACCATCTGTTCAACAATACTTCAGTATAAACTCCTACAGCTCTGAACTCAAAGTTATTCTCAGAGGCAGGGCTGGGTTTCCACAGACATGGGATTCTAATATATGCTCACGTGGGCAACAGATGCATGTTCTTGCCATTTCAGGGATGTCTGTAAAGTCTTCCTTCCGACGCTGAGAATGAAATCTAAGAGAACAATGATTCATTCTTTTTACTGGGGAAAAATTAAGTCATCGCAAGCAGAGCTATATCAGTAATCAAACACTGGTTAAAAAACAGAGAAAACTTTTTCCTCTATTTAGGGAGCTCCCGTTGGAGCTGTCAAGCCCTATCTATCTAACTCAAGTCATTTTGAACATGTGTCAGATGGATTAAGATTCAGGGACATTTAGAAAATTGAAAACCTGGAGGAGTGACTTATTTAACGTGGCAACAAATACGGTATCCAAATGGTCCCTAAGATGTTCTCAGCATCTCAGTCTATCATTTAACAATATCTTGAAAAATGCAGCTGTGTTGGGAGCAAGGAGAAGGTAATGAAAACTTCTTGAACTTGAGAATCAGACTGACCTGGGTCAAATTCCGATGCTTTCACTGAGCAGTCATTGGACTTTGGCTGATTTCATTAATCCTCCCAGAGTTGACTCTTTATCTGTAATGTGGAGGCAAGAATTCCTACCTTATAGGAGTGTAGTGAAGATTAAAAGAAATACTTTTAAAATAACTTGGTGAGTTTATTCAATTACATTGGGTCATCCTCTATTGCCACTAGCATTTCTGGTAGGCTGCAGGTTACTACAGGCACCCCAAAGGAAATTTGAATTAGCAATTATTTGCAACTATTATTCTTTCCATCACTTATTCTTTTTTATTTCATTCTGATTCTCTCTTTAGTTTCCTTCCCTTTTATTTTATGATATCAGAAGTGCCAAAGTCTCAGTATAACACTTTAGGCTCTTTGAAGTAAAAATATTATATAAGTGTAAATAATAAACAAATATGTGATAATGATAGCAAAATATCTCTTACCAGCTGGGGCTTACCAGCTACTCTTAAATTGGAAATCTCACATACATAATTCTGATGTGGGTCTCTTCCTTGGGTTAATCATCCTAGAAAGCCCTTAAGTTCCACTGGAGATAATTAAACTCTTCTATATTATCATGTCATGTATATCTGCATCTGTTGACTCACTGGTTTGATTCAATGTGCAATTAGTCATGATGAACTTTATTACCCAGCAATAGCTGACATACTTTGAATATTGTTATTGGTATGCATTCTGTTTCACAGTAAAATCCTGCATTTGACCACAGTATGAAAGGAGCTGAAGAAACAAAAGCACATAAAATTTACCTTTTTATTTTTTTTTTTTTTTAATTTTATTTTATTTTTAAACTTTACATAATTGTATTAGTTTTGACAAATATCAAAATGAATCCACCACAGGTATACATGTGTTCCCCATCCTGAACCCTCCTCCCTCCTCCCTCCCCATACCATCCCTCTGGGTCGTCCCAGTGCACCAGCCCCAAGCATCCAGTATCGTGGATCGAACCTGGACTGGCAACTCGTTTCTTACATGATATTTTACATGTTACAATGTCATTCTCCCAAATCTTCCCACCCTCTCCCTCTCCCACAGAGTCCATAAGACTGTTCTATACATCAGTGTCTCTTTTGCTGTCTCGTACACAGGGTTATTGTTACCATCTTTCTAAATTCCATATATATGCGTTAGAATACTGTATTTATGTTTTTCCTTCTGGCTTACTTCACTCTGTATAATAGGCTCCAGTTTCATCCACCTCATTAGAACTGATTTTTATTCCTTCTCTCAGATTTCCTCACTTTTATTTTTATGTCAGTCTATATGTACTAATAAGGGAAACCCTGGTGATTCAGAAAGTAAAAGAATCTGCCTGCAATGCAGGAGACATGGGTTCGATTTCTGGGTCAAGAAGATCCCCTGGAGAAGGAAATGGCAATCCACTCCAGTCTTGCCTGAAGAATTCTATGGACAGAGGAGCCTGGTGGGCTACAGTCCTTGGGGTCACAAAGAGTCAGACATGACTGAGCAACCAACACACTACGATATACTAATGTACAATCCATGTACAATAAAACCATTTAATAATACTAAAAAGACAAGAGATTTCTGATCTGGGTGTGAATGAGTCACCTCTCCTAATAAAATATCCTCAATTCCTAATGGAGCTACTCATTAAAAGAGGTGAAAAGTTTAACTCAGATACCACAGATTTCTTGAGACACTTGTCACTTTCTTCTGACACTCCTTTGGCAGGAATTACAAAATAGTGACCTAATGACAGACATAGTCATGTGTTCCTTTCAGTTTGTATTTTTTTTTTTTTTTTGGTAAAAGGTTCATTCATTTTCCCCTTATGTTGCTTTCATTTTTAACTTCTTATTTACTCCCTTAATTTAGTCCTTTAGGAGGGGGCCCGTTGTAGTGATTGCTGTAGACATAGAAAGTGAATTTAAGGTCGTTTATTCCCATGAAAGTAACAGCTTCTCCAAGGCTGTGGTCATATTTGGATCAAAAGAAATAGTGCCTGTGTCAGAAAAAGGTGTGGGGAGCAAATTAGCTGTGATTTCACTGGCAGCACCATAGTAGTTCAAGTTAAAGGAACACATTCTCTCTTTTGACCAAAGTAACTTTGTAAATGGTTGGTATAATATTTGCATTTGTTGTCCTTCTAGAATGCTGACCTTCAAATCTGCAGTTGGACTGGCTTGCTGTTGGCAGCATTTTGTTTTTTAAAGGCTCTTTTGAGGCCAAGTTAATTTCCACCGAGATTTCCTTTTGCCTCAAACATTCCATCTCATTTTACCTCCTGTGCTTGGTGCTCATTACAGCATGATTGACTCCAGGATGAAATATGGCTGCTCATAAAGGTATTTTTTATCCCCCTAATAAACCTCCTCAACCCTTGATCTGATTTTATACATATAGTAAAATATGCATGGAAAAAATAGCCTACAAATGATCTGCTTCTGCCTGAGTGTTTCTGACTGATTTAACCTTCATTTGAAAAGGCAGACTTTTCCAAATTAGATGCATTCCCAGGTATAAAAGTGGGTGAAAGAGGAGGTTCAGGTAAGCTGTATTATCAATCTATTTGTCTCTTGATCCGTCAGAAATCCCTTGGGGCCTTTCCAAAAGTGACACCTCTTTTAAAGAAGAAATTATGTCAAGTTCAATTGCCCTGGTTTTATTGAGCTCATGGCACCATAAGTACACTATAAAAGGGTAGTGGGCTGATGTGGTCAGCAACAAAAGCCATTACCAGGGCTAAGAAGGTGGCCATTCAGGATGATTATTTTGAAGAAACTCTTCCTGACTGTCCTTTCCCAAACTCTCATTCAGAATCACAGGAGAGCCTAAACATCTTGCGGAGGAAAGAATTCCCTGGGAACCTGATGCCGCTGCTGCCAGTTTTATATTTGAGTGAGGCAGTATCACAGCGTGTGTAAGGGACCAGTCAAGGAATACCCAGGTACCAAGTTTTCAATGCTGGCAGTCTGCATTTCATTAACATACTAATAGCAATCTGCTAACCAGGCCAGATGGGAGGTGGGAGGCAACCTGAATTGATCCTAGGAAATTGTACAAATTGCCAAATAAATTTACTGTGCACGTTGAATCAGCTTGAGACTGTTACTTACGCCACCAAGTCTCACTTGTATGTTTTTGGCTTTGTGTCAACTCAGGTTATTTCCTGAAATTCAAAGGACAAGGTACTGTACCATCTAGATTTCAGCTTCTCTCTATTTCTTAAGTGACTGTAAGATGATCACTATATTTATTTTGTATTTTTCACTCATAGGCTCACCTGCTTTGCTTTCATCCTAGTACCATCCTTCAATTTCTTAGGGTTTCAGAGAGGAGGAAAGCTGAAGCCAGTTTTTTTTTTTTTTCCTTTTCCTTGAGAAATACATTGAGTACTAACTACTGGATGTGAATGAAAGGAGAAAGAAAGAATGGATCATTAATAATTTAGTAAACTGAAGTTATGCAAGAAAGAAGGTAACAATAACACTGTATACGAGACAGCAAAAGAGACACTGATGTCTAGAACAGACTTTTGGACTCTGTGGGAGAGGGAGAGGGTGGGATGATTTGGGAGAATGGCACTGAAATACGTATAATATCATATATGGAACGAGTCGCCAGTCCAGGTTCGATGCACGATACTGGATTATTGGGGCTGGTGCACTGGGATGACCCAAAGGGATGGTATGGGGAGGGAGGAGGGAAGAGGGTTCAGGATGGGGAACACATGTATACCTGTGGCAGATTCATTCTGATGTTTGGCAAAACCAATACAATATTGTAAAGTTTAAAAATAAAATAAAATTAAAAAAAAAAAAAGAAGTCAGGGCTGCAGGAGGATTTTTGAAACGGGAGATAAATCAGAGATCCTGGCAGGCTCACTAAACATGGGAGAGCTTAGGGGCCACTAGAAAGCAAAGTAACAGAGCCCTTTTGGGGCACAGATGAAAAGCACACTGTCATTGAGAACAGAGAAGGGAGTCATTCGTTCCTCACCACACCCACCTCTGCACTACACTCACCTGCTTAGAATACTGGGGGTGGGTTGGTCATCAAAAACACTGGTTGGTGACGTGTGCTGAATGTGTATAAATTATCTCATGCATGCCTCAAAAATAATCTTGGAGTACCGTTGTTCTGTGTGTGCTTCATCTTAGAGCACCATGACCCCCTTAAAATAATACACTGATTTACTTGTCCAAGGTTATACCTTATAAGCACCAGAGGTAGAATTTTAATCCAGGTAGAATAGTATCCTACTGTAGGCATAAGGACTTGGTAATAGTCATCATGCTGCCTGCCTTGTTAACACCCCAAATATAGGCTTCTAAGGACTAGAAGGTAAGATCATCTAATAAGATGCGTCAGACTGAACCACACTGCTAGACTCTGTGTTTTACTAATGTCTACCTCCTAGCGCTCAGCAGAACCTTGTTCTAGGTGTCTGGGACATATGTACAGTTAGAAGAAGGGCAAGAATCCAAACATGTAGCTAAGCAGGGATTTTTTTTTTTAATTTTTATTTTTATAATAAGATGAGAAGAAAGTAATAGAATCTCTGCATCGAGAATCGCTGGCTTATAGTGTGTTAGAGACAGAAGTCACCCCCACTGCCATGTTCTATCTCAGGGTCATTATATTTTTTCCAGGATCAAAGGATTTCAAATGGCAATTTATAACTGCATCCATGAGAATTTATAATTTATGCCTATTTATAGGGAGTTATCACAAGGCTAAAATATCCACTCTGATCTTAGAGCTGACATGTTGAGAAATCAAAACACGTCAGCTCATGCCATGAACAATCTCTATTTAAACAGTAAAGCAAATAACCTTTGATTAGTATGGCTGGCATTAATTTAGACATCATACTTCTGTCACTGTTTAGCAGTACAAGACAGTTGTAGAGCATCAAGCATGTCTCTTTAAATAAAACAAGGAATTCAACTAAATCTTGAGTGTTAAACTAAATTAACTGAATCCAAAATAGACTTCTGATTTGTTGATCCCGAGCTCACAAGTGGTTCAGAATATCCTGAACTTGTAATTATCTCTCTAAGGCTAGGAGCCCTGTGAACAGGAAACTTGAAAAATCAGTTGTTTCTTACAACCTAAAATGTGTCTAAACTATCTGATGAAAATCAACAGGTTAATAGCAATAGCTAATTTTTTTTAAAGCACTTATGGTGTGGTGCATGTGTGCATGCTAAGTTGCTTCAGTTGTGTCCAACTCATTGCGACCCCGTGGACTATAGCTTGCCAGCCTCCTCTGTCTGTGGGATTCTCCAAGCAAGAATTCTGAGGTGGGTTGCCATGCCCTCTACAAGGGCATCTTTCTGACCCAGGGATTGAACCCAAGTCTCTTAAGTCTCCTGTATTGGCAGGGGAGTTCTTTACCACTAGCACCACCCAGGAAGCCCTATTTTGTGTTATGTGATCTATTAATTATGTCTTCTAATCATCACACTATCTTAGGAGGTAATTTAAATGTCCAAATACATAGCTAAAAAATAAATGAATTGAGGATTAGAAATGAAATTGCAGGAGTATCCGTAGCGAGGCAGTAGTTGAGAAGGGTCTCTAGGACCCGATTCTAAGTGTACAAATTAGTGCTTGTGGAAAGTAGACTTTTGTGCGACAAAAGTCAGGACAACGTCAATTTCCTTATCAAATTCCAGACTTCCTTCACACTATGTGGAAATGACCTCCTTGCTTCTTTGGGGATGTTTGTTCCTTGAAAGCAGGAATTCTCTCTTCTTAATTTCTCAAATACTAGCATACTTCTTGGCTCATGGTAACACTCACTAAACAGTTGATGAGAAAAAACAAATGACAAACTTTGTTTCTGAGGTTCACAATATTGATACTTTTCAAATTTTGTTCCATTCACAAAACTGACTATGTAAGATCTACACCTACATAATAGTATCTCTGAAAACAATGGACTTTTCTCTCAGTTCATCCCACCCTCTCCTTCCCCACTGGGTCCACAGGTAGCATTGACATATATACTCTCCCCTGTGTAAAGCAGATAGCCAGTGGGACTCTGCCATATAACAGAGGCAGCTCAGCTCAGCGCTCTGTGGTGACTAAGAGAGGTGGCATGCGGGGTGGGAGGGAGGCTCAAGACAAAGGGGATATTTGCATACAGATAAGAGTCGGACAGGACTGAGCAACTTCACTTTTACTTTTCACTTTCATGCATTGGAGGAGGAAATGGCAACCCACTCCAGTGTTCTTGCCTGGAGAATCCCAGGGACGGCAGGGCCTGGTGGGCTGCTGTCTATGGGGTCGCACAGAGTCGGACACAACTGAAGCGACTTAGCAGCAGCAGCAGCAGCAGCTGATTCACATTGGCGTAGAGCAGAAACTAACAAAACATTGTAAAGCAATTATACCCCCAGTTAAAAATATATTGATAAATGAGGGAAAAAACAATTCACTTTTATCAAGCACTGCTCTTATCTCATTTAAGATCAAAACAAAAGTGTGATAGGCCCCTGTCACCCCATTCTGAGATGAGGTGGGGGAATTGAGACAGAGTTAAGCAACTTCTCTAGGACCATGGAGTGAGTAGTTAAAAACACAATATTTGAACACAATCCACTTATTTTTGAGCTAACCTCTTTCCAGGTGGCACGGTGGCAAAGAATCTCCCTGCCAGTACAGGAGATGTGGGTTCAATCCCTGGGTCAGAAAGATCCCCTAGAGGAGGAAATAGAGACCTACTCCAGTATTCTTGCCTGTAAAATCCCATGGACAGAGGAACCTGGGGGGGCTACAATCCATGGGGTCACAAAGAGTTGGACATGACTAAGTGTGCACACACACACACACACACACACCACTTACTTTTGCCACTCCAGTACTCTTGCCTGGAAAATCCCATGGACAGAGGAGCCTGGTAGGCTGCAGTCCATGGGGTCACTAAGAGTCAGACATGACTGAGCGACTTCACTTTCACTTTTCACTTTCATGCATTGGAGAAGGAAATGGCAACCCACTCCAGTGTTCTTGCCTAGAGAATCCCAGGGACGGCGGGGCCTGGTGGGCTGCCATCTATGGGGTCGCACAGAGTCAGACACGACTGAAGCGACTTAGCAGCAGCAGCAACCAAATACTATACAATATTTCCCCTGAAAGCCCAAACTACAGTTTATAAACCCTCCTAGCACTGTAATCCCCTTATTTTCACTAGGTAAATGTTGCAAAGTGTTGTATCTAAAGTCACAAAACTTATCACCGCTTACTGTACATTAGTAGGAGTAGAAATAAAATGGTAGATAAATGAAAAAAAAAATTTCACTCATATGTGTTGAAAATGTACATCCACACAAAAGCCAGACCAAAAAACAGCAGTGTTATTCACAATTGCTAAGAATGAGAAGCAACCAATATGCCCTTCAGTACGTGAAGAGATAGACAAGCTGTGATACATCTATACAACAGAATAGTGTGTCCCAATAAAAAGAAATAAACTATCAGGTTACAAAATGACAGCCAGTCAGTGACGTTGCTCGGTCGTGTCCAACTCTTTGCAATCCTATGAACTGGAGCCTACCAGGCTCCTCCGTCCATGGAATTTAACAAAAGAACATAAATGAGCATTAACTACATATTACTAAGTGGAAGATGCTAATATGAATAGATGATATAGTTGGTGATTCCCAAATATGTGACGTTAAAAGACAAAATTGTAGAGACAGTAAAAGAGTAATGATTGCTAGGATTTAGAGAAGTGAGTGGGTGAGGATGAATACCTGGAACAGACACTAATAGGGCATTTTCAGGGAAGGGAAAATATTCTGTATTAGAGTGGATATATGACATTATATACTTAGTAAATCATACAGAACCTGTAAAGCAAAGAGTGAACTCCAACATAAATGATGAACTTTATGATAAGTTAATGATAACGTATCAATATTGGTTTATCAATTATCATCAACCATAAAAAATGTACCACATTTATGCAGAATATTAATAATAGGAAAAATTGTGTGTGTGTATGAGAGAGAGAGAGATAAGGAAGGGGACAGATGGAAACTCTGTACAGTCTACATAATTTTTCTGTAAACCTAAAATGCTCTAAAAATAAAATCTATCAAAAAATTTTTTTAAATAAATTAATTAAAAAAATGTAAGACACAAACCATTCAGGTGATCTAGAGTGTTCTTGAAAACATGGACAATTTTTCTTGATAAGGTTAAAGAATTTCGAGCATCTGTCATAAATAGCCAGTTATAATTTTTCATTTAGAGTTAAGCTTTAAATAGCAAACAGAAAAAAGTTCAGCCTCTAGCTTCATTGTCCTGAAAAAACATATCTAGAAGCAGCAAACCAGTGTAAGGAAAACCACTGTTGAATACTTACTATGCGCCATGCTCTTCTGGGAGATGGAAATAATTGTTTGTCTTAAATACAATTCCAGGACAAGGACAATTTGCTGAGTGCTCACAATATTTCAGGTTGGGAAGATCCACTGGAGAAGGAAATGGCAACCCACTCCAGTACCCTTGCCTGGAAAATCCCATGGACAGAGGAGCCTGGTATGCTATAGTCCATGGGGTCACAAAGAGTTGGACATGACTGAGCGACTTCACTCACAACATGTCATGCCTCATGCCAGGATAGAGGACTAAGGCCTAGCTGCTGTCCTAGAGAATCTAGCCATGGGAACGAAAAAGAGATAACAGTGTTAGTCTGCTACAGCCACGAGGCACTTGACTAAAATAAAGGCAGGTATAACAGGTTGTAACAGAAGAGAACAAAGCTCTCAGAGAGCATGGAGCCTTACCAGGGAGATGAGACATCATCAAGAAAAAGAAAATGACACGAAGACAAGATACCATACAGAGGCAGACTGCACAGTCTGCCATTGCTGCTCTGGATAATCAGTTCAGTTGGAGTTAAATATGCCACAGATAAGTGGAAACCTAAACTTTATAGTTAATATGAATGTTTTACCACCATCCACATACTATCCTGAAAAGACCCACATACTATCCTGAAAAGACTATACTATATTGAAAAGACTCTGATGTTGGGAGAAGTAGGGAGAAGAGGAGGGGATGACAGAACATGAGATGGTTGGATGGCATCACCGACTCGATGGACATGAGTTTGGGTAAACTCCAGGAGTTGGTGATGGACAGGGAGGCCTGGCGTGCTGTGGTTCATGGGATCACAAAGAGTCAGATATGACTGAGTGGCTGAACTGAACTGGAATGAACTGAACTGAACTGAACATACTATCCTATATGTAGTGCTTATCTTGAACTAAATAATTTCAAGTCATTTTAGATATATTTAGGTAGTTAATTCAAAACATTTTGCTTTAAAATATAGAAATTAGAAAAATAGTTTCTTAAGAGACATTGAAGATGTATGGGGAAACTGAAAAGAACATGGATAGCTTAAGAATGCACTTTGCTTTGATTCCATTACAAATCCTTCAGTGCTCGTCCTCCTTTGAATGAAAAATTTAACAGAATCCAAGTCGGTAAAGGGGAAAGCCTATACAATATTTCTTTGGAGAAAAGTAGACAACAGAGGAAGCAGGTAAAGGATAGCAGGGTAAATTCAAAACAGGTGAATATTAACTTTGAACCTCCAGCAATAACAAACAAGATGCAGAAAGTAACATCACAACCCAAGTGAAAAAAAGAATTGCAATGCTGATTAATATGACAGGATGGAATGGCCTTTTAATGACTTCTACACCGTACCTGTCACAAAGAATTGATATTACATGAGCTCAGAGCTATGCCTTCTGTCTCCCAAGCCAAGTCTTCCAGAATGAGGGACTTTATGGGATTGAATTAAGGATTCTCCAGGCAAATCAAAGGGAAACTAACACGAAATGTCATTTCTGTACAGACACAGAGTGGGACCTGGATTCACACGTGACTTCGAGGAAAAAGGAAACACTGCAGCAGAGACCCAAAAATAGACTTATATGTTAAATTGCAACAGGCATGATAAGGAAGAATACAAAAGAGGTAAGATCAGGCAACCTGGAGGGACAGAGGAGATAAAAATGGAAGTGAGAAAAGTTCAGTCCTCTTGTCTGGGAAGGGTTGGGAATGTGTCTGGGAAAAAATGGAATGACAGCAACAAGGTGGTTCAGGGCCCCATTGCACCAAGATTCTGGAAATTTTGAAGACAGGACAACTATGGAAGATAAAAATGTCTGAAAACCGAGTCACCCTGTGCCCATTTGGCGAGAGGAAGAACACAGCTCTTGTTTACATACAGAAAGTGGATCTTCCAAGCAGAATAATCTTTTCCTCCTAAGGGAACAGGCCAAGCCATTGATCTTCAGTTACTCATTATCTTGAAGGGGCAAGGACAACGAGAAACCTAGAGAGGGCTAGGAGCAGAAGAACTGGTGAAGTAGGAGGTAAATCCTCCTTCTGAGAGTTACGTGTTCATTTTCGTCATCATGGATGCTTTCCTAAATAGTCTGTTAACAGCTGACCTCAGATTTCTGCTCATTCCTTCTCTGAAACTCTCAGATAAAAATAATTAATTGGACCAACCCACAAGGTGAGCCCCATGGTCCACCATGAATCTAGCCTCATATATCACACAAAATACTCCAAAAGAAACTCATGGCTCATGGCCATGTGACCAAGCAATGCACATGCTGTAAGTAGAGAATAGAAGAGAGACAGAGAAGAAAGAAGAGGGCAGAGTGGGAGAGGCAGAGGAAAGCAGTAGTTTAATACACTTGGCAATCCTTCATGCCTTCAAATGGGTTTTAGTATTAACCAAAAGACAGAGGAGTATGCAACTACATGAACCTATGATTTGGGGAAAGGTAATTTTGTACTCTATCTATGTTTTTTAAATTGTATCTCCTATCAATCTTGATGGTCTCAATGGTAACTTAGAGCCTTTACCAATTACCTAACTCTTGGTCTACAGAGACATTTGTTGTTGTTCAGTTGCTAAGTCGTGTCTGACTCTTTGCAACCCTATGGACTGCAGCACATGAGGCTCCCCTGTCCTCCCCCATCTCTTGGAATTTGCTCAGATTCATATCCATCAACTCGGTGATGCTATCCAACCATTTTATCCTCTGCTTCCCCCTTCTCTTTTTGCTTTCAATCTTTCCCAGCATGAGGGTCTTCTCCAATGAATCAGCTCTTCACATCGGGTAACAAAGTATTGGAACTTTAGCTTCAGCATCAATCATTCCAATAAATACCCAGGGTTGATTTCCTTTAGGATAGACTTCCCTTATCTCCTTGCTGTCCCAGGAATCTCAAGGGTGTTCTCCAGCACTGCAGTTCAAAAGCACCAATTCTTCAGTGTTCAGCCTTGCTTATGATCCAACTCTCACATCTGTACATGACTACTGGAAAAATCGTATCTTTGACTATTAGGATTTCTGTCAGCAAAGTGATGACTCTACTTTTTAATACGCTGTCTAGGTTTGTCATAGCTTTATTCCAAAGGAGTAAGTGTCTTTTACTTTCATGGCAGCAGTCACTGTTCACAGTAATTTTGGAGCTCAAGAAAATAAAATCAGTCACTGTTTCAACTTTTTCCTCATCTATTTGCCATGAAGTGATGGGACCAGATGCCATGATCTTAGTTTTTTGAATGTTGAGTTTTAAGCCAGCTTTTTCACTCTCCTCTTTCACTCTCATCAAGAGGCTCTTTTGTTCTCTTCACTTTCTGCCATCAGAGTTGTTTTATTATTTTTGTCTCATGCACTTATTATAGGTTCATATTGATATGATATAAATGATAAAATTCACAATTACTTTTAGGAAAGCAACTTCATACTTTTCATCAGGGATATGTTCTGAGGCCTAAAATATGTATAGTCTGAGAATCCTTCTTGTATTTAATTCATACACATTCTACTCCAAGACAGTCCTCTTCTGCGAAGAGATCTGGAGATTGACCTTTGCACTGCTTGTTTGAAGTTACCAATGTGAGCTGTGACAGAAACCCGTGGGTCCCCGTTTTGTGAAATCCTGGCCTACAGAGCATGGTTCAGCCAATCAGTTTCTTCATAATGTCTTCTGGGTACAAGGTCCTATACAAGACACTTTCTTTCCCATATCATACCTTTTCTAACTAGATGGCATAAAGGAGAAGTACTGGAGATCAATACCAAAACCAAGAATATCTGAATATATATCCAGTTTAGCACTGTGGGAAGAACAAGGGACTGGCAATCAAAAACCTATATTGATGTTTTGATAGGTTACATGCATGTCAACCTTGAAGATATTGTTTAAATTTTCTACATTTTCTAAAAATTAGATTCTAACAGTAGTCATGTATGGATGTGAGAGTTGGACTGTGAAGAAAGCTGAGCGCTGAAGAATTGATGCTTTTGAACTGTGGTGTTGGAGAAGACTCTTGAGAGTCCCTTGGACTGCAAGGAGATCCAACCAGTCCATTTTAAAGGAGATCAGCCCTGGGATTTCTTTGGAAGGAATGATGCTAAAGCTGAAACTCCAATACTTTGGCCCACCTCATGCGATGAGTTGACTCATTGGAAAAGACTCTGATGCTGGGAGGGATTGGGGGCAGGAGGAGAAGGGGATGACAGAGAATGAGACGGCTGGATGGCATCACCGACTTGATGGACATGAGTTTGAGTGAACTCCGGGAGTTGGTGATTAACAGGGAGGCCTGGCGTGCTGTAATTCATGGGGTTGCAAAGAGTCGGACACGACTGAGTAACTGAACTGAACTGAACATATTTACTTGTAGTTTCCAGTGGCTTAAGAAGTCTTTGATGTACTTATTAAAGTACAGATTTCTGGGACTTAAACCCATGTAGTTTGTCCACTTGATCTTTAATAGGACCCAGAAATACGGGTCCTACCTCGTGCTTTGTACAAGCAGCTTTGTTCACTCATTATCTTGAAACACATCAAAGTCCATATAGGTGTTGCTCATCTAATAGCATAAAAGTTGTTCCAGTGAAAATGGTGCTACTCTGACTTTTTTCTTGTTCACTTATATACTGCATGGGCCTTAGTTTTCAAAATCACCAAATGCTTTAATTGATCATATTCATGTTTATAATTTCCTTCCATGTTCTCATTATTATATACTTTACTACTAAGGACATATAACATCGCTGTTCCTCAGGTGCAAAATCACCCTTCTATTTTTAAAATTTAAAATAAAGATTTGTTTGCATTTCTGCAATTACCCTTATTCTTCTTTCAGAGTCTGTTTTAATTACTCAAGTTAAAAGAATTGAGATGCATAAAGGGTGATGAAGGAGAGGAATTAGAGGAACTTTTAAATATTAAAGTATAGATTTATGCCAAATATTAGAGAAAGTATGGAATATTTAATGGAGAAACACACTAGTAAAAATGGACATGATTTTGAAATTACAGTTTGGTGATATGTATTAGATGCTTATTCTATTCTTTCAAGTGATAAAAAGAAGTAAGATAAATTTTTTAAAAGCCTGTTAATACGATTTTGTTAGTAAACCTTACATTTGCCTTTTGACAGATAATTTTAAGGATCTCCTCACAAACACATTCTAGTTACCTCAAGATCACTTATGATTTGTTAAAGAGGTAAAAATAAAAAAGAAATATAAGGTTCCCTAGAGGTCATCCTATTTGAATTACAACATATCTCAGTGTTCTGTATTATCCAAGTATTAATAAGATCCAAGTTTTTTTTAATTATACTGATACATGAACCATGAATAGAATCAACCCAAATATATTAGGCGAAAAGTAACCTGAGCTTTAATATACTGTAAATTGAAAATACACTTCAAATTTGAAAGCCATCTAAAACTTGCTAGGATTTAATGGGTTTGCCATTTAAATGAATCCCATGTACCATAAGATTCAGATATCCTGTGATTTATAACACAGATTTAAATGATCAGGATGATTTATCATCCCCTCCCCAAACTCTGGAAATATTTCAAATAGATATAATTTTAAAAGAGGTTTTTATCTTCTAATCTCAGTGTGACAGAGAGTGTTCATAATGTTTTGATGATGAGGTGGAGAAAAATCTTAACTTCAAAAAATGAATTCAGGAAATAGTGTAATTAAGCAAAAACATATGGGGTGATATAATATTACTGGCAGTCATCCTAGACATCAATTTTGAAGTTAACTAAAAGTGAAGAAAGTGAAGGAGTTCTGCTGTAACAAGGAAAAAAAAAACTTTTTAAGAATTTAGACACATGAAATTTACAGCTCTGAGTAATGGAACCCTCCGTATGTACATAATTATCTCTTCGTGGTTACTAAACAAAATTGAAACTAAAATCTCCTGTGTCCCTTTTTTTGCCCAAGAATAACTGTTGACAAGTTGGAAAATCAGGAATTAGTGGGTGGCTAAAAGGCAGGTTTCAAAAAAGGAAACTTCATTTCTGAGGATGGGGAGCTGAAACTAAGTCTTGAACCTATTTTGAAGGAAGCACAATTTTGTCTCCTTGGACCAGTGTCCAAAATGACATCTGATAGCAGCAGGCTGAGAATGAGAAGGATGTAACCAGGATGGCGAAAGGCATAGCAACCTCAAACGTCAGACAACCCAGAAAGAATTTTTAACAATTAAAACTAAAAACAAAATGTAAATACATGTATGGGCAAGGTTTGGAGAAGGCAATGGCACCTCACTCCAGTCCTCTTGCCTGGGAAGTCCCATGGGCGGAGGAGCCTGGTAGGCTGCAGTCCAAGGGGTCGCTAGGAGTCGGACACGACTGAGCGACTTCACTTTCACTTTTCACTTTCATGCATTGGAGAAGGAAATGGCAACCCACTCCAGTGTTCTTGCCTGGAGAATCCCAGGGACGGGGGAGCCTTGTGGGCTGCCGTCTATGGGGTCGCACAGAGTTGGACATGACTGAAGTGACTTAGCAGCAGCAGCAAGGGCAAGGTTGTAGGAAAATGAGCATTTCTACATAGTTCTAGTGAAAAAAAGACTTAATTTTTCTAGAAGACAATTTTGTAGTTTACCAAGAGATAACTTATAATACTGTCATGTTCCCTTTGGAAAATATAATGATGCAATAATCATAAAGATATATGTATGCTTTCATTGTGAGAATGGCTATCAGAAATGCTTCATAACATAGAAAAGACAGAAACAGCCTGAGTTTCCAAAATGATGGTATGTTTTAAAATAACTATGGTACTTTTATGCCATTATAGATTGTGGAGTAACTATACCAATGTTGATTTTTTTGTTTAGAAGGAAATTTATGATATCTTGGCTAGTGGAGATAGAAAAATGACTTAAAGAGCATGGTATAATTTTAAATAAAATAAAAAATGAATACTATGCATGATGAATCATTCAGAAGAATGTAAGCCAATCTATGAACTACTATTTTTATTACATTTATAGTACACCCCAGAAACTAAAAAACATTTGTTTGTTTAGTATTTATTTCACCAATTACAATATAAGGTTCTTGAGTTCAGACACTATGCTTACCTGGGTCACCAATATACTCCAGGGCTTGGTGTGGTATATATTCAGAGTTCAATAAAATTTTGTTGTTGTTTTTTAATGTAAAATTTAAATAAATGTTCACTAGACCTATGTTGACTAAATGAATAAAACTAAAAATATTGTATATAATGATGTAAACTTTCACCTAGAACTTTGGTCATTTCTGTTTTCTTATTTCTGATTCCTAACATCCTTTGACATGTAATATAATTTTATCTCTTTATCTCGCATTCTCCATTGTGTCCAACTCTTTTCAACCCTCTAGACTAAAGTGTGCCAGGCTCCTCCATGGAATTTTCCAGGCAAGAATACAGGAGTGGGTTGTCATTTCCTCCTCCAGGGGAACATTTCTGACCCAGGGATTGAACCTGCATCTATGCATCTCCTACATTGGAATAATTCTAAACCAACTGTGCCACCTGGGAATCCTCATGATATTACATGTCATGGAGAGAAAAGCATCACAGTTCAGCCAAGAACCAACTACAGATGGCTAAATCAAGCATGAATATACAAGTTGAGACTCAGATGAAGGGAGATGAGAAACACTTGACCTGGTTCTAGGCACCACACTATCAAAATCAAAGTTAATATTACAAGATCCATTAATTAGTCATCTCGACAAATCAGCAGCAAAGTCGTCATCATCATTGTCAGTGGCTGTGAATATTTCATTGATGGATAAAATATCAATTTCTAAACCAGTTTCCTGCACACATCAAAGCTGCTTCTGAACATTGACTGTGATAGTTAACCCTCCAACTATTACAATGGTGGAAAACACTATTTTCCTTATGGAAATAATATCCTAGTGGACATCCTATGGGACAAGATTTGAATTAGAACCATACACTAAGATCCAAGTGTAATTAGAGAATAAGAGCCAGGATGGAGGAGGATTAACAGAAACAACCAACAGACTGCATTAGAAATTACAATAGTGACGTCATGTGCTAATGGCTTTCTCTGTCAGTCAATTTTTCACTAGTAATGAAAGAGAAATGAGACCATCACACGCCTTCATGTCACACAAATGCAGGAGTTTGAGCAGTTTCGTGTATAACACTACAATGAAACACCCAGAGGGGCATTTCCTCATTTCAGATGCACAGCACACGGGCACAGCACTTTTTAAAAAGGAAGATATTTTAGACTTTCAAAAAATACAGCTAGCAAGTACCAAATTAAGACTAATGGTTAGAATCCTAAGAATACTGCCTGAAATTCATTCCAAGGTATAATTTCTAAAGTTGAAGATAATCTGTATCCATTGGAAGGACAGATGCTAAAACTGAAGCTCCAATACTTTGGCTACCTGATGAGAAGATCTGACTCATTGGAAAAGACCCTATGCTGGGAAAGATTGAAGGCAGGAGGAGAAGGGGATGACAGAGGATGAGATGGCTGGATGGCATCACCGACTCAATGGACATGAGTTTGATCAAGCTCTGGGAGTTGGTGAAGGACAGGAAAGCCTGGTATGCTACAGTCCATGGGGTTTCAAAGAGTTGGACGTGACTGAATGACTGAACAACAATTGTATCTAATTTATCTGCATTTGATAGAGAACAAGGAAATACTGGTATGTTAATATCATCCTTGATAAGTTGAAAAGAAGCACCTCAAGAGTAAAAGTGATTTTTGATGGCTTTGTGATTTCTTCAGACATACCAGAGTGCTTGGCATGCTGTAAACCCACACCAACCACCCAGGCATGAGCAGGTTTCACCAACATTGAGTTGGTGCTACAGGGCAAGTTGCAAAATTACCCGGTGACAAGACTTCCAAGACTCAAGTAAGTTCCATTATCTTTAAACACTTATCTCACCGAATCCTTTACCTGCTTTATTCCACCTTTATGCTCCCATAGTTACTTACCATTGTATTTAAAGTGTATGTGTATGTCCAAGCACACACCCACAAAGCTACATAGAGCAATTATTATTAATAGATTCACTAAGTTTAGGTAACCATGCTTTTCACAGATCAAAATCCTTCAATAGGTCAGTTTCACTACCATTTGGGATGTGTTCTCTGCCTCCCTCTCCAGTTTGATCGCTTGCTCTTCTTCTTCCTCCCCAACATGGAGAAATCTCCAGATATTCTGAATGCTTGTTAAAATGACCCATGCTCTGACCATCGCATTTTACCACTAATTAAAAAGACTTGCGTATCATTGCTTTCCCAGTTTCCCTGGCTGACTCCTAGATCTTGGTTTGAATATTAATTACCTCCTTCTAAAATCTTTACTGATTTCAAAATCTGGATTAGAACCTCCAATAGCATCCTATACTTCCCTGTCACATGCTAGATTGATTCAAGCTTCCTAAGTTTCTTTCTCCCTTACCCAACTATAAATTCCAGGAGGATAAGCTTCCTTGTCTTTTTCATTGAATAAATTTGGTATGTAACATTGTGCAAGTTTAAGATATTCTACATGTTACTTGAATACGTTTACATATTGTGATGTACTGTGACTGGCAGTGTAGTGATATGTATCATCCTGCATACATGTATTGTACAGTCTCGTCTATATTCATTGTGCCATATATTAGATATCTGTAGCTTATTTACTACTCATTATGAACAGCATCAATTTTATCCCTCTTTTACACCCCCCAGTAAGAAACATTTTACTCTCTGATTTTTACGGGTTTAACTTTTTTAGATTCCACATATAAGTGATATCATATAGTACTTGTCTTTCTCTGGCTTATCTCACTTAGCATAATGTGCTGAAGGTTCATCCATGTTGTTGCAAATGGAAGATTAATTCTTTAAATTTTATATCTCCATTGCATAGCATAAAGAACCTGCACACAGCAAGTGCTCAGTAGATATTTAGTAAATGAAACACTAATTGTTAGCCATGGTATCCAAGCAATAAGCTCCTAGAAGACTGAGTTTTCTATTTCAAACTTATGCTCTAGCACAGGAAGCAATCTACATAGTGCGAAGGATTAGATTTAATTATTTTTTTGAATTACATTTCCTAATACATTTTTTATACTTTGGCATCAGTACACAGCCATTTCTCATTCTCTCTGTCTCTCTCACACAGAATAAGCTCTTATCTGACCACAAACATATGTATTTGCTTGAAGAACACGGTACAAATGGGGCATTGACCTGAAATGTTATATTTACGAAGCAGTCTGCCATCCTATGTCTGGTCTGCATTCACTGATAGGTATGTGGGATGTGGCCCACGAAACCACGTGGCTTATTTTGGCTATCACTTACTCTATGAGTACCTTTGGAAATTGGCTGTATTAACAGAAGCCGCCAACATCTCACATTAGAGGTTCCAGAGGGTTCATTGTGTGTTGATTGCTTTCTCTGTCGATTCATTTTGGTTTGCCAGTAATGAAATCAGTATGAAACTATCACAAATATAAAAAGCAAGACAAACAGCCCATCGCTTCTGACTGGGGAACAGTCACGTGGGCGTTCTTTACCACTGTAGACCCATGCACACGCATGTTTTCTGGCAGGAAGGAGAAACATAATGAGAAGACGTAAAATGTTCTTCACTATGTGAACATTGTGTGTGTAAATTCATAATCTGATAATTCATAAGGCACTACAGCCAAAGCCCTTGTGTATATGTGGGTTTTTTTGTTGTTGTTGTTATTGTTGTTGGATTTGCTATCTGCTTCTTTGTATATAATACATAAGAAATATTACTTTTCTTCTGAAATAAGTATGTATACATCTGTGTTTTTCAGACAAAGAGAAGATGGACTGAAGAAAGCATGGAAAAATGGGTAGGGTGGTTGAGAGTGAATGGAAGTCAGGTAACTGGACAGTGGATACTGGAGTTTCAGAGAACCATTTGAGCAGAGAACAGCGTGTAGACATAGAGCTCAGTGGTCTCCATCCACATCTGGTAAATGTCAGGATCCCCAAGGCAAACTGAATTTCATTATGCGTTTACACTATGCCCTTTTCTGTCTCCATTTGCCAGCATGTTGGGTGGCCCAAAAAGTTTGTTCAGGTTTTCTGTAAGATGGTATGGAAACAACATTTTGGACAACCCAATAATAAAGGTTGGTTTCACATAATGCCCTGATTGTTTGAAAAAACTTACTCTAGATGTTTTAATAACACATTCATATTTTGTAGGATATTTGCCATGATTTTGCCTTCAAAAATGATTTGTTTGACCCTTCTAACTACTCTGTGAAATTGGTCAGGCAGATGTATTTCATTCCTATTTTATAGGAGAAAACTGAGACTTATGACTACAGAGTGTACTAATGACAAAATGGAACCAGAATCCACATCTCTGGACCTGCCTCAGTACTCTGCTGCAGCTGCTGCTGCTAAGACTCTTAGCGACCCCATGGACTGCAGCCTACCAGGCTCCTCCGTCCATGGGATTTTCCAGGCAAGAGTACTGGAGTGGGGTGCCATTGCCTTCTCCCACCTCGGTACTCTAGCTGGTCATTTTCTAGAAGATACAACATCTAGAAATATTATAAGGATTCACTTAGACAATTGTCAAATTAGATACATAAAGCCTTCTTCACTGTATCAAAACAGTTAAAAAAAATTTGTCCATTTATATCTCTCTTTCCTTAAACAACAATCAACCCAAGACCAAACTAAATGAGTCACAAGGCTGATGTACATACAAGGGGGAAAGGAAGGAACTAACACATTTTGAAACATCTTTTATAGACTGAATTCGGTATCAGACATGTTAAAGGCAGTAAGTAACTCATCTGAATGGCTAAATTCAGAAGGTAGAGCTGTAATAATAAGGCCAGTCTCATCACATCACATCACCTCCAGTCTGCTTATAATGGCCTTATCAGAAAACATTTTTTCAGCTTCTTGATTATTATAGATAATGAATCTATTACTCAGGAAACATTTTGACTCTATTCAGGCTGGTTTTTGTGATGAAGTTGAACTTAGGTGTGAGTTAAAGTTTGCATGATATTCTTACCATATGAATTGACCCAGTATGCTTAGATTTTCTGTGTTATTTTCTCCTATAAAATTTTATTGATTTAAATAAAATTATTTACAATATTTATTGTAGTTCTAAAGTTACATCATATGGCTTTATGTAGCTCCTTGACATGTGATGATAATCAGTATAAACTGAGTGGTTTTGGTGCCATGTGTTTCCACAACAGCTGATATCATAATTAGGGAGGAATTAAATGTCAGTTTTAGACAAACCAAGTTTGCCGCCAAGCAGGACCCTATGAGGATTTCTCAGAATAGATTCCTACCTGTGTCCTCTGTCTGCCTTTTGTCTGTAGAAAAACTTGAATCAACAAATAAATTTCATCAGAGAACTGAGAAAATGCAGAAAGAAAGGAAAAAACCAACCATATAAAATGATAATACTTTATCCATTAAAGCCAAGAACACTTAGTTGTTCCTCTAGGACTATAGATGATTTTCTGGGCCATGTCCTTTCAGCTGTTTTGCAGATACAGAAATGCGCATCAAGTGAGAGAGGTCAACTTTATGCTGCCCACAAGGACGCAGATCCCAGAATGGTTGGAATCAGAATATTGATGGTGCTGACTCCCGATTACCTCCGCTACTACCGCCGCTTAGTCACTTCAGACATGTCTGACTCTTTGTGACTCTATGAACTGGAGCCTGTCAGACTCCTCTGCCCATGGAATTCTCCAGTCAAGAATACTGGAATGGGTTGCCATGCCTTCCTCCAGGGGATCTTCCCAAGCCAGGGGTCAAGCCAGGGATCAAACCTGGGTCTCCTGCATTGCAGGCAGATTCTTTACCGCTGAGCCACCAGGGAAGCCCTTCCCCCATTAGCTCACCACCAACCAATCAGAAGAATGTGCACCTGCTGACCACGCCCTCCTCATTGAACACTGTAAGCCTCCTCACTACCCGTTCCAGGGTGGCAGTTTAGGGCATTGGCCACCTATGGATCCCTTTGCCTGGCAAAGCAATAAAGCTATTCTTTTCTACTTCACCCAAAATTGTCTTCATATTTCTGTTTGGCACAATTGAACAGAGGCTGACTTTCAGCAACTGGTTGACTAGTCACAGATTTACAGCTAATGTTACTAAATAGGTCACAAATATAACAGGAAATAATCCAGGTTAAAAGTTTTGGTGAACAGTAAAGAACACATTTAAAAATAACCATTTATCTATGTTTTACATTAAACATTATATAGAATAACATAATTTACTTGCTGACTAATGTTGGCACACATTTCTATAAACAAATAAACATTAACATAAGGCCAGTGTGGCAAATGACCATTAGACAAACAGTGCCAAATTGTGAAATCGCAGGTCAATGGAGCAGAAAAACCCAGTAGAATAAAGATTTTATTTACTCCATTTCTCCATTTTTTTTCATCCTCTCTTTGAAAGAATTCATATCTGACAGTTCAAATTTCAAAATGGCCTTTTGTTTATACCATCAGAAACAAAATGCTAATCAGTTAGTGTCATAAATTTTCAGAGAGGAAAAAGGACATTGGAGCCAGTCCAACTCAGTCTCTAGAGAGATGCAGAAAATGAAGTTCAGAGAGGTGAAGCGGTGCTCAAAATTATACAGACCTGTTTCCCAGAAGGAAATTCCACCTACCTTATCTCCAAAATTCAAATCTAGTGAAATTTTTTCCACTACACCATGTTTATCACTTTCTATATCATCTTAACAGAGTCTTGCAATAATAGCCCTCACGGTTTTCATGGTTCCTTCCTATAGAAACTGGGTGTACCTATGTGCCTTACATTGTTCAATGAAACCAAAGCATATAAGATATAAGCAAAGACTTTAAAAGTGCTCATGCATAGGGACACTTCCAGTCTTTTTGCTCTTGGAATCTTCTGGAACTACGTAAATAAGCAGATGTACATGCTGGCTGATGGAAAACTTGAAGCCGAGATATCCTTGTCAAACCACATCACCCTCAGAATCCTAGTTGACACACAGGCGGCCCAAGATACATGAGTCCAGCTGAGATGAGCAGACTATGGCTTTACTGAGCCTTGCCCCATTGACCCACATGATCGAAGCTAAACAAAGAGTTGTTATTTTAAGCTACTAGATTCTGTGGTCATCTTTAAAATAGTGCAAAACCCATGGGTATAATCAGTGAATGGCAGCATCTAACCAGTTACCAAGCCAAACATTTTGACTTCTCACTCTCCTTCATGATTACCCTCCACATGAAACAAGGCATCCAGAACTTCCATTCTTCCTCATCAGTGACTCATTCTGACTCATGAATGAACTGCTTATTCCCTCATAATTCCTCTGCCTCTGTCCTAGCCCATGACTCCATTATCCCTGCCTGAATTTCTTTGGTCACACAGCTTCTCAGCTAGTAGTCCCATCTCCAATCCTGTTAACCTCCAGTTCACCCTCTACTCTCGAGGCAAGGTCTACAATTCATACCTGCCAATAACTTCCCCTCGTTCAAAATGTCAGTAATTTTCTATCATTCTTAAAATACAATCCAGAATTCAAACCATGGCGAGGCAAATCTTCTGTTCTTTTCAGCACAGAATCTTTCTTTCCAAATTAAAGTTAGCAGGCATTCTGTCCTCTGACCTGGAGTGACATTTCCCAATTTCTCAATGATGGGATATATACAATTATACATCAGTTTCTTAAAAGGAAACTGTGTATTGTCTATTTCCTCATTTCTTCCTGCCGGGTGAAAGCTGGATGCAGCGCAGGAGAGCTAAAGGACTGTATGACCATGTCCTTGGCACCCTAGGAAATGAGGGGGCACAGGAAAGAAGGAAATTGAAGGAAGGAACTTCTCTGTGATTTGGTATAACAGAGCGGGCTGTCCACACTAAATCACTCACCTTCCTCTGTATGGATACACAACAGAATATAACATTCCATCTTCTTTAAGTTACTGTACATAAGGTCTCTTTTTAGAATTTCTTAGCTTATATTAATGGCCTAATGAATTTACATTACTTTCATGGATTCACGGCTTCTGTCACTGTCTAGCTCTCACTTTTTTCCAATCTCTTCCGCCTCTGAAGCTATCATCCTCAGCTATTTACTTCCTAGAATACTCATCAAACATTTTACCTCTCTTTCCTTTTAGTCAATACTTTTCCACTTCTATCCTTTGTATTTTGCTGACTAAATGCCACCCAATTGTAGGCCTAGAGTCAATAATTTTTTATAAGCCTTTTCTGTTGTCCTCCAAGTCTGGGCTATTTTTTCCGCTCGGGTGTGACCATCATATTCTGACTCATGCTATTAAAGCGTAAAGCATGTTACTTTGCATTAGTGTGTTTGTCTTTGACAAAATGATAAATTTTGCAAATACAGAAACAATATCTCTTTCATTCACCTTTATGTGTGCAAATGATAGTGTAATTCTTGGTATGTATTGGGCATTACACATATGAATTGAATAAATAAATGTAAAAGTATGAAAAAAAGACTGAAAAGAAACATATTTGAATATAAATAGTAGTAGAGATATAAGGGGTTTTAATTTTTTTATTTCAATATTTTCCAAAGTCTCTTGATAATGCATATGTTACTTTCATAATCACTAACTACAATATAATAAGATATTTTGTCTAAAGTATATATTGGAAACTAAAGCTGACTTTTAATTTTAAGTTACACACAACCAGGAATACAAACATTAACTGAATAAAATATGCTTCTGCTGCTAGTTAGGTCAACTATTATATGCCCAGGCTAGCAATACGGAAATATGAAATACTGTAATTGACCAATTCTGAAGTTCTATCCCCAGAGAGATGAAGAAAATCAATATGGTCTGCTTCTTCCTAAGACAAATTTGTGTGTTACAGGGGATACACTGTGGTTGATAGATGTGGGCTACATATATTCCCTTGGGGCTTGTTTGCAAAGGCTTACTTGTACTGTCTTCCGCCTAAGTTTTCATAGAAGCTTTAAGGATTAAGGTTGTTTTGCAACTGAAATTTCACTTCTCTGGAGAGACTATGAGAGAATCTTATGGGCTAGTCTCAAAGGACATTTGCATAGGATTACATTTTATAATCTAAAAGGTAAAAACTATTCCACTTCTTCTAGCCTCTAGAACAAAGTTGTAAATGTCCAGCTCATGTGGATTTGAGAAAGCAGAGCATCTGCTGGAAATATTTGTTCCTCACACATGAGACCCAAGCACCAGACATGTTGATTTCTTTGTCAGCAGCTGCAGAATATGATATTGTTCTTCTTTTTGCCCTTGAAATTGTTAGGATGATTTGATTGATTTGGGTTGGTATACATTCAGATTTAGATTTCTCATTGCTAAATTCATTCTTTGGGAAGGTAATGTATCATTACATGGAATCAAAGGAAATCCCCCTCAAAATCATCAGTTTAATGAGAACTGGTCATTTGTTCTGATGAGTTTTCCTCATTTTCTCTCGGAATGAAGACAAATGTCACAGATACATTATACAAAGAGAAAGGCTGGGCTAAGGTGAAGGCACAAATTAATTTAATTCCTGCTCTAGCTTCAAGTACCTAAATCATTCAAACCAACAACAGCAACACAAAATTAATAGCTCCACATACTTTTGTATTTAACCTTGAAATATGGTCAGGCAATTTAAACCAATTCAACATGCAAATTCAATCAGTATAAAGAATCCATTAGCAATTGAGACCAATTTATTAACTCAAGAAACATAAACTCAGTGTAATTGCATCATATATTCTATACTTACAACAGCTGAAGAGCATTAGGAATTGTCAGAAAAGATCAAAACATTGGGAGGGTATTTATCAAAGTACAACTTAAAATATTAATTATCAACTTATTTCAAATCGTTGGTTATGTGTTCAAGTAAATTGCAGGTAATTTACTAATATTACTTTGATAGATAAAAGAAAGACTTGTATTAATCTACTCTACATAATCTCATCCCCCTGTGTTAAAAACCTTACTGAATTCTACTACCAAAATGGAAACAATGTAAGCCATCAGATCTGAGATTCCTACTAAACCTTCACAATATAATAAATTATTTCCATGATAGGAGTTAGAACCTGAACTCTGAAATCTTGTTGCATTTTCCCACAACATTTCAACTAAAATTGAGTTAACATATAACAATAAAATAAAACAAACTGTGTTTGGTGTTTGAAAAGGGGTTATTACATACTTGATTAAACACTACATTTAGCATTTAATTTTATTCTACAAAATCCTTTTCTAGAAACTTCCCTCTGTTTAAACACTTCTAGCATCAGGAAATGTACTAATTTTAGAGTCAACTTATTTTATTCTTGGTCTATTTTATCTTTGATTCAAATTGTAAAGTTATTTACCTGCTATGTCACTTGGAATTCCAACAGCTTGACAGATGAGAGGGGACTTTATAATTAAGCTATAAACATTACAATTTTAGATAAGGGTATAAATTAAGTCATTTTAGTAAGGGCCAAAGATAATAAATGCAGAGTAAAATCTAGAATAAAATACAGGGTTAGCAATCTCTGGCCCATGAGGAACCTGTTTTTATAGGCCAAGGAATAGCTATTTCTTTTTAAAATTGTTAGAAAAAAAGAAAAAGTAATATTTCATAGTACATGATAATGCATGGCATTTACAATTTAGTATCCATAAATAAAGCTTTACTGGAACACAGCCACATTCATTTGTTGACATATTGCCCATCGCTGCTAGTGTACTATGTAGATTTGAGTAACTGTGACAGACACAAGTCTAAAATAGTTAACATCTTTACATTAAAAAAAAAAAAAGATCCCAGTCTAGAAAAATGTTGTCTAATAGAATATAATGTAAGCACAAATGGATTTAATTTCTTTTTAGTAACCAGGTTAAAAACTATAAACAGAAATAGATAAAATTAAATAAATAATATATTTTATTTAAATCAAAATACTCTAAACATGGTATCAACATGTAATCAATATAAAAATCGTTAAGTGCAATATTTGGCATTTTTTCATACTTAAAGTTTAAAATACACTGTGTATTTCACATGTACAGCTCCTATCTCCTCAGACTATCCATTTCAATACCCATGACCACATATGGCTGGCAGCCACTGTACTGAACACTGTAGGTACAGCTGACAGATCTTGTCATGTTTAGTCACATCTCCAGCCACTAAATAGCATGTCTACATTTTATTGAGTTCACATTTTCTGCTGTATTCTGCTGATTCTTTCCTTTCCTGCTGGAGGCTTGGGCCAAAGGTGATTTGCTGGGGTTTGGTGGGGGAGGGCGCTCATGGGCTTCCCTGGTGGCTCAGAGGGTAAAGAATCCGCCTGAAATGCAGGAGACCTGGGTTCGATCCCTGGGTCAGGAAGATCCCCTGGAGGAAAGCATGGCAACCCACTCCAGTATTCTTGCTTGGAGAATCCCCATGGACAGCGGAGCCTGGCGAGCTACAGTACGTAGCATCTCAAAGAGTCGGACACAACTGAGCTACTAAGCACAAAATGAGGCGCTTCTTGATGCACCTGCTGTTCACAGCACTGGTGGTAAAATCCTGAAAGTGCGCTTGTTTCTTTCTACCCACATGAAAATCCTATATTTTGAATTGAATGTAAGAATCTAGGTGCTTCCTCTCGATTACAGAACAGGAAGAAATGTCATTTCTTTTGCTCTAGAGAGGATTTTGCTGTTAATGTAGTCTATCCAATTAGTTTTCTTGGCAGCTACAGCTCACTGTTGAGTCTTATTATACCCACAGGAAAATATCACCTCTATATCTTTTTTTAAAGTGCTGCAATTACTGCCACATAAGCCCAACTTACCCTTACGAAGGGCTTCTCCTTTCCGTTCTCACTTCTGAGTTGCGATTCAGGATTACGCTCACACGGAACACTGGTGGTTGACAAGCCAGACTGTGTTCTTCAGCTACAAAAACAAACGAACATAAAACAATGTCAGGACTCCCGTTTTGAAGGGGAAGAAAATAGAAATTGATTGATCATACTGATTTCAGTTCCTATTATTTTACTATACATTTTTTTTCTGAATTTTATTGTTGCTAAATATCTTGATCATTAAAAGGTAATAAAAGGGGTGTCGAAACTTGTTGCTGAAGAACTCCAGAAAAAAAAATCACACATTTACTTAGCTCAAGCACTTTTAGTTTTTGTGGACTTGTGTTCTCAGAGCTGTGAATTTCTAGTGATTTTAATTTTTGCAGTAATGTTTTAATGTAACAAAATTGTACCCAGATGTTGATTGAATTAAACATCAAGAATTATGTCATTAAAAAATTCCATTTGTATGCTTCAGATAATAACAATATAGTTCCATGTGTCTCCATGTCTGAGCATGGTGAAGACCCACTGTTCTAGGATATGTTTCATTCTTCTTTGTCAATGTTACTGTATGCTCTCTTTCCTTAATGTTTTTACATCAAACCCAGAGTGCCGAATGGGTAGTGTGAAGTATGAATTCTGACTATAGAAAGTGTAATAATCAGTTCCTATTTCCTTCCCTTTCAAATCATAACACAAATGTTAACTGCTGCAGATTCTAAGAAAGAATAGTTTAAGACTGTTATAATTATGGTTGGAAAACAACAGTTATGTATTACCTCTCAACAAATATTACGTATGCTCATCTCTCTACAGTGAGGCACAGACTGTGAGGAAATTCAGTGAATATAAGGACTGACAGTAATGTAACACTGGTATCTAATATTTTATGGGCTTAGTTTATGGTAATACTCTGCAAAGATTTCATATATATCTCATTAAATACAACAGATCTATGAGATTACTCTCAATATTTTTCCCATTTTACAGGTAAGGAAGCAGATTTACTGAATTTGAGTAACTTGAGAGTGCCATGGACTGCAAGGAGATCCAACCAGTCATTCTAAAGGAGATCAGTCCTGGGTGTTCTTTGGAAGGAATTATGCTAAAGCTGAAACTCCAGTACTTTGGCCACCTCATGCGAAGAGTTGACTCATTGGAAAAGACTCTGATGCTGGGACGGATTGGGGGCAGGAGGAAAAGGGGACGACAGAGGGTGAGATGGCTGGATGGCATCACCGACTTGATGGACGTGAGTTTGAGTGAATTCCGGGAGTTGGTGATGGACAGGGAGGCCTGGTGTGCTGCAATTCATGGGGTTGCAAAGAGTCGGACACGACTGAGTGACTGAACTGAACTGACTGAACTTCAAGGTTAAAACTATATAAGAATAAAAACATTTTTTTTTTTTGGTTATTCATTGAACGCCAAATGACAAAAATCCCTATATTTGCTTTGATAGGCTGTCCCCTCATTTCATGTCCCATCACTTCATGGCAAATAGATGGGGAAACAGTGAAAATAGTGACAGACTATTTCGGGGGGCTCCAATATCACTACAGATGGTGACTGTAGGCATGAAATTAAAAGACGCTTACTCCTTTGAAGAAAAGTTATGAGGAACCTAGACAGCATATTAAAAAGCAGAGACATTACTTTGCCAACAAAGGTCCGTCTAGTCAAGGCTATAGTTTTTCCAGTGGTCATGTATGGATGTGAGAGTTGGACTGTGAAAAAAGCTGAGCGCCAAAGAATTGATGCTTTTGAAATGTGGTGTTGGAGAAGATGCTTGACAGTCCCTTGGGCTGCTCAGGGACCCAACCAGTTCATCCTAAAGGAGATCAGTCCTGAACATTCATTGGATGGACTGATGCTGAAGATGAAACTCCAATACTTTGGCCACCTAATGTGAAGAATTGACTCACTTGAAAAGACCCTGATGCTGGGAAAGATTGAAGGCGGGAAGAGAAGGGGACGACAGAGGATGAAATGGTTGAATGGCATCACCGACTCTATGGACGTGAGTTTGGGTTAGACTCCAGGAGTTGGTGATGGACAGGGAGGCCTGGCATGCTGCAGTCCATGGGGTTGCAAAGAGTCAGACATGACTGAGCAACTGAACTGAGTCTGTCCCCTACTAAAGTTTATTTTCTTTGAAAATTCTGCTTTCCTTCTAAACCTCTAATGAAAACACATTCTAAATAGACTGCTTATTTTCCAAAATCAGTCATGTTTTGATTTCGAAAAAAAAAACAAAAAACTACAAAAATAGAATACAAATGACAACCGTGGCATTTAAGAAACTGTATTGCTTTATAAACAGTGTGTTTCCCCTAAGGAATAGAAATTATGAAAGGATGTCACACTCAGACTTGAGTAATTTATAAATAATAAATAAATTGCACCATCGATCACAAAATTACAGCCTCCCCTATTGAACTCGCTTCTTTCCAGGTTTTTCTTTTTTTTGTGTGTGTGAATATGATTGTCTGCCTCCCAGTTCTGTGGACTCAGATCTCACAATCTTTTTCTTCTCTGCCCCTCACGTGGAATAATTTGTCAACCCTTTGAATTCTGAATGGACAACATACACATCCCTTCAAAATTTTTCCTTTTCCCCTGTATCACCATAATCATTTTATAATCATTTTGTCTTTTCTGTTGCACTTCCCTCCAAATTGAGATCCTTGACCAAGCTTCCTCCTTCTGATTCTCTCCAGATATTTCTGCAAAATTCCTTTTTCTCCAGCACTGTTCTGCATAGTAAAATATTAATATTAAGTAAAATATTAATCCTGGAGTCAGGATACCAGGGTTCAAATTGTGGCTCCACCACTGACTCACTCAGATTCTAGGCCAGTCCCTAAAATGTTAGCCTTCAGTTTCTCTAACACGAGAATAACAGTATTGCCTACGTCATCAGGTTATTCTGAAGACTATATAAAATCAAATTGGCACACCCCTTAAAATGGTGCCCATAACAAAAACTATTAGCTATTATTATTTTTATATTCAGGGGGAAAGTCTTCAGTAGTTTGAAGTTTCTAAACGTAGCATTCCAGGTCCTTAATATCTGGTTCCAATCCATATGTGCGTTTTCTTTTGGTCATACCACCCAGAATTGTGGGATTTTAGTTCCCTAGCTGGAGACTGATCCTGCACCGTTGGCAGTGGAAATAGTCCTAACCACTGGACTCCCAGGGAAGTCCCCAAATCCATTCTTGCAATCACATTTTCTCATGATTCCAACTCAATCCAATTCAACATCTAGTTAGCCAGAACCCATCTATACAATGGAGAGAATTAAAATGCTGGACACACTACTTATCAATGAGGCAATATTTGCACTGAGAATCTTCATAAATGAGAATTTCACCAGACCAGGCCATTAAGGTAAAGGAGAGGACGCACACAGCATTGCACACCCACACTCCACTCAGCCATGCAGGACCATGTTATATACTTGCCTGTATCCTCCGCTCCTCAAGTCTTCTTCTATGCTCTCTGCTTAGAATTCCCATTTTTCCCTCATTGTCAACACTTAAAATTCTGTTACATCTCCCAAGACTCAATTCAAAAGTTTTGTTTTTTTTTTTCAAGGAAGCCTTGACTTCACTATTTGAAAATTATTTACATTTTTTCTTTCTCATGGCATCTTAGCCAAATTTCTCTGTGGGGCATTACATATTCTATTTTTATAGCTATTTATGCCTAGAATAAAAGTTCCTTGAAAATTAAGAGCTGTGTACAATTTATTTTTTGCTTCTTACAACACTCAATCTCTAATAAATATCCAGAAGATAGTTGTGCAATTAAGTGAATGTTGTTTTAAAGCCAGAAGAACTCAGGATAGAACTGATTTGCTCAAGTCACTGATCCTGGTTATAAGTTCCCTAAGGAGAGAAATTATGTTAGCCTTGTTCATCACCATATTCCTGATGTAATATGTCATGAATATTTCTGAATCAGTATCAGCTTATACCAGTGGCAATAATATTCACCAAAATCCAGTTGTCACAAGGTCATGATTCACTCTTTTAAATTATCAATTTTTATTATATTTGAAATCTAAGAATTATACACTCTTCTCACCATTCTGTGTTAATGTCTCTGCTATCTGATTATTATAGCCAAACATATTCATTCATTTGATGTTATAAGGTGGTTATGGATTAACATTTCTATATAGTATGTCTATTCTTTTATGGCTGAAAACATAATGAAAGTGCATTTGTGTTTAAACATATCCTTTTTCATTTAAAGTTTATGGAAATTCTAGACTTGCACAGTGGATTCTTTTAAAAACATGTCCAAAAAAAAAAAGAAAGTTTAGGCAGTGGGGACCAGAGGATTGTCATTTAAATGAGTGAGGTCTGCGAAGAAGGTCAGAGTGTGAGATTACAGATTTTGCTCAACATTATATTTGGCTAAAAAACAAAAACACCAAAAAAACAAATCTCAGCAGGTTTGTTTAATTGAATGATGTTTTCAAATCCACTTTCATTAGCTAGAGTGCTGCAGGACCCAGCAGTTCAGGAAGGAAATCTGTTTCTAGTAGCTTATAGAGATAATGATAAACCATCTTAAAGTCTGGATTTATTAAAAATGACTCAAATACATTATAGGGCAATAGGGCAACAGTAACTTGGTAATGCTTGGTTTACCAACCAGTGGGATGGAATTACAAATGTATTAACATTTATACAAAAGAAAGCAAGTAGCAGTGAGTCTATATTGTTTTCGACACAGTTAAACAAACTGTTATTTCACTTTGTGTGGCTAGTAAAATAAGACCTATAAAATAGAAGAAACATTCCCTTTTGGAACTTAAACAATGTGAAAAATCTAGTATTAATGAAGTGGAAATCTTCTTTCTTTATGCACATGAGTGCTATATTCATTAAAATACACACACACAGAGGAAGAAGCAGCTACTTTTTCTTACAATAGATAGCCATCACATTGATTATTTTTATGACTTAGGTTTGATCAAGCAGAACATACAGAGTTAGAAAGCAAAATATAACCCCAAGGAAGAGGGGACAACTATGGAGTGTACCTATGAAATCTAATTATATACATGCATATTAGTCTCCGTCATTAATTTCCCTGAAGTGTGAAGTTAACAAACCTAGACAGTGTGTTAAAAAGCAGAAACGCCACCTTGCTGACAAAGGTCCTTATAGTAAAAGCTATGTTTTTCCAATAGTCATGTACAGATGTGAGAGTTCGACCATAAAGAAGGCTGAGCACTGAAGAATTGATGCTTTTGAATTGTTCTGGAGAAGACTCTTGAGAATCCCTTGAATTGCAAGGAGATCAAGCCAGTCAATCCTGAAGGAAATCGACCCTGAATATTTATTGGAAGGACTGATGCTGAAGCTCCAACACTTTGGTCACCTGATGGGAAGAGCCAGATCATTAGATAAGACTCTGATGCTGGGCAAGATCAAAGGCAAAGGAGAAGGCGGTGGCGAGACTGATGCGGTTAGATAGCATCACGGACACAATGGGCATGAATTTGCACAAACTCCAGAACACGGTGGAGGACAGAGGAGACTGGTGTAATGCAGTCCATGGGGCCACAGAAAGTCAGACATGACTTAGTGAATGGCCAACAACAACGTTACTTTCAAGCCATTCCTTGATTTTGTTCCTGAAGATTTCAGACTCCTGGTCTTTCCATCCATGTGCATATATTTACTCATACACTCAAAAATATTTACTGAGGAGATCTGAATAAGATGTGTAAGCTCGCTGCCCCATGCAGTTTATGGTTTAATCATGGAAGAGCATGTTAAACAAATAAAAAAGGGCTGAGTCCCTTTGCTGTCCAAATGAAAATATCACTACATTGTTAATATAAAGTAAATACATAATAAAATAGTAATATAAAATAAAATGCAAAAAAAAAGCACAGGATGCTCTAAGCAAAACCAGCTTCATAGGTATAGGGTCTGAGGAATCTCATGAGAATCCTTGCTGAGAAAAGCTGCTGCTGCTGCTGCTACTGCTGCTCAGTCGCTTCAGTCGTGTCCGACTCTGTGCGACCCTATAGACGGCAGCCCACCAGGCTTCCCCGTCCCTGGGATTCTCCAGGCAAGAACACTGGAGTGGGTTGCCATTTCCTTCTCCAATGCATGAAAGTGATAAGTGAAAGTGAAGTCGCTTAGTCTTGTCGGACTCTTATCGACTCCATGGACTGCAGCCCACCAGGATCCTCCATCCATGGGATTTTCCAGGCAAGAAAAGCTGCAGACTTGGTTTAATGCTCTCCCATTGCTGTTTGGAAATTTTTTGATAATTTTAAGTTTGAAATTGTGTGTTACAATTAAGTCCAGTGGTAGAAGGGAATATGCAGGTGACCAGAGGAGACACTGCAACAAAAATGTCTACCATCCATCTTCTGCCCCCATTTATATGTAGCACAGAATCTTGGTGAAAACTAGTATATGTGGTGGTTCAGTGCTACTTAAAAGAATATAAGTATCTTACATCTAAGAGTGAGTAAGCAGGCATACTGACAGCACCCAGAGGCAACCCTTTCTATCAAGCACCTACTTTGAACGCAGAAAGGGGCTAATGACATTGAAAGAAATATGAGCAGCCCAGAAAGTATATCATATCTTTTCTTATTCATGTTACTTTCCTGTATCAGCCAACCACTTATGCTGGATAGGGTGACACTGAAGCAAAGGGGAAAGGGTAACCCACAGTTCCTTTCCTTGTCTGCCCTTTTTATCCATCAGTAAGCTGAAAGTAGAGAACCTTGATAGAATATGTGCACGTCAAGAAATGAAATGAAAGTGAAAGTGAAGTTGCACAGCGGTGCCTGAATCTTTGTGACCCCATGGACTGTAGCCTGCCAGGCTTCTCTGTCCATGGGATTTTCCAGGCAAGAATACTGAAGTGGGTTGCCTTTTCCTTCTCCAGTCAGTTCAGTTCAGTCACTCAGCTGTGTCCGACTCTTTGCAACCCTATGGACTGCAGCACTCCAGGCCTCCCTATCCATCACCAACTCCTGGAGTTTACCCAAACTCACGTCCATTGAGTCAGTGATGCCATCCAGCCATTCATCCTCTGTCATCCCCTTCTCCTCTCGCCTTCAATCTTTCCCAGCATCAGGGTCTTTTCAAATGAGTCAGCTCTTTGCAGCAGGTGGCCAAAGTATTGGAGTTTTAGCTTCAACATCAGTCCTTCCAATGAATATTCAGGACTGATTTCCTTTAGGATGGACTGGTTGGATCTCCTTGCCGGCCAAGGGACTCTCAAGAGTCTTCTCCAACACCACAGTTCAAAGCATCAATTCTTTGGCACTCAGCTTTCTTTATAGTCCAACTCTCACATCCATACATGACTACTGGAAAAACCATAACTTTGACTAGACAGACCTTTGTTGGCAAAGTAATGTCTTTGCTTTTTAATATGCTGTCTAGGTTGGTCATAGCTTTTCTTCCAAGGAGCAAGAGTCTTTTAATTTCATGGCTGTAGTCACCATCTGCAGTGATTTTGGAGCCCAGAAAAATAAAGCATCTGACTGTTTCCACTGTTTCTCCATCTATTTGGCCATAAAAACACCTAAATTGGTTCTGTGCAACATTTCTTTTGTTCTGATAAGAAGGAAATACATACATGCATGCATGTACAAAATAGGAATTGTGCAATTTTTGTTTTTGCATACATGTTAAACTCATATTTGCTATTAGAATCGGCTTTGAACACTATCATGATAAATGTCAAAATACAATCATTTAAAATGTTATACTATATTTTGATAATGCATTAAATGAAAGCTGGTAGTTACAAATTTTAACTTTTCTTTACTGAGAGCATCAAATAACAAATAAAGAGCATCCTGACAAATTAAGTAAGAAGGAAGAAGAAGAGAGGCTTTATAATCTAATGCAATAGTTTTGCTTTTTGAACAAGGGTTCCACATATTCATTTTGGGCTGGACCCTGCAAGTTACGTCAGTGGACCTGTTGTAAGAGTATGTGGACAAGATCTGATTAAGCCTGGGAAGGTAGGGGATGACGTCTTGCCAGGTGATAATTAAACTGAGAGTAAAGATGAGCAAGAGTGAAGCAAATACAAACGACTGTAGGAAGCCTGAGAGGGAAGTTGGGGGCAGCGGGGGGTGGGGGGTGGTTAGATGTTCCAGGCAGAGGTTCGAGTCCAAAGACACTAAAGGAAGAAGAAAGGAGACGTGTTTGTGGAGCAGAAATAAAGTTAATGTGGTTGGAACTGAAGTAGGTGAGGGATTGCTGTGGGCAAAGCTTCTACCATGCTGCAGTTCTTTGTAAGAAGGAAAACAATAGGGTTGAAATCAGGGCAGCTGGAAAACCCAGGCTTGGTTAGGAAAAAAGGTATAACTATGTGCATAACTATATTATGATTTGATCCTCAGTTATAACTATGTGCCTGGCGTTTTGCCAAGTAAATTACCGTTACTTTTGGGTTCTCTCAACAACCAAGCAAAGTGGGATTTACTGGTTTCATTATTAAGACAAGGAAATATGAGGCTCAGATGGATGGAGGCATTTGTCCTTGGTCATCTAGCTGGTGAGTGACACACATGGATGAAAGAGTCTCTCTAAATACAAACTAGAATGGAAGCTCCAGGAGGGAAGGAATTTTGCCTGTCTTTGTGTTTCTATTTTCTTAGCATATACACAATACCCGGCACATACTAAGCTCTCAATATTTGTTAAATGAATGAATGAATGACTGGGGTAAGTCTTATTTGGGAAATTCACTGTGTCTTCATGATTTCAAATGGGTTTTAGAGTATTTGAATGGAATTTTTGTAAATTTTGAGAATCAGTAATTTTGTAAATTTTGAGAATCAGTTTCTTTTCAAATAAACTATAAAAATAAAAAGGGAAAGCAGCAAGTTTAGCTGAAAGTGAAAAGAGAGAAAGGTAGAGTACAGACTTAGTCTTTATTAACTGTATGACCTTCAATTGAAGTCACTCCCTTCAATTCTTATTTTTTTTCCCAATGAATTAGAACAGGTTGTGTGAGAACTTCTTTCTGGTTCTCACATATTATGATTTGATCCTGTGAATTGTCTAGCAATGACACAATTCAAAGCATAAGGTTTCTCTTTCCTACAAAGAGGAAACACAAAATAAGATCATACAATTCTGAGGCACCAAATTCCTCAAACAATCTCACTCCATTCATTCATTCATGTATTCATTCATTCATTCTTTTAGCAAGCCTTTCTGAGAGGTATACCATAATACATGCCCACAAAAAGCCTTCTGCTGAAAAGCTGAAATGAACAAATGATCTCCATTTCTGGAAGCAGGAAGACCTTGAATCGGTAGAGCCTGGCTTAGAGTTTATCTGCAACTCAAAGATGGGAAAAACCAAATCAATTTCCATTTTGAATGGTGACTCAGGGATCAAGCAGAGCCAATGCTGCAGTAATGCGGAATAAAATGACAGCACTCTTTGGAATAAATCCTGACATGTGACTCATTTCACTACTTCCCTTACTTTGACTTTCCTTTGGTGAAAGAGCAAAGGCAGACAGTCATAAAACCTCCAACACAGAGCAAGATCTGTGCCTCCCACTCCTAAAAACCAGTCCCATCAACAGAGAAGCAAGTACCTGATTAAGAGGAGCTGGGCAGGAAGCATAGTACTCACACAGGGTCCAAGAGGCTTGGCAGGAAGCATAGTGCTCACACAGGGTCCAAGAGGCAGAGCTCACTGAGACAAGACAGATACAATGTTCCCACATTGAGATATGACTTTCCTAGTAGCACAAGAGGCATTTCTTACAGGAAGTGAGCATGACAAAGGGATGAAGAAGGTACCACTGGGCTCAGATGTTTAGGGAACTTCCGTTGTTTCTCATGTTTGGGGAGGATGAACCAGTGAAGAAGGCAAGTTTACTTAATTGCTTATGAAAAGCAGACAACATCAGAAGGAGACAGTCAACACTAGCTAACACCTGGAGCAATGTAGCAACTATTATGAAAAGATCTACTTTGAAATTCAAGGATTGAATGAGTTAATTATAGCTAACAAGCAATCACAGTCTTTCAAGGCAAGGGGGCTGTAGAATGTGCCTCCCTGACCTCTAAATTCAGAGAGCCTGATGGAAGGGACCCAGCTTTGGGGCTCTGAAATCAACCGCCACATTTGTACCCCAGCTGTGTTTTCACTCAAGCTGCTTCCAACCAAGGGTGGAGCATGGTGGCTTCACTCTGTAAGACATGGAGCCCCTCTAACAGCTGACTCTGTTCTGAGGAGGCATCTGTCCTTTGATAGCCTTATTGAATCTTTCTTGGTCTGCACAATGGCTCAGTGGTTAAAGAATTTGCTTGCAATGCAGGAGACACAGGAGACGTGAGTTTGATTCCTGTGTCAGGAAGATCCCCTAGAGGAGGAAATGGCAACTCAGTATTCTTGCCTGAAGAATCCCATGGACAGAAGAACCTGGTGGGCTATAGTCCATGGGGTCGCAAAGAGTTGGACATAACTGAGCAACTAAGCACAGTGATCCAGGAAGCTTCCACCCAACTTCTGTTCACTTGGAATTCAAAGTACATCTAGGTCCAGTGGTTCCCCAGCCTTCCTACTAACTCCATCCTCATTTTCTTTGAAAAACTTTAATTTTTAGAAAATCTGCTCTTTGTGTCTGTTTCTTGGGAGACCTAGACTAACACAAACATACACGTAGAGAAGAAACCTGCTGAGTGAATCACTCTTGGTCTCAATCTGGTGAATGATTCACTGAGAAATACACAAGCTCTGCACTTAATGAAGTGAAAGGAACATGAACAAGTTGAAATGCACTGAGTACTAATCATGTGTTGGGTGCTGAACTAACTGCTTCTCATGCCTTATGTCACTTACTTCTTTCAACAACCCCATGGAGTAGTTTATCTATAGATGAAACTGTAGCTGGCCAGCTCATGAGTGTTGGAGCCAGAATTTCAAGCCAGGTCTTCATTTTCCTTTATTGGTTCAAAGCAATGTATTGCTGCAAAGTACTTTACTTTAAAGTCTATGCCTTTAATTATCTTATACTACATCCATTACCATCAGTATCCTTGATATCATTTTATATGGTAAGAAAACAATAACACGCTTATAGAAGAAAAATATTGCATTCATCATCACTAAGACTACCATCATCATCACCATCATTATCATCACCGTCACCTTCATCATCAATCATAATCTAAAAGAAACTTATAGTTATTGATCATATACATATGATCTATTCTTTAGTTCTTATAATTACCCAGTGAATTAGGCAAACATTAGAAATAAAGCTCAGATGTACCATCTCAACCTAAGCCCAGCATTTTTTCACTGAATCATGCCACCTCCTTCTCTATGCTACACCTTTGCCCAAGGTGAATTAAAGATGTTGGAGATTTAATCCTTTGCTTATACGTCTGTTTTTAACTGCCAGAAGGACACTTGGGATCTTGGTTTAATAGCTGGACTCAGTAGGGCAGACATGATGTCCTTATTTTAGAAACAGCTTTCTCTCTAGGACCAGGGGATTGAGCAATTTGGGTGGTATTATAGGAAACCTTTTGCCTCTGGGTCAAAGTCACTGGGCTCCAGACCAAGTCAGTAATGATCAAATGCCAGTCTGTCTGACAGCTGTCTGGTGGCCTCTGTGATAGGGCCTCCAGCCAGTCACTTGTGGGCAACCTTCCATGCCGCATCCAGTGCCTGCTGCCATTTCTAATGGCAGGCACAGCAGAAAGGTTGGCAGTTCAAATAGGCACAGAGACCCTGGTATCCATTATTCGAGACCAACACTTAAATTCTAATTTAATAACAGTTCCCAAACCAGTAGCAATTTCTCTCCCAAAGAAGGCTCTTTCTCTGGGCCATCTGCCCCACTCATCAGCCCACCACTTTCTCTTTTCAAATAGTGAGATGAAAATTTACCTTTGAATTAAGCACAAGGTCAGATAAAATAAGTCACTGTGAACAGTCATTATATTTTCTGTCACTGGACCAATTAAGATTTCCAGCTGTCATTTTCTGATGTTGCAGCGCCATAAAAAACGACACTGAGATGCATTGATCTGTGTCAAAGCTGCTTCCAAGGGAAAATGGGACCCAAAATAATGATAATTGTCATAGGATGTCACACCATTAAATGAAACATAAAAAGCAAAACACTGTGGGGAATCTGCAAAGTCATCCTCCTTGTCGAGGTGAGACCACGTTACACCAAGCCGAGCCCACTGTTTCAGTGACTATTCTTGCTCTAAGGTGGATACCCTCCGTGGTCTCTAATAAAACAGATTCTGCCCTGTTCATGCTAATTTGATTTCAATTGAAGTTTCAAACTCATAATCATTTGAATAAGAGAATCTTGCTGGAATCTCAAGATTATGTAAAGTAGGTCATCTACTTCTTATACTTTCAAATAGTTCAGCCCATTAGATCCCCTTTACCAAAAATTGCAAACTCTAATATTTGCTTCAGTTCAGTTCAGTTGCTCAGTTGTGTCCAATTCTCTGTGACCCCATAGACTGCAGAATGCCAGGATTCCCTGTCCATCACCAACTCCTGGGACTTGCTCTAATTCATGTCCTTTGAGCTGGTGATGCCTTCCAACCATCTCATCCTCTGTCATCCCCTTCTCCTCCTGCCTTCAATCTTTACCAGCATCAGGGTCTTTTCAAATGAGTCATTTCTTCACATCAGGTAGCCAAAGTATCAGAGTTTCACCTTCAGCATCAATCCTTCCAATGAATATTCAGGCTTGATTTCATTTAGAATGGACTGATTGAATCTCTTCGTAGTCCAAGGGACTCTCGAGTCTTCTCCAACACCACAGATCAAAAGCATCAATTCTTCAGCACTCAGCTTTCTTTATAGTCCAACTGTCACATCCATACATACTGGAAAAACCATACTTTTGACTAGATGGACGTTTGTTGGCAAAGTAATGTCTATTCTTTTTAATATGCTGTCTAGGTTGGCCATAGATTTTCTTCCAAAGTACAAGTGTCTTTTAATTTCATGGCTGCAATCACCATCTACAGTAATTTTGGAGCCCCCCAAAATAAAGTCTCTCACTGTTTCCATTGTTTCCCCATTGTATGCCATGAAGAGACGGGACTGCATGCCATGATCTTCGTTTTGTGAATGTTGAGTTTTAAGCCAACTTTTTCACTCTCCTCTGTCACTCTCATCAACAGGCTCTTTAGTTCCCCTTCACTTTCTGCCATAAGGGAGGTGTCATCTGCTTATCTGTGGTTATGGATATTTCTCCCGGCAATATTGATTCCAGCTTGTACTTCATTCAGTCCAGCGTTTCACATGATGTACTCTGCATATAAGTTAAATAAGCAGGGTGACAATATGCAGCCTTGACGTACTTCTTTCCTGATTTGGAAACCCTTCTCTTTTTCCATGTCCAGTTCTAACTGTTGCTTCTTGACCTGCATACATATTTCTTAGGAGGCAGGTCAGGTGGTCTGGTATTCCCATCTCTTTCAGAATTTTCCACACTTTGTTGTGATCCACACAGTCAAAGGCTTTGGCATAGTCAATAAAGCAGAGAAAGACGTTTTTTGGAAATCTCTTGCTCTTTCTATGATCCAGCAGATGGTGTCAATTTGTTCCCTGGTTCCTCTGCCTTTTCAAAATCTAGCTTGAACATCTGGAAGTTCACGGTGCATGTACTGTTGAAGCCTAGCTAGGAGGATTTTGAGCATTACTTTGCTAGCATATGAGATGAGTGCAACTGTGCAGTAGTTTGAGCATTTTTTTGCATTGCCTTTCTTCGGGATTGAAATGAAAATGGATCATTGTCCCACCCTGTGGCCACTGTTGAGTTTTCCAGATTTGCTGGCATTTTGAGTGCATCACTTTAATAGCATCATCTTTTAGGATCTGAAATAGCTCAACTGTAATTCTATCACCTCCACTAGCTTTGTTCATAGTGATGCTTCCTAAGGCCCACCTGACTTTACATTGCAGGATGTCTGGCTCTAGGTGAGTGATCACACCATCGTGGTTATCTGGGTCCTGAAGATCTTTTTTTATAGTTCTTCTGTGTATTCTTGCCACCTGTTAATATCTCCTGCTTCTGTTTCCATTCCATTTCTGTCCTTTATTGTGCCCATCTTTGCATGAAATCTTCCCTTGGTATTTTCTTGAAGAGATCTCTAGTCTTTCCCATTCTGTTGTTTTCCTGTACTTCTTTGCTTTGATCACTGATGTTTGTATGACTGGAACCTAAAATTCTTTTTGTCCTCCAAACATTGAGGGGTGTGTGTGTGTGTGTGTGTGTGTGTGTTTCACTAATGGAGTTCTAGCTTTAAAAAGTACAGCATTTACTGAAAATGAAATGGGGAATAAGAAAAAGAATTGAAAGTGCATATAAGAATCACCATCAGAAGAAGAATTTGCAATCAAGGATCACTAAAATGAAATAATGAAGTTCTGTCCCTATTTTGCGGTACTGGAAGCTGTTTTTAATGTAAAGGTATAATTGTAAATATTCTAAAAGCCATTGAAATATGTATTCAAAACATGAATTTGATGGTATGTAACATATATCAATAAAATTATTGAAAAAACAAAAAGAAGAAATGAAACATTGCAAGGACACAGAGGAGAAAGAAAGGTGCTTCTTGCCCCTCCAGATGACTGATTGGGCGAAAACAGAGCTTAATGAGCAAAGGGATTTTGTTAAGATGTTACTAAATTTACCACAAGATGAAAGAATGGGAGATGACCTTATAATAACATCATTATTTAAATATTTATTTCTTAGAGGAATCTATTATTTTATATTTCCCTAAGTCTGGAACAAAAGTGTAAATTTTTGAAATAACTTTAAACACAAAGAAACATACTTTTGCCCAGACACTTTATCAAATTATTCACCTGTTTTCTTGTTAGAAGGGACAGGGATGCCATGGGATATTTTCCTCCTTCACTAGTGCTTGCAATTTGGCCGTTCCATAAAATAATCATCTGGATAAGAGAATCTTGTTAGAAGCTCAAAATCTATGCAAAGTAGGCCATCTATTTATGCTTTCAAGAAAAGTTCAGTTGATTAAATTCAAAACAAACTCAGTTATTTAAATTTTCCAAAAATTCAAACTTTATCCAATCTTTGCATGCCCAGGAACTAAAATTCTTTTTGTCTATTAGTCTTGAGGGGCATGGAGAGACAGTCCTGAATATAGTAGATTTTCCTCTTGGAAATGATAAAATATGAACCAGTAGTGAGCTAGAACTACTTCACAAGCTCACCAGATTCAATGATCAGACTTTTAAGAATTTTGTGTCATTGACCACTGCCATTATTAAACATAAAATAATATAAATTACAATTCAGAAAATTATATTAGAAACAAAAGTAATATATATTCAAAACATCATTTCTTAAAGATCTTCATACTTTGTACTATCATCCATGTCTACTGTAATGTATGGCAGGAATACTATATAATTATGTGCTATGAAATCTCTCAGTTCTGCGTTCAGTGACATCACCTTGGTAACTTTATTTTATTGTCTGATTCGTCATTTATTGATGTTAGTAAAATATTAACTAACATTTTTGTTAGAACTACACTCATGTGCATTGAACAAATTGGCTATAAATACAAGAGTTCAAAAACTGGGTTAAAACTCAAACATTAAAAAAACTAAAATCATGGCATCCGGTCCCATCACTTCATGACAAATAGAAGGGGAAAAAGTGGAAGCAGTGACAGATTTCATTTTCTTGGGCTCCAAAATTACTGCTAATGGTAACTGCAGCCATGAAATTAAAAGATGCTTGCTCCTTGCAAGGAAACCTATGACAAACCTAGACAACATATCAAAATGCAAAGACATTACTTTGCTGACAAGGTCCATATAGTCAAAGATATGGTTTTTCCAGTAGTCATGTATGGATATGAGAGTTGGACCATAAAGAAGACTGGGCACCAAAGAATTAATGCTTTCAAACTGTGGTGCTGTAGAAGACTCTTGACAGTACCTTGGACTGCAATGAGATCAAACCAGTCAATCCTAAAGGAAATCAACCCTGAATATTCATTGGAAGGACTGTTGCTGAAGCTGAAATTCCAATACCTGATATGAAGAGCTAACTCATTGGAAAAGACCCTGATGCTGGGAAAGATTAAAGCAAATGGAGAAGGGGATGACAAAGGATGAGATGGTTGGATGGCTGGATCAATGACTCATTGAATATGAGTTTGAGCAAACTCCAAGAGATGGAGAAGGACAGGGAAGCTTGGCATGTAGCAGTCCATGGGGTCAAAGTGTTGAACATGACTTAGTGACTGAACAACAACAACAGCAGCAGTTCAGCTAAGATCAATTAGAACACTACATGAGAATCAATTAGCTATTTGTTATAAAGTGGATTGCATATTCAATTAATAATGATAAATTCCATTTGTTTTACATCAGTTAAATGTAAAATAAACTTCTGTATGCATGCTTTCATTTTATGTATATTTTATACATAAACAGATATATTTTCTTCTAGTAGGAAGTGAGCCAGTTGTTAAACATTTATTAGCAAACCACTGGAGAAAATTTTCTAGGGAAGTAACATCAGATTATGGAGGGCCTTCTTCATAACACAGGGAAGGCAAAATAAATCATTGCCCTACAGAGGGGTGGAAATCACTGTAATTAATCTTCATACAGTTTTATGGAATTTAAGTGGCCTTCACAAAATTTGACACATCTTTTCTGAGAAATCTGGAAAATGCATTTCACCATTTCTTTCAAGACTGATACTCAAATGAAGCATGAACTAACAAGAATCTTCTGATGAAGGAAGTGCTCTAAATGGAACTTAACAATAAGGAGGCGTAATATTTTCATATTTTTCCTGCATATTAAAGCATATTAAATCCTTTTAGCTCACTGTAATCTGACTTTTCTCCAAGAAGAAAATGAATAATTAAGCATAATCCACCTTCTAGTCAGTGTCTATATTTTAGGATCGTATGAAATAAGGGGTATTTTGCAGTTCCTTTCTTACAGGTTCCATCTACACACTTCATTTTTAAAGAAATAATATGAAGTGCTTTTTAAAGCATTTTCAATAGATTTCAGTCATCATCAAATGGAGTTCAGTGAACAAATATGTATGCACAGGAATTTCTTGCATCATTTGCAATAATGACCAACTGGAAAGAACAGAAAAAAGGACCAGCTAAATACCTTAGAGCAATCCACCCAAGCAATATCATTTAATCTTCAGAAAGAGTGAAGAAGATCTATACACATCAACATGAAATGATATGAAGCAGTAAGGACAGCACTGTCTACATGGCTTGAATGCATTATTTAAAAACTATAAGTATACTATATTTAATGAAATTTAGACAAATTTTTGGAGAATTCACTTTAAACTGTTAACCCTGATAACCTATGAGGAATGAGGGACTTGATTTTGAGGCTTTTGCATTTTATTATATTATTTTGTATAGTGTGCATTTTTCCCAATGAGCAAGCATTAATCTAATAATAACAAATGCCAAAAAGTCATCTTAGGAAAACAGATGTTCCAGGTAGATTTTGGTCTTTGCTTCTTCTTGCAGGTGGAAGTGGGGAGGGAGGGATTATAGCATTGACAGTCCAAATGTTATCAACTCAAATACTTGCTAAGGTGTGCAAAATCTCCAGCTCCTTCCAAGGTCATTCTAAACCTTATGTTCAGAGGAGAAATGAAGAAGTCCCACCTATGCACAAAAAGGAATACCTTATGGGATGGAAGTGATAAATCATATCAGTGTTTAAGATCTTGAGAGATCTAGTAAAATCAACCAGTCCTCATTTTTCATGATTCTATAACATTTGGACTAGAGGTTGCTTCATGACGTTAATAGCAGATAAATTAACCCATAAAAGGACCCACCCCTAGAAGTGTTTAGCCAGAAGGAGAATTTTGACGTTTCTCCAAAGACACGCTGAGACAAATAGAAAGGGATGGGGTTATTTTTATGACAAGGACATTTTGCTTGTATGTAGTAAGTCCCCTACATAGACATGAGCTCTGCTCTAGGAGTGTGTTCGTAAGTCCAATTTGTTCATAACTCCAACAAAGTTAGCATAGGTTCCCAACTAACACAATTGGCTATACAGTACTGTACTATAATAGGCTTATAATAGTTTTCACACAAATAATACATAAAAACAAACAAACACAAAAAACAAAGAGAACATTTTTAATCTTAGAGTGTATTATCTTGAAAAATACAGTAGTACCAGCTGCATCATTGCTGCTTTTATACTTGTTTCTGGATATCCTGGGCTTGAAATAAAGATACTGTAATTTTGCACTCTATATGGTCATGTACAGTAAAAGTACACAAAAGCACTGCCTCCCTGCTGTTAATCTAAATGTCTTTAAACCTGAGTGAAATCACCGTTACATATTGTTCAGTTCCACAAGCTCGGGCTACTTCTGGATTTGAGGGTAGAATGAAAGAAGAAAGGAAGTTGAAAAGAGGAGAGCAATAAAAGGGGGGACAGGTAAGAAGAATGGAGAGGGAAATGAAATATGCATAAAATAAGCAAATCAGACTGAGTGACACTAATTATTTTGTGTCATGATGTACAACACTAGCCCTAAATCATTATCTGATCTCTCCTCTTTACACCAGAAATATTTCAAACAAATCCAGTCATGTTGGCGTATGTACAGATATTTAACCATCTTGCTCAAGCAAGTATCATCTCATCCCAGTTACTCTTCCTATTTAAATGATAGGAAGTCCTACTAGATCCTACTCTTCCCACTTGTTTACTTAGTCATTCTTTCAGCATACACCATGCACTAACTCTATGCCAGGCACAATGCTTAATGCTGGTGATAAGAAGAACAAATCAGATGCATTCTCTGCAATTTGGTGACCTCATTTCCTACCAATTTTCCTCCCTCATTTTCATTCAGCCCTTCTTTCCCTCCACGCTGCCATCTGTTTTTACACCTTCAGAAATTTGCAGTGAGTGGTTGCTCCCCTTGAATACCCTATCCCTAGACATCTGTGTGGTTATCTCCTTCATTTCAATCAAGTATTTCCTCAAATGCCATCTTCTTTAGAAGGTCTTCCATGCTCAACTCATTTACTTCTGCAGCCACTGTTCCTTTAGCACTTTTGCTTAGCAGGATTCAATTTCTGAGATACTATATTCTTTACTTGTTTAAGTTTGTAATTTACTATCTCCCTACTCTACAATAGAAGCTTCTTAGGAGAAGCGATCCTGTTGGTTTTGATCACTGATATATCTTGAGTCCTAAGAAAAGGACTAAGAATAGGACTAAGTCCTAAGAATAAGACAAATAGCATCTGTCTAGTAAATATTTGTTTAATAAATGAACGATTGAATAAACATGATAGACACAAGCAATCCTTTTAATTTCCCGCTCTTACTTTCTAGTTTTTGAAAGACTTTCTTCTCTTTCTGACCTATACTAACTCAAATCTCCTCCATTTCTTGTACCAGATTATCCTTCGTCCTGCCAAGGTTTTTTACTTCTTCCTGATACTTTGGTGAATTCGTCTTGTCTACGGGGTTCATTGTTATTTAAAATAATTCCCCAAAACTATTAAGAATTTACATTGATAATCACCTGAAACATTTAAGTAAAAACGCTGCAGTGTGTAACACAAAGCAATTATGTATAAGAGACAGTTGGAAAACACAAAATTTAATATTCATTTTATACACACACACACACAGGTGGCTAGGAGGCTAGGAGCTGGGAAAAGATCCAGAAAAATGGGTAGAGAAAAATAAAAGAAGAGAAAACTTTCCCAATTTTTTAAAGTGAAAGTGAAGTCACTCAGTTGTGTCCGACTCTTTGCAACCCCATGGACTGTAGCTTACCAGGCTCCTCCGTCCATGGATTTTTCCAGGTAAGAGTCCTGGGGTGGGTTGCCATTTCTTTCTCCAGGGGATCTTCTCAACCCAGGGATCGAACCCGGTTCTCCCATACTGCAGTCAGACGCTTTACCGTCTGAGCCACTAGGGAAGCCAAAATTTTTTTTTTAAGAAGAACTAAATGACTAATTCTCAGACAAAATTACTTTTATTAAGCTCATAGTCTCTCTCTCAAAAATAACCATATTTTTTAAAATCTAGTAAATATATTATGATGTTTCAAACTTAACTGTATATTACTAGGTCTTCTGGCTCAGAAAAACTTTCATTCCCAAGAGTTGTTCCCTTCTAAAAAATAAAATTCAAATCAATAAAATTGAATCCTATGAATACCAGCTCTGTTTATTCCCAGGATTAGAGTATATGAAGTCTCTTAAAAATTGATTGTTTCTGAACTATTGCTGTATTCAAAGCCAAAAAATGTTAATTTTTAGGCTTGGATTAGACAATCTTGATTCTCTGATATGAAACACAGGCCTTTTCTGATTTTGGAAGGGTGGTAGTATTGACTAGTTGACTTGGAATGTTGGAAGAGTTTTTATAATTCTGCTATAAACTGGTTACATAGCCTTTGGAAATAAATCATCCTCAGTGAGTCTCAGTTTCCTCATCTGTAAAATGAGTTAATTTGGAATAGTTGATCCCTAAATTCTCTCTAATCTCTGATGTTATATGATTTTATGAAATGATTAATGAGCCATGATAAGATTTCCCATCCAGCTGGAGATAAAGTAATTTACAGAAAATAGCTGTATGTATGCAAATGTTCTCTGGGAAATGCATTCATATTTTTATTTGGATTCATATTTTTATTTGAAGAATCGAGAAACATCTTCTACTTCTGTAACTCCAGCAACATGAGCAGAATATTGCCTTCATTTAAATAAAATAAAATCTTTAAGCAACTATTAAAAAGCGTCCTAGGAAATTCCCTGGTGGCCCAGTGGTTTGGACTCTGCATTTGCACTGCAAGGGCCTGTGTTCAATCCCTGGTTTAGGGGAACTAAGATCTAGGAAGCTGTGCAGTCAAAAAACTTAAAAAAATAAATAAATAAAAGTGTTCTAAATTAAATGGCTTTGTTTCATGAAACAAATTGTTTTTGTTCTTCAAGAAATAATTCTTGAAATTGGTATTAAGAACGTGGAGACAAAAATAACAATAACAAAACAGTAAATCCTAATACATATATGTATGGATATGGATATATACAATATTTAGCTATGGTTAACTCTTAAACCACTTTTACTTATTTAGTAGTTACATCCATACTAAGATGTAGGCATATTTATTTTTATTCACATTTGAATCACTTTGAAATTGGCTTGCTTTTCATCTTGCATTCACTGAGCTAACAATTCATCATGGACCTGTGAACATTTATGTATCAGGTTTGAAATATATAGATATATGTATTACTAAAGATTAGAAGATAAATATTTTTTTATTCAGATCTCAAGGTGCTCTATGAACCTTTCCATTTAAAAAAGCCTAATAATCTCATCTAAATAGATATTCGGAAAAAGTAATTTGGCCCACATTTCAAAAGATGATGGCACAAATTTGAAGAAGAAATCGAAGGCATTGTAGGAGGTTTTAGACAGCATTTACTGCACTTTTGCAAGAACATTAAAATGTGTCCTTTGATTAGTGATGTGTGTAGATTTTTGAAGGGTAAGCCAACTTTCTCCTTTTGCTCTTTTCCTTCCGTGTTTAATACAATACATGAAATATGACCTAAGCTATTAATCTAAACATTATTCTCATTAGTTTCAAAGCACAGTTATTGCTCCAAAGTATTTTTATAAACGGCACCCTGCTTCATCTTGGCTCTGCTTTTACGTTCGAGACCAAACAAAGCTCGCTATTCCCCCTTCTCTTGGATGCTGAGCCAAAAAGCAGAGCTTGGTATCTCCAATTCCAGCTGTGCTTTTATTGTGCTTTACATCAATCAAAGCTTCAAAAAGATTCCAGAAAGATTTTTCTCAGTTTTCACATCAGAGGGGTTTGCACAAAATCGCTGTGCCGTAGGGGGGCCTGATAAGAAATCTCAGAAGGAAAGAAAGTGTATGGGTAGGGAGACTCTGGGAGAGAAGGCTGGGGAAGGATTATCAATGTCCTAGATAAAAAAGTTTTCTGATGGAAAAGCAGTACAATTTGGTGCACAGTGCAAGAGTCATATACAAGAGTCTACAAACTTTCAAGCAATACTGGATCTTACAATAGGCACCATGGGTGATAAGCAAGCTGAGATTTACATGGTCAGATGAACCCATGTGAACCTCTCTTATGTAGGTGCCATTAGCCCACCTGAAGGACTAGGGAGCTTTGTAGTCAGTTCTCTGGGAGTGGCAGAGGGAGCCTCTGACTATAACTGGCTAGTTGTGTATGCCAAGTCACTTCAGTTGTGTGCAACTCTGTACAACGCTATGTACTGTAGCCTCCCAGGCTCCTCTGTCCATGGGATTCTCCAGGCAAGAATACTAGAGTGAGTTGTCACTTCCCATCCAGGGGATCTTCCTGACCCAGGGATTGGACCTGCATCTCTTGCATTGTCGGGCAGGTATTTTACCACTAGCGCCACCTGACGGGCCAGCATAAGATTTGCCTCCTATGTTTCCTCATAGCTCAGTTGGTAAAGAATCCGCCTGCAGTGCAGGAGACCCTGGTTCAATTCCTCGGTCGGGAAGATCTGCTGGAGAAGGGACAGGCTACCCATTCCAGTATTCTTGGGCTTCCCTTGTGGTTCAGCCGGTAAAGAATCTGCCTATAATACGGGACACCTGGGTTCAATCCCTGGGTTGGGAAGATCCCCTGGAGAAGGGAAAGGCTACCCACTCCAGTATTCTGGTCTGGAGAATTCCATGGACTATGAAGTCCATGGGGTCGTAAAGAGTCGGACACGACTGAGCTACTTTCCCTTCCCTTCCATGCATTTCTTCAGAGATATTTTTAAAATTGGAGCCCCAGTTACTACCACTCTTACCTTCTACTGCTACAAACCTCTCTCTTTCTCATCAGTATCCAATGTTCCATTTAATAAATAACTAGATGAAATTGAATTCTAGGTTGAGGTACCCATTTGGCAAGGTTATGAAATTGCATAGTGGTAGAGATAGGCTGCAACTTAGGACATTTCTATTCCAGGGCCCTGAGCTCATCCTCACTATGCTATGATAACTCAAGATATTGAAGAACGGCCACATCTGACCCCCACAGGCCAGATCCAAGGATGGATGATCAATATCTTTAAAGGAAAAATTCCCATCAACTTCTCCCATCAACTTCTTAATTCTCATCTTACCTCTAATAAGATGGAGACCTGTGTAACCACTGGCTTTGACAGAAAGTCACTATGAACCATCAGGCAAGTTGTCAGACTTTGAGTTTGCATATCATTTGACACTTAGAATTTTTACCCTACCCGCAAGTTGATACCCAAGCTTATCCTCTATTAACTCAGTCACCTACGGGTGCCATTCAATATCAGCCATCTTGGCATGTCCCTTGTTGTTTATCTTGCCAAAATAATACTCCCTTCATATTGATGAGTCTGTCTTTTAAGATGCCAACATATCATTGACATCTCCCCTGACTCTTCTAGACCACATTACTCTCTCTCTGCATACTAACTACTAAAATGTACTACTACTACATGTAGTACTACTGCGTACTAACAACAATGCATGCTGTTAACAACACATGCCTAATCACTTGATTCAATACAAATTCTTTCTAGGCAAAGTGGTGGCTTAAGGAAAGTCACCAATTTATATGCTTTCCTCTTTCCTTTTGTTCTTAGAACAGTGCTAAAAAAAAAAAAAACCACAGTGGCAAAACTGGAGCTTTCCTTTTGAGATCTCTGTTGTTTTGGAATAGGTAGGAATTGCAAAAAAGTGATAGGACTGTCCAAGTGATGAAACTTTTCTCATTATGGTCAGAGGACATTCAGTACGAATTGCCCTTCTCCACACAAAATAATGCGTGGATATCTCCGTGTTTCCTCAGTTTCTAACCCGTTTCTTCCTGGTTCTCAGGTGGTGCTGGTGGTAAAGAATCCACTTGCCAATATAGGAAATGCAAGAGATGCAGGTTTGATTCCTGGGCCAGGAAGATCCCCTGGAGGAGGAAATGGCAACCTGCTCCAATATTCTTGCCTGGAAAGCTCCATGGGCAGAGAAGCCTGGCGGCTATAGTCCATGGGGCCACAAAGAGTTGGACACGACAGCACAGTTGGAGGACAACGGCAGAACCTATCCAAGTACAGAAACTTTGCTCTTTATGGTCACAGAACATTCAGCATAAATTTTCCTTCTCCACACAAAGTAATATGTGGGTATCTGCATATTTTCTCAGACTCTAACCCTAATTTCTGCCTGAGTCCCTAATTTTGTCAGAACAATTCCTTGACTGATGAACTTAAGCAATGAGAAACCATAAACGAGTGTTGTGCACTTCACAGAGTTATTATTTCCCCCAAAGAAATAGGGATACTTCTCTTAGACAAATAAATGGGCCCATATTATCACTGAATGTGGAATCAAGGGACTCATTTACTTTTCATCTTCAATGGATATGAAGAGTTTTTCTTTTATGTAATAAATACCAAGTACTCCTTATACAAAATTTAGGACAGCACAATAAATAAAATAAAAGCCACAGGATAGATGTAATTATTTAAATCATTTTACAATAAGTGTCCAAACATACACATTCACATATATATGGTAGCAAAAGGGATTTATACTGCACATATTTTTCTGCAGCTTCCTTTTTCACATACTACGTAAGCATCAGTTATAAAGTTAACTATTGTTCTATAATTCTTTTTAAAGATTGACCCATAGGTATAATCTATTTTGACATTACATTGCTTCTAAATGTTTTATGTTATATAATATATATGAGATAAATTTTATGTAGATATTTTATGTTATAAACAACACAATGGACAATCTTGCTTGGATACCATATTTCAGAACTGAGAACATAGTATTATTTTAAGCCGTGAATTAGTGATATCTGATTTAGCATGGAGCTGAAGAGATTGTTTAGAATGAGAATAAAAGGGCTAAGGAGACTATTTTAGAGCCTATAGCAACAAGTAAGAGAGCATAAGAGCTCATAAATCTTTTTTTTCTTTTTATTAATTTTTATTGGAGTATAGTTCCTTTATGATGTTGTGTTAGTTTCTACTGTACAGGAGAGTGAATCAGCTGCATGTATAAACATATCGCCTTTTTTTATGGTTCTATTTCCTTCTCATTTAGGTCACCACAGAGCACTGAGTAGAGTTCCCTGAGCTATACAGTAGGGTCATAAATCTTGACTTCCCAACTTTCCACAAAATTAGGTGGGCTAGGGAGGTAGAGTTAGAGGAAGCTGAAAGATGGAAAAAATCAGATAGTCACTATCTTTGGTGATGGATTCATAGTGACAGGCTCCCCGCCTGAGGTTTTCCTCTTGGCCTGGAATAGGAACATACAGAGACACGCATGCATACATATATCATATGTATAGCATCATGATATGTAAAATCATGAGATTTATAAAGTTGCCAACAAATGAAGGAAGCGGTCCAAGGACTCAAAGATTGGGAAGGTGAGGAACAATTAATGAGACAGGAATAACACTAGGAAAGTGAGGTATCCTCAAAGTTGGGAAAAGAAAAGAATGACTGGCTTTGAAAAAAACTACAGATAACTCAGGAAATTCAAGAATAAGAGTCTTTCAAAAACGTGAATGAATGCTCTGTAGAACAACCTCAAAGTTGAAAAGAAAAACAAAAAAAAACCCTCAAAGGTAGATCAATATTGTTTAAATGAAAATAGTGATCAGAATATTTTTTCTTCTTTTCTCATGTGTGCCTTTTTCAAAGTTTAGTTGGAGACTTACCAAATCTATCAACTATGTTATGACTATTTGTTTAGGGTCTCAGTGTTCACAATCGTCCTCTCCTGGTCCCCCACCTATAAAATGCTAATAATAATACTTGCCAATTAGGATTAACTGATAGAGTGTTGGCAAAGCATGCAGAAATTTGGGGGCGAAATAAATCAGGCAAGCACAATATGTTATTATTATACTCAGCACTGTTCTCTTTCCTGTCAGGAGGTTGTTCATTTCTCAGCTACCCTAGAGTTTTAACAGGGGCTTCCAGGAGAGCAAGATCTATATTCCTACTGTCTGGTAGAATCTGATAGCTGCTAACCTTGCCAATGAGGCAAAAATAGCTGAAGTCACAGCATCTCTTCATCTCCTTAGAGGGCTCCAAACATGGCAAGGCATAAGACCGAGCAGCATTCAGTGAGTGGAGAGATCTGAACGCAGCCTTTCCTGAAAACTAAGAATCAGAAGTAAAAACTCCAAGGGGATCTTAGAAGCAATGGTAGCCCATGATTTTCAACACAACCCTAAGGACTCAGTCTGCTGGGGAAAGAACACCAGACCTACACTTATCTTTTCTGTTGCACCCGCAGGCCTTATGTATAAGTTACTCTTCAGAATGAACATAATAAAGCTGTAAGGCCAGCACTGTGTAAGCAAAGCGAAAAGTAAGTGAACTATCTGAACCATTTGGGAAAAAGTGTTCTATAGGTTTAAATGTACCTATTCAGGAAAAAGGGAGGTTTTGGATTCCTCAGTTTTATTTTGCTTGAGTTTTAGAGATTTTGAGAAAGGAATGTAAAAAAGAGAACAGTAAATGAATAGAGATCTATTGGTATGTGTAAAACTGAAGCAATATTTTTAATATACCTTAGAAGCCTTATTCGGAGAAGGCAATGGCACCCCACTCCGGTACTCTTGCCTGGAAAATCCCATGGATGGAGGAGCCTGGAAGGCTACAGTCCATGGGGTCGCTGAGGGTTGGACACAACTGAGCGACTTCACTTTCACTTTTCACTTTCATGCACTGGAGAAGGAAAAGGCAGCCCACTCCAGTGTTCTAGCCTGGAGAATCCCAGGGACGGGGGAGCCTGATGGGCTGCCGTCTATGGGGTCGCACAGAGTCAGACATGACTGATGCGACTTAGCAGCAGCAGAAGCCTTGTTAATTGATTACTATCTCTGTTCGTTTCCAAGGCAAACCATTCAATATCACAGTAATCCAAACCAATGCCCCAACAAGTTAACACTGAAGAAGCTGAAGTTGAACGGTTCTATGAAGACCTACAAGACCTTTTAAAACTAACACCCAAAAAAGATGTCCTTTTCATTATAGGTGACTGGAATGCAAAAGTAGGAAGTCAAGAAACACCTGGGGTAACAGGCAAATTTGGCCTTGGAATACAGAATGAAGCAGGGCAAAGGCTAATAGAGCTTTGCCAAGAGAACGCACTGGTCATAGCAAACACCCTCTTCCAATAACACAAGAGAAGACTCTACACATGGACATCACCAGATGGTCAACACTGAAATCAGATTGATTATATTCTTTGCAGCCAAAGATGGAGAAGCTCTATACAGTCAGCAAAAATAAGACCGGGAGATGACTGTGGCTTAGGTCATGAACTCCTTATTGTCAAATTCAGACTTAAATTGAAGTGGGGAAAACCACTAGATCATTCAGGTATGGCCTAAATCAAATCCCTTATGATTATACAGTGGAAGTGAGAAATAGATTTAAGGGCCTAGATCTGATAGAGTGCCTGATGAACTATGGACGGAGGTTCATGACATTGTACAGGAGACAGGGATCAAGACCATCCCCATGGAAAAGAAATGCAAAAAAGCAAAGTGGCTGTCTGGGGAGGCCTTACAAATAGCTGTGAAAAGAAGAGAAGCGAAAAGCAAAGGAGAAAAGGAAAGAATTAAGCATCTGAATGCAGAGTTCCAAAGAATAGCAAGAAGAGATAAGAAAGCCTTCTTCAGCGATCAGGGCAAAGAAATAGGGGAAACCAACAGAATGGGAAAGACTAGAGATCTCTTCAAGAAAATTAGAGATACCAAGGGAATATTTCATGCAAGGATGGGCTCGATAAAGGACAGGAATGGTATGGACCTAACAGAAGCAGAAGATATTAAGAAGAGGTGGCAAGAATACACAGAAGAACTGTACAAAAAAGATCTTCACGACCAAGATAATCATGATGGTGTGATCCAGACATCCTGGAATGTGAAGTCAAGTGGGCCTTAGAAAGCATCACTACGAACAAAGCTAGTGGAGGTGATGGAATTCCAGTTGAGGTATTTCAAGACCCTGGTGTGTGAGCCCAGGTAGGAAAGTGCTAACCCCCGTCCTCCATGGCTCCATAGAGCTATTACAAACCGAATGCATACCTGAGATGAGCCTTCAATCCTTGGAGGCAAAGAGACTGAGACACAGTCCCGCAGAGGCAGCCCACACTGTAACTCAGCAGCTGAGCTGGAGACAATGGCAGTAAGGAATTTCAAGCTTTAGACCCCAGTGCAATTCACAACAGCACTGTCAGTGCCTATTCAGCTGAGGGTTTGAGCTGCAGCTGGAGTTCTCAGCTGAGGTTGTAAGAGTCTGGCTGCCCAGCTCCAAAGGAAGTACTCACTGATAGAAAGCATTACTAAGAGGGTGCTAGAGATGTAAAGGAAGGAAAGCAAAAATGATCCACACCATTGAGGCCAGGGGAAATTTGGGATCCACAGTTCCCAAGGTCAAGGGAAACTGCAAGGGTTAGTCCTCAGTTGTGGCCGACTTTTTGTGACCCTATGGGCTGTAGCCCACCAGGCTCCTCTGTCCACGGAATTCTCCAGGCCAGAATACTGGAGTGAATAGCCATTCCCTTCTCCAGAGGATCCTCCCGACTCAGGGATCGAACCCAGGTCTTCTGCATTGCAGGCAGATTCTTTACCATCTGAGCCACTAGGGAAGCCAGGGGAAGGCTGTTCATTTTTAATTCAGGACATTCAAGGATGAATGTCCACCAGGGCGAGGAGGCAGTTATTCTTTTTCATTAGTATTATCATTTTTTAAATTAAATTTAGCTTTTTGGATAGTTGTTTTGATTTCTGGAAACCACAGCAAATCATGTTCTCCCAGTTAATAATGAAAGTAACAACTGTGGGTGGATGCTTACTATTGAAGAATCTTCTTTTTGTCCCACTAAACAAAGTAGCAGTATTAGATAAACCTGAGCTAGTGTTTCACATCCTCACAGTGTATCTTAGCCCTCAGGATTCCCTGCTATCTCCCTACATTCTGATTTCAGAGAAGCCCCTTTGATCCTCATAATATCTCAGCCAGAGCCTGTGTCTCCGCTGCTCAGAACACTCTAACGACTTCCCTTTTCCTTAGAAGTAGAAGAAAAAGGCCCTCCAGTGGCCCTGAAGGCCCCACGCAAGCCAGGCTTCACTGCATATTGCTCTTTCCTCTATGACCTACTCTCCCCTTCCATCGCTCTGAGCCTCCTGATGTAATGGCCTGCCTGCTGATTGTAGAAAGGAGGAATGATCTCACTTCAGAGCCTTTACATTTGTTTGCTTTGCTTGATCTGCTTATCTACAAGTGGTCCCCAAGGCTCAGTCTCTCATCTCCTACAAGCATTTTCTCAAATGTCACCTTCTCAGCAAGTCCTTCCTTAACGATCCTTAAAAAAGAAACAAACAAACAAACAAAAAAAAACCACACAAAAAAACAAGTACATCCACCACCCCTTAGGAACAAATTATCCCAACTCACTCTCTCAACCAGGTGGCGTTAGCGGTAAAGAACCAGTCTGCAAATGCAGGAGACATAAGAGATGTGGTTAGGTTCCTGGGTCAGGAAGATCCCCTGAAGGAGGGCAGGATAATCTACTGTAATATTCCAGCCTAGAATATCCCATGGACAGAGAGCCTGGTGGGCTACAGTCCAAGGGGTCACAAAGTCAAGACACAACTGAAGCGACATAGCACACACACACAATCTGCTTATCCAAAAGTGGTTCCCAAGGCCCACTCTCTCTTCTTCTACATTTTCTCAAATGTCACCTTTTCAGTAAGGTTTTTTTGGTTGTTGTTCAGTCGCTCAGTCATGTCCAACACTTTGCAACCCCATGGACTGCAGTATGCCAGACTTCTCTGTCCTTCACTGTCTCCCAGAGCTTGCTCACACTCATGTCCATTGAGTCAGTGATGCCAGTTGTCTTCTGTCGTCCCCTTCTCCTCCCACCTTCAATCTTTCCTAACATCAGGATCTTTGCCAACGAGTCAGCTCTTCGCATCAGATGGCCAAAGTATTAGAGCTTCAGCTTCAGTGTCAATCCTTCCAATGAATATCCAGGAATGATTTCATTTAGGATGGACTTGTTGGATCTCCTTGCAGTCCAAGGGCCTCTCAAGAGTCTTCTCCAACACCACAGTTCAGATTCTTCAGCGCTCAGCCTTTTTTATCGTCCAGCTCTTACATCCATACATGAATACTGTATGTATGTATGTGAGATGGTTGTCTTTCCTTAACCATCCTCAAACAAGAAACACACACATAAAAAAGAAACTACAATCTTCACCCTTAGAAATACACTCTCCCAATTCACTCTCTCTTCTTTATGCTTTTCCACAGGCATACTCTACATTTCAGAAATCTTGTGTGTTCTGTTAGGCACCTGGAGCCTTCACCAGAATTCAGGTTCCAGGAGGGGAGGGGCATTTGTCTTCTTTATTCACTGCCCTGTCCTCAATGCCTAGCAGAAAACCTGCCTAATAGTAAACATATTGAATGGGTTAATAAACCTCTAATCTATCTGACCAGAATCCTCCAACCTATAAGGAAAACATTTTTTGCATCCTTTGTGTGTCTTTGGCTGTTCCTCATTGCTTCAAACAGAAAATCCAGACATATCATGGATGCACTTAGTCATTGACCAACCAGGCCATCCTTAAATCATTGTTTTAACTACTTATCATATATCAAAAGGAAGTGTCTAACTTTTTCTTATTGTACTTTTGCTAAGGTCATGTTTATAATCAAAGTAAATATCTGTTTTCTAATAATGCTTATCCATATAAGTCAAATTGGGATCAAAATGATTCTGGTTTGTCAAAGCTACAGGGTTATACACTGGTACATTTTTATTCACAGAGCTTAAAGAACTAGGGAAGCTGGGACTTCCCTGGTCATCCAGTGGTTAAGAATCCACCTTCCAATTTAGGGAACATGAATTCAATCCCTGGTCAGGGAACTAAGATCCCAGAGGCCATGGGGCAACTAAGCCCACACACTCCAGAGCCCATGGTCTGCAACTAGAGAAATCCACACGCCAGAACAAAGACCCATTGCAGCCAAGGCGGGGGTGGGGAATAGAGAACTAAAATAAATTGATGACCAAGCACAGGATGCATTTCATATGGGACTCCCTAGCTTCCTGATTTCTAAATGTCTAAAATGAGGAAATAAGCTCAGCAATAAGTGATATTTATCAAGTTCCCTTCAGAAGTTTTCAGTTCAGTTCAGTCATTTAGTCATGTCCAGACTCTTTGTGACCCCATGAATTGCAGCTCGCCAGGCCTCCCTGTCCATCACCAATTCCCAGAGTTCACTCAGACTCACATCCATCAAGTCCGTGATGCCATCCAGCCATCTCATCCTCTGTCATCCCCTTCTCCTCCTGCCCGCAATTCCTCCCAGCATCAGAGTCTTTTCCAATGAGTCAACTCTTCGTATGAGGTGGCCAAAGTACTGGAGTTTCAGCTTCAGCATCATTCCTTCCGAAGAACACCCAGGACTGATCTCCTTTAGAATGGACTGGTTGGATCTCCTTGCAGTCCAAGGGACTCCCAAGAGTCTTCTTCAACACCACAGTTCAAAAGCATCAATTCTTTCGTGCTCAGCTTCCTTCACAGTCCAACTCTCACATCCATACATGACTACTGGAAAAACCATAGCCTTGACTAGACGGACCTTTGTTGGCAAAGTAATGTCTCTGCTTTTGAGTAAGCCATATAGGTTGGTCATAACTTTCCTTCCAAGGAGTAAGCGTCTTTTAATTTCATGGCTGCAGTCACCATCTGCAGTGATTTTGGAGCCCCAAAAAGTAAAGTCTGACACTGTTTCCCCATCTATTTCCCATGAAGTGATGGGACCAGATGCCATGATCTTCATTTTCTGAATGTTGAGTTTTAAGTGAACTTTTTCACTCTCCTTTTTCACTTTCATTAAGAGGCTTTTGAGTTCCTCTTCACTTTCTGCCATAAGCGTGGTGTCATCTGCATATCTGAGGTTCTTGATATTTCTCCTGGCAGTCTTGATTCCAGCTTGTGCTTCTTCCAGCCCAGCATTTCTCATGATGTACTCTGCATATAAGTTAAATAAGCAGGGTGACAATATATAGCCTTGACGTACTCCTTTTCCTATTTGGAACCAGTCTGTTTTTCCATGTCTAGCTCTAACTGTTGCTTCCTGACCTGCATAGAGGTTTCTCAAGAGGCAGGTCAGGTGGTCTGGTATTCCATCTCTTTCAGAATTTTCCAGTTTATTGTGATCCACACAGTCAAAGGCTTTGGCATAGTCAATAAAGCAGAAATAGATGTTAAGCAGAAGATATTAAGAAGAGGTAGCAAGAATACACCAAAGAACTGTACAAAAAAAGATCTTCACAACCAAGATAATCACGATGGTGTGATCACTCAACCTAGAGCCAGACATCCTGGAATGTGAAGTCAAGTGGGCCTTAGGAAGCATCACTACAAACAAAGCTAGTGGAGGTGATGGAATTCCAGTTGAGCTATTTCAAATCCTGAAAGATGATGCTGTGAAAGTGCTACACTCAATATGCCAGCAAATTTGGAAAACTCAGCAGTGGCTACAGGACTGGAAAAGTTCAGTTTTCATTCCAATCCCAAAGAAAGGCAATGCCAAATAATGCTCAGAAGTTTTAGGACATGTTTTATGCATTATTCCATTTACCTTTGCAATTCCTCTGTAAAGTAGCTTCTCTGAATACCATTTAAAATGTAATAACAAATTTGAAAGAATAAACAGTAGCTACTTAAACGGTAGACTTTAACCAGTGTTCTACTAGACCAAGAACTGTCAAAATTTGGCCATAGGCCAAATAAAACAGGCTGTCTGCTACTTTAAATAAAGTTTTATTTGCAAACAATCATATCCATTGTTTATGTATAACTGATGGCACTTTAGCACCACAATAACAGAACTGAACTGCTGCAACAGAGACCACCTGGCCTGCAAAAACAAAATTATTACACATAGTCCTTTACAAAAAGTTTTCCAAATCCTATACTCTACTGTAATTTGTATGAGGGCAGGGATGTTCTCTGTGACATTATCTGATGCATTTCTAGCACCTAGAACATTGTCTATTACTCACTGAAAATGACTGGTTGCTGGGAAAGTTTGAGGGCAGGAGGAGAAGGAGTCAACAGAGGATGAGATGGTTAGATGGCAACACTGCCTCAATGGACAAGAGTCTTAGTAGACTCTGGGAGATAGTGAAGGACAGGGAAGCCCGGAGTGCTGCAGTCCATGGGGTTGCAAAGAGTCAGACATGACTTAGCAACTGAAGAACAACAAGAACACTGCCTGCCGTAGAACAGGTGCTGAAATAATCTTTTTTGTGTGTGAATGAATCAATGACACCAGATTTGTGTGACTCCAAATCACAAAATTTTCACTTTAGTCCTTTATCTCCTTAGTTCCAAACTGGTTTTCTATAAAGATCTGCTTAAACAAAAACTTCATCACATTTAGAAGGACCTTCCCACCAAAGTTGAATTAAAACAGAATACGTATATGATATATGCTCCATCTTCAACCTCGATCCTGGTAATGATTGACAGAAGACAAGGATAATATTCCACCTTTGGTGGAATTCTCATACTTCTTATTTTAAAAATTCTATTGTGCTCTTGAAAGGTAACTTGAAAGGCATGGAGGGGTTTTCCATGTTCATTCTCTATTGATGATGCCCTAATCCACCTGCCTAGCTTTTCAAGTGATAGAAGGATTTTTCTATAGAGGGGTATCATTTATTCAATACACAGTAATAAAGATATTAACAAATTGTGATTATGTCACAGCACTTGCTGTGATCTGGAAATCCAGTTGTGTTCTCTTCACCTTCTTTATAGCTAAAAATAATAGATACTGTACAACTCAGCCAACAGATCTGCTGATGATATACCAGGCCAAAGAGAGTCTGTCCCTCTCATGCACAGCTGCAATCTCTCAGCCAGTTTTTTTGTTTTGTTTTGTTTTAATTGTTCTTTAATTATTTCTCTAACCCTAACCCTAACCCTAATTTTATTATTCAGTTCAGTTCAGTTCAGTCGCTCAGTTGTGTCCGACTCTAGCAAATAGATAAGATAGGCTTTCTCACATCTCATGTCTGAACAAGGTGACTTTTTTGTTTTTTTTTTAAATTTGATGTTCAAGTTATTCAACCCACAATTTCTTAACATTTATTGAATTGACCTACCCACAAACAGGTGATTCTCAAAGAAAGTCAGAAAGGTTCCATCTGATAACATCTGAAACTTCCAAAGATATGATAGTAGCAGCTGCTGTTTTCATTAGCTTGGTATTGATCCCTTCCTCTCCTGAAAATGGCACTTCTATTTGCATGGTAGAAGCTCTCCTCTACTTTTACTCTAGGTCATTCTCTTGGGTTTGATGCCACAGCAGGCTCCAGGAATTAGCCCCTCGTCCACTTGATATCAATCACAGGACTCTGTTCTTACGATTGCAGTGACTGGGTCTGTGATGAGCACGTGACTCACTTTGGGCCACTGAATGTCAGATCTTGGGTCACTGACTTCCACTCCTTGGGTTGCCAAGTTGTTATAACTGTATAGTTGTTCACAGTCATTTTACAATTTCCTGTGGGGAGAGGTTGCTCAATTTTAAAGCCAATTCAGAGAGGAACTGGACTTTCAAGGTAGCGGCAGTGGCAAAGAATCTACCTGCCAATGCAGAAGTTGCAAGAGAGGTGGGTTTGATCCCTGGGTCAGGAAGATCCCTTGGAGTAGGAAGTGGCAACCTACTCTGGTATTCTTGCCTGGAAAATTCCATGGGCAGAGGAGCCTGGAGGGCTGCAGTCCATGGGTCCAAAAAGAGTCACACATGACTAAGTACAGAGAGGAATGGGTCCAAACGATGAGTAAAGCAAAGTATTTATATCTGGTAACCTAGTTTGACTGGCTGGAACTAAGAATGCCTGAAGTTATATGTCTAGACAATTCTGTGCTGGGTTTCAATACTTTGCAACCCCAAGTCTTTAGTGACTTAGAGAACAGATCCATTCGAGGATTTATTTTTAATGGAATGTTCAAATGTTTAAAAAGGGCACCATTTGGAATTGAATGAGAATTAAATTTGGAGTCAGAAAACCTTAATTCAAAATGATATCCTTTGGATTATCTGTCTTAATGAACTCATCTGTGAGAATGCTATACGATCTGTGCTCATCTATATTACAGGGATCTTGTGAAGACCAAATGAGACAATGAATGTAAATTTTCCAGAAATTGAAAGTATTGTGTAAAAGTAATAGTAGATCAATTTCCCTTAAAAAATATAGCAGTCCATTGTGTCTCATGAATTAGACGAATTGCCTAATAGTGTTTCACTGGAAGAGTCATTACAAAAGGACAAAGTACTTCACTATGAAGTTATTGACAGAATGAATTTGACTCTTTCCGTGAGTTCTTAGGGAAGCTTTGTAGGAGTGGTGAGGAAAGCTAGGAAAATACCTACTGTTAGATCCAAGGAAGAACGTCATTTATTCATTCATTCAGAAAACATTTTAAGCACCCTATACCTAGTTAGGTAACAAAATGACCCCAGAGATTTAGACAGCAAAAACATACCAGGTGCAACTGGGGAGATAGACTAATATATTAATAATTGAAATGTGATAAGCTAAGTACTATGACAGAGATAAGAATCAAATACTAGAGAAGCAGAGATGGAATCCACTATCAATGCTTAAAGGTACTGGGGAAAGTTTCAGTAAGAACTTGACCTTTAAGCTCTGCCTCGAGGGATAAAATATAGTGCTCCGGGGAGACAGAGTTGAAGGATATTCTGCAAATTTTAGATCTAAAGGTGACTGTGGAGATGAAATAAGCTTTGAGCAACAGATGCGATACTGAATGTCTATTGAAAACTTTTGTATTTTGATATCAGTTCTGCTGATAATTCACAGGGGTGACCTTGTAAAGTTTCCTTCTCTTCTCCAGTCTTATGTCTCAATTTAGAAAGGAGGGGGATGGGTGACCGTTAGTGTATGTTCCAGTCAAAGAACCCATACTTCATGTTTGAAACTCCATTTTAATACATGCAAAATTTTAAAATCTAAAAAAAGTAAGTTACTTGCCCAATGAATGGATATGAGTGTCAAAGAATGAAATATCAGTATAAAATTGTTATACTTGTTCAAGCTGTTGCACTTGAAATAAACATTACATTTAATTTCTTCACAGGTGTACTTGGATTGGCAGCCTGAGATTCAGAGGAAGGGCTCGTTCAACCTAGAGAGCAATCTGGCCGCTGCCTGTAGTCCTTACTTTTACAAACAGGGAAAAAACAGTAATGGCCTACCGTACCGGGAGATTACATCTTGGTATTTGGGCACCTTAGGAATTTTCCCAGTAACTAGGAAAGATCACACAACTGTGACAAAAAAAAAAACAAAATAAACAAGATATTACCTTAAATCTGTCCCTAAAACTCTGTGTAATGAAGCTGAGGTTACTATTAGGAATACAAGTCGCAAGTGAATTAGTGTTCCTGTAAGACGTATTGTACTTCTGAATAGGCAATTTCCTACACCAACTTGGCTTTGTCTTGCAACATGATAACATAGATGAGACTCATATTTTAGTTCTTCATGTGCTACCTGGGGAAATGTTCTCAAACTAGGCATCAGCACTTCCACAGTCTAGTTTCCAAGATACGTACAAAAGTCACCAAATATTCAATATTCCTTCAATGGTCAGTTGGCAATTCTCCATAAAGCACTCCTAAGAGAGAGATAAGGCTTTACACAGCAGATCTTTATCACTCATTGTCAACTCACTGAATATCAATTGAATTGAAGTGTTAACATTTCATTCTTAATGAATGCCTTTGAGATGTACCTTACTATGGTAGCTGCTGCTGCTGCTGCTAAGTCGCTTCAGTCGTGTCCGACTCTGTGCGACCCCATGGACTGCAGCCTACCAGGCTTCTCTGTCCATGGGATTCTCCAGGCAAGAACACTGGAGTGGGTTGCCATTTCCTTCTCCATACTATGGTAGCAACAAATAGCAAAAAAATAAAAATTGGATTCTAGCACACCTTTCCAGTGCCAGTCACATTTTGAGAGAAAGTATATTCTATGCATAATTAACCACCCTTCACCATTAAATGGTACATTGATATCATTCATTAAAAAAAATATACAAATCTGAATTTTATGATACAAAATTTATATTATAGTTGTGTGTTCAGTCGTTTCAGTTGTATCCAACTCTTTGTGACTCCATGAGCCCGCCAGGCTCCTCTGTCTAGAGGAATTTCCAGGCAAGATGCCCTTCTCCAGGGGATCTTCCTGATCCAGGGATCAAACTCATGTTTCCTGCAGCTCCTGCATTGCAGGTGAATTCTTTACTGCTGAGCCACCAGGGAAGCATAAAAGGAGTTAGTCTCCTAATAAATTTTTTTCAGCCATTTTCTATTCATTACAACAAATTCTGCTTAAAACCTTACTGTAGGAAAATCATTTAGGAAGGTTTTACAGGGGATAAAAAGATGAATAATATTAGCTAACACTTATTGAGTGTGCCAGCCATTGCTGAAATACTTTAAATTACCTAATCTTCCCATCAATATTATTAGGTAGATAATATCATTAACCTATTTTTTCAGGTGAGAAAACTGAATATCAAAGGGGTTGGTTACACAAATTTCTCAAGGTCTACAAGTAAGTGACAGAGTCTGGAATGAACCCAGACAAGCAATACCAGCACCTATTCTCCTCAACTCTGCCTTAACATTTTTAATTATTAATATTATAGTGATTTTAGAATTATGGTATTCAGGATTGCATTACCTAATTATTGCTCAATAAGCACTTTTTGATTAATAAGTGTGTGGAATATAACTTAATATAGGTAGCTTTATCTAATATCAATTATATAGATATTATAACAAATCTAGTCAAAAATAGAAAAGAATGACTCCGTACTATCTCTCATTTGCCTAGTTTTTGGTTTGTATGTGTTTTATTTGCTTCTAGATGAATTTATTTATCTAGATTAAACTGACTAAGTTCAGAGGATCATTGCTAATATCCAGTTAACTTTTTGTAGCATGAATCTCTCAGCAAATCAGGGTCTTAACTTTCTCTCTATATTTTTATCAAGGCATAAATAAAAGAATGTTACACATGGCTCAAGAAATAACCATTAGGTACTAAAATTCAGATGCAGGACAACTGTGTTATTTGGAAAGCATGGAACTTTATATTATTCTCTCCTCTGAGCAGAGTTATCTGCCTGTAAGTGAAGACATCTGCATGATTTCAGCCGTATCACACATAGAGAATGTGGATCCATTTTGCTGGGTTTGCTGTATGAGCTTTCCTACCGAAGATCCCTACCAGTGGCAAATGCATTCTGGACACTCCTGCTAAGCTGCAGCCATCACAGTTCCACAAGGCCCCGTTTCACCTGTTTGTGGTGCTTCCAGAGAAATCCAAAGACAGAAGACACATTTTCCTTAAAGATCCGCAAGCTTTTGGACTTAATCTTCATCTTTACCTTTGATGCATTCTGCTGTAATTATTAGGGCATACTGGTGGCTCAGATCATAAAGAATCTGCCTGCAACTCAGGATATCCAGGTTTGATCCCTGGTTTGGGAAGATTCCCTGGAGAAGAGCATGGAGACCCACTCCAGCATTCTTGCCTGGAGAATCCCATGGATACAGGAGCCTGGTGGGCTACAGTCCATGGGTCGCAAAGAGCGACTAACTTTGGTGAGAGTCTTTTGGTTTATTAGTTGCCTTTGTTTGTCACTCAGCTAAAGAAACAAAACAACAAAAACAACCAACAAAAAAAACAAATGAAAAGCCCTTAGGATTCCTAAGTGGAGGCAGGTCCCTTTTAAAGCAAAAATAGAGTGATCCTGTCTTTTCAAACTCCCATTTACCGTGGAGTAAAAAAAAAAAAACAAAACACATTCTTCAACACGGTTTTTTAGTGATTACTTATTCCAAGCTCTTTATTTTAAAGATAGGGAACACTGAGGCCCCAAAAGTTAAAGAAAGTGTCTGAGTTCACTTGCTTAGTTAATAGAAAAAGCACGTTTGTTTTTTAATTTTTTTTAATTTATTTTTTATTGAAGTAGTATTCTTGCCTGCTGAATCCTGTGGACAGAGAAATCCAGTGGGCTATAGTCCATGAGGTTGCAAAAAGAGTTAGATAGAACTTAGTGACTAAACAACGGCAACAATAGTTGAATTACAGTGTTGTGTTATACAGTGTTGTGTTAATTACTGCTGTACAGCAAACTGACTCGGTTATAAGTTTTGACAACTAATTTCCTAGTCAGTTGCTTATGACTTCCAATTATGTCTCTGCTTCCATAAACACAACTTCCTCTCTAGATATGGATGGGGAGACACACCTTTAGCTAGTAAAACTTTGATGCTTTTGTCATTCTTATAATGACATCCCTAGTGAAAAGGAGACACTACTGTCTTGAAATTACACATTTGAGCAAAATAAATATAATCGGTAAGCTTGGGAAGAGAAAGCCGTTGGCAGTGAAGCTCAATGAAAGCTAATTATCTGGAGAAATATATTTTCACCTAAGGAGTAAGCTCTTGGAAGTTATCCTGGGAGACATGAGCAGTATGAAATTCAAGTTTGATCTTCACTTTGGCAGATATCTTGGGTCTCTAATAAACTTTGGTTAATTATCCTTTAGAGCATAGTCTTCTTTATTGGACATTATTTTTTTAAAGTGTTTCACTAATTATACTCGTCATCAGAAATAAAATAACTTCCACAATATATTGTTATTATAGCTATCTTTGATTATTATATATAGGGCAAAGGTCATGAAGGAAACCCATTCATAAAACAGACCATTCCCTTCCCCAGCTCTTCTTGTCAATAACTATATTTTCTCAGTTAATTAATATATACGATCTTCATGCTCAGTAGATACAACAGGCAAGTTACTGATGTAAATGAACTTCTAGTCCATAGCTTTTTTGAGTACATGTATTAAACAATTTCTGGAAGAAGAAATGGCAACCCACTCCAGTATTCTTGTCTTGAAGATCCCATGGACAGAGGAGCCTGGTGGGCTATAGTCCATGGGGTTGCAAAGAGTCAGACATGACTTAGTGACAGAACACACACAGCAGTAAACAATTTTGTTATTAATTAAGATTAAATAAATAAAATATTTTTCTGTTTCTTCAAGAAGAAGAAAAAGAAGTACATATAACATATCTATCTATATATATACTAACATAACAGCTATAAAGAAACTTATTATTTAATATATTATGATTGATATTGATATAAATATTAGCTATCAATACTGAGGATACAAAGGTCCAGAGAACTTAAATGACTTGCCCAAACTTATTCTTCAAAACTGAGATAAGAGAACAGGTTTTTTGATGCGTATGTCAATAAGAGTATACTGATATATCAGTATACTGATATTAGTGCTGTAATCCTTTAGCTAAAAGCAGTTACGAAGCCTCTTAGGAAAAATTACACGTCATGAAATGAAAAATTTTATAGTCATAAGGCCTTAAATCTTACTTCAATATACTTAAATGGTTGAAATTATACAAAATATGTTCTCCAACCACAATTGAATTAAATTAGAAATCAACAACAGAAAGACATTTGGGAAACTCTAAAATATGTAGGAATTAAAAATTACACTTCCAAAGATTCACTGAGTCAAAAAAAAAAAAAAAGAAAATTAGAAAATACCTTGAAATAAGTGAAAATGAATACACAATATACCAAAATAATAGAATGCAAGAAAAACAGTGCTCAAAAAGAAAGTCAATATAAATGCCTATCTTTAAAAAACCCTCAAATTCATAGCCTAATTTAATAGCTAAAGAAAGTAGGAAAAGAAATTAAACTCAAAGTGAGCAGAAGTAAGAAAACAGTAAAATTGAAGAAGAAATAAAATATAAGAAAACAATTTAAAAAAATAAATGAATACAATGGCTTATTCTTTGAAAGTATCTACTTAGACAACCAAGAAAAAAAGAAGACTCAAATTACTAAATCAGGAATGAAAGAAGAAAATTATTACCAATCTTAAAGAAACAATAAAGATTCTGTAGGAACACCATGAATAACTTGTATGCAAGTAAAATAAACTACTACTTAGATGAAATGGACAAACTCCTAAAATATAAAATCTAACAGACTGTTTCAAAATAAACAGAAAGTCTGAGTTGAACATAACAAGTAAAGAGACTGAGTTAATAATTTTAAAATTTCCGTGAAGGAATGCCCAAGCCCATATGGCTGGTGAATTCTACCAGACCTTGAAAAAAAAAAAGTTCCTACTCAATTAATATCAAAGTCTTCCAAAAATATAAAGAGAGGTTATCTTTCCCATCCCATGTTTATGCTTTAATATTATTCTGATAACAAAACCTGGAAAAGATATTCCAAATGAAGAGAACTATAGGTCAACACCCTTCATAAAAAAAGATGATGAAACATTTTAACAAAATACTGACAAACCATATCTGGAAACAGAGTTTTATACCTGAAAATTATATGAACTGTCCAGAATAGGAAAATCTATAGAGAAAGAAAATACATTAGCGGTTACCTAGGATTGGGGGTTTGGTGGAGAATAACTGCTACTTGGTATGGCAGTTCTTTTGAAGGTAATAAAATGTTCAAAATTTAGATACAGGTTATGGTTATGCAGTTCTGTGACTATACTAAAACCACTGAACTGTACATTTTAAAAACGTTAGCTTTGGGGGGTGTGAATTATATCTCAATAAAAATGCTAAAACTATTACAGCCATAAACAACAAAGTGTTTTCAGTTTTCAGTTGTGTCTGACTCCTTGAGACCCTATGGACTGTAGACTGACACGCTCCTCTGTCCAAGAAATTCTTCAGGCAAGAATACTGGAGTGGGTTGCTAGGCCCTTGTCCGGGGAATTTTCCCCATTCAGGGATTGAACTTGAGTCTCTTTAGGTCGCCTGTGTTAGCAGGTGGGCTCTTTACTACTAGCACCATATGGGAAGCCCTGAGTCCTTAGAGAAGAACCAAAACATCAGAGAAGATCCTAAACAACAAAGACCTCTAGTAACATGGTTATTCTTTAACGAACAGTGCTAGAAAAGGGGATCTTTGTAATTTATGGAGCTTCTAACTGTAATGTTTTATTCTCTTATGACTTCCCCTAGAACTTTACCGATATTATTATGAAACAATCACTCGGTAGCATTCTCCTTGCTTAGGCGAGTGAGTGGTTTTCACCAAGAGCTATAAGGCAGTTGCAATGTTCATGCGTAATTCATCACAGTTAAAATACTATTCTAAATACCACTTAGTGATATCTCCATAACCGTGTTATTATCGCTCACTTGTGCTCTGCTGCCCTTTCTAATGTGAGAGAGCTACAGATTGAGTTACAGGTAGAAAATGTAGGATTTTTTTTTTTTTCTTTCAGCCCCTCCACTTTCTCGTTTAGAATAAGAATACCCATTACCTTGGGAGTGTTAGGAGGTGATTATCTGTTTCATCCTATGGAACAAAGAGCAATTTATCTGAAAGGTAACAATGCGAGAAAGAACTTGTACAGCGTCTTCTCTGTTCTCCTCTTTGAGCTTGCCTGCCCTGACAATACGTGCATCTTCTTTTGATCTTGATTTATTAATAATATGGTACACATATCTAGGTCAAGACTTGTTTGTCCTTTATGTGAATATCTGAATACTCATCCATCTCTAATTCTGCTACCGGGGCTCAATGTAGTGAAGCAAATACTCTTTTACCTTTCCTGGTACATATCTAATTAGTAGTCTCATCTTTCAGTGAGCTGGTCTAAGGACTATGGTGAGGATCAGATTGCAATAGAGAGAATTTCTAAAACTTATATTTTTATTCTCTATCTTTATCAGTAGTAAAGCTGATATTTGATTCCTTTCTCAATTCTCAAAACAGTTCAAATATTGGAGGGGTAAAACGGAATGGTATTCACTCTCCTCTTAAACAAGAATAGCATGTGAGAAATGAAACAAAGCCTTGAGTGTATTATACACAGGAAGATCATCTATCATATATATCACCACCCAAATAGAGAGCAACTGGTTTCAATCACTTGCCCACCATTGTAGGGGCTTCCCGGTGGCTGAGTGGTATAAAGAACCAATGGCACAGGAGACACAGTTTCAATCCCTGGGTTGGGAAGATCCCCTGGAGGAGGGCAGGGCAATCCACTCCAGTATTCTTGCCTGGAGAATCTCCATGATCTGAGGAGCCTGATGGGCTAACGTCCATAGGGTTCCAAAGAGTCAGACGTGACTGAAGTGACTGAGCACACACACATGTACCACCCTCGCAGAAAAGTAATTTACTTCCAAAACAACACCAGGCAACATGTTTATGCCTTAAAATAGAATAGACCTGGCCTATATGGGAAATAGAGTGTGCTTGCAGCCTACCTACTACCATAGAGTCATGCAGTCGTTTGAACAGCACAGTTACTGCCTTTGTACAAAACAAGAAATTCACTAGTTTCAGATGGAAACAGGCTGAAGTCCTGCTTCTTTGTCCATCCTCACTCCTAACTGTGTCCCTGCTTTCCAAGGCGAGGCATCCATCTGTCCAGAATTATTTAGCTAGATTTCTGCCTGGAGGCAGGAAGCTGGGCAACGTGGCCAGACTTACATAATGCTCCCAAAGTGTACTTCCACCCTATTTATTTCAGTGATAAAGTTGAGATTCCCTGAGAGGAAGGGAAGGTAAAAATGGAGAGAGACTGGGTTCTTATTTCCCAAGTACTTAATATTCCATGCGTGAATTGTTCATCTGTCCCTATTCTCTTTTCCCTGAATCCTAAATTCATTTTACACTCCCAAGACAGAGAGAAAAGGTCCATTCCATCACCTTTCCCCAGGCACATTCTCTTTTTGCAGACACTATTGCCTCCAGAATTCATCAAAACCTTGTATGAAGCTCTCCTTTAAACGTCCCTTTGCAACTCTCTGTATTGGTGACATTGGTACTCTTACCTCAGACCTGTAATTGAAATAAATAGTGCAGAACTATATTCCGGGCATATTTTTTTCTCTGTACTGGCCAACTCATTTTATCTGCAAATTTTAAACTGCATGGAGATGAATATTAATGGCCATATTAGTATGTTAAGGTGGCATTGAGATTGATGCATGCTAAATGCTCCAACTAGGAGGTGTGGGATTGCCTGTCTCTGAAAATTCCACATGCTCAGTACCTAACTAGACACTCTGGAGACCTATATCTTTTGCTTTTATTCTGCAGGCATATGATTTTCTCTCATCTGAGAGGCTACCTGGGAAAAACTGTCTATCCAAATACAGAAGAAACCAATGCCCACCACCTACATTAATCAGCCCAGACTTTCCCTTTAAAGACAAATAAATCATCAACTAAAGGTTACCAGAGATTTTAGACCAAAAAAAAAAAAAAGCCACGCTAAAGAGAACTCTCAGATGAACAAACAATAACCTGGAAGAAAATTTGATTTAAAAGAGTATTATCTGTGTGCGTGTGCAAGCTCAGTTGCTTCATTTGTGTCTGACTGTTTGTGATCCCATGGACTGTAGCCCCGTCAGGGAGATTTTCTGGCAAAAATGAGATTTTCCTGGCAAAAATACTGGAGTGGGTTGCCATGCTCTTCTCCAGGGGATCTTCCTGACCCAGGGATTGAACCTGCATCTTCTGTAGTGGATTTTTTCCCCACTGAGTCACCGGGGAAACCCAACTATCTATATCTATACTGCAGCAATGAAAAGTAGTGATACTCTTGTAAAAAAATAATAAGAGATCCACTGAGTACAAATTATGATCATCAATACAATGTGTATGGAATCCTGAACTTGATTACCTACCTGGAGAACTGAGAGATGAAAATCAAGGAAACCTTTCAGAATACAGAGTCAGAATGAAAAAAAAAAAAAAAGTGACAGAAAACATGGAAGAAGTTAATTTAGAAGAAGTATGGATTTAGGGGCTCAAAAGGACATCTAAATGGAGTTTCATAATAAGAGAATAAAAACCACAGAGAGAAGGAAATCATAATATGCAGAAGAAAATTTCCTGAAGTGAAAGAAAATCACTAGCTTATTTTCTGTATCTGTGAGTTTGTCTCTGTTTTGTTTGTACATTTTATTTTTTAGACCCCACATACAGTTGATAACATACAGTATTTGTCTTTCTCATTCTGACTTATTTTACTAAGCATAATACTCTCTAGGTCCATTCACATTGCAAATGGCAGAATTTCATTATTGTCTATGGTTGAGCAATATTTCATTGTGTGTGTGTGTGTTAGTTGTTCAGTTGTGTCCTACTCTTGCGACCCTATGGGCTGAAGCCTGCCAGGCTCCTCTGTCCACAGGATTCTCCAGACAAGAATACTGGAGTGGGTAGCCATTCCCTTTTCCTGAGGATCTTCCCAACCCAAGAATTGAATCCAGGTCTCCTGCATATAGAGACAGATGGATCTCTTTATCCATTCATCTGTTGATGGATCCTTGGGTTCCTTCCATTCCTGTGCTATTATAAATAGTGCTGCTAAGAACACTGGGGTGAATGTATATTTTCAAATTAGTGTTTTTGTTTTCTTCAGATATCTACCCAGCAGTGGAATTGCTAGATCATATAGTAATTCCAGTTTTAGTTTTTTGAGGAACCTTCATGCTGCTTTCCACAGTAGCTGTACCAATTAACGTTCCCACCAACTGTATATAAAGGTTCCCTTTTCTCCACATTCTTGTCAACAGTTGTTCAAAAAGACATTTTTTAAGAGTTTGTGGTTCAGAATTTTTAGGTTTCATGTATCTTTCTGAAGAAAAAGACTTGACTTTATACTACATATAAACTTAAAAAAGAAATTTTTAAAAAGCACAATGAAATCTCATTTTAGTAAAGATATAGCAGAAGCTGGTAAGACTATGAAAGAGAATTAGAGGCTGCAGAAAGTTATCCTCAAAAAGAAAGTGTGCCCCTTGAATAAATATATAATTAAGAGGTGAAACTGCTCTAGCATAGGATGAAGACACATGTTTCCATTAAAAATACAATTCATGCACTCAGTTGAGTGTTTCCTACTATGTGTAGGATCTCCTTCAGGGGAAGGCACTTGTATTTTTTACCTTTGCATCTCAAGAACCTGAATATTTAGCCATCATGAATGTCCCTTAGGCATTTCTTATGTCACCTCTGTGTGTGTGTTAGTTGCTCAGTCCTGTTCGACTCTTTGTGACCCCATGAACCATGGCTTGCCAGGCTCTTCTGTCCATGGGATTCTCCAGGCAAGAATACATGTCACCTTATCCACCTAATTTTTTTATGATCATTGCCTTAGGCAGATAACCACTACTAGCCTGGAAAAATAAGAATGACTGTTAAATTCTGTTCTCTTATAGTTTGCAACCAGAGAACCACCAAATGTTCTTACCCCTATCTTGTCCATGGATTGGAGTTTTCTATCTCCATTCTGCTAGCATGGGCACTCATTATTAACAAAGAACCTTTCCAAGAAGATCTTAACTTGTCTCCCTTCCTGATGGGTCTTTTTCTTTTATTAAATCCATCATTTATATGAAAAGATTTGACATTGTCAGTGTCAATAATGGAAAAAATATTCTATATATTATTGCAGAAATCACTATTTTTCATATGGTATCCATCCTCCAAGCAAGAAAACCCTCTTCAGTGTTCTTGCCTGGAAAGTTCCATGGCAACTTCCAGGAAATAGCATTTAAAGGCCAGAGGATGTCCTTCTGCTCTATTTATTGCCTGGTGGGCTACAGTCCTTGGGGCTGCAAAGGGGAGGACATGGCTGAGCAATTGAGCAACTGATCACATTTCTCCTTTCCTTTTACACAGTTTTTACCTAACCATAAGGCTGAGTAGAACAAAAGCTACCTTCCTCTATTTCCTTTGCAGAACGATGTAGCCATGTTTTGGCTTAAAGAATGTAAATAGAAGTGGCTGTGCAACTTCCAGGAAACAGTATTTAAAGGTTAGAGGATGTCCTTCTGCTCATTTCTTTCTGAGAGGCTGGAAGGGATATTGTCTCACTGGAATGGGAGCAACCATACAAGATAAAAATCTTTATGACATGTTAAAAATGGTTAAATTAGCTCCTGGGTGATGCTACAATCCTCATCTCTAGTCATGGAATGGGTATGTTTTTATGTACAGAAGAAATAAACCACTTTCATAGTTAAACTTCATCATTCTGGGATTTCTGCCAGTCATGTAAATATTGAATTGAAAAAAAAAAAATTACGGTTACAGGACAGTAAGGAGATAGGGAAATCAACCCTGAATACTCATTGGAAGGACTGATGCTGAAGCTTAAGTGGTAGTATTTTGGTCACATGAAGCAAACAGCTGACTCATTGGAAAAGTCCCTGATGCTGGAAAAGATTGAGGGCAGAAGAAGAGGGCATCAGAGGATGAGAGAGCTGGATGGCATCACCAATACAATGGACATTAACTTAGGCAAACTTTGGGAGATGGTGAGGGACATGGAGGCCTGGTGTGATGCAGTCCATGGAGTTGCAAACAGTCAGACATGCCTGGGCGACTGATCAACAATAACAATCATTCAATCTCAAACAATTTCCAGCTCTACAGAGGTGGTTGACCACATCCGCATCTACAGTGGAATTTGGTTGCTGACCCAGCCTCACCTTTCATGTTGGCACCTGCCTGTCTCCCATTACAATATTAGACTTCTTCAGTGACCATCAGGACTGTGTCTAAAACCCGCCTTCTAACATTGGATCCTACTATATTCCTCCGTATACTATATATTATTTCCACTGCAACCGTTCACCATTTCTTGTTTTCCATTCTGTCATCCATAAAGTTTTCCTTTCCCTTCTTTTTCTCTGCTTACTTCCTCTTCAAGCCTTTGATTTACCCATCATGCTTTTCTAATCTAAATTTTTTTTTCTGTGCACATCAATTTCAACAATCTACCAAAAGATTAAGAAATACGGAATTCCTAATCATTTTGAAAACTCAGAAAAACTCCATGGGATGTATGAAAACTTACTGAACCATTATTATCTTTTAAAATATTCACTTTTAGGTGTCTTCAAAAAATAAAAAATGAGAGGTGAATTTACTCCTGAAATTTTTGTTTGTACATCCTACTATTAATATAGTATCTGTTCCTAAGTGTGGTTATAGTTTATCAGTACATTCTTTAGATATTTAAAAGAAGGAGATGAAAACAACATAGGTAACAACACACACAGAGACACTCAAGTAAACAAAATATATAGTCTACATATTAATATTCTCTAGACCTGGAAAAAGCAGCCATTGGATATTTTTGTGACATCTTCCCCTCCATATATGTATACACAGTTGCTGACTTCTATTTTAGTGTTCTCTTATGCAGTGTTTTAGTACTTCTTGTTACTCCTGAGTCCAAATTCAAAATTTGATGAATACTTTGCAATTACATCCAATTTAGGTGCCTTCTGCAGTTTATTTTAAAGATCTATCACTTCTGCTGGCAGTCATTTGCAGCATCGTTGTGCTCTTTCTCATCTGCTAGAGTGGAGATTGTCAGCATTCTGGAATCTGTCAGGAGGCTTAAGGGTGCCCATCTCAATCAAGGGGAAAAAATGACAAGAGGAAGAATTATGCCTCATTAAATGATATTACAGACACTGCGGTGCTCTAATCTGTAATTGAAAATAATTTCAGAATCACACAAAGAATGATCTCCTGTGAATTTTCTAACACCTTCAAATTCAGACCAGTTTTAAGACATTTAATGGTTATATTATACAGTCAAACCATCCAAGCCGGAAAAGCTGTTTGTCTCCATTCTGAGTTGACAGTTTAGAGACAAAGCAGAACCTTCAAGAGAGAAGGGAAAAAAGCCCCACTTGGGAGTCAGAATTTGAGAAGGATTTTCCCGCCATAGACTGAAGTCCATTTAATTCACAGAGCCTTCAGCACCAGCAGTCTTTGTTGTTGGTGCTACAGAGTGAGAACGAGCAGGCGTGCTGACTGCTTCACCTCCTGAGTTGTTTGTTCCAGGTGAAAGTTGAATCACATCCATGACACAGCAAGAAGCTTGCATTTGCCTGCAAATGTTGTTGAGGATTGGAGACGGACAAAGAGCTTTCACTGTCTCTGGCTGACAGTCAAGTTCCTCTCAGCAACAGTGCACTTTTGCAGGAGGGAAAAGCTAAGGAACGAAAGCAGCAGGACAATTACAGCAGGGATTTCAACAGTTGGGATATCTGGGGTGATTTGCTCTTCCTCAGGTATTCTAGTCCTAGAAGTGGTTTGTGGCTTCACTGGGACCGACTACAGTCACGAAAATTGAATTGCATTCAATCTTATATTATTTGAGCCCCAATACTATACATCGGACATTGTGCTATGCATTAGCAATAGATGTTTCTCTATTACAAAAGCTAACGTCGGCGGGGAAGGAGGAGGTAGGTCAAGGTGGGGGCAAAGAAATGCCTGGGTTTCAAGTTAAAATCAGGTCAAGGTACAGGCAGGAATTAAAATAAACAGTAATGATACTGGAAAATACGTTACGTCCATGGGTAATACAAAGGAAGAGGTGGAGAGGAAGGGACTTCAGTGAAAATTCTTTACTATCCAGAGAAAGAAACTTAACAGATGAGACGGCATTCTGTATGATTTGGATGGGCTTTTTTGTGTCATTATGTGTTGTCCATCAACCAAAGCATTAAGAAAAGTGTGCATTTTTCTGTCCATGATCACATCACATTTTAAATACATCTGCAATACCCTGAGGTAAGGAACAATTAGTTCACAGGATTCTCATCACATTTGAAGGTGATAATAAAATAAAATCTTTAGACCTTTTCAACCACAGACTATGCACGAGAATAGATGATGCATGAGAGCAGAGACTTTGCCATTTTCACCTGTCGTGTTCTTAGGGCCTAAAACACTTTGGGCATATATTATAGGCTTGAGGGTGAATGAATGAATGAATAGAGAAAGCCTTGTTGCAGACACAATTGTCAAAAGGTACTGAAGCAACCAAGTACACATCCTTAAAAGACAAAAAGAAAATAAAGATAACTTTATTTCCAATTCCATTTTAATGGCAGCAAACGCAAACGCTATTTCTAAGTAAGTACACCTATGGGAAACAGTTTTTTAAAATAGTATTATAAACTATTCTTTCTATAAAATTCCTGGAAGAAAACATAGGCAGTACACTTTGATATTAGTTTTAGCAATATTTGGGGGGAGGTCTGTCTCAAGAATGAAACACAGAAGCAAAAGTAAAAAATAAATAAATAGGACTCTGTCAAACTAAAAAGAAGAAAGGAAACCATCAACAGAATGAAAAGGAAGCCTACTGAATGGAAGAAAATGTTGCAAATGATAAATCTGATAAGGGGTTAATAAACAAAATATACAAAGAACGCATCCAACTCAACATCAAAAAAAACTCAGTCTGATGAGCTTATTGAGACCCCTTAGGGTTAGCCAACTTGTTCAAAACCACTTAGGGTTAGCCAACTTGTTCAAGGACACACTGCTTGTGGCAAAATGAGAAGGAAAACTCAAAACTTCTGAACCACAGGACTTGGGTGGGCGATTATGGGAAGCATAGGGCTTCCCCAGTGGCTCAGGGGTAAAGAATCTGCCTGCAATGCAGGAGAAGCAGAAGACTCCAGCTTAATCCCTGGGTCAGGAAGATCCCCTGGAAGAGGAAATAGCAACACATTCCAGTATTCTCACCTGGAAAAAATCCTGTGGAATGAGGAGCCTGGCAGGCTACTGCCCCTGGGCTTGCAAAGAGTCGGACATGACTGAGTAAGCACAAGGAAGCTACAGGAAGCACAGACTTTAAATCAGACCAACAGGGAATGAATGCTGCCTCCCGTAATCAAGTAAGATAAAGTCAGGTATAGTCCTTTGCCTGATTGCCTAGTTTTCCATCTCAGCTCTTTTATTTGCTAGCTGTGTGATCTCAGGCAAGATATGTAATTTCTTAGAAACTTAGTTTCTTCACCCATAAAATAGATTATAAGTAAAGAAACTACTTTAAAAGTTGCTGTGGAGATGAAATGAGTTAATGAAAGTAAGTGCTTAGTATAACATCTGGCATAAAGTAATTGCTCAACAAATACTTTTAGAGGTAATTTAGTTTCATTTTACCAAACCTAAAACTTTTTAAATTTGATAACTCAATGAAATTACCCTTAATTTAAACACTTATCTCAGTGCCTAGAGCAAATAAGTCTTTATCCTCTCTGTTCTCTCCCATTATAATAATCTTCCTAATAATATTTGTGTGTAGTTTTGCACAAATCTTTTATTAGGTGGGAGTAATTCATTTAAAGTAAATAGTACGTGGGAAATCCTAAATTAGAAGGAGATATATATACACATACATATATCTGACTCACTTTGCTGTACACCTGAAAATAACACAACTTTATAAATCAACTATACTCCAACACAATTTTTGTTAAAAAAGATGTCAAACGAAGTAACAGTAGAACATGAAAACTGAACCTAGGATTTTTAATAAATGTAGATATGAACTTAAATGGAGAAGGAAATGGCAACCCACTCCAGTATTCTTGCCTGGAAAATTCCATGGACAGAGGAGCCTTGCAGGCTACAGCACATGGGGTTGCAAAGACTCGGACATGAATGAGTGAGTAACACACACACACGCACACACAGACACACACACACATGAACTTAAAAAAGAAAAAAAGGAAGGAAGAAAGGAGGGAAAGAATGAAGGACGGGAAGAGGACCTGATAGTCTACTAGTTCAAATGGTTCCTTTTATTCCACATTTCTATGTTTCTCTCGGAGAAGGCAATGGCAACCCACTCTAGTACTCTTGCCTGGAAAATCCCATGGACGGAGGAGCCTGGTAGGCTGCAGTCCATGGGGTTGCTAGGAGTCGGACACGACTGAGCGACTTCACTTTCACTTTCATGCATTGGAGAAGGAAATGGCAACCCACTCCAGTGTTCTTGCCTGGAGAACCACAGGGACCGGGGAGCCTGGTGGGCTGCCGTCTATTGGGTCGCACAGAGTCGGACACGACTGAAGCGACTTAGCAGCAGCAGCAGCAGCAGCATGATATCTCTGAATATACTCTACCAATGTGGATGACAAAGTAATTTTCCTCAACAGGGAGTCTGATATATTTTCAGGGTGGTCATTATAAAGTGAAGTTTTCTCAACATTGTACCTTTTTGATAATACTAGCCTATGAATTCCAGCCATTAAATCTCAATCATAGCAATGAAAGGTTAAACTAAAAATCCTTTCTATCAGTAGCTTAAGGATTTAACATCTTGTCCAGAATGAATTATGCTATATACCCATGCAAAGGAGAAGGGTGTGGAGCAGAGAACACTGTCTGTGCTTTATATCTTAATTATCTTGAAGACAACTAGAGGCACAGATTTGCCTCTAAACTTGAAGAAAGAGGGCATCTTCCCAGTGACTCGATGTTATCTAAATTAAAGGAGCAGGTTTTGGATTCTACATTCTTTCCTTTGAAGAGAATATTTGTTGTTGTTCAGTCACCCAGTTGTGTACAGCTCTTCATGGCCCCGTGGACTGCAGCACGCCAGGCTTTCCTGTCCCTCGTCATCTCCCGGAGCTTGCCCAAGTTCATGTCTATTGCTTAGTGGTGCCATCCAGCCATCTCATCCTCTGGCACCCTCTTCTCCTTCTGCTCTGTCTTTCCCAGCATCAGAGTCTTTCCAGTGAGTTGGCTGTTCACATTACGTAACCAAAATATTGGAGCTTCACCTTTAGCATCAGTCCTTCCAATGAGTATTCAGGGTTGATTTACCTTAAGATTGACTGGTTTGATCTCCTTTCTGTCCAAGGGACTCTCAAGAGTCTTCTCCAGCAACACAGTTTGAAGGCATCAATTTTTTGGCACTCTGCCTTCTTTACAGTCCAGATCTCACAACCATACATGAACTGGAAAGACCATAGCCTTAATGATAAGGACCTTTTTCAGCAAAGTGATGTCTTTGCTTTTCAACGCACTGTTTAAGTTTGTCATAGCTTTCTTGCCAAGAAGCAGTTGCCTTCTGATTTCATGGCTGCAGTCACCAACCGCAGTGATTCTAGAGACTAAGAAGAGGAAATCTGTTACTGCTTCCAACTTTACCCCCTGTATTTGCACTGAAGTGATGGGACCGAATGACATGATCTTAGTATTTTTTAATATTTAATATTTAGTTTTAAGGCAGCTTTTTCACTCTCCTCCTTCACCCTCATCAAGACTTTCTTTAGTTCTTCTTTGCTTTCTGCCATTAGAGTGTCATCATCTGCATATCTGAGGTTGTTGATGTTTCTCCTGCCAGTCTTGATTTCAGCTTGTAACTCATCCTGCCCAGCATTTCTTATGATATGCTCAGTGTATAAGTTAAATAAACAAGGTGACAACAAACAGCTTTGTCACACTCCTTTCTCAATCCCGAACCAGTCAGTTGTTCCATACAAGGTTCTAACTGTTGCTTCTTGGCCCACATGTAGGTTTTTCGGGAGGCAGGGAAGATGGTCTGATTCCCATCTCTTTAAGAGTTTTCCACAGTTTATGATCCACACAGTCAAAGTTTTTAGCATAGTCAATGAAACAGAGGTAGATGTTTTTCTGGAATTCTGCTTCCCAGAAAAACAGGAAGCTTTGATAAAGATAAATTAAATTCAACAAAAATTACTGAATATTAATTATGGGTCAAGCATTCTGCTTGGCAAACTTATTTTAAAGAGCTCATGAAGAGGGCAAATGGAGACATAAATACACACGAAACAAATATGTATTGTCATGGACTTCTTTTTTCATTTAGTACACTTCATTCTACTAATCATTAAAATAGAAAATTAAAAAGAACAAAGCAAAAAGGAGAATTATTGACACATACAACTACAAAGTAAAAATGTAGGGTTGACTTCAGTTTGAATTGACCCAGTGGCACTAAAAAGCAAGCTTCTCTTTCTTAAATACGATCATTCTTATTGCCAGAAGCTCCTTCTCCAAAAGTTCACCCACCCACACTTTTGTGATCAAAAAAGGCCTAGAGAGCCTTTGAGTCAAACATCACCCGTTTCCTAGGCCCTTTGTGGGAAAGAAAAAAGTGTTTCATTGAGTGGTCATCAAACAAAGCATAAGATTTACGCTATTACTGTGCTCTGTGTCAATCACTGAACAAACAGTTATGGTTAAAGGGATGGGAAATGCTGACCAATCCTTAGAGCCTAGGTTTAGGTAAAATGTCGCAAGCTATTTGACAATGGGGAAACAGGTGTATCACTCATAGGAAACAACCACACTGATGACTAGAGAAAGGTGTGTGTGTGTGTGTGTGTGTGTGTGTGAGTGGAAATGACAGGATGTTGTGATGGCATATAGATCCTACGAAGACAACTGACAAATACTTATTATAGACACTGAATTCAATGTAATGGGCAGCAAAAAAAGAAGGTGGTTTTCTTCATGGGGAGCAAGATAAAATTTCAAGAAGTTGATTTTTCAGTAGTAGTATCAAGGGCGAGTAGGATTTTATACTATTATTTTCCATTCAGGTCTGGGAATGAGTCCAAGTAAAAGAAAATGTTTGTAGAACTCTGGTCACTTTTTTTTAAAGACTAGCCTTGCAAAATTTGCAACATATGCACTAGAAAAGCCTAGACTTTCACAATTTTTAGAAACAAAAGTGTTACTTGACAAAATGCATTAGAAGCACTGCCTTCTATATCTTCTTTTGGAGACTCACATTCAAAGCATTCCAAACAATTTGTATTTTGTGTTTTATTCCTTAATTTCTCTCTTCTCTCCCCAAATAAATTTTGTTCACTTCAATTTAAACCACAGTGCTTTCAAGTCATGGGCCTGGATGTGCCATGTTTAATTTACCAAATGAATATATGATCATTTACATTTTCATAAACTGTGCTTTTGTTTGATGAGGCATGAATGTTTGTCTTGATTCATATGAGCTTTAATTTTCTTTCAAGGAAAAGATGCATCCACATTGCCATTACTGAGGAGAGAAAGATGTGCATTTTTCAGAGAGGGATTGCCAAGTTCCTGCAACCTCTGGACTCTGCCTTAGAATAGGTGGTAGATTCTGTTATAGCTTTACTGAAGCTGGATTGGGGACACTTGTGGGAGAGGTGCAAAGCTCAAAGTACATATAAAACCCTTTTTCTCTCCTTTGTTTTAAAACCTTTTCCTTGTTTCCATTTGTTTTGCTTCTGTGACTGATTTCTTCCTTTAAATCATGGTTATTATTCTGAACTACACTGAGCTGCCTTAACTACGTGGGGTGTGTGTGCTGGCATGAAGATGACTTCAGATGCATCTTGGTTTCATTAATCTCAGTACAATATTACTAACAAAGGAGGCTTGCAGCAGAGTTCTGGGAAGCTCAGAGCACCACAGAGCATGGTAAATACTTATGAGGAGAGGGGAGGGAGCAGGAAGTTTGAGCTTTTAGGACACTGGAAACTTAGGAACAGTAGCCTGGAGACTGACTGCTGTGTTTCCCAGCTGGTGTTGTAATATTGCTAGGATTCCATTTGCTTAAAGAATGAAGAGGATTGGGTGTTTGCAAATATGTCCTTAAACAGAAATGAGTAGATTATTAAGAGAAAGTACATATAAATGGACAGTGGTATGATAAGAAATTGGATATTTTCACACTTCTTGTGTGTGTGTGTGTGTGTGTGTGTGTGTGCACGCACTTAGCCTTGCAGGACCTCAATTGTGCCAAAACAGACAGAAGCAACACAAAACCAGACTAAGGAATACAATAGAGAAGTATATCCCTCCCAGTTTATCACAGCTGAAATCATTGTACATTTTTATATTGTTTTTTGTTGTTTTTGTCTGAGTACATGATGGAGTGCCTTGGAAAGGAAAGAAATTCCCTAGAGGCTAGGCATAATAAAGATGTGTAAATTTCGTAGTAAGCAAGTATTTGCAGCAACAATTGCAGCATGGACAATTGTTCTAGGAGCATCTGCAGATCTTCATAGCCTAGAGCTCAGGTATAAAGAGCATTGCAATTGAGATACAAATTTACTCCCAAACTTTGAGCTGCCTTGTGTGCTAAATTCATAGTTTTGTTTTCAAAAATTGGAAATTATGTTAGTCAGAGTTCCCAGAAGAACTGAAATGATATGATATAACATGATATAGTATGATATAATATAATATGATATTATGTAATATAATATCAGTTCAGTTCAGTCGCTCAGTCATGTTTGACTATTTGCGACCCCATGGACTGCACCATGCCAGGCTTCCCTGTCCATCACCAACTCCCAGAGCTTGCTCAAACTCATGTCCATTTTGTTGATGATGCCATCCAACCATCTCATTCTCTGTCATTCTCTTCTCCTCCTGCCTTCAATTTTTCCCCTCATCGGGATCTTTTCTAGTGAGTCAGTTCTTGGTATCTGGTAGCCAAAGTATTGGAGTTTCAGCTTCAGCATCAGCCCTTCCAATGAATATTCAGGACTGATTTCCTTTAGGATGGACTGGTTCGATCTCCTTGCAGTCCAAGGGACTCTCAAGAGTCTTCTCCAACACCACTGTTCAAAAGCATCAGCTCTTTGGTGCTCAGCTTTCTTTATGGTCCAACTCTCACATCTATACATGACTATTGGAAAAAACATAGCTTTGACTAGATGAACCTCTGTTGGCAGAGTAATGTCTCTGCTTTTTTAATATGCTGTCTAGGTTGCTCATCAGAGAAGGCAATGGCACCCCACTCCAGTACTCTTGCCTGGAAAGTCCCATGGACTGAGGAGCCTGGTAGGTTGCAGTCCATGGGGTTGCTAAGAGTTGGACATGACTGAGCGACTTCATTTTCACTTTCACACATTGGAGAAGGAAATGGCAGCCCACTCCAGTGTTCTTGCCTGGAGAATCCCAGGGATAGGGGAGCCTGGTGGGCTGCCGTGTATGAGGCCGCACAGAGTCGGACACGACTGAAGTGACTTAGCAGCAGCAGCTAGGTTGGTCATAGCTTTTCTTCCAAGGAGCAAGCATCTTTTAATTTCATGGCTGCAGTGAAAATCTGCATTGATTTTGGAGCCCAAGAAAATCAAGTCTGTCACTGTTTCCATTGTTTCCCCATCTATTTACCATGAAGTGATGGGACAGTATGCCATGATTTTCGTTTTTGTATGTTGAGTTTTAAGCCAGCTTTTTCACACTCTTCTTTCATGTTCATCAAGAGGCTCTTTAGTTCTGCTTCGCTTTCTGCTGTAAGGGTAGTGTCATCTGCATATCTGAGGTTATTGATATTTCTCCCAGCAATCTTGATTCCAGCTTGTGCTTCATGCAGCCTGGCATTTCACATGATGTACTCTGGATATAAGTTAAATAAGCAGAGTGACGATATACAGCTTTGATGTACTCCTTTTCCAATTGGAACCAGTCTACTGTAGTGTTGGCCAAAACGTTCATCAGAGTTTTTCTGTAAGATCTTGTGAAAAATCCAAGGGAACTATTTGGCCAATCTAATCTAATATAACATAACCACAAATATAAATATATGGAGAGAGAGATATTTATTTTAAGGAATTGGCTCACACTACTGTGAAGACAAGCAGGTCTGTAATCCTCAAGGCAGGCCAGTAGGCTGACTGTTCAGGCAGAAGTTGATGATATAATCTTAAGTCTTGAGTCTGAGACTCAAGAGACTTAATTCTTTCATCCGAAATTCTTAGGTTTCATCAGGAACCTAAGTATTTTCTCTTACAACCTTCAACTGAGTGGGTGAAGATTATCCACATTATTGGAGTGATGGTGGTAATATGCTTCACTCAAAGTCCACTGACTTAAATGTTAATCTTATCTAGAACATATTGTCACAGAAACATCTAGACTGGTATCTGACCCAACAACTGGATACTATAGCCTAATCAGTTGATACATAAAACTGTCACAAGAACCAATAGTTGAGATGTGTGTGTATGTGTAACACAGAGAGCTCTTTACTCTCATACTGTCATTATAAACTATAAATATTAAATTATATATGTGTGTATGTTTGCAGCTTCCCAGGTGCTGGCGCTAGTAGTAAAGAATCCACCTGCCAATTCAGGGGACATAAGAGATGCGGGTTCGATCCCTGGGTCGGGAAGATCCCCTGGAAGAGGGCACGGCAACCCACTCCAGTGTTCTTGCTTGGAGAATCCCATGGACAGAGGAGCCTGACAGGCTACAGTCCATAGGGTTGCAAAGAGTCCCACACGACTCAGCAAGAATGCACACATATATTTGCAGAGATGTAACTGTCTGTGTATCTCATATTATGAAACAGATTGTTTTTTAACCCTGACTTCATAACTGAAGCCAAGTATTTTAAAAAAGGAAGCTGCAAAAAAAAAAAAGAAAGAAAGAAAGAAACAAACCTGGGGAAATACTTTCAGGTATGCTTCTAGCTCAGTTTGTCAGAGGCTTCATTTTTATAAAGGCCCATAGTTAGGCTGTATTCTAATTACTAAATATTGAACTGATATAAGGTAGAATTAAGAGAAAAATTAACCAGGTGCAAACGTTTCCCCTCTGTGGTATATTCTCCATATCTGTAAAATGAAAACAATAATACAAAGTTAGGCACTCAATCTCACAAAACTCTGAATTAGGGAAAGTTGTAGGCACTCATGTGCTTTGAGAAGAGAGAGGCCATAAATATTATAGCTTATTTAAATTTCTTTCATATTAGACAAACATCCCACAAATTGTTTTCTAATTTATCCTGCCCTAGGGTCAATTTTCGGAGAAGGCAATGGCACCCCACTCCAGTACTATTGCTTGGAAAATCCCATGGATGGAGGAGCCTGGTAGGCTGCAGTCCATGGGGTCGCTAAGAGTCGGACACGACTGAGCGACTTCACTTTCACTTTTCACTTTCATGCATTGGAGGAGGAAATGGCAACCCACTCCAGTGTTCTTGCCTGGAGAATCCCAGGGCCGGGGGAGCCTGCTGAGCTGCCGTCTATGGGGTCGCACAGAGTCGGACACAACTGAAGCGACTTAACAGTTAGCAGCAGCAGCAGGGTCAATTTAACTAATATGCACCAAATGAGTTCAGAAAGCTTATGACATCATGGAACACATAGTACCAAAAAAAATTGGTTGATGATTTTTTCATTTCTATCTGTCGAAATTTCAGCAATAATTCAGTATGGTTCAGGTTCTATAGCCACAGCAGTCTGATTTATCCAAATAAAAAACAACCCACTCTGCTCATGTATTACTCTCATTTATCTCCAGTTTGTTTCATTAACTTTGTGAGATTCATTTACAAAAGAAGAGGGTTGAACTGGATGCCAGTGAAGGTCCCTTTTAATTCAGATTTCAGAGCTCTTAGTCATCAAAGTGATATACTTTTAAGTGAAAAGGAAGAATGTCATGCATACTCTCTGCTCAAAGATGCTCTATTGAGTTTGGGAGGAGATAGATGTTAAGAAACAAAATCAGTCTAGTTAACTCACAACAGGCTGCTTATCCTTTCATTCAGCAGTTACATCCTCTTGGCAAGAAACTAATGAGGAGAGGGATGATCCAGCTTGAGTCTAACCTGCCTGTTCTCTTCTTAACAGGAATGTTATCAGTGTGCTAACTACCCATTTCCCTTTGTTTTCAGAATAATATAATTGCTTTAATTGTCCTCTTTTGCATTATCACCTTTCTAGGACAAGGCCTTCAACTATTCATTTCCTGGATGTAACAATGTATATGGCTTGATTTCCATCCTTTCTTACATGTGATAGACATATAATTTTTTGCTTTGCTTGTTCTTGCCTTCATGTGGTTTTGAAACTTCATAAAAGGAATGCAACTTTGTGAAGCCCTTGTGTTTGAATGTGTGTGTGTGTGTTGCTCAGTCCTGTTCAACTCTTTGCACCCTTAGCAGACACCTTTACAGCACAAGTACCACAGGAAGAAGAGTTAATTCTGAATACCACCTGGACACATGGATTTCAGCCTTGGCTTGCCACTCATTGTGAGACTCAGTATAAGATACTTTGTCTCACTGCTTCTCCTATTTCCTTATCCAGGCCAGTTGAGTTCTCTGAGCTCTCAATTTCTTTTGTTCAAAAAGGACTTAATCTTTTACATATCAATCTTGTTACAAACAAGTCTACAGGCCCAAACTGGAGTTGCTTATGCCAAGCTCCAGGTCACCAAACTGAGATTTAATCACACTTTCAGCTCTCCTAGAAATGGAATCTCAAACCAGTAAATTGGGTATCACCTGATAGGTACTAGATAGGTAATCAGCCTGAAAGACCTCAAATGTCCCCTAAAGGAAAGTAACATTACACACTCAATCTCCTTCCTTGCCTAGCATAACTCCCTCCTTTCTGGCTATAGAAGTCTCGCATTTTGTACGGCTAAGAGCTCTTTTCTGTCTGTTAGAGTGAATGCTGCCTGATTCATGATTTGTTGAATAAAGTCAATAAGATCTTTAAAATTTACTCAGTTGAATTTTAATTTTTAACAGCCTAAATAGAAATATAAATCAAAAGATAATCTAAAGCAACATTCAAAAGCACAGAAGAAATCAAGAAAGAAATCAAAATTTGCATAGAAACGAATGAAAATGAAAACACAACAACCCAAAACCTGTGGGACACGATAAAAGCAGTCCTAAGGGGAAAGTTCATAGCAATACAGGCACACCTCAAGAAACAAGAAAAAAGTCAAATAAATAACCTAACTCTACACCTAAAGCAACTAGAAAAGGAAGAAATGAAGAACCCCAGGGTTAGTAGAAGGAAAGAAATCTTAAAAATTAGAGCAGAAATAAATGCAAAAGAAACAAAAGAGACCATAGCAAAAATCAACAAAACCAAAAGCTGGTTCTTTGAAAGGATAAATAAAATTGACAAACCATTAGCCAGACTCATCAAGAAACAAAGGGAGAAAAATCAAATCAATAAAATTAGAAATGAAAATGGAGAGATCACAACAGACAACACAGAAATACAAAGGATCATAAAAGACTACTATCAACAATTATATGCCAATAAAATGGACAACGTGGAAGAAATGGACAAATTCTTAGAAAAGTACAACTTTCCAAAACTTGACCAGGAAGAAATAGAAAATCTTAACAGACCCATCACAAGCACGGAAATTGAAACTGTAATAAAAAATCTTCCAGCAAACAAAACCCCAGGTCCAGACGGCTTCACAGCTGAATTCTACCAAAAATTTAGAGAAGAGCTAACACCTATCCTGCTCAAACTCTTCCAGAAAATTGCAGAGGAAGGTAAACTTCCAAACTCATTCTATGAGGCCACCATCACCCTAATACCAAAACCTGACAAAGATCCCACAAAAAAAGAAAACTACAGGCCAATATCACTGATGAACATAGATGCAAAAATCCTTAACAAAATTCTAGCAATCAGAATCCAACAATACATTAAAAAGATCATACACCATGACCAAGTGGGCTTTATCCCAGGGATGCAAGGATTCTTCAATATCTGCAAATCAATCAATGTAATACACCACATTAACAAATTGAAAAATAAAAACCATATGATTATCTCAATAGATGCAGAGAAAGCCTTTGACAAAATTCAACACCCATTTATGATAAAAACTCTCTAGAAAGCAGGAATAGAAGGAACATACCTCAACATAATAAAAGCTATATATGACAAACCCACAGCAAACATTATCCTCAATGGTGAAAAATTGAAAGCATCTCCTCTAAAGTCAGGAACAAGACAAGGGTGCCCACTTTCACCATTACTATTCAACATAGTCTTGGAAGTTTTGGCCACAGCAATCAGAGCAGAAAAAGTCAGAGCAGAAAAAGAAATAAAAGGAATCCAAATTGGAAAAGAAGAAGTAAAACTCTTACTATTTGCAGATGACATGATCCTCTACATAGAAAACCCTAAAGACTCCACCAGAAAATTACTAGAACTAATCAATGAATATAGTAAAGTTGCAGGATATAAAATCAACACACAGAAATCCCTTGCATTCCTATACACTAATAATGAGAAAACAGAAAGAGAAATTAAGGAAACAATTCCATTCACCATTGCAATGGAAAGAATAAAATACTTAGGAATATATCTACCTAAAGAAACTAAAGACCTATATATAGAAAACTATAAAACACTGGTGAAAGAAATCAAAGAGGACACTAATAGATGGAGAAATATACCATGTTCATGGATTGGAAGAATCAATATAGTGAAAATGAGTATATTACCCAAAGCAATTTATAGATTCAATGCAATCCCTATCAAGCTACCAACGGTATTCTTCACAGAGCTAGAACAAATAATTTCACAATTTGTATGGAAATACAAAAAACCTTGAATAGCCAAAGCAATCTTGAGAAAGAAGAATGGAACTGGAGGAATCAACCTACCTGACTTCAGGCTCTACTACAAAGCCACAGTTATCAAGACAGTATGGTACTGGCACAAAGACAGAAATATAGATCAATGGAACAAAATAGAAAGCCCAGAGATAAATCCACGCACATATGGACACCTTATCTTTGACAAAGGAGGCAAGAATATACAATGGATTAAAGACAATCTCTTTAACAAGTGGTGCTGGGAAATCTGGTCAACCACTTGTAAAAGAATGAAACTAGAACACTTTCTAACACCATACACAAAAATAAACTCAAAATGGATTAAAGATCTAAATGTAAGACCAGAAACTATAAAACTCCTAGAGGAGAACATAGGCAAAACACTCTCTGACATACATCACAGCAGGATCCTCTATGACCCACCTCCCAGAATATCGGAAATAAAAGCAAAAATAAACAAATGGGACCTAATTAACCTTAAAAGCTTCTGCACATCAAAGGAAACTATTAGCAAGGTGAAAAGACAGCCTTCAGAATGGGAGAAAATAATAGCAAATGAAGCAACTGACAAACAACTAATCTCAAAAATATACAAGCAACCCCTACAGCTCACCTCCAGAAAAATAAATGACCCAATCAAAAAATGGGCCAAAGAACTAAACAGACATTTCTCCAAAGAAGACATACAGAGGGCTAACAAACACATGAAAAGATGCTCAACATCACTCATTATCAGAGAAATGCAAATCAAAACCACTATGAGGTACCATTTCACACCAGTCAGAATGGCTGTGATCCAAAAGTCTACAAATAATAAATGCTGGAGAGGGTGTGGAGAAAAGGGAACCCTCTTACACTGTTGGTGGGAATGCAAACTAGTACAGCCACTATGGAGAACAGTGTGGAGACTCCTTAAAAAACTGGAAATAGAACTGCCTTATGATCCAGCAATCCCACTGCTGGGCATACACACTGAGGAAACCAGAAGGGAAAGAGACACGTGTACCCCAATGTTCATCACAGCACTGTTTATAATAGCCAGGACATGGAAGCAACCTAGATGTCCATCAGCAGATGAATGGATAAGAAAGCAGTGGTACATATACACAATGGAGTATTACTCAGCCATTAAAAAGAAAACATTTGAATCAATTCTAATGAGGTGGATGAAACTGGAGCCTATTAGACAGAGTGAAGTAAGCCAGAAGTAAAAACACCAATACAGTATACTAATGCATATATATGGAATTTAGAAAGATGGTAACAGTAACCCTGTGTACGAGACAGCAAAAGAGACACTGATGTATAGCACAGTCTTATTGACTCTATGGGAGAGGGAGAGGGTGGGAAGATTTGGGAGAATGGTATTGAAACATGTATAATATCATGTATGAAATGAGATGCCAGTCCAGGTTCAATGCACGATACTGGATGCTTGGGGCTAGTGCACTGGGATGACCCAGAGGGATGGTATGGGGAGGGAGGAGGGAGGAGGGTTCAGGATGGGGAACACGTGTATACCTGTGGCGGATTCATTTTGATATTTGGCAAAACTAGTACAATTATGTAAAATTTAAAAATAAAATAAAATTTTAAAAAAAAGTAAAAAAAAATAAAATAAAATTTAAAAAAATAAATAAATAAAGCAACATTCATCTAGACTAAAATTTCTCAGAGAATGTATTTGTAAAGTTCTGCATTTAAATGAACAAAGATATCCTTTGGACTGTGACAAGAAATATTTTGTCCTGCAAAAGACAGGGCAACTTAGGAAACCTCAACCCATGTTAGGCTTTCCTGGGCTTCTCTCTGCAATTGAATTTGTATGTTGGAAACACAGTTTTTTAGAAGCAGCTATGGCTTCCAGAGAACAAGGATGGAGAGGCTGATTACAAGTGAAAAATGTTTATTTTCCCATTCTGGTTAATAAATTTAATATTTATTTTGGGGCACAGAGAAATCTTATGAGAAACTATTCAAAATATTTTAAAAAATTCATTAGGCCAAAAGAAAAAACAACTTAAAAATAGAGTTCCCATATGATTCAGCAATCCTACTCCTGGGCATATATCCAGAAAAGGCAAAGGTGTAATTTGAAAAGATACATGCATCCCAATGTTCATGGCTGCTGCTGCTGCTGCTAAGTCGCTTCAGTCGTTTCCGACTCTGTGCGACCCCATAGAGGGCAGACCACTAGGCTCGTCTGTCCCTGGGATTCTCCAGGCAGCACTATTTAAATAGTCAAGATTTGGAAGTAACTTAAATGTCCACTAATAGATGAATGTGTGTATACACACACACACACAGACACACACACACATATGTGTATGAATATTACTTTGCTATAAAAAGGAAAATAATGCCATTTGCAACAATGTGCATGGATGTAGTGTAGGCTAAGTCACGTCTGCCATGTTCAAATCTGTGTGACCCTATGGACTGCTGCCCTCCAGGCTCCATGAAATTCTCCAGGCAAGACTACTGGAGTGGGTTGCTGCATCCCTTTTCCCAACTCAGAGATTGAACCCATGTCTCTTAACTCTAACCTACATTGGCAGGCATGTTCGTTACCCCTAACACCACCTGGATGAACCTATTATCATATTAAGTGAAATCAGACAAAGACAAATATCATATGATATCACTTATATGAGGAATCCAAAAAACTGATACAAACACACTTATCTACAAAACAGAAATAGACTTATAGACTCGCACACATAGAAAAGGAACTTATGGTTACCAACGGGGAAATTGGGAAGGAAGGATAAATTACAAATTTGAGATTAACAGACATAGACTGCTGTATAAAATAAACAAGGACCTAGGAAACTATATTCAACGTCTTGTAATAACCTATAGTAGTAAAGAATCTGTAAAAGAATATATATATATATATATATATATATTTAAAACAGAATCACTTTGTTGTACATCTGAAACATCGTAGTCAACTGTACTTCAATAAAGAAAACATCAAAAGAAAAAAAAATAGACCCCAAAAAACTTCCTTAAACAAAGGACTTCTTTAAATTATTTTTCTGGTGTCTTCTTCATTTTCTCTGTTAGACATAAGTGTATTAAAGGTGAGCTGGGAGTATTGGAGGAACTGGAATAAAGGCTTTTGAAATCTTAATAAAGTCATGGAAGGCAAACTCCATTCCGTTAATGTTGGTAACTTCAGAGAAATTAAGATTGATGAGAGAAATATCAGTAACCTCAGATATGCAGATAATGCCGCCCTTCTGGCAGAAAGTGAAGAAGAACTAAAGAGCGTCTTGATGAAAGTGAAAGAGGAGAGTGAAAAAGTTGGCTTAAAGCTCAACATTCATAAAACTAAGATCATGGCATCCAGTCTCATCACTTCATGGCAAATAGGTGGGGAAACAATGGAAAGAGTGAGAGACTATTTTTTGGGGCTACACAATCACTGCAGATGGTGATTGTAGCCATGAAATTAAAAGATGCTTGCTCCTTAGGAAAAAAGCTATGATCAACCTAGACAGCATATTAAAAAGCAGAGATGTTACTCTGCCAACAAAAGTCTGTGTAGTCAAAGTTATGGTTTTTCCAATAGTTATGTATTGATGTGAGAGTTGGATTATAAAGAAAGCTGAGCTCTGAAGAACTGATGCCTTTGAACTCTGGAGTTGGAGAAGACTCTTGAGAATCCCTTGGACAGCAAGGAGATCCAACCAGTCAATCCTAAAGAAAATCAGTCCGGAATATTCATTGGAAGGACTGATGCTGAAGCTGAAGCTCTAATACTTTGGCCATGTGATGGGAAGAACTGACTCATTGGAAAAGACCCTGATGCTGGGAAGATTGAAAGCGAGAGGAGAAGGGGACAATAGAGGTTGAGATGGTTGGATGGCATCACCGACTCGATGAACATGAGTTTGAGTAGGCTCTGGGAGTTCATGGTGGACAGGGAAGCCTGGTGTGCTGCGGTCCATGGGGTCACAAAGAGTCAGACAGGACTGAGTGGCTGAGCTGATCTGATCAATCTGCTATTTGAGCTGGCCTCATAGACAGGTGAGTTCATTCCTCATCAGAGTGCTAGTGCTGCTGCTGCTGCTAAGTCGCTTCAGTCGTGTCCGACTCTGTGTGACCCATAGATGGCAGCCCACCAGGCTTCCCATCCCTGGGATTCTCCAGGCAAGAACACTGGAGTGGGTTGCCATTTCCTTCTCCAATGCATGAAAGTGAAGTCGCTCAGTCGTGTCTAACTCTAGCGACCCCATGGACTGCAGCCTACGAGGCTCCTCCGTCCATGGGATTTTCCACGCTTCAGTCGTGTCCGACTCTGTGTGACCCATAGATGGCAGCCCACCAGGCTTCCCATCCCTGGGATTCTCCAGGCAAGAGTACTGGAGTGGGGTGCCATTGCCTTCTCCGCCTCATCAGAGTAAGGCTTGTTTAAACAAGGCTTGTGGGTGTTTCGTGTAAAAACTGAATGGGGTTTTTCCTTCTGTCTTGTTCTATATCCTTAGAACTTAGCCTTGTGACAGTGAGAATATGCTCTCTGGTCTCTGCCATCTAAAAGGTGCACTTACTGGGGTGCAGCTGGTGACCAGTTGAGTAAAATGGGCTTCCGAGCAAGAAGTCGAATAGCAGTCTCCTTGTCCAGCCACTCCAGCTCTTAAGGAATTTTGTCATAAGGGTTCCTAGTCCATAAGTAGCCTTTGTAAGATTGAGTAATCTTTCTTATTTATTTATTAGTGCTAGAAAAGTGTCATTCCAGTAGCCTGTTCAGCGTCACAGATTAGTGCGTCTATAACTAGAGGTGTCACACATTCTCATGGGAAATGGGAGACACCATTTTCATGACACCATTCTCAGAACCTGTAGCAGCACAGAGTTTTACTCTCGACCTCGTGAGGCTACCTACCCTCTTATAAGATACCTCTTGCATCTTTGGATAAGCCATAAAAAAAGGTTTATTGTCTCAGCCCCTATTTGAGAATAATATAAGCTCTTACTTGTCAATAATCAGATGATGGGTCTTTAAAGTTGCATGTGGCGTGCTAGGTCACTTTAGTCATGTACGACTCATTGTGACCCCATGGACTTTAGTCTGTCAGGCTCCTCTGTCCGTGGGATTCTCCAGGCAAGATAAGTGGAATGGGTTGCCATTTGCTTCTTCAGGGGATCTTCCTGACCCAGGGATTGAACCCAGGCCTCATGTATTACAGGCAGATACATTACTATCTGAGCCTCCAGAGAAGCCCCCTTTAAAATTGTCAACTTTCAAAAAAAAATTATTTTGAGAGTCCTCATCATAAACAGCTGTCATAGGTACTTTTGGGAGGGGCTAACTGAAAGGAGAAGACACACACACCTCATATATATATATATATATATATATATATATGTATAATGGTTAAACTTAGAGAATTCCTTATTGATATGAAAGAACAGAAATTAGACTAAAACCAAAGATCCACTGTAAATGTCCCTTCTTAAAGGGGAAAAAAAAGTCATCTATTTCCTCACAGTTCCCCAGACCCTCCCACAAGGAGATAAGAAATAGACCCCTAGGGCTAACAGAAACATCTGTCTTTGTCTTGAAAATCTCTAAACACCGGAAGTACAAGCCTAGAAATAAGACAAAGCCCACCTATCTCTACCAATTCCCAAACTCACTAATTCCTCTCAAAATGATTATAGATATTACAAAAGCTTTGGATACTGGAGCAAAATTGTCCTGTTCTTGAGGGGAAATAAAGAAATCTTTGAAAACAGACTTTATGTATGGTTAGGTCTAAGACTGGAATAAATTTAATTAAGTGAGCTTTAATATACAAAGTTAGCTGGTGCAAAATTAATATGCCGTTCATCTCTCTGTTAAAAAAGCAAAGGTTTCTTAGATTATTGATCTGCTCTTAACGAGAAATTGTAAACAAAGATTTTCTTTACCTTTAATGTAATCTGTTTAGAAAAACAAAGATTCAATATTTTGTCTTTAATATGTCTTTGATAACTTAGGAAAAAAAAAACCTGAGCCTTTTCAATATAAAAGAGTTTACAACTATTTACATTTCTTTATTTTCCCATAAAGCCTTTGTCACTTTGATTAAATGGATAACTATTTTACAGCGACTTACGATTCTTTTGGATTGTTTTAAAAGATTTCTGATATCCTTGACAAACTTCCCCCAAATCAAATTCTAAATGAAGTCTTATTGACCTAAAAATATCTTTGGGCTTTTCCAAAGGGCTCCTGGAACACCTCCAAAGATCTGTTTTCTTTCCTTATGAAAGAGAGATTAAATGAATTAGGCTTATTTGGTATGTTAAATTATATGGGAAGTATTGTTAAATAAATGATGGTAAAAATTCTTAGATTATATTGTATAAGTAAGTAAATGTTATTAATATAAATGTTCTAAAGATCATATCAAACTTTTGAAATTTGGATACATCCAAATATAACATTATCAGTCACAGTTACAGTTATTAATCTTAATATATTATATGTTACAGTTATAACCAAATATCCTTGTCATTTGTATTGCAGTGAAACAGATATTTAATAATGGACATTTTAAAATCATTTATCATTCACAGACAGTTGTTTTTTTTTTAATTTACTTTTTTATTGAAGGATAATTGCTTTACAGAATTTGTTTCTGTGAAACCTCAACATGAATCAGCCATAGGTATACATATGTCCCCTCCCTTTTGAAACTCCCTCCCATCTCCCTCCCCATCCCACCCCTCTAGGTTGATACAGAGCCCCTGTTTGAGTTTCCTGAGCCATATAGCAAATTCCCATTAGCCATCTATTTTACATATGGTAATGTAAGTTTCCATGTTACTCTTTCCATACATCTCTCCCTCTCCTCCCCTCTCCCCATGTCCATAAGTCTATTCTTTAGGCCTGTTAGATGCTTTTACAAAAGCTTTTTACAAATGTGTTTTATCTTCAGTGATATTCATGGAAATATGCCTACAAGCGGGCTAAGCAGCTTCATTCATGTCTGACTCTTTGCAACTCTATGGACTGTAGCTGCCAGGCTCCTCTGTCCATGAGATTCTCCAGGCAAGAGTATCAGAGTGGTTTGCCATGCCGTCCTCAGGGGATCCTCCTGACCCCAGTGATCAAACCTGAGTCTCTTATATCTCCTGCATTGGCAGGTGGTTCCTTACCACCAGCATCACCTGGTAAGCCCCTCATGGAATCAATAAAACCACTTGGACAAATAGCTTTATGGGGTTCCCAGTAGCCTAACCATGTGAGTAAGGAAGGTCCTTTCCCCAAAAGGCAAGGAACGTCAGAACATTTGAGGGACCTCAAGAAGAATTCACACAAAACTATTTGTTAGACCAGCCAAAAGAATTCAAGAGGGGGTAGAGGAAAATTTCTTCACTCCAACAGTGTTGTTCAGTCGCTCAGTCATACCTGACTCTTTGTGACCCATGGACTGCAACATGCCAGGCTTCCCTGTCCTTCATTATCACACATTACATAATATATGTTGATTCATTATTTTCTATTGTAAGGAGGAAAACCTGAAGTTCATCATTTTCTTGCAGGATTTTTATGAAAAAAAATAGTTGAGAGATTGAGGGAAAAGGCAAGTATATAGTTTTCTTAATTGGGAAGAACACAGGTTTGTGATATTAGAGATCTGGTTTCAGGCCTGCTTCTTTCCTAATTGTGATCTTGGGAAACCTTATTTTCTGCATCTGTACAACACAAGTATATGAAAAGGTGACCTCTATTATTCCTTGCTTCTACTGGATGTATGAATCTGAATATAAACAAATACTTGTTCTGTTTAAATTGTTTTTCCTTGAAGACAGTTAATCCTATATTTAAAAAGCAATTAAGTCAAAAGCAAAGACAGGATTAAAGTGAACTCAAGGACCATAAAGAAATATACCCTTGGTAAAACAGATATAAAGCTTTCTTTAAAATTGTTTATGACTGAGTTGCCTAATCTAGGGAGAAAACCAAGGGGACTCTCATGTCAAACACCTGTGATTAAAATCCTACAATCACTAATTAGCTGTGTAACATTATGCAGGCTTTTCTCTTTTTAAAATCTACTTGAAGCATCATTTTCCTCATCTATGAAATAGATACTAGGAATAAATGAAAATTTTTCAATGTACCCAGCCAAAGAAGGCATCCAGTAAATGCCAAGCTCAGGTACCTCACTTAGCAGCAACTGAAACTGTGTTTTTCCTAGCACCTTTCAGTGAGGATAGCAAGGGATCTCTCTTATATTACTCTAAACCCAGAAACAGCTACAATTGGACCCAAGGACAATTTTAATAAATGCCTGAAAGAGAATATCTAGTAGACTGCTCTAAATTTCAGTTGGACTTAAGTAACAGATTTTTCAAAGGGATTAGTTTTTAAATAACCCATACAATACTGATTCATTTACTACTCTTGTTTTCAAGAAAATACCTGGTGTGATAAATGAGCAGAAATGTTATGCATACATCCTTAATACACTTGTTCTTTTTATTATGTTCCTTTATTTGGTATATTTTTGCTTACTTAGTCTTTTTTCTGTTTTACCTATTTTGAAAAGCTAAGGTATTGGATAAGCCCTAAATAGGGACAAAATATGAGGTCTTTAAAATCAGATATTTGAAAGAGATAGTTAAGTGGCTATCTGAATGACTTGCAAACATTAACTTCTTCACCTTACTTACTACCTTGTGGTGGTGGTGGTTTAGTCATTAAGTCATGTCCAGCTCTTGTGACCCCGGGAACTGCAGCCCGCCAGGCTCCTCTGTCCATGGGATTCCCCAGGCAAGAAACCAGAGCAGGCTGCATTTCCCACTACCTTGTAGGAATGTAGGAAAAATATAATGAAATAATGTACATGAAAGTATGTATACATTTGTTATACCAAGCAAATGACTAATTACTACTATAAAAACAATGGCATCAGTTCTGTCATCTGTACTATTGAACACGTGGTTCATTGGAAAAGTAAATTTTACTTGGTGGCTTAATGATAATTATATAGAATTTTAACTCAAGAATAGTATTCTGTGGCTGAAAAATCTGTTTTCTATAAACACCAAAGTAGATCCAGGAGTTTCCACATGGATTAAGCACAGCAAAAAAAAAAAAAAGGATATCTATTACTGCTGCTGCTGCTGCTAAGTCGCTTCAGTCATGTCCAACTCTGTGCGACCCCATAGACGGCAGCCCACCAGGCTCCCCCGTCCCTGGGATTCTCCAGGCAAGAACACTGGAGTGGGGTTGCCATTTCCTTCTCCAATGCATGAAAGTGAAAAGTCAAAGTGAAGTCACTCAGTCATGTCTGACTCTTAGCAACCTCATGGACTGCAGCCTACCAGGCTCCTCTGTCCATGGGATTTTCCAGGCAAGAGTACTAGAGCGGGGTGCCATTGCCTTCTATTACTACCCAAGCTAAATAAAAAATCCTAGGCCAGGAGTACAGCCAAAACAACAGATAGCATTTTAGTACTTCTAGATTCAGCAGCAGCAGATTAATTTTCTATTATAGTAAGAGGCAAGTTTAATCCTTTAAAACACATTCTAATGAGTTTTCAGAGAGGGTGTAAGACGTTGAAGGAGACCATTTCTTCTACCTATGAATGAAAAATACTCTCTGCAGTATCAGTAAACAAGGCATGAAGCAGCCGTCAAGCCACTGCATCCACCCCCTACCCCATGGTGAGCTCCAAGGGAATGCAGGATGGGGACAAAATGGGCTGTCCGCTGCCAAGCCTTTGACAACTGCAGCCATCCTGCAGGGATGAGGGAACTCAGGTTGCGAAAGAAAAGGATGCAGGCCCTAGATAGCTAAGGTGAATATCAAAAGAATGATTTCAAGACTCTTACATATTCTGATACACAGAGAGTGCTAAATTCATGAACTCGAGATGTCTGATTTTCTTTAATTAACAATAATCTTTTGAAGTTTAGACAACCCTCTCTTTGTGGTAAAAACTCCTATATATCCTGACTCCTGCCTTACCTCTTCAAAGCAGTCACTCAGAGCTATTTGAGAATCTGTCTCCCCAACATTAAGTCCTAAAAAATCCATAGAATATAATCCTCCACTTCTAGATTGTATATATGTTTTTAGCCAACATAACCTAACCATAAAATTTAAAAAAAAAGGATAAGTAAGCTAAAAACAATGAAATAAAGTAAATTACAGTTTCTAAAAACCCGCCAGAGTAGCTGAGGGAACAAAAAGCCCAAGTAAACTAAATTTCATAAAGAGACAATATCTAGGTAAGAAAGATACACATCTAGTTTCATTCCTAATAAAATGGCAGAAAAAGAGTAAATGTACCATAAATGGGAGTAAAGGAAAAAAGATCAACATTAAAAAAAATAAATAAATAAAATAAAACCAAAAAAAAACTTTCAATGTCTCTGTTTTATCGGCATGATGTCTCACAGTTCAAAAGAGTCAAATTCACAGAAAAAGTCTCTGTTCACCTGAACTTCTTTCCCCTGGGTCCTTGGGTGTCTATACAACCTCAGAATAACCATGGCTGGGCACAGGTAAATCCTTTCTATTTGGGCCAGCCCTTCATGTGCCCAAAGCAGTGAACTGCATCTGGGATTAGGGCATGAAAGCTGAGAAAGAATCTTGGGGAACTTTAGCATTATTTCATTCTTGGCATCAACTCATGGAAGATGGGGGACAATGATGGAGGGAGAAGAAAAATCTCCTGTGGTAATGAAATTAGAAAGGGGATGAAGAGGGAAAACAATTCCTCAGAGGCTGAAAACATCTGTGACCACAGAAAAAATAAATAAACAAAAATAGAGAGAGAGAGGAAACTCTTCCAAGGTAAGGAAACATGTTAATAGGCTAAAGTAGAGAGCGCCCAAGTCTTGCTGTAAAGGGGCAAGATAATGTGACCAATGATTTAGAAAACAAAATCAGTAGAAGTAACCACCGTGAGTTAAGCAAGCAATTATGGTCAAGCAAGAAAATCACACATCAGAAACTTAAGTATTCTGAATAAAAGTGGATAAACATAAGGAAGGCTGAACTGAAATAGCTGTTGACTGATTGCAAAAAGAAACAAATGGAAGAAAAAAAGGCAAAATTATCTTGAAAATAAAGAATGACTTAAAGGGAAACCCAGGGAGAGCATATTTTACCAAAAGGGGCATTGATGCTAGGAATTAGAAGAAACCCAAATAAATGAAATCAAAGGAAGAAGTAGGTAAAAATTATAGTTACTGTAATTGATTATAGAAGATAGACAATGGATAGTCAATACATATATTACATGATTCTTTGAAGAGAAAAAAGCATAATAACAAACAAAACTAACACTCAGAACCAAAATCTAAGAAACTCCAGAAATTTAAAAAAAAAAAAAAATCATCATTAAAAGAGAAGCAACTGGCCCTAAAATGTTAAAAAGAAAATGCTTACCTCATAGTAAGTATTACACAAACTAAAACAGTAGTGAAATGCTATGTCATACGCCTCAATTTGGCAAAAATTTGTGTTTGACAATATCTCTATTGGAAAGACTAGAAAGAGATATTCTCATATATCTGGTCTGAGTACAAAATGTACATGTATGATGTTTGAAAACGTCCCAATATCTCAAAAAATTTTGTTCTCTTATTCAATAATCTCATTTCTATGAATCTCTACTAAAGATACATCTTCAGAAATAAAATAGGCACAAGATTATTCACTGTAGCATTATTTCTAATGGTAAGATATTTTAAACAACTCCAATGTCTGTTCACAGGGGACAGAAAAACAATGGAATATTATAACATCCTAAAAAATAGACACATAAATATGGAAATCAATCAAGGGAGTTTTCTGTATCCTGTTTTGTAGTGATCTCCAAGAAAAAGAGGACTTCCCAGGTGGCACAGTGATAAAAAGAATCTGCCTGCCATTGCAGGAGACACAAGAGACCTGGGTTTGATCCCTGGGTGGGGAAGGTCCTCTGGATTAGGAAATGGCACCCTACTCCAGTGGCTTGCCTGGGAAATTCCATGGACAGAGGAGCCTGGTGGGCTACAGTCGATGGGGTGGCAAAGAGTCAGAAATGGCTGAATGACTGAATGTGTGTGCATATATTCAGTGTGGCAAAAGGGGTCAGAGAGTGGCATGCAAATAACAAATTTACTTACTAGGCCTACTGTTAATATACTACTGACTATATTAGACTATATTAACTATAGGGCAATGCCAAAGAAAGTTCAAACTCCATACAGTTGTGCTCATTTCACATGCTAGCAAGGTCATGCTCAAAATCCCTCAAGCTGGGCTTCAATATTATGTGTATCAAGAACTTCCAGCTGTACAAGCTGGATTTAGAAAAGGCAGAGGAACCAGAGATCAAATTGCCAACATCTGGTGAATCTTTGAAAAAGCAAGAGAGTTCCAGAAAAACAACTATTTCTGCTTTATTTACTATGCTAGAGCCTTTGACTGTGTGGATCACAATATACTGTGGAAATTCTTCAAGAGATGGGAATACCAGACCATCCTGACCTGCTTCCTGAGAAATCTGCATGCAGGTCAAGAATAACCAGTCCATGGAACAATGGACTGGTTCAAAATTAGGAAAGGAGTACGTCAAGGCTGTGTATTGTCACCTTGCTTATATAACTTACATGCAGAGTATATCACACAAAATGCCAGGCTGGATGAATCACAAGCTGAAATAAGATTTTCTGGAGAAATATCAACAACCTCAGATATGCAGATGATACCACCTTAGTGACCAAAAGGGAACAGGAACTAAAGAGACTCTTAATGAGGTGAATGAGGATAGTGAAAAAGCTGGCTTAAAATTCAACATTCATAAAACTAAGATCATGGCATCCAGTCCCATCACTTCATGGGAAATAGATGGGGGAAAAGTGGAAACAGTGACATTTTTTATTTTGGGGGGCTCCAAAATCACTGCAGACAGTGACTGCAGTTCTGAAATTAAAAGATGCTTGCTCCTTGGAAGAAAAGCTATGACAAACCTAGACAGGGTATTAAAACATACAGACATCACTTTGCCAACAATAGTCTGTATAGTCAAAGCTATGGTTTTTCCAATAGTCATTTATGCATGTGAGAGTCGGACCATAAAGAAGGTTGAATGCCGAAGAACTGATGCTTTTGTACTGTGGTGCTGGAGAAGACTTTTGAGAGTCCCTTGGACAGTAAGGGAATCAAAGTAGTCAATCTTAAAGGAATTCAACCTTGAATATTCATTCAAAGGACTGATGCTGAAACTGAAGCTCCAATACTTTGGCTGCTTGATGTGAAGACCTGACTCATTGGAAAAGACCCTGATGCTGGGAAAGACTGAGGGCAGGAGAAGAAGGGGACTGAGGGCAGGAGAAGAAGGGGACAACAGAGGATGAGATGACTGGATGGCATCACTGACTCAAGGGACATGAGTTTGAGCAAACTCTGGGAGAGAGTGAAGGACAGGGAAGCCTGGCATGCTGTAGTTCATGGGTTGGCAAAGAGTAGGACATGACTTAGTTACTGAACAGCAGCATGCAGTTAGAATTAATTTTTAAATCTCACAGTATAACACAAACTAGCAAATTTTTAAATATTATTGGGCAAAACAGTTTTTAGTGTCAGGGAAAAGACATATAAATTTGCTAGCATCATTTACTGAAACAGCCTTGTAGGAATAGCATATGGAAGACCTGCAGTTCAGATCCTGGCTGATTCCAAGCAGTGAGGATGGAGGGTGAACCGGGGACTCCCAGCTGTGCCTGAAAAACCACATGGGGTTCTAAGGAAAAGACACATAAGCCAACTTAGAGGGTCACTTTCTGGCTAAATTTGACGTTGTTTCAGCCTAAAGAGAAAAATGACACTTGGGTTTAAAATATTGAAAGAATAAAAAATATGGTAATAAAACAAAAGAGGGAAACACACACTCCTTTTGTGTGATGGCAATCATGTTTGCCATCAGTTGTAGCGATTGTTATACCAATGTGTTAATATGAAAATTAGTAATAAAATGTAGTTAAACATTACCCCATTTTTTTTAAAAAAGAAAAGATTATATGTTCATATTCTGCTGTTGTGGCAAATTCTTTCCTCAGAAGAATACTTGCTAATATATGGGATGAATATGATACAAAAACATTATTTTGAAATCCCCCCAAAACCATCCTCCCTGGAGGCTCAGACGGTAAAGAGTCTGCCTGCAATGCAACAGACCTGGGTTTGATCCCTGGGTTGGACAGATCCCCCGGAGAAGGAAATGGCAACCAACTCCAGTATTCTGGCCTGCAAAATATCATGGACAAAGGATCCTGGAGCGTTGTGGTCCATGGGGTTGCAAAGAGCTGGCCATAACTGAGTAACTAATACACACACCTAAAACTCATTCTTCCAGAAAGTGATGAATGCTAAAATCAGTAGTCTCATGGCACCAAAGAATCATCCTACAATTTATTTGCTAATATCCAAGAGAAAAATAAACCTTCTCCAGAAAAGAATCTGCCAACTGTACTTTCACAAAGTTGTCAAACTTAGAATCACTAATATTGACACAATCTGACAATATATTCCTCCTGATACGATGCAAAATACATAGATTGCTTTTCAAGTTTTTTTTTTTTTTTCCAAAGGTAAAATATCAAGCGTTTAGATACAACTTACATTTTACAATATAAAGGAGATGGAAAAAAAAGTTAACACGTTCCACAAGGAATGAATCTGACAAAGAATATAAAACATCCTATCGGACAACTGGCCTGCTTTCTTCAAAAAGTCAGTGACCAGGAAAAATGAGGTATTGTAGATTAGAAAAGACTAAAAAATACCTAATAAATATGACACACGAACTTAACTTTGTTTTACTCTCTGGTTTTGAAAAATATTCTATCGGATTTTTTTGAGGCAAAGGAGGAAATTTAAGCACTAGCACTTGCATTAGCTAATATTAGAAAATTATTATCTTTTAATTGAGATGCTACTGATGTGAGGAACATTATTTTTAGAAGAAACTTGAAGATCTTATAAACCATCATGAGTTGTGTGGTTTACTTTCCATCTTTCAACTGGTTGAAAGATTAGATAGATAATAAAGATACAAAAAAGGATAAATGAATAGAGTAGTAATTATGAGTAAATATTATTAAATACAATTACTTTTCAAATGAGATAATTATTACTATTCTTAATATCTTAAAAGTCTTTGAATGTTTGTACATTTTCATAATAAAGGTTTCATTATGATTACCTCTAATGTAAATATCTCTAGAGGAGAAATTAAATCTTCTTTGAATGATATTCAAATGAGAATGGCTTTCTGGTTAGCCTGGCTGTAGTCAGCTGACTAAACAATGTTCATTCTCTCCATCTTTTTGATATTAGAAAGTAGAAATTGTGTCCTACTGGAAACTCCCTTTGCAAATTGAGGAAACCGGTGTGGGTAAGCAAAGTTATTTGGTGGGGCACCCCAGAAAGCCCTTTAATTCTTTTTTATTCTTGTTTTGTTTCAATTGGAAGGTTAGCTCAATGATGAAAAGAAGGTTTGGCTATACTAATTCATGAGGAAACTTGCCAAGGATTGTGGACTAAAAGACAGAAGATACACAATCCCCTTGTGTGTGTGTGTGAATATTTTCTGTTGCACTTAATTTAATGAGAGAAAAATAAATCTTTGGTGTTCATACTACTGTAGCTTTAAGGTTTCTATTATTTTCAGTTGAAACCTAACAAATACAGTCTTTATAAAATTTTTCCTATCCAGATTCTGGTTGTAGCTCTGTAAAGAACATTTGCATGGCTATCTGTTGTAGCCTGATGATGGTCTTTAAATGATATCCATGTTGCCTTATGTGGCAGAAAAAAGACTTTGTAGATGTACTTAAATTAAGAATCATGAAATGGGGAGACTCTCCTGAGTTACTAGGTGAACTTTTAATGAAATCACATGCATTCATAATCCCTCTCACAAAGAGAGAGAGTCAGAGAGTAAACAGAGAAGAGAAGGAAATGTGACCAGGAAGACAGACATTGGATTGATGCTCGCAAAGCCAAGGAATCCTTGGAGTCACCAGAAGCTGGAAGAAGCAAGAAATGGGTTCTTCTATACAGCCTGCCAAGGGGAGAACCCAGATCAGAACTTCCATTTCAGTCCAGTGAAACTGATAATGGGCCTTTGGCCTCTAGATTAGTGAGAACATAAATTTCCGTTGTTTAAGCCATGGTGTTTGTAGTAAATTTGTTGCAGCAGCCACCAGAAGCTAATACAATATTTCCACATGTAGAAGCAGTTAGTTTCATGCTTTTTTTTTTCTTTTTCACATTTATGGCATCTCAACTGGATTGTATTCTACATTCTGACTAAATGCTCACATTATACCTTGCATTCAGTTCAGTTCAGTCGCTCAGTCGTGTCCGACTCTGTGCGACCCCATGAATCACAGCATGCCAGGGCTCCCTATCCATCACCAACTCCCAGAGTTCACTCAAACTCACGTCCATCAAGTCAGTGATGACATCCAGCCAACTCATCATCTGTCACCCCCTTCTCCTCATGCCCCCAATCCCTCCAAGCATTAAAGTCTTTTCCAATGAGTCAACTTTTTGCATGAAGTGGCCAAAGTACTGGAGTTTCAGCTTTAGCATCATTCCTTCCAAAGAACACCCAGGACCGATCTCCTTTAAAATGGACTGGTTGGATCTCCTTGCAGTCCAAGGGACTCTCAAGAGTCTTCGCCAACACCACAGTTCAAAAGCATCAATTCTTCGACACTCAGCCTTCTTCACAGTCCAACTCTCACATGCATACATGACTAGTGGAAAAACCATAGCCTTGAATAGATGGACCTTTGTTGGCAAAGTAGTCTCTGCTTTTGAATATGCTATCTAGGTTTGTCATAACTTTGCTTCCAAGGAGTAAGTGTCTTTTAATTTCATGGCTGCAGTCACCATCTGCAGTGATTTTGGAGCACAGAAAAATAAAGTTTGACACTGTTTCCACTGTTTCCCATCTATTTCCCATGAAGTGATGGGACCAGATGCCATGATCTTAATTTTCTGAATGTTGAGCTTTAAGCCAACTTTTTCATTCTCTTCTTTCACTTTCATCAAGAGGCTTTTTAGTTCCTCTTCACTTTCTGCTATAAGGGTGGTGTCATCTGCATATCTGAGGTTATTGATATTTCTCCTGGCAATCTTGATATTTCTCCTGGCAATCTTGATTCCAGCTTGTGCTTCTTTAAGCCCAGCATTTCTCATTATGTACTCTGCATATAAGTTAAATAAGCAGGGTGATAATATATCAGCCTTGACATACTCCTTTTCCTATTTAGAACCAGTCGTTGTTCCATGTCCAGTTCTAACTGTTGCTTCCTGACCTGCGTATAGGTTTCTCAAGAGGCAGATCAGGTGGTCTGGTAGTCCCATCTCTTTCAGAATTTTCCACAGTTTATTGTGATCCACACAGTCAAAGGCTTTGGCATAGTCAATAAAGCAGAAACAGATATTTTTCTGGAACTCTCCTGCTTTTTCCATGATCCAGTGGATGTTGGCAATTTGATCTCTGGTTCCTCTGCCTTTTCTAAAACCAGCTTGAAAATCTGGAAGTTCACGGTTCACGTATTGCTGAAGCCTGGCTTGGAGAATTTTGAGCATTACTTTACTAGCATGTGAGATGAGTGCAATCATGCAGTAGTTTGAGCATTTTTTGGCATTGCCTTTCTTTGGGATTGGAATGAAAACTGACCTTTTCCAGTCCTGTGGCCACTGCTGAGTTTTCCAAATTTGCTGCCATATTGAGTGCAGCACTTTCACAGCATCATCTTTCAGCATTTTAAAGACACGTTCTAAGGCCTTAGAAAGCATCACTACGAACAAAGGTGGTGGAGGTGATAGCATTCCAGTTGAGCTCTTTCAAATCCTGAAAAACATCTATTTCTGCTTTATTGACTTTGCCAAAGCTTTTGACTGTGTGGATCACAATAAACTGTGGAAAATTCTGAAAGAGATGGGACTACCAGACCACCTGACCTGCCTCTTAAGAAATCTGTATGCAGGTCAGGAAGCAACAGTTAGAACTGGACATGGAACAACAGATTGGTTCCTAATAGGAAAAGGAGTACATCAAGGCTGTATATTATCACCCTGCTTATTTAACTTATATGCAGAGTACATCATGAGAAACGCTGGACTGGAAGAAACACAAACTGGAATCAAGATTGCCGGGAGAAATATCAATAACCTCAGATATGCAGATGACACCACCCTTATGGCAGAAAGTGAAGAGGAATTAAAAAGCCTCTTGATGAAAGTGAAAGAGGAGAGTGAAAAAGTTGGCTTAAAGCTCAACATTCAAAAAACAAAGATCATGGCATCTGGTCCCATCACTTCATGGGAAATAGATGGGAAACAGTGGAAACAGTGTCAGACTTTATTTTTCTGTGCTCCAAAATCACTGCAGATGGTGACTGCAGCCATGAAATTAAAAGACACTTACTCCTTGGAAGGAAAGTTATGACCAACCTAGATAATATATTCAAAAGCAGAGACATTACTTTGCCAACAAAGGTCCATCTAGTCAAGGCTATGGTTTTTCCTGTGGTCATGTATGGATGTGAGAGTTGGACTGTGAAGAAGGCTGAGCACGGAAGAATTGATGCTTTTGAACTGTGGTGTTGGAGAAGACTCTTGAGAGTCCCTTGGATTGCAAGGAGATCCAACCAGTCCATTCTGAAGGAGATCAGCCCTGGGATTTCTTTGGAGGGAATGATGGTATAGCTGAAACTCCAGTACTTTGGCCACCTCATGCGAAGAGTTGACTCATTGGAAAAGACTCTGATGCTGGGAGGGATTGGGGGCAGGAGGAGAAGGGGACGACAGAGGATGAGATGGCTGGATGTCATCACTGACTCAATGGACGTGAGTCTGAGTGAACTCCGGGAGTTGGTAATGGACAGGGAGGCCTGGCGTGCTGCGATTCATGGGGTCGCAAAGAGTCGGACACGACTGAGCAACTGAAATGAACTGAACTGAAGGCAAAATTAGAGTTCTTTGATCTCTGGGATTCCCTGATGGTTCAGCCGGCAAAGAATCTGCCTGCAATGCAGGAAACCTGACTTTGATCCCTGGCTTGGGAAGATCCCCTGGAAAAGGGAATAGCTACCCACTCCAGTATTCTGGCCTGGAGAATTTCACGGACTATATAGTATAGTTCATGGGGTCGCAAAAATTCGGACACGACATAGCGACTTTCATTTACACTTTCTACATTTTCTGATCACAGCAACAACTAACAGCCACTGATTGCTTCCTCTGTGTTGGTGCTCCCTTATGTCAACTAATCTGAACAACTTAATGAGATATAGATTTCACTAGTTTCCTATTTAAGGATGACAAAATGGTGACTTGCCCATGGCTACAGTAGTGGCAGGATCCATCTCAAGGTCAGAACTGTCCAACTCCACAGTCTACTTTTAAGCAACATAACTCACTATCTCTGAAAAGGAAGAATTGGCCTTGGACTTGAGCCTACCTCAGGACACTTGACGCATGCCTCTGTGTGTGCTCAGCTGCTTGGTCATGTCCAACTCTTTGAACCCCATGGGCTGTAGCCTCCCAGGTTCCTCTGTCCATGGAATTTTCCAGGCAAGAATACTGGAGTGGTTTTCCATTTCCTACTCAAGGGGATCTTCTTATCCCAGGGATCTAACCCATGTCTCCTGCATCCCCTGCATTGGCAAGTGGATTCTTTACCACTGAGTTACCTGGGAATCCTTGGCATATATTAGTATCTTCTTTTTCTAATTCATTGGCATAAAGTATGAAATCAGGCTTCCCTCATAGCTCAGTCGATAAATAGTCTGACTGCAATGCAGGAAACTTTCAATCCATTCCTGGGTCGGAAAGATCCCCTGGAGAAAGAAATGGCAACCCACTCCAGTATTCTTGCCTGGAGAATCCCAAGGACAGAAAAGCCTGGCAGGCTATAGTCTACGGGGTCACAAGAGTCGGACATGACTGAGTGCTAAGCACACACAAGGTATGAAATAGACTTCTATTCACAATTTGGAACTGTGAGCTGTCACAGTTCCTGGTTACAAACTTTTACCAGGTACTACAGAGTGATCAAATTTCAGCAGGTTTAAGACCTTGTTAAACATAAATTTCAGTATCGTATGACAGATGAAGACATCTTTGATACATCATTAACAGAGAGGTTAGGTAGAATTTGGCACCTGAAGAGTTAGGCAGCAAAGAAATTCTAAAAGGTATGCACAATGAGACTACTGTCATGTATGGAATTTTCGAATTATTGTCAAATAGATCAAAAGCAACCTGATCCAAGATGTGCATTTCATTACAAAGGAGAAACTAGCAATAAACTAATTAAAAACATGACCAGAATATATCTAATTGAGTAATTAATTTAGAACCCTGTTCATAAAAAATAAGTTGTTCAGAGTATTTTTGTTTAATCTAGTTTCAAATTTTTACTGAGCTCTACAAATTCAAGAATTTCTTTTTTTTATACGAAAAAAACAAATTCATCTTGATTCATGGAAAAATGATAGACTTTAATACTATCTGCCTCTTGAGAAACCTTTATGCAGGTCAGGAAGCAACAGTTAGAACTGGACATGGAACAATAGACTGCTTCCAAATAGGAAAAGGAGTACGTCAAGGCTGTATATTGTCACTCTGCTTACTTAACTTGTATGCAGAGTACATCATGAGAAACACTGGGCTGGAGGAAGCACAAGCTGGAATCAAGATTGCTGGGAGAAATATCAATAACCTCAGATATGCAAATGACATCACCCTTATGGCAGAAAGTGAAGAAGAACTAAAGAGCCTCTTGATGAAAGTGAAAGAGGGGAGTTAAAAAGTTGGCTTAAAGCTCAACATTCAGAAAACGAAGATCATGGCATCTGGTCCCATCACTTCACGGCAGATAGAAGAGGAAACATTGGAAACAATGGCTGACTTTATTTTTCTGGGCTTCAAAATCACTGTAGATGGTGATTGCAACAATGAAATTAAAAGACACTCCTTGGAAGGAAAGTTATGACCAACCTAGATAGCATATTAAAAAGCAGAGGCATTACTTTGCCAACAAAGGTCCATCTAGTCAAGGCTATGTTTTTTTTTTTTTTTTTTCCACTGGCCATTTATGGACCTGAGAGTTGGACTATAAAGAAAGATGAGCGCCAAAGAATTGATGCTTTTGAACTGTGGTGTTGGAGAAGACTCTTGAGAGTCCCTTGGACTGCAAGGAGATCCAACCAGTCCATCCTAAAGGAGATCAGTCCTGGGTGTTCATCGGAAGGACCGATGTTGAGGCTGAAACTCCAATACTTTGGCCACCTGATGAGAAGACCTGACTCATTGGAAAAGACCCTGACACTGGGTAAGATTGAGGGCGGGGGGAGAAGGGGACAACAGAGAATGAGATGGTTGAATGGCATCATCAACTTAATGGACATGGGTTTGGGTGGACTCCGGGAGTTGGTGTTGGACAGGGAGGCCTGGTGTGCTGCAGTTCGTGGGGTGGCAAAGAGTCATACACGACTGAGCGACTGAACTGAACTGAACTATTTATTTACTTATTAATTTTATGATATCATTTTATTAGTGCTTTGCATTTCTAAACTTTCCTACAAAATTATATAATCTCAAACCCATAATACTGTAACATGTGTATAATATTATCAACATCCAAGCTATTGGTGAATAAAGTGAATTTCAAGATTCTAAGTAGCTATCTTACTCACATAGCAAATAAATGTTAAATTAGCTTTTGAAATGAAGTCTTTCAGATTTCAAAGGCTACACAGAGTTCTAACTGCATCATCAGGCCAGGGAGCTATGAGAAAATCTCAGTGGTGGGAAAATATATTAGCTAGAAAAGAACAAACAGAATTTGCATGTGTCTAAGCACTTGGCAAATGTAACTTCAATTCTTCTGGCTTAACTCAAGTCATTTAAAGTCACAAGGGGAAAAAAAAATAAGGATAGAAAAATATCTGCATTGACCTTCCTGGCACATTGTCCTTGCAACTCTGTAACTTGTACAGCAGAACCCATTAAATCTCTCTAGGCCTTTGACCCCTACTCAGATAAGAGACCACACATTCTCATGGGGGAAATACAAGAGTCTTTTGTCAGCAATTTATTTACAAAGTAACAGTGAATCAACCTTGCCAACAGACTATGGTATTGTAGTTCTTCAATAATCGGTTCTTTTTTATTCAACAGTAATTTGGATGTTTAGTATTTCATTTCTCCCAGAACTGAAATTTTACCCTTGGCCCTATGACCCCCCAGTAACAGAATCTTTTTTTTCTGCTGCTGGATCTCATGAATGTTTCCTGCCTATTTGGGTTTTTGAATAACTGAATCCTAGATGAATTTCTCTGATTTATACCTTGGACTTCTATACTTTGGATTCATTTTTGGACTTCTTGCTTTCTGTCCTTCTTACTTTCTGTGTCTTAAATCCTTCCTTAGAGCATGCTCTCTACCGCGATCCTTTGACCTGCTTGTCCAGGAGTTCATCCTTGTCTCACCAACTTTCCATGGCTGCCTAACTCATATTTTCAGCTTCTCTGGTTTGAATTATTTACCACTAAGCTACCTGGGAAGAGTGATGACAAATGTAGACAGCATGTTGAAAAGCAGAGACATTACTCTGCTGACAAAGGTTCATATAGTCAGGGCTATGGTCTTCCCAGTGGTCATGTATGATTTTGAGAGCTGGACCATAAAGAAGCCTTTACGCCAAAGAATTGATGCCTTCAAACTGTGGTGCTGGGGAAGACTCCTGAAAGGCCCTTGGACAGAAAGATCAAACCAGTCAATCTTAAGGGAGATCAACCGTGAATATTCACTGAAAGGACTGATACTGAAGCTGAAGCTGCAGGATTTTGGTCATCCAATGCACACAGAAACTCATTGGAAAAGTCCCTGATACTGCGAAAGATTGAGAGTGGAAGGAAAAGAGGGCCTCAGAGGATGAGATGGCTGGATGGCATTACCGATGCAATGAACATGAACTCGGGCAAACTTTAGGAGATGGTGAGAGACAGAGAGGTCTGGTGTGCTGCAGTCCATGGGGTCGCAAAGAGTCAGATACGACTGGGCGACTGAACAACAGCAGCTGGTTTGAATGCTCTGATGGCTGTCCTTCCTTTCCTGTTGGGTTTATGCACCACAGTGATAGTCACCAGGTCCTATCTATTTTCTCCTTAATTTCTGTCGAGCTTGGCTTCATTGAGCCCATGGTACTGCACTACTTTAGCTCAAGCCTTTGTAATTTTCCACCTTTGTCACATGGAGACTTGAAACGGGTCTTCTTGCCGTAAGTTTTACTCCTTTTAAATTTCATTCCCATGCCTTCTTCTCGATCATTTCTTCTGTGATCTCCCTTGATTTTACACATCATTCTCTGACTAGAATATTCTTTCCTTTTCTACTAAGAATTCCTACTCATTTTTCAAAACTCAGTTTAGCTACTACCACTTCTGGGAATCTACTGGGAATTTAAACAACCTACTTTACTATTTTCTTTCTCTGCCCCACACATACTCACCAACTTTCTGGGTCAGGAGGATCTCTTTGTATTATCCTGAATAATCCCCCCAAATACATTATCATTTATCATGCCAGGTTTTAATTGTTTATATATGAATTTATCCTCAAGTGTTTGAACTTATTATTTCTGTAAATCTATGGTTCCTAGTACTATACTTTGAAGTGATTAATTACCCCCAAAAACATTTGTTATGCAAAAATGGAAGTTACCACTGCAACTCTCAGAAACAATTGAGAACTCACAATAAGGGGAACTCTGCTTTATTCTTCAGTAACTTGTACTTTTTTATATCATTTCTTTTTTCAGTTCCAGCTATGAGTCTAATATGTCAGCTTTCATTTACTGCTTGACTACCATAAGGCAAGGAAGTAGGATAATTTTGTTGACTAGAGTTTCTGATTTCTGCTCTGATAAGTGAACTGGTCATCCATTCATTCACTTTTTCATTTAATACAAATTTATTAAGTACTCACTGTGTATCTGGACCTGTATTAAAAGGGTACCAAAAAATAGGCCTTCAAGCTCATAATGTCATAGAAATGTACTGTTATAAATGCCTACTCTTCGCCTCTGTCTTCTGGAAAAGGAGTTCCTCTATATATACAAATATATAAAATATATACATATATTCATGCAAAGAGTATATAAATAAATTACATGTGTAAGTAAAAATAAAACCTAGTAGTTTCAACATCGAATATTCAATCCCAGAATTTGGATCTGACTCACAAAATTCTGGATTTTTCTTTCCCTCTCTGCTCATCAGCAATACTTGGCCAAGCTCACACTGATATTGTTATTATTAGATAAAACACTCATCTGCCTTTTCACCACTCATACATCCAAAGACATCATCTTGCATTAGTGGACACTGGCTATGACACAATGTCAGGCTGGGCTTCTCTAATGCAATTCTGGAAGCCTTTGGGATAACCTATAATTTTACCTTGTAGTGGACGCATGTATATTACCCCTATGTCTGTTCTGAAAACCCCTATCCATAATGACTTGTCAGATTGCTAAAGGAAGAAAGTTTAAAGAGGAAAAAAGTAAGTTTTTTTTTATTTTCTAATACTCCTTCTATCCTTATCCCTAAATTAAGCCCTGAGGCTGAGGATTGAATTGTACTGCAGCTGCTGACCACAACACCTGGGGAAAATACTTCTCTTTTTCCACTGGTGAAGATACCAAAGGGAGTAAAACTAATTTTACATCTGAAAAATTTATCCACATTTGCAATAGGACTTATCCTGTCATGAGCATGATACCTCATCATATTCACAGTCCCACCCACAGTGAAAGGGAGATTATGCCAGGAAAGGACACAAGAAGGCGAGGATCTTGGGAACTATCTTAGAATCCTGCCTACCATATCATTACACCCTCATTGTGTGTTTGTTGCTCAGTCGTGTCTGACTCTTTTTGACCCCATCGACTGTAGCTCGTCAGGCTCCCCTGTCCACGGAACTCTCCAGGCAAGAATACTGGAGTGGGTTGCCATTCCCTTCTCCAGGGGATCTTCCCCACCCAGGAATTGAATCCAGGTCTCCAGCATTATGGGCAGATTCTTTACTACCTTAGCCACCAGGGAAGCCCTTAATATACCCTAAGCTTTAATAATTCAGATGGCTTTGTTCAATGCTACTGAAAGCAAATTTATATTTTAGATTAACACAACTCATTAAGCTCAGAAACTATAGTGTCTCGCATATGCACTTGATATTTCTAGAGACTTTCTTTAAAGAGTTGGCACCAGAGAATTCAGATAAAAACGTTAAGAGATTATGAAGCAGCTTACACACATAATTGAAAGTGTTTACAAAATAAGCAAGACTGTTGTTCATTTTGTTTATTTGAAAAATCTGTTGCTTTGAATTGTATTTCATTTACACACGTATCGCTCTACAACTGTGTCAGAGCTTTTCATTATTTCAAATATACTTCTAGAACATTTTATTACATTTATGATTGACTAATGGTTAATCATTTAAAGTAGATTTTT